>NW_024070213.1:48170434-48918560 GCF_014754425.2 Oryx dammah | reverse complement strand
CATAAAAGAGAAAAATGTTTAATTATGTGCTGCTTAGAAGAGTTTCACCCAGAAGAAAATGGCTTAAAATGGTTAAAAACAAAAAGACGAGTATATCATTGACCTGCAGACTTGTCTAGGCTAGGGCAGGCAGGAGAATCCATTCATGAATTCTCAGTGTGACACCATAGCAACTAATTCCAGGAAAAATCATAACTAAGCCCAGTAAAATCAAACTACCACAGTCATTACTTAATCTTTCTGTCTTCCTCCTGGCTCCCACCTTTGATTGCTACTGCCCGTATGCCTCTTACCTGCCCCGAGGATGCTCACCTACCTGGGTATGCTGGCCTGCAATCAAGTGTATCATGAAAGCTCTCTTACACAGAACTGGGCACAAACTCTTCCTTGTACAAGGCCATCCTCCTGTTCTACCAGTGTTCTCTTCTGGCCACAAAAGGTAAATGAAGTGTGCGGGAGTTGTCCAACCTCAATTTTTTCTACAAGTCAATCTTTTAAATACAGAGCCCAACCCAGGACCCCTGTGTCCTCAGATACAAGAGCAGACACGAACAAAGAGGAAGCAAGGGCGCTGATAGCCATATCAGATGATACAGAAAGCAAAGTAAAAGTGCTTTGCATTTGGGACAAAAGGGTTATTTTATTTTTAAATTTATCTATTTATTTTTGGGTGTGCTGAGTCTTTCTTGCTGCTCGGGCTTTTCTTCAGCTGTGATACGTGGGCTTCTCATGGACATGACTTCTCTTGTCACTGAGCACAGGCTCCAGGGTGCATGGGCTTTAAGATTTGCAGCTCAATAGCTGCAGCACACAGCTTAGTAACTCAGCAGCATATGGGATCTTCCCAGATCAGGGATCGAACCGTCTCCTGCATTGACAGGCAGATTCTTTACCATTGAGCCGCCAGGGAAGCCCATTGAGGGTCATTTTAAATGGATATATGGTAGACTCCACTACAAAGACATCGCTAATTTTTATGGATCCAGTATTCATAAAGTGAAAATTGCCATTGTTACTCTCAGTCCCTCTCATTTCTCTTGCATTGTGACAACTTCCCAGCTTGTCTGCCTACCTTCTCTCCTGGGACTCTGTAATCTCACTCCCTACTGAAGACAGAAAAGATTTTTAAATGCATTCTGTGAGTGTCGGGGCTGTGAAAGCAGGAATTACACTTTACGTTGTTCCTTCTTTAAACTCAGCACCCAGCACCAGTGCCTGGCACCTGCTAGGTCTACCTAAATGTTTTAGAGTAAATAAGAGAAGAGTTTGGGGTGAGGGCATGGAGGAAGTGAAAGGAAGGAAAAGAGGAAGGCAGAGAGGGAAGGACCACTTAGAAGAGGCAAGGACAGAGAACTAGTAAATGTCGTCAGCACGAGGAAAGAAATGGAGTAAGACTCCATCAAGGAGAAAAGTGAAAGTCGCTCAGTTGTGTCTGACTCTTTGGACCCCATGGATATATAGTCCATAGAATTCTCCAGGCCAGAATACTGGAGTGAGTAGCTGTTCCCTTCTCCAGGGGATCTTCCCAACCCAGCAATCAAAACCAGGTCTCCTGCATTGCAGGCAGATTCTTTACCAGCTCAGCCACAAGGCAAGCCCAAGAATACTCGAGTGGGTAGTCTATCCCCTCTCCAGTGGATCTACCCGACCCAGGAGTCAAACTTGGGTCTCTTGTATTGCTGATGGATTCTTTACCCAACTGAGCTATCAGGGAAGCCCTCAGGGAGAAAGGGAGAGTCAATAGATGAGTGTTCTCTGAGACTTCTGTTGGGGGATCTGGGAGTTTGCTCCCAGAAATCTTCCATCCCTTTGAGGGTCTCAGACCTTCAAAGGGATGGAGCCAAGCCAGGAAGGCCTGTCAAATGAATCAAGTGTTTGAAACAAAGACACCCTAAAAATCCAGGAATTCTGGTCATTTGTCCCTGTAACCCACATGTGTGTGTGCATGCTAAGTCACTTCAATCATGCCTCACCCTGCAACCCCATGGACTGCAGCCCGCCAGGCTCCTCTGTCAGTGGGATTCTCCAGGCAAGAATATTGGTGTGGGTTGCCATGCCCTCCTCCAGGGAATCTTACCAACCCAGGAATCAAACCCATGCCTCTTAGATCTCCTGCACTGGCAGGCAGGTTCTTTACCACTAGCACTACCCGGGGACCCCTGTACCCACATGGGACAGACCAAAGCCATACCCAGAATGAAGCCACAGAAATTCAACGCACTCTGCTGGAGAAGCAAACTAGCTAAACAGCCCATTTCACTTTCATTTGTCCTTTCAGGGGACATGAACCTTATATGAGAGTTGCCCATCTGAAGAGAAGCACCCAGTAAGTAATGACGGGTCCTGTCACCTTGTGTTCACCATCATGGCTGTCTAGGATCGTCATCTTGGGGCCTCCAAGATGCTTCTTGTTAAGGACAGAAAGAAGCTCACATTCCTGCTCTCTGCTCCACCTACCCTCTCTTCGTCCCCTTCTCCCCCATCCTACCCCTCCCTAAACATACACACACAGCACCCACCCCAACTCCTTCGCTAACACACAAACAGCTGTGTTCTCATGATTGGAATGATATGAGATCTATTTATTTGGGCTTAAGAAAATGTTTATAATTCACAAAGTTAATGAATGGTTTCCTAGCAACTTTTTGTATAACTATTATGAAATAATATTCTTTCACTTTCTCCCTTAGTCACGCTCGCTCTCTCTCCCTCCTTCCTTCCCCACCTTCCCTCCCTCTGTTTCTCTCTCATATCCTCTCCCTGACCACCAAGGAGTCTTTTTCTATTTTAAATAACAGAACACATTGAGGGTTTGATTTTAAAAAACTGCAAATCTCTCCCTAGAAAAATACATGTAAATAAACACATACTCATTCACACTTCCGTGCGTACAATTCAAGCAGTTCATAGCACCCCTGAAACCTACCCATGGAACCCACTTAATAACCCTTTCCTACACAGGTAACATCCCCTTAGTTTGACTTCTCTCTTATCCTGACAAGAAAAAAAAAATGGCTATGGGGTGGTTATTCTGGCAAAAACTTGATGAACTAAGCTTACTTCAATCTCCTCCACCCGTCCCCAGCATTACACATTCTAATCCCAAAGCATTGTTTCGCCTGCCCAGGAGCATCTGTTCTGCCTGTCTCTCCCTGCTTCCCTCCAGCTAGCTAGCTGGCAGCTAGCACATGTGAACACACTTTACGATTGCCTGAGAAAATGCCATTAACACAAGGCACCTGCAAAGCTTTCAATATGCATGTCACCAGTCTCCTCTCTCGGCCTGAGCCACCACTGGGTGTTGGCGAGAGCCACGGCCAAATGCAAATGCTGGAATATCCTGCTCTCCCACACTCCTAAACACAGCCCAAGGTTGACTTCACTGCTTCATGAGGCCCAGGGGCCTTGTAAATGTCAGGTGGTTTGGGGATAACCAGTCACTTCAACATCATCAAGTTGGAACATCTCCTTGATCAATCCTTTATAAAATGAGAAAGAGAATAAAGGCAGATGCTAACAATGATTTCTTAGTATTTATTATGATTACGTTCCAGGCACTGGGTTAGATGCTTACCTTACATATCCTTCTTTTGTCTAAGGTATCACTTCCAGGAGTCAGTATGGTGTAGAAATAGGCAGCCTCTAGAGAGACAGTAACCTGCTTGGAAGCCCGTCTCTGCTACACACCAGCTATGTGACTTTGGCCAAGTTGTTTAGCCTCTCTGTGCTTCAGTTTTTCATCTATAAAAGAACTCTCCTTTCACATCATTTACGTTATTATTCTAACAATGCTTTCAAATATCTCTGTTACAGGGTTGTTGCGAGAATTAAGAGAACCATTAAATATATTACATTTGGAACAACCTAGGACTTCCCAGGTGGCTCAAGTGGTAAAGAGTCTGCCTGCCAGTTTAGGAGCCTTATGAGATGCAGTTTTAATCCCTGCATCAGGAAGATCTCCTAGAGGAGGAAGTGGCAACCCACTCCAGTATTCTTGTTGGGATAACCCCATGGACAGAGGAGCCTAACAGGCTACAGTCCATGGGGTTGCAAAGAGTTGGACATGAATGAAGAGACTGAACGCACACACAAACTGGCAGTAGTTAAGTGCCTGATAAATGTAAGCCAATACCACTCTATCTATTTTACAGATTATAACACAAAGCCTGAGAGAGGTGAAGTAACTATCTCAAGTCATACTTCTCAACTACATCTCTGACAAGTGATCCTAAGGCATGGAGTCATAACCAATTTGTGATGTTTCCAATCTTGCTTGAATTCCAAACCCTTTGAAATGCTCGCCTTTTCAAAGTCAGTCGTTATAACACCACATTATTCCCATGATATTTCTGTCCAAAATGCAAACCTGCATCTAACTTATAAGGAATCATCAGATAAATCCAAATTGAGAGCCATTCTAAAAATAACTGGCCCCCACTCTTGACAAACATGAGGACAATCTTACATTTCAAGAACTAAAGAGACTTCAAGTATATTCAACACAGGAGCCTGACATGGATCCAGAGTTAGAAAAATGTTTTTTTCCTTTGCTATAAAGGATATCATTAGGCCAGTTGGCAAAACTGAATAAGATCTGTGAATTACAAATAACATTACATCAATGTGACTTGCCTGATTTTGATTACTGTGAGAGACAGTCCTTGTTCTGGAGGGAATACACACTGAAGTATTCAGAGGTAAGGGGACATTGTGTCTGCAATTTCCCCTCAAGAAGGTCAGAAAAAGAAATGATAATATGTATGTAGAGAGAATGACAAGGTGATCTAGTAGAATGCACTTTGTGGAAATCTAAGAATATTGGGGGAATCTTTGTAATATACTTGCTACTTTTCTATAGATCTGGAATTACTTTGAAATAAAGTGGTTTGGATGGGCTTCCATGGTAGCAGAAGGAATCCACCTGCAATGCAGGAGATGCGGCTTCAATGCCTAGGTCGGGAAGATCCCCTGGAGAAGGAAATGATAACTCACTCCAGTATTCTTGCCTGGGAAATCCCAAGGACAGATGAGTCTGGCAGGCTACAGTCCATGAGGTTGCAAGGAGTTGAACACAACTGAGCAGACAAAACAACAAAAACAAAGTGTTTTGGGGGAAAAAAAAAAAAAGACAAAGTATCAGTCTTTGTCCATGATTACCCCTGAGCATACTAGCTGTGGGGCAGGTTTTCTTACATTCTTACCTATAGACACGGCCTCATTCCAGAGAAGGCTTCCTTCTTGATGTTAAGACCATAGTAGATATGCTTTTCCAAGAGAGAAAATACTCCTAAACCTTCCACTGGACCCTTTACATTAAATGAGAGACTTTTAAAATTAGAAGGCATTGTTCTTTTTTGTCCAAGAGGATGTAACAATTCCTTATCCCTTTCCCCACTCCTAAAAAACAAATGTCCATGGCTACACTCATCATCTAACACCCACTCACAAAACCCTTTTTTGTCTGCCAGATTTTCACAGGCTTCTAAAGAATGCGGTGAATTTGCTGTTGCTGAATGTGGTTCATTTGAGCAAAATTCCTCAACCTCCTATTTCCATCCTCGCTTTCATCATCCCTGCCTTTTTCCCCAATAGGTCACTTAAATACAGGACCAGAGAATGAGGGGAGGACTGGCAGCTCGAGGGAGGCTGGAATGAGTGATGGCTACAGGTCACAGAGCTGGTCTGGAACCACACTGTACATGGATGGTCTAGCACAGTGGGTCTCAACAGGAACAATTTTGTGCCCTCCTCCACTTCAGGGACATTTGACAATGTCTAGGTTGTCACAGGGAGAAGGCAATGGAACCCCACTCCAGCAGTCTTGCCTGGAAAATCCCACAGACAGAGGAGCCTGGTGGGCTGCGGTCCATGGGGTCGCAACTGAGCGACTTCACTTTCACTTTCCACTTTGATGCATTGGAGAAGGAAATGGCAACCCACCCCAGTGTTCTTGCCTGGAGAATCCCGGGGACGGTGGAGCCTGGTGGGCTGCCGTCTACGGGGTTGCACAGAGTCAGACACGACCGAAGCGACTTAGCAGCAGCAGCAGCAGCAGCAGGTTGTCACACCTGGAGGGGTGTTACTGGCATCTAGAGGGTTGAGAGGTAAGGATGTTGCTAAACATTCTACAGTGAGCAGGACAGCCTTTCATAGCAAAGAACTAGCTGGTGCAAAATGTCAATAGTGCCAAGATATGGAGAAACTTGGCCTTGTACCTCCCTTTATATAATGCTGGGGGAAGTGGAGAGGTGCCTCTCAGGTTTGGGACCTTGGTCAAGAGTAGAGAAAAGTCCCATTAGACATCTGTCCTTTATTATTTTTATTAAGAGCTCCTGAGGGAGAGTAGCTCTAGACTGGATCAATCTAGTACCTCAACCCTGCTTCAAGGGCCCTTTGAGAGGGACTGTGCTAGTCCGTCTGCTTAGGCTGGCTCCACTCATGTTCCCAAGATGGCTGCTT
The DNA here is from genome assembly GCF_014754425.2 of Oryx dammah. Taxonomy (NCBI): domain Eukaryota; kingdom Metazoa; phylum Chordata; class Mammalia; order Artiodactyla; family Bovidae; genus Oryx; species Oryx dammah. The sequence continues at coordinate 48,912,101 of NW_024070213.1, read as the reverse complement.
CACCTTCCAGACTCCGAAGTCTGGAGACAGAAGAGGGAATGTGCATGCATGCATGAGTGCTAAGTCATTTCAGTCGTGAACGCGACCCTGTGGACTGTAGCCCACCAGGCTCCTCTGTCCATGAGATTCTCCAGGCAAGAATACTGGAGTGGGTTGCCATGCCCTCCTGCAGGGGATCTTCCCAACCCAGGGATCGAACCCATGGCTTCTGCAGGGCCTGCCTTGCAGGTGGATTCTTTACCACTGAGCCACTGGGGAAGCCCCAGAAGAGGGAGTGATTATCTTTTTAATCCACAAGGATAGCTATTCACATAGACCCTGTTGACATCCGTTCCTATCTCCCTGCCAGCACTGGGTCACTGCAGCGGCAAGGAGGATCCCTGGCTTTCACTAGTTAGGATTTGAAGCTGGAAGTGTCCAGTCTCACCAGAACAACACAGCCACCCATGACCTCACACTAAGTTTTGTCCTGGCAGCAAGTACAAAGTGGAAGGGTGGCTGATGGATAAGAACCCAACAGTGTCTGCCACGTCCTGATCCTATGTCCCTGGCCTTCCCCTCTCACAGCTCAAACAACTTGTTCACATAGTGGCCCAGGGCAGCGCTTCTCCAGTATCAACACACATCACTGCCACCTGGGGACAGAAGCTTCTGCGCTGGGACCTTTGCAGATTTGCCCTGTGTACCGCTTCCTCTGGTTACTCATGTGTGTCCTTTAAATGGTCATCATTCAGAATAGAGTTTCCCTGAGTTCCATCAGGTCTTTCTAGTGACTTATCAGACCTGGGGCCTAGGGATCACAGGAAAACAAAAACAAAAAAAAGTGAAAGTGTTAGTCACTCAGTTGTGTCCAAATCTTTTTGACCCCATGGGTTGTTGCCCACCAGGCTCTTCTGTCCCTGGAACTCTCCCAGCAAGAATACTAGAATGGGTTGCCATTCCCTTCTCCAGGGGACTTCCTAACCCAGGGATCAAACACGGGTCTCCCACACTGCAGGCAGATTCTTTACTGTCTGAGCCACCAGGGAAGCCCCAGGGATCTCGGGGACTGCTGAATTTGTAGCCAAGTCAGGAAGGATGTGTGTAGCCTGGAGACTCCCTCTTGCTTCTCACATCTGAAGTAAGAGCCATCTTGTTGGGGACCTGACTTGTGGAACCTGATGCTAACTCCAGGTAGTTAGTGTCAGAATTGAATTGTGGGACACCCATTTGTTGGCAGAGAATTGCTGTTGGAATGCATCAATCATTGAATCGATATTATACATATATGTTTTAATCATTCCCATTTTAGAGATGAGAAACTGAGACCGAGTGGATTCACACTCCCACAGTCACACAGGGGAAGCCATAGAGCCCAAATTTACACTCAGATTTGTTTATCTCCAGAGCCTGAGCACAGTGCCAGGGGTAGTGCCAACATTCTGTTCACGTGGATGATCCTCCTGCCATTGCGCATTATTGTGCAATGCACAACAGCACTTCCCCAGCATTGGCCAGACTTGCCTGACCACCAGAGTCACCTGGGGCATGTAAACAGGCACCCCCAGCCCCTCCTCCAAAGGCTCTGACTCAGTAAGTTTGGGGTGGGGCCTGGGAATTTTTATTTTTAACAAGTTCCCCCCAGTGATTCTGACAATCAGATGGTTTGGCAAACACTGCACTGCATTTGCCAGCCTCCTCGCTCAGGTGTGTCCACCTGCCCCAGAACCCAGCCCTCCTGTTGCCCAGGTTTTGTCAGGGACCTGACGCATCTCTGTGCAGAGTTTCTAAGAGCTGGATCCAATCTCCATTCTGTTGCTCATTCTTACATGGGAAGACTTTTCACAAATCAGGCAGTGTGAGTCCAACTCAGCAAGGCCAAAGCCAAAGCCATCAACAGCCCCCCTCCCGCTTCCTGCTCTTCCTCCTACGTTCTCCAGCTCAGCAAAGGACCCACCATCCACCCAAACGGCAGAGCCAGGAATCTTTGGCACATCATTGCTCCACTTTCTTCTTTACTCCTCATTTCCTGAGCACAATATTCTAGTGATTTCTACCTCCCACATAATACAAATCAAGCCCTCCTCTTCTTCTCCTCTTTGTTACTGCTTATTTGACATCCAACTCCACTTTTCACCCAGACCAGCTTGCTAATAAGGCTTTCTGCCATCATCTTCTGTTCCCATAGGAGACAGATTGCATAGTCCAAAGATGGTTACAGTATCTCCCATCTCATACATTCTTCTAGAATCTTGCCACTACTCCATCAAAAGGTAGGGTATAATATCCCTTTTCTTGAATATAGACATGCTTTTGTTACTATTTCAATCAATAGACTATGCAAAAAAGATGCTATATGACTTCTGAGGCTAATTCCTAAAAGGTGATTCAGATAACCCTTTACTCACTATGACACTCACTCTTGACACCTCCAGTCTCCATCTATGTGTCCACACCAATAGTCAACTGTTCTGAGACCACCATGCTGAGAGGAAGCCCAAATTAGCTCACAAGAGAGATCTCTTGACATTGCCTTGAAACTACACAGAGAGAGATGTCTGATCAACCCCCAGTTGCTCCAGTCCAGCACTATTAACAACTCTAGCCATCTCCAGCAACAATTGCATAAGAAACCCCAAACCAGAAGTGACCAACTGTGCCCCTCCCAAAATGCAAAGAAATCATGCTGCTGCTGCTAAGTCACTTCAGTTATGTCCGATTCTGTGCGACCCCGTAGACAGCAGCCCACGAGGCTCCTCTATCCCTGGGATTCTCCAGGCAAGAACACTGGAGTGGGTTGCCATTTCCTTCTCCAGTGCCTGAAAGTGAAAAGTGAAAGGGAAGTCGCTCAGTCACGTCCAACTCTTAGCGACCCCATGGACTGCAGCCTACCAGGCTCCTCTGTCCATGGGATTGTCTAGGCAAAAGTACTGGAGTGGGGTGCCATTGCCTTCTCTGAAGAAATCATGAGAGATAATAATAAAATAATTGTTCTAAACCAAGAAGTTTTAATAGTGACATTTTTATGCAGTGAACTGTGAACTTCCTGATGTTCAAGCTGGTTTTAGAAAAGGCAGAGGAACCAGAGATCAAATTGCCAACATCCGCTGGATCATGGAAAAAGCAAGAGAGTTCCAGAAAAACATCTATTTCTGCTCTATTGACTATGCCAAAGCCTTTGACTGTGTGGATCACAATCAACTGTGGAAAATTCTGAGAGAGATGGGAATACCAGACCACCTGACCTGCCTCTTGAGAAATCTGTATGCAGGTCAGGAAGCAACAGTTAGAACTGGACATGGAACAACAGACTGGTTCCAATAGGAAAAGGAGTACGTCTAGGCTGTATATTGTCACCCTGCTTATTTAACTTCTATGCAGAGTACATCATGAGAAACGCTGGACTGGAAGAAACACAAGCTGGAATCAAGATTGCCAGGAGAAATATCAATAACCTCAGATATGCAGATGACACCACCCTTATGGCAGAAAGTGAAGAGGAACTAAAAGCCTCTTGATGAAAGTGAAAGAGGAGAGTGAAAAAGTTGGCTTAAAGCTCAACATTCAGAAAATGAAGATCATGGCATCTGGTCCCATCACTTCATGGGAAATAGATGGGGAAACAGTGGAAACAGTGTCAGACTTTATTTTTTGGGGCTCCAAAATCACTGCAGATGGTGACTGCAGCCATGAAATTAAAAGACGCTTACTCCTTGGAAGAAAAATTATGACCAACCTAGATAGCATATTCAAAAGCGGAGACATGATTTTGCTAACTAAGGTCCGTCTAGTCAAGGCTATGGTTTTTCCTGTGGTCATGTATGGATGTGAGAGTTGGACTGTGAAGAAGGCTGAGCACCGAAGAATTGATGCTTTTGAACTGTGGTGTTGGAGAAGACTCTTGAGAGTGCCTTGGACTGCAAGGAGGTCCAACCAATCCATTCTGAAGGAGATCAGCCCTGGGATTTCTTTGGAAGGAATGATGCTAAAGCTGAAACTTCAGTACTTTGGCCACCTCATGCGAAGAGTTGACTCATTGGAAAAGACTCTGATGCTGGGAGGAATTGGGGGCAGGAGGAGAAGGGGACGACAGAGGATGAGATGGCTGGATGGCATCACTGACTCGATGGACATGAGTCTGAGTGAACTCTGGGAGTTGGCGATGGACAGGGAGGCCTGGCGTGCTGCGATTCATGGGGTCGCAAAGAGTTGGACACGACTGAGCGACTGAACTGAAAGTTAACCAGAGCCTCATTTGATGGGCACACAGTGGCCAGAACTGCATGAAACCTAACTACACAAAGCGTGGCCCCTGACCCAGGGCTGGAGAGTCAATTGTTTGTTACCAGTCAGTATAGAAAATGAGAGTAAGTATTAAGAAGCTTTCTTGGGGTGGTTTTTTTGAATCTAATAATTTGAAAAAGTTGGACTTTTGTTCTGTCTGGATGTGGGCAGACCTGGGTTCAAAGAGCAGAGAGGAAAGCATTTTCCATTGGTTGGTTAGACACAGCCCCTTTGGGAAACACCAGGGCATTCAAATGATGGAGAAAGGCCTCGGGTGAGGAGCACGAGGAGAAAGAGGACCAAGCAGAGGTGAGAGTATAAGGCGAGTCCCAATCTAACACAAGAAAAAGAGTGACACGTTCAGGGGACTAAATGAAAGTGAGGTGTCTTTAGACAAATGCTCACCTTGAGAATCCCTTTAGCTGCAGGTCACAGGAAGCCCTTCTCCAGGGGCTTAAACAAATTGTGGTTTATTTTTCTCATTGCATCATCTTGTTGCGGCACCCCCATATCCTCTTGGCATTAGACACTTCTTATGCACACCAGCCAGTCTTCCAGGGGGCAGAACGTACAACTCTTCGAGGGCTTTCTCCAAAGTTCCAGAAGGTCACTCTGCCCTTGGGGAGGATGAGGAGTGTGTCTTCTGTATGGGCTCCCAGGTGCCCGAGCAGGATTCAGCCCCAGGTGCCCAGAGGGGTCATACTGAATAACTCACCTTTTATCGCCTTTCTTCTCCCCCCTGTCTTCTGTTCCATGTCCCTCATCCACATTTCCAGGGATCACTTACTAAATAAACTACTTGCATTCTATGGAGCCAAAGCAGCCTGAGCAAGATAGAGAATGGTCGGTGGTAAGTAGAGACCAGAGAGACAGAAGGGAGTAGACTTGCCTGCAGACACACAGAAATCATCACACAGCTAAAATTAGAAGATGCTCCCACGTGGTAAGTCTGTCTATTTCATGAGGCTGCATTGTGCTTACTAAGAAGTCTGGAGCAGAATGGTCAGCCTCAAGCTGCCTCCAAAACCATCCTGGTGATTCTTCCTACAAAGGACTCCACCCAAATTCTTAACTCCTCATGGTTTCCTCCAGCCAGGTAGCACCTACCTCAGAGCGTTTCTAATGCTGAGACTCTTAGACCAAAAACAAAGGGAAAAAAAAAAAAGTCTCAAAGGGGCTGGGAGTGTCCCTACTAGTATGTCCGCATCAGTCAGGTTGAAGTGGAAGAAACATAGCCGTTGAAGTCACAGACTCTGCTGCACGTATGCCTCCTCTATCTGCTTGCTGTGCGACTAAGGGAAATTTTATTAATTTTTCTGTGCCTTTTCTGTAAATAGACATAAGCTCACAATGCTGTCTTGCTGGGTCATTTTGAAATAAAACATGGAAACATGCTGAAGTTGTGCCCCCTCATTAAGTGCTCAGTAATGGCCAATCTCCTCTCTTTCCATACATTCCCTTTCACTACAGAAGGAAAGGTCAAGGAAAGATATATTGGCCAAATAATCAGCTGCGTTGCCTGGCATTTCTCATCCCACTTGCTTCACTTGATTATTTCTATGAGGCTAATACCTCATACATTATCACTGCACTTGAATACCAGCGGGTCCATAAAAAGAGGCCCAACTAAAATAAAACCATTATAATCATGGCCCAGTTTTAATCACTGGCTAGTGGGTTCCCCAGTGGTTTGATTAAGAGCCAGGCCATAGTCAAATATTCAAACTGCAGATGCTAGGAGAGCAAGTCAGCTTGGATTTAAACAGTGGCAGCTACTCAAATGGCAGTGGGGAGAAAAAAGAGATGAGGAGTGGAGAGGCAACCTTGCACAATGTTGGGATTTCCCTTCCATGTCCTCCCGAGTTAATTGGCCCATAAAATAACCAGGCTTGTTAATGAATAATAGGCTCATTCCTGAGCAGTCCCTGGGTCAGGCAGTCACTCGGGCCCTGCTGGCTGTCAACTCTGCTCTTAGAGCTGAAAGGGACCCCAAGGGTGACATGAAGGCAGAGGCACTGTGATCTCTTCACACTGACTGCTCACGAGAAAGAGAATCCTGAGTCCTAGAACCGGTCAGGAGAGGAAAGAAGAGGCAGATTAGCTTGAGGAGCCTCAAGCTTGTTCCCTAGTGGCTTAGTGATAAAGAATCCACTTGCCAATGCAGGAAATGCAGGGAGTGATCCCTGGGTGGGGAAGATCCCCTGGAGGAGGGCACGGCAACCCACTCCAGTGTTCTTGCCTGAAGAATGCCATGGACAGAGGAGCCTGGCTGGCTACAGTCCATGGGGTCACAGAGTTGGATTCAGCGGAGCAACTGAGCACACACACACACAAAGTTTATACAACTCGGGTGGGGGGGGGATCCTCTTTGAGAAAAACCAGACAAAACTATGCACATAGAATATGCAATGCCACCGTGGAGGAACACCATTCAGTACCACCTTGGTCATCCCAAGTCCACTCAACCCAAGAAGTGTGAAGGAGAGGAAGTGGGGTGTAAAGAGAACAGCAGGCGGAGCCCACTGCAGCTAAAATAGCTTTAAGAAGCCCACAGCCAGGTGAACACGAAGCCAGGGACACACCTAAGCAACTGGGGGGCCCTCAAAGCTTCCTTAGCTTCATGGTAAACTCAACCAGCCCATTCTGAAGGAGATCAGCCCTGGGATTTCTTTGGAAGGAATGACGCTAAAGCTGAAACTCCAGTACTTTGGCCACCTCATGCGAAGAGTTGACTCATTGGAAAAGACTCTGATGCTGGGAGGGATTGGGGGCAGGAGGAGAAGGGGACGACAGAGGATGAGATGGCTGGATGGCATCACTGACTCGATGGACATGAGTCTGAGTGAACTCCGGGAGTTGGTGATGGACAGGGAGGCCTGGCGTGCTGCGATTCATGGGGTCGCAGAGAGTCGGACACGACTGAGCGACTGAACTGAACTGAACTGAAACTCTTCTCTGATGGAGACATAAGACCATGAACTCCTCAGTTTTCCAGATTTTGTTTCCTGATGTCATTTCATCAAACCAAGAACCTGATGCTGCCTAACTTCAAAGCTGGACTGTCAATAAGAGCGTGGCTTAACTAGTCATGCTGAGCAGGGCAGAGGATACCTGAATGTGAATGACAGCACATAAGATTGTTTCCAAAACCAAATCACCAAGGGATTTTGATTCCCCAAGTTGTTCTCTCTTCTATCCATAAGAAACTACTTTAAAGCTAGACACGTCAAGAAATAGGTGGATACTGAAGCCCAAATTCTTCAAAGGAACCTGGACATTCAAAGAGAACTACAGTTTGGACCCTCACTGGGCAGACTGTTAGTGGCTGAGACCATCATGGTTAAAAGTATAGGTTTAGGGGCTTTCTTATTTTTTAATTGGAGGAAAATTGCTTTACAACGTCATGTTTGTTTCTGCTGTACAACAACATGAGTCAGCCAGGTGTCCCCTCCCTCTTGAGTTTCCCTCTCCTCCATCCATGCTGCCCGTCTTGGTCATCACAGAGCACCAGGCTGGGCTCCCTGTGTTATACAGCAGCTTCTCACCAGCTATCTATTTTACACATGATAGTGTAGGTTTTTAAATTAGGCAGATTTGGGCTCAAGTTCCTGCTATGCTGTTACTAGTTCTGTGACCTGAGATAACTTACTTAACTGCCTTCAACATCAGTTGCCTCCTATAAAATTGCGGTAAAGTAATATCTATTTCATAGAGACTGAAGGGTTAATTAAGAAAATTGACATAAAGCACTTAGTCCAGTTTCTGACATATAATCACAGGAGACAGATTCACTGAGATTGAGAATAAATCTGCTGTCCCTTCCTCTAGCCTGAAAGTTTGTTACCTCCCCAAAATTCATATGTTGATGCCCCAGCCCGCAGTGGAGATAGGGCTTTTGTGGAGGTAATTAAGGCAAATGAGGTTATAAGGTGGGTCCCTGATCCAGTGGGGTTAGTGTCCTTATAAGAAAAGATAGCTACCAGACAGTTCTCCAGGTGAGGACACAGGGAAAGGGCCCTTTTAAATGTCTTTTGTTTAAGCCACTCCAAGGACTATCTGGGGACTGCTAGTCTTCCCAACTCCATCTCCAGCTACGGGGGTGAGCCAGCAATCCAAGATAGCCAACCAGAACACTTTATCTCTCCAGCCACAGGAAGTGGACAAGAAGTGGACACGTGACCTGAGCCAGGATAATCAGTCTTCACTGAGACTTTTCTGTTAAAGCTATCTGGGAGGACAACTTTCTGTTATGGGGGTTCTTGGGAGGATGGGTAGTTACAGCTTCCAGGTAATCTTCCTCTATCACAGGGAGTTAACCTATCTATAGGAGGAGAAAATAAGGCCAATGCAGAGAAGGAAAAAGAGCAAAGAGATGAAGAAAAATAGAGCACTCTGAAACTGATCGAGACTTTGATCCAGCTATGCCTGAAACCTACCTTGGACTTGCCAGTTACATTTTACATTTTCCTTAAGCTAATTTGACTTGGGTGGTTGTGGATTTTTGTTGTTGTTGTTGTTGTTGTGACTTTTGTCAAAGAGAGTCCTAATACACTTCACAAGATGCACAACCTGACCGAATATTTTTGGCTCCATTTGGTCAGATGGGTCACCACTGGGCAGCATTCTCCCACATTACTCCATACTCAAAAGTGGCCACTCTTCCTTGTTGTCCAGTCCTTAGCCACCAAGTGCATCGGTGGTATCATGCCTACAGGCCTCTGCAAAGCACATGACCTACACCACAGCATTTAAAGCGGGAAAAACCAAGTCAGGGCTGCTCTGCTTAAGTCTATCCCCGGCACCTTTAAAACTTGCAAATGCACTTACCTGAGGGAAAGTTGGTGGAGTCTGCCAGCCCAACAGGTTCAGCCTGAGGGAGGGGTCAAAGTTTTTTCTATCGCTCCCACAGCTGGCTTCCAAAGCTGCGACCACGGGTCCAACGTCTGCTCCGGAGAGAGATACAGTTTGTCCGTCTGGGCTCCTCTGCGTTGAGGAGGAGCCAGCACTTCTATCCACAGGACACAGAGAAGTGAAGCCAGCTTGATCTGAAGAGTGGCCAAACCATCTGACAATGGAGGCAATGGTTCCTGGGAAAAGCACATTCCCGCGTGTTTGGTTGACAGCCCAGTGCAAGCGAAACAGAGCCATTGCTGGGCTGCCGCGTCACCGCCCCAGACTCACTGGTGACAACACATCTGGGAAACAAGAAGAAATCAGAGCTTCATAGAATTTCTTCCCCTTTAACCTGTGAGAGGCTTTCACAGACAGCAGCTCCATTCGAGTCTCCCTCAAGCCCAAGGACGGGAGGAGGGGACCAGGCAGAAGGGAGTCTCTTCCATGTGCTACCTAGGGACACTGAGGTTAAAAGAGACTAAATTGGTTTTTCAAAGCCACACGGCCATTTCTGTGTCTCAATTTCCCTGCCTCAGCCCTTTCCAAGTGTGCCTTATCTTGGCCCCCTCACCCATCCGCCCCCCAAACCCGGAAGTGATCCCTGCAGTGTCCTGTCTGAGCATCTTGGAATGAGGCAGAAATTTCTTCAATACACAGAGAAACAGTTCCACACAAGCACATCTTCTTACACAGGTACACACACACACGTACTTACACTCATTCATATGTTCACAGGCATGTCATGCCCCCAGGCTTATCACGAACACATACACAAATACCTATGCAGGATATACAACAAAAAGACACATTCACCTATGGTAGAGTTTAGCACCTGGCACCCCTTTACGCAGGGGTTTCCCTGGTGGTTCTGTCAGTAAAGAATCCACCTGAAATGCAGGAAACTCAGGTTAGGTCCCTGGGTCCGGAAGATCCCCTGGAGAAGGAAATAGCAACCCACTCCAGCATTCTTGCCTGGAGAATTCCATGGACAGAGGAGCCTGGCAGGCTACAGTCCATGGGGTTGGAAAGAGTCGGACTTGACTTAGTGACTAAACCACTACTACCCCTCAGGCAGCTTCACAACACAGACCCTTAGAACTGATGCCTGCTTTCCTCTGTTGAACTGAGTCCTCCAGCCTGTGACCCCTCCCCTACACATCCAGAGCCTAGTGATTTCATCCAGAACCAAGATCTGAGTTTTTCTTTATTCAAAACTTCTTACTGATGCTCCAGGACTATAGGTCTGTCACAATAGCTGGAACAAAATGTGTCACTAACATATGTGGAAATGCAACGAAGAGGAGGAGTGATCCAGTGGAAAAACCAGCAGTCGTTCACTTGTGCCAAAACTAAACATGGAGAAAATGCAAATAAAAAATCATAGTCCATATTCACTAAAATAGATGATAAATTCCAAATAAATATTAACATCAGATTTAGCACTGTAATAAAAGAAATACAGTCATGGAAAGAGTCATGAAGTAAGACATCTATGATTGTAACTTATTACATTAACTCATTCAAAAATACTTATTGTATTGTTTGAACACTTACTGTTTGCCAGTGTAGGACTGGCTCAAGTACAGAGCAATAGAACAAAATAGATGGATGACCATGATTAAGGCTGAATACATGACTGGAGCAGGAGATCCCAGAGACAGACTGATATCTAGAGACATACCATACTTTTTCGATAAGGGTGACAATATAACTCAGAAAGGAAAAAGACTATTCAATACATGATATTGACACAATAGCTCAATTACAAATAAAATTAGATCCTACTCAATGCTATTCAAAATAATATATCCCAGATGCTTTAGATTTCAATATAAAAACCCAAACTACAGTGTATGTCCCATAACAAATGAATTCAGATAAAGCACCAGTGATTGGCAATTAATTCTCATCTTCAGGGCCTGAACACCAGCTCTACCTCTTAAGTGACAATATTTTGGGCCCTGCTTCTAGGAACATGACAGGGTTTTAGTATACCTAAAGAGAGCATAGGAGAATATTTTTACAATCTTGATCTGGGGAGAAGTCCATTGTAAATAAGACACAAATTCAGAATCTGTAAAGAAAAGATTGACAGATACAAATACACTAAAATTGGAAGTCCGACAGGGCTTCCCTGATGGCCCAGTGGTAAAGAATCTGCCTGTCAATGCAGGGGATACAAGTTCCATCCTGGATCAGGGAAGATCCTACATGCAGCAGAGCAACTAAGCCTTGTGCCATGACTGTTGAGCCTGTGCTTTAGAACCTATGTGCCACAACGACTGAAGCCTCTTGTCTAGAACCTGTGTTCCGCAACAAGAGAAGCCACTGCAATGAGAAGCCTGCACACCACAGCTAGAAAGTAGCCCCCACTCTCAGCAAGCAGAGAAAACCCACACAGCAACAAAGACCCAGCACAGCCAAAAATAAATAATTTTTTAAAGATAAATGAAAAACTGAAAAAATATTTTTTTAAAGAGAAGGCCCTGTTACATTAACAGCAAGTGAAGTTCCAAGGTGAAGCACTAAAGTAATCACTAATAAATGTAATAACAGAATTTACCATCCAGTCTTTTGATGCAATCTTAGTTCAGTTCAGATCAGTTCAGTCACTCAGTTGTGTCTGACTCTTTGCGACCCCATGGACCAAAGCCTTATGTATGGAATTTTATATGGAATCTTAGTACTGGTTACCAAAAGTAATGCAAAGTTATATGTATACAGGTGGAGAAAATTTTCTAAGACATAGAGCTGTGTCAAAAATGAGTCACAGAACTAATGGGATAGATGTGAGATGATAAATCTCACTCATATTTAAGAAGCAACATGAAAATTATCAGTGAACTCCATAGAAAATGAGTAACACTCATCTATAATGAAGCATTAATAAGAGCTATCACTGCAAGTAGGCCAATAGGTAAGGGGAAGTTTTCACTTTTCACTCTATATGCTTCTGAATTTTTGAATTTTTACAAAAAGAGTGCAGTTGTATATTCCATGTAAGAGACAAAGAAAATAACATGTGAAATCAGTCAAGCTGTCATCCTAGCTCCAACTTAGATCATCTTTCTGAGCTCTGGCAATTGATTCTGTCAAAATGAGACACTAACACCCTCCTCATAATAATGTCCTGAGCACTGCATATATTATAACTACTGTTTATTGAGTCCCTACTTCATACCTTACATGCACTACGTGCTAAATCACTTCTGTCGTGTCCAACTCTCTACATCTCTATGGGCTGTAGTCCACCAGGTTCCTCTGTCCATGGGATTCTTCAGGCAAGAATACTGGAGTGGGTTGCCGTGCCCTCCTCCAGGGATTTTCCCAACCCAGGGATTAAAACCATGTCTCCATATCCTGCATTGGCAGGTAGGTTCTTTACCACTAGCAGCACCACATTACCTTTTAAACTATTGTCATGTTGAACTGTACTAGCAGCCTTGTAGCCTTTGTGTTTTGCTTGTAAGGAAACTGAGACCCAGAGGGGTGAAGTGATTTGCCCAGGATCACAGAGCTGGTAAGGAGCAGAGCTGCGGAAAAACGTGGATCTTTTTGTCTCCAAGATCAATGCTAATTCCTCTCAGGGTCCTTTCATCTTCTCTCAGAGGGGTGATGCTTGCCCTGGGCTGAAGCAACAGTCCAGAATAAATCTTCGACCAGCTCCAGAACAGCCCCCAGCCTAGACCCTGCAGAAAGGGGACCAGGAATTCCTGACTCACAGCCGCAGCCGATTGCTCATAGACAGTGTCTGGAGGCGCCTATCTCCCACTTCCTCTGAAAGAGATAACAATGGCTATTTTAGCCTGAAATGCCCCTGGTGTAGACACACAAAGAGTGATAAATCTCGGTCTGAAAAAAACACTCTTTATAAGATAGTTAAGGATAGGGAAGCCTGGCGTGCTGCAGTCCACAAGTTTGCAGAGTCAGACATGACTTAGCCACTGCACAATAACAGTAACAAAGAGACAGTCAGGGACTTGCAATCTAAACCCCTTTACCCTGCTACAGCCTGTTGGAACTCCCACTCTGGGGACCTCCTACCAAAGAAAGGAGAGAAAGACCAGGGGACCGATAAAACAGTAGCAGGCTAATTAGAACCTTTAGTGGCAGAAGCTGAACAGATGTAATTAGCCAAGAATGGCTAATCGGCTATTGAATTTTTTATGGCAGGGTACAGATTTCCCTTGGTGAATCTGAAATGTTCAATATACCTACAAATATTAGCCAACCCCTTTTAAAACTTATTATGTACCAGAAAGTGTCCTAGGAATTTTCACAAATTGACCCACTTAATCTCCACAATTTAATTATTATCTCAAATTTTCAGACGAGGAAACAGAGGCATAGAGAAGTTAGGTAAATTGTCCAAGGTCCCAAAGCTTGTGACAGGCCCGGAAAGTCTGACTTCAGGATCCCTGCCCTTCACTGCCACACCACACTGCCTCTCAAACCTTTGAGGGAGCAGGGGTGCTTTGCATTGAAATCAAAGTAGGAGCTGAAAGTTAGGTTTGGGTTAATGTAGCTCAGAGAGGTTCATCTCAAGGCCAAAAATGACCTAGAGGAAGTCAGGAATATTCAGAGAGTTGGATTGCCTGGAGAATGGGATGAGTTTTCAAACCAATCTTATCTGGATCTCAAGGGTTCCAGAAACCCAGCTGTTGTCTGAATTATGTTTCTGAAAGACTTGACCACTTTTTCTCCTCCAGTTCTCTTGGGAGGTCAAGAATTCCTAATGTGTGCTGGTCCTTGGCAGCTGGGTCTCTCCCTTCTAGTCCCCATCTCATTCCCCGGTCCAGTTTCTGGACTGTTTTACCCTTGTCTTTGCTTGGCTGAGTTGGGATATTGGCATTTCAATATCCTTTCTCCTCTGCCATGAAGTCAGGCTTCAACAGTATGTGAACTGTGAAATTCCAGATGTTCAAGCTGGATTCAGAAAAGGCAGAGGAACCAGAGATCAAATTGCCAACATCCACTGGATCATGGAAAAAGCAAGAGAGTTCCAGAGAAACATCTATTTCTGCTTTATTGACTACACCAAAGCCTTTGACTGTGGATCACAACAAACTATGGAAAATTCTGAAGAAGATGAGGATACCAGACCACCTGACCTGCCTCCTGAAAAATCTGTATGCAGGTCAAGAAGCAAGAGTCAGAACTGCACATGGAAAAACAGACTGGTACCAAATTGGGAAAGGAGTACGTCAAGGCTGTATATTGTCACCCTGCTTATTTAACTTTATGCAGAGTACATCACGTGAAATGTTGGACTGGATGAAGCACAAGCTGGAGTCAAGATTTCCAGGAGAAATATCGATAACCTCAGATATGCAGAAGACACCACCCTTATGGCAGAAAGTGAAGAAGAACTAAACGCCTCTTGATGACAGTGAGAGAGGAGAGTGAAAAAACTGGCTTAAAACTCAACATTCAGAAAACTAAGATCATGGCATCTGGTCCCATGACTTCATAGCATAAGGAAACAATGGAAGCAGTGAGAGACTTTATTTGTGGGGGCTTCAAAATCACTGCAGATGGTGACTGCAGCCATGAAATTAAAAGATGTTCACTCCTTGGAAGAAAAGTTATGACCAATCTAGACAGTATATTAAAAAGCAGAGACGTTACTTCGCCAACAACAGTCCGTCTAGTCAAAGCTATGGTTTTTCCAGTAGTCTAGTCAAAGCTATGGTTTTTCCAGTAGTCATGTATGGATGTAAGAGTTGGACTATAAAGAAAGCTGAGCACCAAAGAATTGATGCTTTTGAACTGTGGTTGGAGAGGACTCTTGAGAGTCCCTTGGACTGCAAGGAGATCCACTTAGTCCATCCTAAAGAAAATCAGTCCTGTATATTCACTGGAAGAACTGATGCTGAAGCTAAAACTCCAATACTTTGGCCACCTGATGTGAAGAATTGACTCATTTGAAAAGACCCTGAATCTGAGAAAGATTGAGGGCAGGAGGAGAAGGGGGTGACAGAGGATGAGATGGTTGGATGGCATCACCAACTTTATGAACTTGAGTTTGAGTAAGCTCCAGGAGTTGGTGATGGACAGGGAAGCCTGGCGTGCTGCAGTCCATGGGGTCACAAAGAGTCGGACCCAACTGAGTGACAGAACCGATTTGCCTCTGCTCCACTGCCCCCAGGGCAAAATACCTCTAGCACTATAAACACAGAAGTCAGGTGGAGGGTAAAGTGGTGATTTTGTATTGTCTGGCTGAAGAACACAGCTGATATCTCCTGGCTAATGGGGTTCTTATGACTTTTCCCAAATGTCCAGCCCAGTGGTATCCAATTGAACTTTCTGTGATGATGAATATGTCCTGTACCTGCACTGTCCAATAGGTAGTCATAAGCCATGTAAGGCTCTTGAGCAGTTGAAATGTGACTAGTACAATGGAGGAAGTGAATTTTAAATTTGTATTGAATTTTAATATCTACTTTTGGCTAGTTACTGGGTTTCCCTGGTGGCTCAATCCCTGAAAAATCTGCCTGCAATGCAGAAGACCCAAGTTCAATCCATGGGTCAGGAAGATCCCCTGGAAAAGGAAATGACAACCTACTCCAGTAATCTTGCCTGGGAAATCCCATGGACAGAGAAGCTTGGTGGGTTACAGTCCATGTGGTCTTAGGAGTCGAACACAACTTAGTGACTAAATCACCACCAATGGCTAGTGGCTACTGATGTGAACCACACAGCTCTAGACCTTGGAACACAACCCATGAAGATAAGCCAGACACCACACAGCAAGAAGGGGAATTGCTGCCTAATAGCAATTGAGTCTGTATTAGTATCTTACTGCTGCTGTAACAAATTACCCAAACTTCATGGCTAAAAGCAACACAAACTTATTATCTTATAGTCCTGAATGTCACAAACATGTGTATTAATTTCACTGGGCTAAAACCCTATTGTCAATGGGCCATGTTCCTTTCTGGTGGCTCTACGGGAGAATCTTTCCTGCATTCCTTGGTTCACAGCCCCATCCTCAGTCTTCAGAGACACCAGCACAGCATCTTCAAGACTCTTTCTTCATCACATCACATTCTGTCTATAATGACTCTGTGATTTAACTGGACCCACCCAGATAAACCAGAATAAGCGTCTCAAGAAGACTCTTGAGAGTATCTTGGACAGCAAAGAGAACAGACCAGTAAAATCCTAAAGGATATCAATCCTGAATATTCATTGGAAGGACTGATGCTGAAGCTGAAGCTCCAATACTTTGGCCCTGTGATGTGAAGAGCTGACTCATTGGAAAAGACCCTGATGCTGGGAAAGATTGAAGGCAGGAGTAGAAGGGGATGACAGAGGATGAGCTGATTGGATGGCATCACCAACTCATGGACATGAGTTTGAGAAATCTCCAGGATATGGTGAAGGACAGGGAAGCCTGATGTGCTGCAGTCCGTAGGACCACAAAGAGTTGGACATGACTTACCCACTGAGCAACTCAAGATCCTTAACCTAATCACATCTGCAAAGTTCCTTTTGCTATGTAAGGTAACATATTTGGAGGTTTGGGGGTTTAGGATGTGGATATCTTTGGGAGTGAGATGGCACTATTTTGACCACAAACAGCCTAAATGAGGAGAGCAAGAGATGCAGTTGCAGACCTGCCTCTAAAAACTGTCTCTAAGCCCTGATCCAGAGGTGTTTTCCACTGGAGGCTGGAGTTGGAGAAGAATGAAGGGCTAGCACCCTGCTCAACTCTAGGGAGTGCCATTGCCCCTTTATGCAAAGGACTGCAAGGAGTTTTGCAGTGCACAACATGAGCAGCTATATGTGGGAGCCCTGGGAGAAAGGTTTCATCCTACAGACAGGTCATAATGAAGGAAGAAAGAGAGAAAGAGGTGGGCATAAATGTTCATTCTTTCTCCGGGTTTGGCCAATCAGATTAGATCCTCTTCATCCCTTGGGGGAAGATTCAGTGAGCAAAGGTGGAAAATGCATTATTTCCAAATACTTTCACCTCCTGGAAACATGAGGAAAGAGGGAAAATTTCTCCTAAAGGGCTTCTTGGTTCAAAGCATCCAGCTACTAGTCGGCCAGAGTAAAGATTCCTCCCCACATCGCAACACAACCCAAAACCTCCCCACCTCAAATGGTCCATGGACTGACGCAGCTGGAAGACCAATAAACCCCAAAGTCCCTCACAACCGAGATCACTAGATACAACTGGCCCACAAAAATGTCCTGTGGGGTTGACTTTTTCCCACTGCAGAGGACCAAGTGAAATCAGCATTCCTTACCCCACTCTCGGCCCCAGTCCCATTCACCATACCCCACCTCCCTTCAAGAAGAGGATTTGTCATTTAGCCACAGTTTTCCCCTCTACCCAGTACCAGTAACAAACAGAATTTCTCTGGCTCCAACCCCACACATCTCTCAGGGGAGATCCAACCACCCTCAGATTCCCCACAGTGAGCTGTGGGGGCCCCAGGTGGGGCTCAAGTGTGCTCACCAATGTCCCCTCCCAGAGAACAATGGCCACTCTTCCATCCTGCTCCCACAATGACATGTCCTGGCCCTTGATGTCTGGGCCATCACGTCCTCTCTCTTCTCTGACTGCACTATAGGCTGGGATAGGTCATAGCCTGACTTGCTCTCTGTTTCACAAAGGCTACAGTGCTGAGCCTGGAGACAGCAGGGACTAGCCATCAGGAGACTGGACACTTGGGATAGTCTGCCCACTAAGAAAGATGATTTGAGCAGTTTCTCAATGTCCACCTCAATGTCCCTCTAGAAGTGGCCAGATAGCATCCTGGCTGCAAAAACAGAATGAAACCCACAGATGCAGTAATAAATGAAATACTCACTCACTTCATTAACAGTAGCTCCTCAATCAGTCAGCAAACGAACTACGTCCAAAATATTAAATTGGTCACACCTTAAGTTGGCTGCTCTTATGCTACCACTGAAAATCTCCTAATGGTCTCCCATGCACTTTAAAAAAAATCTTGGATACATCCTTATCCAGATGTTAAGGCAGCACTAGCAGCTGTATCAAGCACACACCCAAATCTCAGTGGCCAAACCCAATAGAAGTTTAATTCTTACATCTGTGCTGTGGACTGAATGTTTGTGTCCACCACCTCTCCAGCCCTGGCCCACCCAAATTCATATGTTGAAACCCTAATCATCAATGTCATGGTATTTGGGGATGGGGCCTTTGGGAGGTCATTAGCTATAGATGAGATCATGATGGTAGAGCCCCCAGGATGGAATTGCTGTCCTCTTAAGAAGAGGAAGAGACTACAGCCATCTCTCTCTCCCTCCCTCTGTGTGTGTGTGTGTGTGTGTGTGCGCGCGCGCACGCCATAAAGCATACAGCAAGAAGGCAGCCATCTGCAAGAGAGACACCTGATCCTGGACTTTCCAGCCTGCAGAACTGTGAGAAATAAACATCCATTGTTAGAGCCACCCAGTCTGTGCCGTTCTGTTATGGCAGCCAAAGCTGGCCATGACATGGATAAAGTCCAAACAGGTGCTCCTGAATGAAGAGTACCTGGCCTCTAAATAATGATTCAGGATTCAGGCTCTTTCCATCTTATGGTTCCACCATCTTAAAATGTGGTTTCTAATGTTATCATATTGAAGAAAGAGCATCAAGTACGGGGCTGATGGAGGCGCCATTGCCTAGAACTCAGTCATGTGACCACACCTAACTTCAAGGAAGGCTGAAAATTGTAGTCTGTGTGCCCAGGAGGATGAGGACATCTAATAGGCTTGCCCTCCAGGTTTACAATGTTCCTCACAATCTGGCTTTTGTCTACATCTCCAACTTTCTCCCAGGATCCTCCTGTTACCTCCTATGCCTCAGTCTTCTTTCCATTTTTGAATACCAAACCCCAAACCTCCCAAGCTTTTCCTGCTATGAAACTAGCTGTTCATCTGCCCAGAAACTGTTCATCTTCACCTGATCTCTCATCGACTAAATTCTTCTCATCAGGCTCATCTTTATTCAAAGGACATCTTTGACCTAGAAATTCCACTGTAAGTGACTTTCACATATATTATCTAATTTTCAAGTCCTTAATGGATGTCATTTTTTTTTTTTTTTTTGCACAGCAGGCTACAACAGCAAAACTTCCAGTAAGATATGTATGGACAACTGTCCTTATGGTGGTGACTAGGAACTGGTAGGGGTTGAATTGTGTCCTCTCCCCAAAATTATAAAGCATGTCAAAACCCCAGAACCTCAGAATGTGATATTATTTGGAGACAGAGTGTGAACTGAACAACAATACACACACATATACAAACACACACGTATATTTGTTGTTGTTTAATCCTAAGCGATATCAGTCCTAAGTGTTCGTTGGAGGGACTGATGTTGAAGCTGAAACTCCAATACTTTGGCCACCTGATGTGAAGAACTGACTCATTGGAAAAGACCCTGATGCTGGGAAAAATTGAGGGCAGGAGGAAAAGGGGATGGCAGAGGATAAGATGGTTGGATGGCATCACTGACTCAATGGACATGAGTTTGGGTGGACTCCGGGAGTTGGTGATGGACAGAGAGGCCTGGAGTGCTGCAGTCCATGGGGTCACAAAGAGCTGGACACGACTGAGGGACTGAACTGAACTGAATCACTAAGTCATATCTGACTCTTTTGCGACCCTATGGATTATAGCCTGTAGGTTCCTTTGTCAATGGAATTTCCCATGCAGAAATACTGGAGTGGGTTGCCATTTCCTTCTCCACACACACACACACACACACACACACACACACACACACACACATGTAAAATTTACAGGTGATTTATAGGTATTTATTTATTGATTGATTGATTCATTTATCTATAAATATTTTTAAATCCTTGATAAATAGCAGTAATTAGTTCTGGATGGTAGGCTTATGGGTGATTTCTGGGTTTTTTCCCCTTTATTAACTATTCTATAAGAGACATGTTACTTACATAACATGTTTTTAAGGTTTTTTTTTATTTTAGAAGAGTCTTTGAGATTCTGACAATTATATTGTAACACAGTGATATACAAGTTGATCAACAGCCAGTTAACAAAAGAATATTTTCATCCCTGAGACCTGGGCTTGGGTTGTTAGTGTCAGGGAGGAGACCCCTGCAAATTTGCCATTGGCAGGATTGAACCCTTCTTCCTGTTCCTGGATTGGTCAGCATGGGGAGGAAGAATACGGGTACAAAGAATGGCCCACAGGACACAGCCCAGGAACAGAGGGTAAAGCTAAACCTTGCAGGCAGGGGATCTGGCTTTTGATGATCACTCCCTCCAGTCATGATGTGTGTCTATACCAGAAAAGTCTCAATTATGTATTAACTTACATTCATTCCATTTATTGCATTCAAGAAACATTTACTAACTACCTACTACACATCAGGTCTTGTGTTGAGAATAAAAAGATGATTCAGATGTAGTTCCTACCTTCAAAAACCTCACATTGTCCTTGACAGTTTCTTCTTTTATATTTACACAACCAGCTGAAAAGATGAAGTCAGACACTTGAGAAAGAAAAGTATTCCAGTCCCATAAAATGCAAGCATTCCAATTTTTGACACAGGAAACCCCTGCCAGGTTAATAATAGGCAATAAAACATGTGTACAAAGCTCTCTGCAAATCTGATAAGGCATTGTAAAAGATCCTGGACAATGTGAAGAGATATATAGATGATAACAACAAGCAGTAATAAGAGGATGAGATGGTCAGATGGCATCATCAACTTGATAGACATAAGTCTGATCAAACTCCAAGAGATAGTGAAAGACAGGGAAGACTGTGCTGTAGTTCATGGGGTTGCAAAGAGTCAGACAACTTAGCGACTGAGCAGCAAAAATATCTGGATAGCATTCTGTAAACTCTCTCCAGAATCTCAAGTCTCAGACCAAGAGAACCCAACTGCTTCATATCATTATCTCCCAAAGGCTGAGTTGCCTCCTTCTGAAATGTTACCCCTTGGGTTGTGTGTTTTTCGACCTACACTGCCTGTTATCCTTAAGACTCCTGCAAGACACAGAGAGAGGCTCTGAAACTGAGGTAGGTCAGAAAGAATAGAATTTGTGAAGCCTGGGAAGGAGGAGATTAGCGAGCCCTCATCACCTCCATCATCACCATCATCATTCTCTCCTCCAGGAGATTTTATTGAGCACAAGCTATGTGTTCAACATGAGCAACACAGAGGAGACTTCTGCCCTCATGGAGCTCCCATCCTCATTAAAGAGGACAATAAAACAATTTCAGAAAACACTAGATAATGATAAATGTTTTGAAAGAGATAAGACAGGGTGACATGGTAGGGAGAAGCTTGGGTGCGCAAGCGGGGAGAAAGTTTAGATAAGGAGAGGGGAGGCAGCATCCTTGGAGGTAAGAATCCAGGGGTAAGAAGGAGCCATGAAGCTGAAAGTTTGTGAGGACCACTCTCCGTGCATGCGCCTTCCCTGGAGACCCAAGTTTGATAACTAGGTTGGTAAGATCCCCTGGAGAAGGAAATGGCAGCCCACTCCAGTTTTCTTGCCTGGAAAGTCTTATGGACAGAGGAGGCTGGCAGGCTACAGTCCACGGGGTCGCAAGAGTAGGACATGACTTGGCAATGTAACCACCACCACCGTTCTCCATGCAGAGGGAATAGCGCAGGCAAAGGCTCTGATCTGGGAACAGGCTTGGCGTGTTGGAAAAGGCAGAGAAAGAATGGTGTTTGCAACAGTGTGTAATCAACAGCAGGGAGAGGAGAGGAGACAGGGTGGGAGAGATATGAGGGACCAGAGCATGTGGGGCTTGTAGACCATGTCAACGAGGTTGAATTGTGTTCATAGTTTTACTGACCATCTATTACCTTCCAGGCACTTTACAGATACTCTCTCTTTAAATCTCAGAGTAACCACCCAAAGTTGATGTCATGATTGCCATGTTATAGATGGTGACGATACAATGCGGGGAGTTTACAGGATGTGCTCTATGTCCCACAGTAAAGGGCAGAGCTGGAATAAATCCACATTTGTTGGGCTGCAAACCCTGTGCAGCTAACCACTGCACCATGCTGGGTAAAAGGATAGGATTTTAGTGGTTACAGTACCACTGTGTTTTCCCCTCTCTTCCCTCCTCATCACCCACCCCCACCCCCGCCAACTCTTTCCCTCAAATATCTGTGGTATGTGAACAATTTGAGGGCCAGTGCAAGACAGCCTCCCTAGAACCTTCCACAAATCTCAGAGCCCAGGACTCTGTACCAGTAAGCACTTCTCACCATTGAAAGGGAAACTTTCTTTCCCTCCCCTGGAGTAACACTTCTAGCTTCTCTGATTAATATGTACTTAAAAGACTGGGGCTCAAATCCTGGCTCTTACTGGTGAACTTTATGACAAGCCCCCACCCACTATCTAGGCCTCACTGCCGTATCTGTAAAATGAGTAAATTTAAAAAGTAAAAACTCTATGCCCTGTTGGTGGAAAGGTAAATGATTATGGACATTTCCAAAAGCAATCTATCAGCCCTGAGTGAAATTAAATGCATCTATGTCCTCCTGGGTACATATATCCCAGAGAAATTCTGGTGCACAGTAAGGGTTTATGGTAATAGATGTTGCCAGGGGAAATAAAGTTAAATGTAATGAAAGTGGTCCATGGAACACAGTGTTACAAGGAGGTGACAAATTACACATCCCTAGAGCAGAGTGGTGGAGAAGGCAATGGCACCCCACTCCAGTACTCTTGCCTGGAAAATCCCATCAACAGAGGAGCCTGGTAGGCTGCAGTCCATGGGGTCGCAAAGAGTCGGACACGACTGAGAGACTTCACTTTCACTTTTCACTTTCATGCATTGGAGAAGGAAATGGCAACCCATTCCAGTGTTCTTGCCTAGAGAATCCCAGGGATGGGGGAGCCTGGTGGGCTGCCGTCTATGGGGTCGCACAGAGTCGGACACAACTGAAGCGACTTAGCAGTAGCAGCAGCAGAGCAGAGTGGATAGATTTCAAAGGGATGGTATTAATATGCAAAATAAGCGAGCAGCCAGAAACACATGAAAAGACCTACAACCTTTACTCATAATAACAAAGAAATGCCAATTAAATCCATAGTAGGATACCCTTTCTCACCTATTGTGTTGTTTAGTCTCTAAGTCATGTCTGCCTCTTTTGCAACCCCATGGACTGTAGCCCGCCAGGCTCCTCTGTCCATGGGTTTTCCAGAGCAAGAGTACTGGAGTGGGTTGCCATTTTCATCCCCAAGATACCACTTTTCACCAATCAGATTACTCCAAATAGACGGGCGTGACTTCACTCTATTGGTCACTAGGAACAGGGCATCTGTCTTCCTGTTCCACTGACCTCATCTGATGGCTTTGGCCTCAAGGTCATTTCATGGTCCAATACGAATGCCAGAATGCCACAGATGCATCTACATTACAGGCCAGATAAAGGGGGAGATGTGAAAGACCAAAGGGAAGAAAAAACACTTTGTCCCCTCCCTTTTAAACTTTCCAGAAGCACCAAAAAACAGTATACTGTGACTACATTTCATTTGATATAACTTAGACACTTGGGCACACCTAGATATTAGGGCCCAGTAAGGGAACCCAGGAAATACCACCCTTCATTCTGGAGGATGCACCCAACTGGAAATGATGGTCTGTTAGTAAAGAGAGAGAGCCAACAGGAGTTTGGGTAGGCAGTAGCAGTGTCTGCCAAAGGAGAAGGGAAATGGGCTTTTTGAGCACAGATTATGTGCTAGGTATTTTAGCAGACTTAGCACACCTATTCATAGGTTGACCAAAAATCTTTGTTTGAATTTTTCCATAAGATCGTATGGAAATTTTTGGCCAACCCAATATATGACCACAGAGCATGGGATACACTTATACTAAAAATTTATTTGTGGCTTAGCTGAAATTTGAATTGAATTGTGCACGCTATATTTTTGTTAGTGAAAACTGGCACTCTTACACCCTCAGGTGATAAAGGCTAGCAATTAGGCAGGAAACTGTATGGTCTAGCAGCAAAGCAAGCCAACTCCAGGGTCTGAGTACAAAGGTTCAAATCCCCACAGGTGATGGGATCTTGAATAATTACTTGGTGTTTTTAGTCTCTTCCTATGCTTCAAGTTCTTTGATTGTAAAATGAAGATAATAATAGGCTCTATTTCTTAGGGGATAGTCGTTAGGACTGGATGAACTATGTGAACAAAGCACTTGGACAGGGTGTGTCTAAGTACATATAGGAAGTCAGTTTTGGATAAAGGACCCAGTCCACTATCTTGTCCTTCTCGCTGTCTTGTCCTCCTGTCACCCTAACAGGCTGTGGTCCAGAGAGCATGTAAAACCATTGACTTTCTATATTTCATAGTCAGTACTATTGCTAATTATAATGATTGATCATAATAGCAGGAATTCTAATCATCTATCCACTGTGCTTTACGAGGTATGAAAACAATCTCCCTCATACTAATTCATGCTCTCAGCCTCCATTTCCTCATCTGTAAAATAGCAGTGGTGAGACCACCTCTGGGGCTGCAGTAACTAGTGAGTGAGGTCATGTGTGTTGCATGCTTGGCACATAGTAGGTGTTCAACAATCATGTGCTTCATTCCTGTGCTCTACTGTGTAGCCCTAGGTGTGCACCAAATAGCAAGTGTTTATATATTGAATATTTGTTTCATATATATTTGAATATTGAATGTGTATTTATATCTTTATTGAATATATAGGTTGCTATTGTTCAGTCACTAAGTTGTGTCCAACTCTTTGAGACCCCACAGACTGCAGGACTCTAGGCTCCTCTGTCCTTCACAATCTTCCAGAGTTTGCTCAAATTCATGTCCATTGAGTCAGTGATGCTATCTAACCATCTCATCCTCTGCCGGCACCTTCTTCTTTTGCCTTCAATCTTTCCCAGAATCTGTCTTTCCCAAAGCATTGGCTCTTCGCATGAGGTGGCCAAAGTATTGGAGCTTCAGCTTCAGCATCAGTCTTTTCAATGAATATTCAGGGTTGATTTCCTTTAGGATAGACTGGTTTGAATATATAGGTATATATTGATTATTCATCATAAATAAATGCCTCCATGAACCAATTCTTGTCAGTGCCACTAGTCATCCTCAAAGATAACTTATTGGGGAATCACCCGAGGCAGTTTTGAATTGGAGTTTCCCCCTCTGGGGGTCTGAGCTTAGTTGTTTCCATTTAGCTCGGCCTTCACACCAACATAGTGACTCAAACCTCATAATCACTGGCCAGTGCCTCTTCTGCTCCAAAAATCTTGAGTAGAAAATGGGCTCCAAATGACAGGGGGTTTTGCTGCTGTTCTTTCTGGTGCTGGCCTGGCTCAGAGCTAAGAGGATATGTGGTAGAAGAAGTAAGGATGCTAGGTAGTACCTGGAGTGCTGAAAGCACCAGGTAGGTCCCAAGACCCAAGGAATGCTGTGACTGCTGGCTATTCCTGGGTGAGTGGGATTCTGAGGACTCCATCCCATTTCCTGGCAATGCCAGGTGGAGAAAGACAGCCAAGGGGACAGGAGAGCTGGTATCTGGTGTGAGTAGATAGGAGAGACAGAAGGGTGAGGCTTCCTCATGCAGGGGGAGTCTCACCAGGAGGGCTCAGACATCCCTTGTCTGAATCTAACATAATCACATCAATGAAGTCCCTTTGCCATTAAGACTGGAGTCTTATAGGGGCCGTAATTCTGCCCACCACACCTTCCTCTCCTAACCTACTCTGCCAAGCCTTCAATTTTTCTCCTTGCTCATTGATCAGCTTAAACCAGGTTTGGAAAGAAAGAAAAAAGTGGAAGCAAGTGAAGTCACTCAGTCGTGTCTGACTCTTTGCGACCCCATGAACTGTATAGCCTGCCAGTCTCCTCTGTCCATGGAATTTTCCAGACAAGAATACTAGAGTGGGTGGCCATTTCCTTCTCCAGGGGATCTTCCTGACCCCAGAATCGAACTCAGGTCTCCCACATTGCAGGCAGACTACTTACCATGTAAGCCATCAGGGAAAAGGTTTGCCTCCCTTAAATCGATTGATTGATTAGTTGAATCTTGAGTTATTTCACAGACAGCACTGCACCTGTTCAAGTTGGGTGTCCAAGTCTCCAGGATGACCCGGAACCCAGAACCTTCAGTCTACGGAGCTCAAAGAATAGAAATGCTGCCACCAGAGCCCTTTACAAAGCAAGGAGTGCTGCAGTAAGGAAAATCTGGTCTCCAGCAGCCCGAGTAGCTAATATGGACTGATTGGAGACTAGCCAATCAGCTTCCAAGTTTTAAATTCCCTGAACCCTTCAAATTTCACCCTAGATTCTGGATCAGGGAAACAGACTTGTGAGCTTGGCCTCCTGTCTCCTTGCCAATCGACCTCCCAACACAGCTCTTTCTTTTCTCAAAAGCCAGTGCCATAATATTGGCTTCTTTGTGCCTCACATAGTGAGCCCCTGCTCAGTAACACTAAGACTGTTGATCTGTCCTAGAAAATGTTTTACAAGCGCGATCCGATCTGTGTTTTAGAGAGACACCTGTGGTGGCAGTGTGCAGGAGGGAATGAGGAAAGAAGAAGGCAGTATGCAGGAGGGAGTAGGGAAGGAAGGAAGAAAGATTAGCTAGTATGGGGGAGGATAAGCGTGAAAACCAGGACGCTGGCAGTGGGAGCAGACATGGCATGGAGGGTGATGGAGAAACCGACTGGAGACGGAGGTGGAGAGCCGGCTCTTCCTAGGTTCCGTCCTCATCTGATGCCTTCAAGCAAAGCGGGAAACTAGGGAGGAAGAAAAGCAGGTTTGCTGGGTGGGGAAAAAGTGGCTTTTATTCTAATGCGTTGCATGGGAGAGGCCTGAAAAATATCACAGTGAGCATGCATTCCCAGGTCCCAGGAGAAAGCAGAGGGACTTGAGAAAACAAAAGTTAAAGCCAAAAACAGCGAAAGGAAAGGGAGGGAGGAGGGAGTGGGAGGGAGTGGGAAGCACAGTCAAGGAGGGAGAATTCAGAGCGTCTCAAACATGTGAGAGTGCTGCGGAGGACTCAGATCCTGCCGGCTGGGCTCTGTCCGACATGTGACCAAGTTCCCATCTGCTGCCTAATCATCCACGCCAGCCACTGCTTCCAAAGCACAAGGCTCTTAGGCTTCCCGGCAAAGCTGCAGCTTGGCACCAGCAGGCTGGCCTGATTTTGCAGAGATAAAGGCTGCTTGAGGGGACTTCATGGAACTCCAGATGGCACTCTAGGATGCCTGCTTGCACGCCTTATGCTTCCCAGTTCAGTTCAGTCACTCAGTCGTGTCCAAGTCTTCATGACCCCATGGACTGCAGCACACCATTCCTCCCTGTCCGTCACCAATTCCTGAAGCTTGCTCAAACTCATATCCATCGAGTCAGTGATGCCACCCAACCATCTCATCCTATGTCGTCCCCTTCTCCTCCTGCCTTCAGTCTTTCCCAGCATCAGGGTCTTTTCCAATGAGTCAGTTCTGGGAAGTCAGTTATACTTCCCAGGCCCCTGAATTCTCCTCTTTTCCTGCTTCCCATCCCCAAACTGCCTACACAGCAGCCCCTTATCTGTCTCCTTCCTCCTGCCTCTGCCCCATGAAACAGTGGAAAGATCATGGACTCAGGAACCCAACAGACTTAGGTTAGTACCTTCACCAGCTGTGTAGTCTCAAGCAAGTTTCTTAACCTCTCTGAGGCTCAGATTCTTCACACAGAGAAAGAAATCAGCAATACCGGTGTCAATAGGCCTGTTGAGAGTAAATTGCCTAATACAGTGCAAAGTAGAAACCCAATCAGGGTCAATCCCCATGTCCTGCCTGACACACAGCCTGTGGCTCTCTTTTCAGAAGCAGTAAAGCTACAACCACAAGCCCCAGGGCCAGAGTGACAGTGATGAGCACAAGCTTTATAGTGAGAAGGAAGGAGTTGCCATCTGTCTTTGTCACTTCTCATTGATGTAATTGTGGGCTCATCGTCTATCTAACCTCTCTGAGCTTTGGCTTCCTCGTCCAGGAAATAGAGGCAGTAATAGCTCATGCCTATGCTGAGGACCTACCATGTGCCTCTCCAGAAGTACTCTCCACCTTTCGCCATGTGCTCTGAGCCCTTAGAATCACATCAGAAGATGTCCCTGCCCTATGGGTCCCATTGAAGTTCGGCTGAGGGCAGGGTCGGCGGGGGCAGGTAGCTACTGGCAGATCAGAGGAAAGAAGAGTGCTGGCTCGGTCAGTGCCAAGCTCCCTCCCTTCAGGGTCACTGTGGAGCAGTATGGTGCCCAGGTCGCCAGTCCCAGGGGAAGATTCTAGACACTTCTACCCCCACTGCATCTTGTTACCAGAGTCTTCAAAAACACAGTGCAGTCAAATACTGGATGGAGCAAAGCTTTACTTTCACGGAGAAGAGATGGGACAAGGTCAGCTTCCAACAGTGGGTGCGGGTCCCCCCTGGCCCTCAGGTTCTCTCTTGGTGGTGGATACAGAGCAATTGGCCTATGTGGACTCCTCTGTGCCCCCGTGGAAGGAACCTGTTCCCTCCCCGAAGACAGGTCCAACAGTGCTGCTGGCCAGGTGCCATGTGACACACACACTTTAGAAAAAGCACCCATCGCACCTGAAGCAGGAAAAGATAATCCCACACAGAGTGGGAGGCCCAGCGCAGGTGGGGTGGGCCCTTTCTCACGAAGGAAGCCATCATTAGGCAGCTGAGTGGAGGTGGAAAGATGGCCGGCCGGAGACCAACTTTCCCAACAGTCCCCCCCAGCTGCTGCTTCCCTTGATGACAGCTCCTGTCCTTCCAGAGTCCAGCACCTGCCCCCTTCATCACACCGACCTCACTACCCCTGGGGACTTCGGAAATTGTCCTTTAATTAAAATATCAAGTTATCCTGTTTCATGCCAGGACCCTGCGTAAAGCTGATAAGGGACGAATTGATTAAAAGATGCCAAGGGCTTAAAAAATTTTCTGGTATAAACACTAAATATCAGCTCTTATGTTACTTCATAGGGATTTTGTGAAAATTTAATGAGATTATTTTTGTAAAGTGCTTGGTAACGTGTCTGACACAGAGGAAGACCCCAGCTAATGGCAATACTAGGAGTGTTTATTCTTCCTGCTTTGACAAAGGGGAGGGAACTCCTTTCCTACTTAACAGAGGGAATAGCAGGAATATTTTATCCTTCTCTTCACCCCTCTCTCCTATGGGACAGAGTGATCAGCTGATGAGACCAGAAGAAGGGCACAGAGCAAGGTCATCCAAGGACACTTTGGGTCACTCCCTTGCTCAGCATCCACCCACAGAAGCCTCGGGTTCTTCCCTTGGTCCCAGGTGAGGCATCTTGTGTGGAGGAAGCTATGTTCAGCAGTTTCTCTGCCTCTCACTGCTTCACGTTCACCTGAAGAGAAAATGCAAAAAGGCTCCATATGGTCTAAGGGCTAAGCTGTAGTCTTTAATTTTGCTTGATCATCAATATAGCTAATGATAAAGCTAACACCTGGGGCAGTTTTCAGAAAAAATGAAATTGTTACCCTATCTTAAACTAGAAGTTGATTTGGTATCATCATCACCATCATCATTATTATTGTTGTTATTTTACTAAAAAATAACTTGCAAACAAAAGAGAAGCAGCATCCATTGCTTGGCTTTTTGAGGAAATATGCCATATGAACCTATTTTGCAAAACATGTCAAATCTTAGTCTTCCTCTAAAGTATACACAAAATTCTTAGGGCCAAAGATGCTATATGTTCAAACTTAACCTTCCCTAATATGGTAAACACTGTGGATATTTGTCATCCACCTAGCTGCCTAACATCTCTGGACTCTCACCCTTTGTCCAAAGAAGTCCTCATCTTACCAGGCTTAGTGCAAGGTAGAGCTTATTATAGAAACTAGATAGTCACATCCCTTGCTGCTAAGGTACAGGCATGTGACCCAGTTCCCATGAGTTAGACAAACCCATGCCCAGTTTTGACCCACAGGCAGACCCCACATGGAGTCTATATTCTGGAAATGGAGGTGGCTGCTATCTCCAATTTTCAGTGGCATCTGTGACGAATATTGTATCATTAGTGGCCTGTCCCCAACATCACCTTGTCAGATGTTGGCAGAGCAAGGGGCAATGTCTGGAACTGGCTGGGGAATCTCTACCTAATAAAATCTACAGCAGAACTATTTCTGTACCTGCAGTCTTAACGTCTGGCCATCCCAAAGGTTCTATGTTTACAAAATAGCCTTTAATAATTTCCATTTCTACATAAAAGACCCAGAATTTGATTCTAATGTTTGAAGCTAAGAACGCTGACTGATACAGCCATTGAAATGACAGCCTCTTGGACCATGAACAACATGAGGGCAGAGGCCAAGTCTGTCTTGATCACCACTGTACCACTAAGAGTTCTCTTCGGCTTTTTCTTCCAGATTATGCTCAGAAACTGTATCAGACAAGAATTCTCTGGTCGCAAGTGACAGAAATCCAAATCGAATTAATTAAGCCTGCCCCCAAAGAGACTAACTCTTATAACTGAAGCCTTGGGTTACTGTTGTCTTTGTCCTCAGTCGTGTCCAACTCTTTGTGACCCCATGGACTGCAGCCCGCCAGGTTCCGCTTTCCATGGAATTTTTCAGGCAAGATACTGGAGTGAATTACCATTTCCTCCTCCAGGGGATCTTCCTGACCCAGGGATTCAACCCAAGTCTCCTGTGTCTCCTGCATCGGCAGGTGGATTCTTTACTACTAGCACCACCTGCGAAGCCCACTGTTTGCTTTAGGGACAGCCGAACCCAGAAGTTCAAGCAATGCTGCAGCACACATTTCATTCACTTTCTTGGTTCTTTTTTTTTTTTTTTTTCTCACTTGGCTTCATTCTCAGGTCATCTTTCTTATCACTTGGCTATAAAACTGCCACCCTTCGTATCTCTAGGTTTACCTCATTCTTACCGTAATTCCAGACAGAAAAGGAAAAAACACAAACCCCTCTCTCCCAATATTCACACCTGATTACCCAAATGACACTGACCTTCTTTGGGTTTTGGAGTAAATCTGGGGCCCATCATTGGGTCCAGGAGAAGGAGAATTCCAACTCACTAGAGTGGGTAAAGCACTCACTTGTGCAGTGTAGAAGGTAATTACAGCTGGTGGTGCCTCACAGGAGTCACGTTGCTTTAGGAGGGACTATTCCCCCAAAGGAAAGTGATACAGAACATGCAGAAATGACAAAAAGCGGAGATTTCCACCTGGGAACCATAAGTGGCACAGAGTTGGTAGTCAATAAAAGCCAGTAGCTTACTCCTTGAAAGAAAAGTTATGACCAACCTAGATAGCATATTGAAAAGCAGAGACATTACTTTGCCGACTAAGGTCCATCTAGTCAAGGCTATGGTTTTTCCTGTAGTCATGTATGGATGTGAGAGTTGGACTGTGAAGAAAGCTGAGCCCCGAAGAATTGATGCTTTTGAACTGTGGTGTTGGAGGAGACTCTTGAGAGTCCCTTGGACTGCAAGGAGAGCCAACCAAACCATTCTGAAGGAGATCAGCCCTGGGATTTCTTTGGAAGGAATGATGCTAAAGCTGAAACTCCAGTACTTTGGTCACCTGATGCGAAGAGTTGACTCATTGGAAAAGACTCTGATGCTGAGAGGGATTGGGGGCAGGAGGAGAAGGGGACGCCAGAGGATGAGATGGCTGGATGACATCACTGACTCGATGGACGTGAGTCTGAGTGAACTCCGGGAGTTGGTGATGGACAGGGAGGCCTGGCGTGCTGCAGTTCATGGGGTCGCAGAGTCGGACATGACTGAGCAACTGAACTGAACTGAACTGAAAAGCCAGTAGAAAGGAAACAAAAAGTCTTCTCCTAAAACCAGTATATTTTTCTCTCTCTCCTATCTCACTGGCCCATATATTCACATACAAGGAAGTGGATTCAAACAGTCCTGGGATCCTTGGAAAGTGGAAGAAGATCACCCCACTATTACTTAGGCAACAAAGCTGAAGTCTCTTGTTACATCAGGAGGAAAAGACAAACCATGAACTGAAGCATAAACTTCCTAATTGTGAGGCCCATACCTGGCAGACAGTGAATACCTCATCATTCTCAAATAGATCATAAGCTTCAGGAAGCCTTCAGTAAATATCCTTTTATGTTGACATGAATAAAGTTGATAAGGTGTGGGCTATGTTTGAGGTAGTAGAGACTGAAAAGAGAAAAGAAAAAAGTCTGGGTTTCTAATGTCCCTTTGCATCTCACTCATTTCCAGATACTGACATTGAACCACCACAACGAGCCAAGTATCATATTCCCAAAATATCTGCCAGACATTCTTGCCATTTCAGCCTTATTGAATTACAATGTGGTGCAGCCTTAGAAATATAAATCATGGAGAAGCAGGAAATGCATTTATTTCATTAACCCATGTAGCCTTCATTTAAGGCCTGCTTAAGCCTCTCTTAGGAACAGCTCTGCAACCTCACCCTGCAAATACATTACATTTTGCTTTCCAGCTGTGGCAGACCTAGTGATAGACCATCATTTAAGTCCTGCCTCTCCTCAAAAGTCCTTTCTTTCCAATGCAGTTGCCCAGATGGAGTGCAGAGCTTTAAGATGAGAACATCTTTGTATGTTTTTGTTTGTCATTTCTTGGTCTCCTGGGCAGTTGTTGGCCAGACTTGCTTTTCACTTCCATTCCAATCAACCAGCCACATAGGGGAAGAACTCATTCCTAAGTCTGGCAACAAACATCTGGATGACATGCAAGAGCCCTGATGACCTTTGGCACAGAACTTGGTGCTCTGCGGAGGGGCTGCATAAGCAAGATGCTCAATTGATTGCACGAGTAATGAAGATAGATGATTCGGTCATAGCAAGCAACTTTGCATGCTTAGATGACAGAGCGGATTTTAGGATTGGAGTGTCTGGAGTTACATGGCCTGAGTTCAGATTTAGGCCATGCACTTACCAGCTGAATGACTTGAGTCCATGACTTCCCTTCTCCAAGCATCCATTTTCTCAGGGGGATTGAGAGGCAGCTTCAAGGAAAAGGATAGTATGGAGGGAACTTGGAACCTGGGGTCTCCAACCTCTAAGATCTAATGCCTGATCCTCTAAGGTGGAGCTGATGTAATAATAACAGAAATAAAGTGCACAATAAATGAAATGTGTTTGAATCATCCTGAAACCATCCCCCACTCCTTCCAATCCATGGGAAAATTATCTTCTGTGAAACCAGTCCCTGGTACCAAAATGCTGGGTACCGTTGCTGTAACCTATAAACGTTACTCGCTTTGCTATTGTGACACCCAGACCAAAAAAGGCAAGAAACATATGCTTGCCTCAAGTGGCTCAGCTTGAGGCAAATTTCAGAGTGTATCCTTGCCACCTTTCCTGTGAGAATTTCTTTGTTTTTTCATCCAGTCCCATTTCCCAAGGAGCCATGTTGGTCTGCATTCTTATTCTCAGTTAGCCCTTAATACATTTCTCCTGAAGCACTGATGGCTGGCTTGTGTTCAGTGGCTTGATATGTGATTCCTCCTGGGGGTTATGGTGCTTAATCAGGAAGGAGACCCTAACTTCTCTCCTAACCACTAGAGACCTCACCATAGTCCAGGGAGACATTCTGAAAATGTCACCATCTGGGTGTTTCCCACATGGTCACATTAAAGTTTTGGGAGAATGAATAAGGAGAGGAAGAAGAAAGCAAAAGAGAACCTGAGGGGAGTTACTTCTTGTCCCCCAGCATGAAGAAAAGCCTAGTGTCTGGAATGTGGTAGTTATTCCATAATCTTGAATGGATAAATAATGATAGAGTGAATGAATGAGCAAATTAAGTGAAGAGCCACCCCGCATATTCTTCAGTCACAAGTGAAAATAATAAATGAAAGTTCACTTTGGCGGGGCACCTATGAGAAGTAGCCAACTACAATGGCAAGCTCCTGGACTAATCCTCTTTACTGGAATTACCAGTAAGCAGAATAATCAACTTGCCTTTCACGGACAGGATTTTTACCTGCCCGCTTTCTGGAGTGTGTTTTTAAAAAGAGGGTGGAGATGGTGAAGAGGAACTTGATCTTAGTAACAGTGAAAGCCACAGGCTCTAAGTTCTGTCATATCTGAGTCTAAGATCCAGTTCTGCCATGAATTATTTCTGTGTTTGGACAAATGACTAAACTTCAACTTCTATCTGTGAAGGAGAAACTCCTGTGGGATACACCTTGCCCCACTCTTTTTTGTTTTGTTTACATTTTTTTCTTTTACAAAAAAAACCGTGCAAGACAGAGCAAATATATTAAACAGTTGTTTGCAGACATTAGACGATAAGCAACCTAGGACTATAACCGCCAATAGAAAGGAAAAAATGAGGTAAAAATTTAACCAGAGGGCAATCACCAGGCGAGGAATACCTGGTGAGAATCACCAGGAAGAGGAACCCAAACAGAGAAAGTGACAGTACTCAGGAAGACCATGAAGACTAAGGCAACTAGATTTGGGGATGCAGAGTACTGGAGAGGAGGGCACTATGCAGAGAAAGATCTCCAGAAATCTGCACAGGGACACTTTGAGTCTTTAAATACTAATCTGCTAATGTGTAGGGGGAAAGTGAGCAAAGAAAAATAACATGAAAAAGAACTTTCTCGGGAGCAGCAAACCAAACAACTTCTGAGCTCTCCCAGGCTGGAAATAACTCAAATTCCCACCAGCCAGAGTACAGAGACATTGATGAATTCATGTAAGGAGTCAAAAGTACTTTTAGAGATGAAAGTAACAATATCTGAAAATCACACCTCTGAAAATTTCACTAGATGAAATTAACAGCAGATTAAATGCTATCAAAGAAAAGTGAACTTGAAGACATACTCCCCCTCCCCCTGCAAAAAAAAAAAAAAAAATCCAAAACAAAGCACAGAAAGACTAAAAAATAGGCCAAAAACACCTCATTGTTTGAAAGAATAAAATGTGTGAACAATATCAAGCAGTATAACATATGTAACTGGAGTTCTGGAAAGAGAATAAATATAAAGAGTATCTGAATACATAATGGCAATTTTAAAATTGAAATTTTAGCAAAAACAATAAACTTATAAATGTAAGTAGCTCATTGAACCCAAAGGATAAACACAAAGAAAAGCATACCAAGAGAAATCACAATCAAATTGCTTAAGAAAAAGTGATAACTAGAAAATATGAAATGTTGTTCAGAAAAAAACATGCTAGACATGCTAGACACAGAGAACAAAGAGGAAAATGTTCACAGACTTCTCATCAAAAACTATGGACACCAGAAGACAGAGGCATACCTTTAAAGAACAAAAAATAAAAACTGTCGCCTAAAATGTTATAACTGGAGAATATCTTTCCAAACTAAAGTTGAAGATTTTTTTTTCAGACAAAAGCTCAGAGAAGTTGTTACCAGCTAATCATTACTAGAAGAAATATTAATGAAAGTTTCTCATAAAGAAGGAAAATGATACCAGAAAGAGAAACTTGGCACACAACAAAGTAGTAAAACATACAGCAAATGTGAAATCAAGAGTAAACGTGAATTATATGGTCTGATTCTTTAATTAAGATAATTCTATTTTAAATATAATATTAAGATAATTTAAAACAAACGGTAATGTACTGTGAGGTTTCAAACATGTAAAAGTAAAATGTGTAAAAACAGTAAGGGAAGTTAAAGTTTTTACATTATATCACGTGGCATAATATTATTTGAAGGTAGACTGTGATTAAAGTTGGATGCAGTAAACTGTAGAGCCATCAGTTTACCAAAAAAAGATCTGTCCTCACTCTGATATGTAGTTGCGAAGATCTGGGGGATTTCTAGCCATCCTTGGGCCATCTCTTTGCAAGTTTCAGGAAAATAATCTCTCCATATATTCCATGTGGGCTTCTGTGGCTTGGGATGACACAGCCGTCTACCTCCTTGGCATCATCTCCAGTCATTTTCCTAATACTTCCTCTGCTCCAGTTACCCTGGTCCTTGTTTTTTCTTGAGTTCCTCAAATGTACTCCTTACTCAAGGCCTTTGCACTTGATGCTTCCTCTGGCTGAATACTTTCTCAGGACACAGCTGCAGGGCTTACTGCATAACTGTCACCTAATCAATAAAGCTTTCTCTGACAACTGTACCAAAAATACCGTTCCTCATCCCAGCCCCATTTCCTTATCCTGCTTTATTTCTTCCACTGACTCATCATCATCTGTCATATTGTGTGTTTGTTTGTTTGTTGCCTGTCTCCTCCAACCCACCACGATTCTGGATCCCAAAAGGACTGGGCATGTGATTATGAGTTGTTTCTCTCAAAGGGGAAGCATTTTTCCCCAAGTGTCTTAGTTCATCATCATGATGCCCCATATGGTGTTTATGAGAAGTCAGCCTAAAGCAGCACCCACTACCTGGGACCATCTGTACTTCATAGGGATTAAAGCCACAGCCATGGCCTCTTTGGAGCTAACCAGCAGGCTTGGTTCAGAGGTCCACATCTGGCTTTCTGCTTTGCATGCATCTCTTGTCTGGTCTCCAAAGTCTGATGGCTGATGCTTCTGGAATGCCCTAGGCACTGCTGAATCAGATGTTTTTTAGCTTCAGTGATTCACAAATTCCAATTTGCAGGACTTTCTCAGGGTGGCCATTTTGGGGAGCTTCTTTTCTCCATTGCCTCTTAAATGAATTGTTCCCACCCTGAGTTTCACCTAACAGCAAGGAGTTCCTCTGGATGTCCAACTGGAACCATGCCTGTACTATGGCCCTGCTCTAGGCTTTGAAGACATGGTGATGCTCTGCGTCTTGTGTAATTGAAGTTGCTGTTGCCGTGCATGACCCCAAGCACATCCATGCAGCCCAGACTGACATCCTGTGTTTCCATATGTTTCCAAGAAGTTGCTTTGTGCTCTCGGTCCTCTAGGAGCAGGGTTGTGTTAGGCACACTAGCACAGGAAAGAATGCATGGAGCTCTCTTTGGGGGCACATGTGATTACATAGCTTTGGACAAAAGGGACCTGGCCACTGAAGGCCTATGTCCTCTCTACTGAGTTCTAAGGCCCAGCAGGTTCTCAGGATGGGAAACACTCACTGTTCATCCCATGCCACTCTAGCATAAACAAATCTGAGTCAACTATGTTAACTCCATCTACTGATATCAGGTCTTCTAGAATCTGCTACCAGTGGGGTGTTGGGGGACTATTGCTCTCCTATCTGTGTTTGTTGGGAGAATGCACAGACTTGGGCCAGCATCTTCATTTCCGATGGTATCTACTTAGCCTCTGCAGGAAAATGCCATTTCCATGAAAAGGAGTGGTGACAGGATGGGACATGTGATCAAGGAGCCTGACTTGAAGGATCATCCCAGGTGCACAGCAGAGCAATTAAAGTCTTGGACTCAGAAGCTGGTCAATCTGGTTTGTATTTGAACCCAGCTCCACATTTAACCACTGGATGACCTGGACAAGCTACTGTATGTTTCCAAGACTGCTTCCCTATCTTTGAAGTGTTAGTTGTTCGGTTATGTCCAACTCTCTGAGATCCCATGAACTGTAGCCCACCAGGCTCCTCTGTCGATGGAATTCTCCAGGCAAGAATACTGGAGTGGGTTAAGACATTCACTTCTCCAGGGGATCTTTCTGGTCCAGGGATCAACCCGGGTCTCCTGCATTGCAAGCAGATTCTTTACTCTCAGCCACCAAGGAAGCACTTTATCTTTAAAAACCAGAGATAAGGAAATACAAGGAACATTAAAGGTGAAGCATTAAAGGGAAGACTCAATGCCTGCAGCTCAGGAGGTACCTGGTTGCTATTAACAATACTGATTTTTGTTTATGCTGCCCACTCACCCACGGTAAACAGGTGGAAGTTATGACAGAGCCATTGTTATGGGTCCATCTGATTTTACTTTTCACTTTAAGTACTATAAACTTGAAGACTGTGCAGGAAGTTAGCTTGGGGTCAGGTGACTGATCTCTAATGATGAATACCACATCCAGTCCTGATCATTAAGAAGTCCTGACTTGTGCTCTCTCTTACCCTCATTGGAACAGATAGAAAAGAAGGACCCCAAGATGACAGAACCACAGGACGGAAGAGGCTCAGATCCTGGAGTGCCCACGTGGAGATGGCATGCTAGGAAGAGCTGCCCAAGTTATATTGCACTTGGTGAGACTAAGGGCCACTGAGTTACCCACATTTCAGGGTTGGTTACTTTAATATAACATAGCCCATCCAGACTTATTAAAAAATGAAAACTAGCACAGGGCATGGACAGAGGAGCCAGTTGGTCAAGATAGAGTTGCTATTCCCAGTCAGGTAGGGACAGGAAGTGTAAATTTTTTATCAGTAAGAAAATAACTGTCAGTTTTAAAGGAAAATGGATTGCTAATTTTCTACACAATTCCTTACTGGAACCACACAGCTGTGATAGAGTGGGGCATGTTTTATGATATGAAAACTTTAGCCTGCATTTTTCTGGTCTTTATAGAACATCACTGCTCCGCTTCCATGCCCCAAACTTCACATGGTTCTGTGGATTAAAAAAAAAAAACCCTTTCCATAAATGTCAATACATTGGCAGCGAATTTCTGCAGTGGAAACATATTCTCCTTGAAAATTGCATGTCCTGGCATATGTCTCGTCTGGGGACCACCTGTCAAAGGAAGCAGCCATTTGTAATTAAGGATACACAGAATCATAAATGATCACAGCCAGTTCACATTAGAACGTGGCCACATATGTTTAGCAAAACACCAGACTTCCTGGATCATGATTGTGCTATACAAATGGACCTGAATTTAACCCTATAAAGCTCTGTTTTAAAGACACCAAGGCCTTTGTTCCCTCTGCCTGGAATGATCACTCTTCGTATAGTTAGTTCTTCATCTTCAGACCTCTCCCCAAGAGTCATCTCTTCAGGGATGCCCTCCCTGACTACTCTTTCTACAAGAGGTACCCCTCCCTTAATTCTCTGATTCTGGGCCCTATCCATGTAATTTATAGCTCTTATTACAACCTAATTTGGGGTGGTGTTTGTGTGTGTGGGGGGGGGTGTTTGTTTACTCTCCATTTTTGGTGTTTGTTATTTACTATCCATTTTTCCCACTATACCTAAGTAACCATGATATCCACCGTATCTAAAATTCCAAATATATGAACTACTAAAGCCCCTGTAGTGTTTAAACCAGTTTCAACTGAATTTTCTGATGTTATATCTGATTTTACAGCTAAAAATCTTCCTAAATATATATATATCTCCTTTCTATATTATTGCCTTTCCTGATTTCGTTTATAAATTAAAAATCTTCTGTATCAGATCCTGTATTAAGTGATTTATTTCATTTAATCTTTACAATAACTCTGAAAGTTAGGATCGTTTAATGCTATTTTATAGATGAGGAAATTAATGTCCAAAAGTTGCAACTAATATGGGGCACTTTTTGTCAGGTTTACATCCCTTCTTTTCAGACAGTGGCCCTCCCCAGCTCTGTGATTCTGAAGGAGCTGTCACTCAAGTATACCACAAAGGTGGACACATGATCCAGGCTAGAGCAATCAGAGCATCTCTCCATGTGGACTCTGTGATTGGGTCAGAGTGAGACATGTGACCCCAGAAAGCCAATCACGGTCCTTTCTTGGCACATAAAGGCTAGTATATTAAACATCTCTCTTGACTCTAGGATCAAACACTAAGAGGACTACATAACTCTGTGACTACCTGGAGCTCTCTTGCTGCCATGCAGAGAGAACCTGCCCCAAAATAAAGCTTACATCTGGCAAAAGTGAGTAAAAAAGAGAGCGAGGAATCACTTGAACTCCTGGATCAGCTGTGCTTGAGACATACATCTTGGACCTCTCAGTTGCATGAAGTAAATTTGTTAGGTAACAGGGTCTGCATGTGTGCATGCTAAGTCGCTTCAGTTGTGTCTGACTCTTCCCAACCCTATGGACTGTAGCCCACCAGGCTCGTTCTATCCATGGGAGTCTCCAGGCAAGAATACTGGAGTGGGTTGCCATTTCCTCCTTTAGGGGATCTTCCTGACTCTGGAATCGAACCAAAGTCTTTTATGACCCCTGTATTGCAGGCAGATTCTTTACTGCTGAGCTACCTGGGAAGCCCTAACATGGTCTAAATTGGGTTTATACCACTTGCTACTGAAGAGGATGAAGCAAGCACCCATGTAGAAGCTCAATAAATAGTAATTCTCTTGATTTTCCTGAAAGTTACCACTTTACATTAACCTCACATAACCTCACTGACATAGCTGAAAATACGTTAGCTGTGGCAATCCAGCCAGCTCTGTTTTCTGGCTACCCCTTACATGTCACATTTGATTCAGCCTCTACAACAGGGTTTCCCAGGTGGCACAGTGGTAAAGAATCCACCTGCCAATGCAGAAGACACAAATTCAACCCCTGGGTCAGGAAGATCCCCTGAAGAAGGAAATGGTAACCCAGTCCAGTATTCTTGCTTGGGAAATTCCATGGACAGAAGGAGCCTGGTGGTCTACAGTACACAGGGTCACAAAAGAGTCTGACACTTCTTTGCAACTAGACAACACCTGCCCAGA
This sequence comes from Oryx dammah, assembly GCF_014754425.2. Lineage (NCBI taxonomy): Eukaryota > Metazoa > Chordata > Mammalia > Artiodactyla > Bovidae > Oryx > Oryx dammah. The sequence goes on along the minus strand of NW_024070213.1, from coordinate 48,871,443 downwards.
TGAAGAGAACCCTGGCAGGTGGCAGGCAGAGGAGGCTGACATGGGAAGCAAGTATGGCTAAGTTAACCTTTGATGCTATCTCTAGTACAGGTTGCAAGAACCTGGTCAACTTTTGGAAACCAGAACTGAGAACATGTGAATTTGTAAGCTATTGGGTAAGCCAGGGTGGGTCATTAAAACCTGGGAGGAGAAAGTACGGCTATGGAAACAGAATAAAATCGGACTGTGAGAAGGAGCAGAAAAGAGGGCCTGGATCCTACTTTTTCAATTCCTGGTTCCAACTGCACTGCCAGCTACATTTCCTCTTCTGAGAACTTTGAAGAAATTTCCCTTTTGTGCTTAAGCTAATGGGTGGGTTTCCGTTACTTAATACCCAATCTATCTCTTAACTAAGAGAAAAACAACCAAATAAAGATGCAAGTTTCCAGTTGAGTTCATGGCAATTTATTTAATTTAAAAATAAAAACAAACAAAAACAAAATCAGTTTCCAATGAAAATACAAACACTTTGGGTGGTTATCCAGCTTTTTTTTTAATCCCCTATAGGCTGCCCTGGGCTCAAACCAATCAAATGAATGAAAACCAATTTTGACTGGAGCCATAAAGCATGTTGCACCAATTAAATTACACCAATATATTATTATAATACCTTTGAAATGCCTTTCAGACCAATAAATAAAAAAAGACAAATTCAAATAAAAAAGTCAACTTTTTATTACCAAAAAAAAAAAAATAGAAATTAAATAAAAGTCACAACATGGATTAAAAAAAAATGTGCAGTCAAGTTTCTCTTTTTTTTTTTCTTCTAGGAATGATACCATGCCAGTAAATCCCTACAGAACATTTCCAGTTTGGCAATAAGCAGTCAGTCAGTCATTCACATTTGTACTCAAGACAACAGGCTTGGCCAACACTCACCTGAGTTTCACCCCAAAAGGTACTATTTGCCATCTGCAGAAGCAGCACCTTATAACAGGGATGGAAATTCAGAGAGCACTTGGCATTTTCATTTCACCTGGGGTCTTGAAGCACTTCCTGAAAACTGATCATGCCTTGAAATTTACCTGTAAAAAGAAGTATTAACACTACTCCTTTGGCAGATGTGTAAACTAAGACACTGAAAGGCCCACAGAGGCAAGAAAGGACCAGGAGAGCTGACTTCGAATCTCCTGCTTGGTCCACCAGGTCATCAAAGTGTCTCTCACTTGTAATTCCATGGAAATAAATCAAGCATGATTTCCTTGGCTGGAAGGGATGAGAGGACTTACTTAAGAAGGAAGGGAGCTGCTTTGTGGTCTTTTCCCTCTATTCCAAGTTTTTTCTTTCTTTTTTGAAAGGACAGAGTCAACATCATATCCAGAATCAGAGGATGTTAGCAGAATGTCAGAACTAGGCAGGGACTTGAGAGACCAGCTAATCCAGCCCTCGTTGAAGAGAAAACTCAGCCCCTGAAATACTGCAGGTGCCTAAGATCACCAGCAGACTAGGACTCAATGCAGTCTCTGCCTCTGAATGGAGAACTGTCTTTGCCACAATCCATTGTCTGGGTCTACTGAGAAAGAGAAAATAAATGTTTTCTCTTTTGGAGGCTAGGGATAGAATGACTTTCCTTAATAGTGTCACTTTTACTTAAAGATTATAAGGATGGAAAATACCAAACAGACACAATCACTTGGGCAAAAGGAAACTACATCAACCAGTAGGTAGATGTTATACCTAAGTCACACTGACAGCTACCAACTAGACAGGCTGCCATGCATGAGGGACCAGCAATGTGGCAGTATAGGCTGTCCAGAAAAGGTTGCATAAAGTGATACAAGGAAGAAGGAGCTTTAGAGGTTGGAGAATGCCCTCCACGCACCCACATACCCCATATACAATTTGCTAGCTATAGGGTTTTTTCCCTTTGAACCTATATTGGAGTTCAGGAAGGAGGTGGAATTGAATGAAAGGAAACCCACAAAGCTTCCCATATTACACTACTCAGCTCAACCCGAAGGGATGCACAAGCCAAAACCCCAGAGCTGGTGACAAGGGGAGAACTGGAGCCATCTCCTTTGGCAAAGGGCAGTTTCATTCTAATCAATGTTCTCAGGGTCTGAAGGTAAATTCCTTCTCATCTCCCATGTTGGTTTTCCCCCAAACATCCCCCAAGACTAGTTCTTAAATATCCAGGTGGCTTTCAGAAGTTGGCCATCTTGAAACAAGAGTTTCAATTAGCTGGGGCCAGTAGAATCTGAGGTCGTCCCAAACTCCCAAATATGACCATCAATCCCAAACTCAGTATCTGAAGATGTCCCATTGTGGGAGTGATGTCTTCTCACCTGCAGTCTGGGTGTCCAGAAGTTACATAAGTGAGTTATGTGACTTTTCAAGATAAGAGTCCTGTCACACCTCTCGTCTGCCTCCTCCAGAACCATCAGGAAAACGTCCAGGGAAATGTTCCCTCTCCCACTTTCTTCCTCCCAACCCCCTCTGCTCTTTCAGCAGCTTATTCATTTGAGTGGCTGGAACCTTTCCCTCAAAGTCTAGGAGTTCAAACCCATGACACAGGATACCTAGATTTGAGGGGGAAAACACCTTCTGCCTGACTTGACTTTCCTCCTTCAAATATCCCACCTACACACTAACTCCCAGAAGCAAACTCGCCTACCTCTGAGGATTCTACACTGAGTGGATGAGGAAACTGTTTACTGTGAGTAAATAAGGTAAACAGTTGAGTCAGTTACTCCTTTGGAGACTGTAGCCAGTATCACATCCAATTCAAAACATTCATGCAGGTGAGAATCCAGAAGGCAGCATTCCAGTTAATATTGAGACATTAAAGAAATTGACAAGTTGCCCCCTTGCTGGTATGGATCAATTTCCATTCATTTAGAAAGATGACAGAGGGTCTCGAGCACTGTTCTACACCACAGTTTTGACCTCTGACACCACCAACTTTCCCCCTGTCCACCCTTGGGAGGTTGTGCTGAAGAGCCAGGCAGACACTAGGAAAGAAGAGGCAGACAACAAGAAGCCAGACAATCACCATGGGCTGACTCTAAGTCCTTAGCAGTGTCCAGAGCATTCCTTCTCTGACCAAGGCCCTGTCTTCCATTCAAGGTAGAGTAGCAAATTAACAAATGCCCCACGGTGGCATAAAAGAGACGACATAGATCCCATGGGATCTACACTAACACTCCCAGGGCTTAGCCAGGTCAAGGATGACAACTACAAGGCATGAGTGCTACTGCACCCCTTCCCATCCCCATGACAGCCATTACTAATCAATCACAGCACTCCTTCCCACGGGGCTACTCAAACCAACGCATCCAGCAGCCCTTATCAATTGATCACTGATTCAAGCTCAGATAAATAAAATCGACATGCCTACCCTATGCAGTCAGACCAAGCCTGCTAATAACATGAGAGAGAGTAAGCTCTGAGTGATTTTGCAACAGATGGCTATAGTCTGTCCTGCCCTCCTCCAGAAGCATGTGGATGACTTCTAGAGAAATGCTTCCTCTCCCATATGCTCCCTCCCTATACTGGAAGTGCTGGCCAACACCACCTCCCCTGGACAGCTGGTCCCCTAGGAGATGCCATAAAGCAAAATGCCAATTAGGATCCCAATTCTAACTGGCAGTCAGCAGGACTGGCCAACTGCCCACCTCTCCCACATAGGCACTGACTCAGCTTTCAAATTTGGCCAAAGCCAAACAGCACCAATCCCTTTGTCAGTCTATTGTCATGGCCAGCAAAGAGGTAACCAGCTCCAAAGCCCAGTCATCATTCCCACTCCTCTCCCTCGTACCCACCCCACCCCACCCCTGCACCCCGGGAGCTAGTTGAGCTTGTTGCAGATCTCCAGCGCCTTCTTGTAGACCTGAGTGACGTCATCCATGTCTGTGAGGAGGGAGAAGCTGCTGTCTGCCAGCCGGTTCCGGTACCGCTTCAGGTACTGGGGCCGGGGCCGGTTCTGGAGCCCCTCAAAGTCCTGGATCTGGAGGAAATTCTCGGCAGAGACACAGCTGCGGATGCGCTGGCGGGTGGGGCGGTTCTCCTGCAAGTCGAGTAAGTCGAAGGAGTCGCTGGACAGGACGCTGTCATCGCTGATGACGCTGGAAGGCCGGCTGTAGCTCCGGGAGAGGCCCTCGGTGGGGACGCCCGGCTCTAGCAAGGATTCCAGTGTGGGCATTTCGGGGCTGGCCAGGGCCGGGTCCGTGGTTTCCACTGAGTACTTGCTGCTGTGCTTCAAGATGCCTTTCCTGCGACAGGAGAGGCTGTGGGATGGCACCCTGGCTGGGTCCGGGGGGCTGGGGGAGGGGATGCTGCTGCCCAGCCCATCATTACTGTCCAGCAGCTCCGAAGACTCGCTGCGCTCCGGGGACGAATAGTAACCTGATTCTCTCTGTTGGGTCTTTTTCAGGATGCCTTTCTTGGGCATCGTGACCGACTGTTTGGGGCTGAGTTTACCTGGTACTTCGGCCTCGGGGGGGCTTGGCAGGGGCACGGCAGTCCGGCACAAGTCCTGTTCCAGCTTGAAAGTGGGCGGTAAGGCCGGGCTGACGACGCCCTCGATGAAGCCAGTGCTGTGGGAGCGATGCTCGCTGTTGCTCCGCTTCTTCAGGATCCCTTTGGGCCGCTTGGAGCTCAGCTTGGATGGGCTCTCGGGCACCGAGTCCTGGCCAGACTGAGGGAAGTCATTCTCTTTCTTGGACTTCTTCAGCGACCGCTGACGCTCCAGCACGACCTCGGGGGCCCCAGGTTTGGCCAAGCCTTTTATTTTGGCTTCGGCTTCAGCCTGCAGCCCCGTGGAACGGTGGTGCCAGTCGATAATGCGGGCCAAGAGTGGGGACTCAGAGCTGTGAAGGGCATCACAGTCACAGACACTGCTCTTGTAGCCCCAGTTCACCCACCAGTGGTTGGCGATGTCCTCGATGGTGGCCCGGCGGTCGGGATTCACCATCAGCATCCACCGAATGAGGCCTCGAGCATCTATGGGACAAGAAGCAAAAGGAACAATACATTTTTTTGTTTATTTTTGGCCATGCCCTGTATGGCATGCAGGACCTTAGTTACTGGACCAGGGATCAAACCCATGCCCCTTGCCATGGAAGTGCAGAGCCCTAACCACTGGATCACCAGAGAATTCTAGGAACAATACATTTTATGGGAGCTTTGGGCTTTGCCACAGGGCTGACCCTCCAGGAGACACTCATTTGAGGAAAATCCAGAGGAAGCCCTAGTTCAGCCACACTGTGGAGCGGGCAGCTGCAGCCTTCCAGACTGGACATCAGAAAGCACCAGCCAGACTCAGAGCCACAGGCCAGGGGGCCGTCACAGCCTGGCATGCTTCTTCACACAGGTGACACAATGTCGAATTGCTGAGCTTTCCATCAACTCAGATCTTTATAAAATGGGGAAGACCAGGTAACCAGGAAAGAATCCAGGCCCAAGTCCAGGCAGGGCCCCACCATTCTTTTGGTGGGTATCATCTTACCAAAAGGGAAAACAGGTGTAGATTACCATGACTTTCTTTAGTTCTCCAAAGGTAGACTTATATAAATACACACTGCTCAGGTCATTGGGAAAGTATGTCAGCACAGAGAGGAAATTTTAGGGCTAAAATGGCAAAAAAAAAAAAAAAAAAGAGGCTTCTTATCAGAGAGGGAGAGATGGAGAGGTGCTCATAGCTGGCACACCTGGGCACTGAAAGGTACTGTGCTCAAGGCTGGCCTGAACCCCAGGGCCTCAGCCAGGCTGAGACCCACACCCAGCGCTCACCTCCTGTCCCTCTCTGATATAATCCACAGCCTACCCAGCTGTCAGATCAGAGAGCTGATCTCTATCTGCTATCCATTTATGGCCCGTCTGAAAAATTCCATTTGCAAATTTCTGCTGCCAAAGAATTAAGGGAAAGCCCCAAAGGGATGTTGAGGAGGCCACAGGAACCAACTGACTCTTGCAGCTTATAAATCACCTTTTAAGATCAAACTGTGCTTCCCCAGTGGGGGTTGAATTATATCCCAGGGAGGCGCCACCTCCCCTCTGCTACTTATGCAGCTAATGAGTAGCTGGCAGGGGCCTGGCAATGGTGCCGGGGGTGAGGCACACCTCTGTGCAGTAACAGGATGTTCATTCATTCGGTCAAGAAATAGTCTCTGGACCCCATAATGTGCCAGAAACTGTGTTGGCACCATTTGGCTACTGAGCCAAAAAGGCTACCATAGAGGTCACCCTGAATTTTCTCCAACAAACCCCACAGGTTGGCTCATTGAAAAATATATACAGATATATATGTGTGTATATCTATATCTATTTATATAAAATAAGTCAATGTTCATTATTCAGATTCTGTATTTATAAACTTGCCCACTCACTAAGCTGTACTGTAACCCCCAAATCAATACTCGGGGTGCTTTCCACAGAGGAGCAAAAAAGGAGTTGCCCCCACTGTGCATGTGTGTTCCCAGCTGAGCCAGAACCAGGCAACAAGGCACTGTCTTCTTGTTTCTGCTCCTGTGCTGGAAGTGTCCTTTTCATAACCCATTTAGTCCATGCGTTTCACACTGCTGCCCTTTTTGTTGGTGATCTCACTGTTGGAATGGCCCCCAAATGTGGTGCTGAAGTGCTGTCTGGTGATTGTAAGGGCAAGAAGATGGTGAGGCGCCATGCAGAGAGAATGTCAGGCAGGTATCAGGCAAGTGTCAGACAAGCTGCTCCCAGGCACGAACTAAAGTGCTGTTGGCTGTGAGTTTGATGTTCATGAATCAACAGTATAGTTTAAAAGAGGCACCTTTAAACAGAAATGTACATAAGACAAGGATATGGAGTGATCCGTTGACAAAAACGTTGTGACCAGAGGCTCACAGGAGTCGAGCCCTGTATCTCCCTAGGAGCAGTGGTTCAGTATTCGTGAATTCAGCATTCACAGCAACTTTACTGAATTGCTGCAAATAATGAGAATCAACTTGTGTGTGTGTGTGTGTGTGTGTGTGTACACACATGTAGGATGTGTGTATATGAAAGGTCTGTTAATTACATTCTAAAGTCGACTACGTGTACACACCCCTTCTATACCCACATGATGCTCTCCTGTCAAGAGGTGGAGCTTATGGCCTTGGTCACTTTGACTGATAAAACATGGCAGAAGTGACCTTATCTGGCTTCGAAGCAGACATTAAGACCTGGCAGCTACTTCTTCCTCCATCTTCGAGCCCTGAGCTGCTATGTAACAAGTCCAGGCTACCCCCTGGAGGGACAGAACTGAGGAGGCTGCTCATAGAGACAGCCCACACAGAGGGACCCCAAGGTGTCCCCACAATTGGCCCCAACCTCAGCTACCATCTGACTGCAACTGCAAGAGAAACCCCAGCCAGGCCAGAGGAGCTCTCGCCAATCCAGGGAACCAAGAGACATGGCTCATCGAAGTCATTTAAACCTTTGAGTTTGCTAGGAGGTGGGGGCAATGGGTCAAAGTTGTTCTCAGCCATGGTAACAAAACAACACCCATGTACCATACCCGCAGTGGGGCAAGGTGTGAAAAAGAGTAGTTGCCACCATCGTGCACTTAGAGTCTACCAAGGGAGTTTATGTCCACAGACTGGAAGGGATTTCATGTAATACCTTTTCCAAATTGTGCACCAATAGCAGAAAACAGAATCTAAACAGGGTAAGAGCCTTGCCCAAGTTTGCACAGCAAGCAAAGGACTCTTAGCCTGCTCTGTAGAACTACTGGTCTGCAGGTACCACAGTGTAAAAGTTTGGGGAAAGCGGACTAACAAGTCAGCTCAGCAAAGATCTGGGGAGAAGAGGAACAGCAGGTGTCTTCCTTACAGACATCGACACAAAAGTGGGGTATGTGAGCTGGCCCCGCCCGGCCCGGCCGCTGGCCGTCCACAGGTGCGCACCTGAGGGCTGCGTGGGTTCCCGATATTCACCACTGCTGATCTGCCGGATGAGGTTCTTGTGATCGAAACCATCAAAGGGCATCGTTCCGTAAACAAGAGTGTAAAGCAGTACGCCCAGGGCCCAGCTGTCCACCTGAAGCAGAGAGAGACAGGACAAGTAGATTCCCTTCCCAAACATCAGCATCACAGACCATGAGCAGCCACCCACAACGACCCCAGGAAGGGAATTTAGCACCTGGCAGCCAGATTCCCACCATGGCCTGACACCTGATAGGCAGTGCACCTGGGGCCTGCTTCAGAGCCTGACTTTTCCATTTCAAACAGTCCTAATACATAGAACTTTCTTCAATAGATGATCTTCTTTGATCCTCACTATAATCTGGGGAAACAGGTAGGGCCCTGCATTATTTTCAGCCCCATTTGACAGATGAGGCCCAAGGGAGTTAAATGGTTTCTCCGGAGACGCCCCATCCCAGTGATGGAGGTTAGACGGGAACACGGGTCTCTGGACTCCTTATTCAGGAATCCTGCAGCTTCTTCAAATGGCTCAGAGGCTGCAAACCCAAATGGCTACAAGAGCCAAGCAGGCAACAAACATGAACAAGGCAAGAGACAAGGTGGGGTTGAAGAGACAAGTGTTGGTTTGAAGGCAAACTGTGGAGGGCAGTCACCCATCTTAAGCACGCAGCCTCCGCTGGCTAGTGGGTGCCACTTAGTCAAACAGGCCCAGCACTATTAGAGCCTTTGGTTTTTCAAGAGAAGTCAGAAAACAGCCTTTTATGTGAAATAGCCCGTTGATTAAATGTTTGTTCACTTTTTTAGAAAGACTAACGTGGCCAAATAAAGTATGCTTGCTGGCCAGATCACAGGCTGCCAGCTTGTAACCTCGGAAACAGACCATCAGCGATCACAGGAGCATTCGTTATCTATGATAAATTTAGTGTCGAGTTTCTGCAGTTTTGTAAATTGGATCCTAGGCTCCTCCCTTACATTCTTATTTTAGAAAGACTTTACTGCAGTTGATGGATGTTCTTGGCATCCATCTCTCTACCCTCTTGCCCTGCCCCTAAACACTCTCAAACAGATAAATATTTGGAAGAAAACATTTCAATCCACTGAATGGCTGCTATTTAAAGGATCCTAAGTAGATGACTCTTTCTGCAAATAGAACTATCTTTCGAAAAATGAGTAATCAGTCACAACTCACCCATTTTCAAAAGGACATTCTCACATACACGTCTTTTATTGGCCCTGATAAGTTTAGGCATATAGAGAGATGCATTTCTCATGAGTCAGAAGATGCAATTAAAATGTATTTCCTTAATCAAAAATACATGCTGTCCAAAATGCATGCAAAAAGATTCACTGCAGAGTGAGAGTTTGCTCTCTGTTTTGCCTGTTTGTTATAATAGGGAAAAACTAAAAACAATCTGTCTAAAGCTAGGTAAGTGATTAAATTATGGTATATGCATAAAATAAGTGTGTCATCACTAAAAACCATGTTTTTAATAACAAATTTAGAAAATATGACAATTTTAAGTTAATAAAAGGTGAGATATACATGTATATAGTGATCTCAACTATTTGAAATATGAGATCTACACTGGGCGGGGGGAACTCTTTTTAAAAATCACATAAATATTAAGTGGTTATCTCTCATGGGGAAATTGGAGGCAACTTTACTTTCTCTTTTAGGCTTTTCTGGATTTTTCTTCCAGATATATATCTGCACACATATATATTATGGCTTTTATAATCATATAAGGTTTTGCTTGCTTGCTTTTATGGGGTTTTTTTTTTTATAAAGTATTCCTAGGTTAAGTTCCTTCCTTCCCTCAAGCCCCCCACCTTACACACCAGGCAAGCTGCTTACCTCTGGCCCTCGGTAAGGCCTCCCATTGACAATTTCAGGAGAGGCGTAGAGTGGGCTCCCACAGAACGTTTGCAAGAACTTGTCCTTCTGGTACAGGTTGGAAAGCCCAAAGTCCGCAATCTACAAAGAGAAGTGAGACCCAGAGAGCCTGTTAGCACTGCAGTCACTGTCTGCACTAGCTCCGCTCACACCTCCCAGACTGGAGCATCTGAGGTGTCCCTGGCTGGCTCTGCCAGCTGTGTTGGGTCGTCCTCTGCTCTCCAGCCCTGAGCTTTCACAGAAGGACCAGTTTATACAACTGGGCCTGTGACTCCCGACTGCGGTGCTTGGCACCCATTGCGTGGTCTATTAAAATCACTCTGTGCAAGGACTCTCTTCTCACATCAGTAAAGATGTGCCCTGAGAAATACCCACAGAATCACAGGCTTGGTGTTTCTGATGAACACTAAAGTGTACAGTTACTACTCTGAGAACTGTCTGCAGCCTACCAAAAATCTCACGGCATCCATCCATGTGGTATCTGCACCTACCTGTGCACGGGACATCACCTACACACTGATCAGAACTGTGTGGTGCTCACCTTGGAACCCTAGATGAAATGGACCCAGAGCACCGGGCTCTGTGTCACCACAGTGCAGCCCACACTCCACCACCAGCCATCTGTGTGCCATGGAGCAGGGTCACTTAGCCACTCTGAGCCTCAGTCTACCTACAAGAAAATGCAAACCCATCATCCCTATCGTGTTCTAGATTGCAGAACTATTGTGAGAATGGTAAGAAAAAAATTAATCAAGGTGAGATTGTGAAGGCCAAGGTGCTTTGTAACTTTCAAGTCTTTAGAGTCCAGCCAAATGTTTTTCTTAACCTTGCTTCTCTTGTATCACACACCCCTTGGAATCACTCTCTTCTCCTTTGGTTTCTAGAAGTGTTTTATTATCCTTCACAGCAGTGCTCTTCTGTGTGTTTGTGTGTGCACCTATTCATATATACATATAAGGTATATATGTTACATGTATACACATATTGTCACATACATATGTATATTATGCATGTATGAATTATCACATATATTCATATATACTACATATGTACATATAAATTTGTATATACATATATCCTGACATATACATAAGTATGTAGTATATATAAGGTCATATATACTATATACTACTTATGTGTGTATGTATACGTCAGGACACATATATATACAAATATACATATACATATATATATAAATTCACCTTGCATACTAGGTTGAGTCCCCCGAGTCAGGTGGCAGGTTCCACATCCACCCCTCATCTTTGTATCATCCACTGCTTAGCCCCTGTCCTCACCCAAGAAACACCTGTCACCAGAATAGGCCTTATATTTTGAAAAGCACAAGAAAATTAGTAGATAATACAAAATAATAATAATAAACTTAGTTACCACTTATTGAACAACCTCCAGTTATTAGGCTCTGTTCTAAGCACCTTAGTACCTTACACTCGCAAATCTAATCCTATCTAAAATCCCATTTACACAACAATGTGAATGTATTTCATGCCACTGAATGGTACATCTAAAAATATTGAAAATGGAAGATTTGACATTATGGACGTTTTATCACAATTTTTTAAAAACCCACTGAACAGATGAGGAAACTGAGATTTAAGAAAATTAGGGTATTCATCTCAGGAGAGCTAACCAGCAAGTGACAATGTAAACCAGGTGTCTCTAAAGGTTCAAATCGCTGCCTTTTGTGCTACCTATGGGCAATCTGCAAATTTCAGCCAGTCTAAGACAGCCTTCCATGCTGAGCCTCTGAGGACTTCTGCCCTACCCTACACGCATTTCCACTGGAGGCTTATAAACAGGATGAGTGATTTCATCCATCCAGCTGAGGCTCTGAATGCAGCGCCAAGAAGCCAGTTTTGTAAAGTTGCCCCAAATAATGGAATGGCACAGAAAGCAGTTGGCACATAACCGCACTCAGAAAATGCATTCTCGGGACTCAGATTGCATTTAATTGCCTTGAATTTCACTTTCTTATCAAGGCCCCTCCCTGCCTGGCTTGCAGGAAGATGGTTAGAAGCTTTTTGAAGTATGCCCTGTCAATCAGGACACGAAGGGACCAGCTGCAGCCCTGGAACATTCCAAGAAGTTGGCTAAGGCAGGAGCCGACACAGCACTATGAATGCTGGTGGCATCTGGGGCACTGCATGAGCTTCCAAACACACACACACACACACACACACACGAGACACCCACCACCACTACGTGCAAATCCCCACATGCACACCCGAGTGCTCCAAGTCTAGGCATCCTTGCTTTCTTTGTAGCCCTTCTGAGAAGCGTGTTTATGTTATGTCCCACTCCCATCCTTACAGACTGATGTCTATCAGCCTCTCCCAGTAAAACTGTCATTGCTGCTGACATAAAATTAATAGAAATCTAGATTAGTCCAAGTTCCTGGCACTTCAACGGAAAAGCAATATTAATCAACACATACACTTTTCCATCTTTGAGCCACTGAAACTTGGGCTGCAGCTCTAAAATTCCACACTGCATGGAGCGTATAACAACAATAAGACAGGGAATGGCCACTGGTTATAAAACTTCTCAAAGTCTCCATTTTTCACCTGTAAAATGGAGGTAGGAATAGTATTCAACCCCACAATATCATGGTGAAAATTAAATGACATAATGTATGTCCCAATTACCATTTTAAGCATTTTTACAAAGTTGGAGCTCAAATACATGTCCCCCCTTTAAATCCACATAGGTAACTTGATTAGCTTCATTATACTCAAAGCAATACTGGTTTTCCCTTGGAAGTAATTATGTAAGGTTTCTTTTTCAAATACATAAGATTTTTTAAGTGAATTGAACTCAAAAAAATATGAAAGTGAAATAGCACAGAAGATACTAGAAAAAGGCAAAATCCATAAAGAGAATGAAATAAAAGATATTTGGAAATTTGGGGAAATGATTATTTTAAACATAATAAAACAAAAAAGAATCCCAGAAATGGTTCCAACCTGAAAAAGTCATAATGGAACTAGTCCTGCCCCCTGCTCTGGAAGTGAAGCACATGGTTAGAGGACTTAAGAGGATAATGTATAAAATAGTGAGAACCACTGTACAGCCCAGGGAACTCCACTCAGTGCATTGTGGTTACCTGAATGGAAAGTCCAAAAGGGAAGGGGTATATGTACATGTATGACTGATTCATTTTGCTGGACAGTAGAAACTAACACAACCTTCTAAACCAACTATACTCGGGTAAAAATCAATTTAAAAAAGAAGACTCTCTGCTGAAGATCAGACAGAGGATCCATGTGAACACTAGGTTCTGAAAGACTCTCTGTAGCAGAACATCAGTTGTGTATTGAGACTGACTCTCCACCAAGGAGGCATTGGGTTTTGCTTTCAAAGTTGTATTTTGCTGACACACTGGTAAGCTTTGGAGGAAGGTAACCACTTTGCATTTGTACTGCTAATGGACTGCTGCTCTGCCCTGTTCGGAATCACCTCTGTTAAGTTCAGCCTGAACTCTGAAAAAGACGTCAACGCTCATGTCCTTAATTTCTGGAGTTTTGTTGTTTTCTAAAGGTGTGCCCTGCTGGATGAAAATCAGAGACACAAACTGGAAAATGATTATACACATTTCAAAAGAATTAGCCTTGCTACAATATGGATGAACCTTGAAAACACTATTTGCCCAAGTGAAACAGCCCGGACACAAATGGATAAATATTACATGATTCCACTTATGTGAGGTACTTAAGAGGAGTCAAGTTCATCAAGAAGCAGAGATGCCAGGATCGGACTCTGGCTGCAGGGTCAGGGGTGTGGAAATGGGGAGTTCCTGTTGAATGGGAACAGAGTTTCAGTTTGGGAAGATGTTAAAAGTTCTGGAGGTGGATGGAAGTGGTGGTTGCAAAACAATGTGACTGTACTTAACGTTACTGAACTGAAAACCTAAAAATGCTAAACTTTATGTTACATACATTTTACCACCATTGTTTTAAAGATTATTGTGAGTAATCCCTGGGAGTTCACCCAGTGAAAAAGGAAGTACTGGCTTGCTGATGGTTAACCTCTGGGAAAGAAAGTTGATGTTGATAACATAAGCTATGGTCAGACAGTAACTGCACTGGCCAGATGAGAGATTGTGGAGCCAGAAGAACCTGGAGCTAGCCTTAGACTTGGCACGGCCAGGTGATGTGGGAACTGCCACCAATTTCCTCATCAGCAAAACAGGAATAATAGCAGAACCCACCTCTAAAGCTGTTGTGAGGATTAAAGACATGTATGTAAAGCCCTGCAATAGCCCTAGTACTGGCCAACTCTATAAACGACAGCCATTAGGATAATGCCAATGGTTTGGTTTACTTAACAACTGTTTGCTCAGAGTCCACCAAAGAGCCAAGAGAAATGATTAACATCCATTTCCAAACTAAGCATGTCCAGCCTCACAGAGGCTGCATCATATGATGGGAAAAGCAAGGGATGCTGGGTTTGAGTGTTTGAGCTCGAATCCTGGCCTCGCCACCTACCAGCTGGGAACCCATTGGAAACCGAGGCTCCCAGGCCCCACCCAGAGCCTACAGTGTCAGCGTCTGCACTGTCACAAGATCCTCAGGGGATTTGCTGCATGTCAGCCACTCTGACCCTGGGTTCCTTCAACGTAAGTTAGAGGATGATGGTTATGATGTAACCTACCTCACAGGGCTGATATGAAATCAAATGAATTGGTAGATATTAAGTGCCTTAAACCATGTCTTATACATAGCAGGCCTTCAGTCAATGTTAGCGATCACTACTTCCAACTGAGTCTTGTTTCCTTTGCTGGAAAAGAGAATTGCAACAGCCCCAACCACATGCTATTGTGAAAGGCAAAATCAGACTAAATGAGAAAATCATATAACAGCAGCATTGCTACACAACAGTCGCCATTGTGTGAGTGTAAATTCTCACACCAACCCTAGGTGCCAGGTACCACTGTTATCCCCATTTTGCAGACGAGGAAGCTGAGGCCAAGGGAAGGAACGTGGCTAGACTGAGATGTGGGTGAAGAGCTGCGCTGGCTGTAAAGCTCCACATAAAGGGGAGTTATGGCTCTCGGGGGGTAAGGAGGACATGGGCTCTCTATGTCACTCTTCGGGAAGACACACTCCATAGCTCTCTTGGAACCTGGAGTTCACTACTGTGGCTCTTCCCATGACAGCCTTGCTCGAGTTGTCCCAGAGTGAAGGTAGGGAGTGAACCGGTGAGCAGGAGTAAGTGGGCTTGGCTTCTATCTTAAGATCTAAGATCACACCTCCTCCCGAGATAGACAGGAAATGATGCACCCCAAGCCATCTGGGGAAGCTCCATGAAGCAGCTTCTCAGGGAGGCGCGTTCAACCATGGTTTCCCCATACAGCTGCTCTGGCCACAGCCACCATCGGCACTTGGAGGGTTTCCCCTGCTGTCTGCAGGCCGCCTACACACAACGTCAGGCAGCTGAAGCAAGAACGCTTGTAAGTGTGAGGATGCACTGTTGGATTTAGGGCAAATTTGGGTGGGAGAGTTAGAGAATTTATCAGGTGCCTGGTCTTCACAGTCGAACAGCCCTTAGGATGGTAGCCAGCCCCACTGCTTATCAGCTATGGGAGCCTCATCTGTCAAATGGTGGTAATCAGAACCACCTTAGTGGAGGCATTCTCAGAACCAAATGAAATAAGACATGTGGAAGCTCTGCCACAGGGTTCTGGCCTCTAGCAGGGGCTCAGAAAAGGTTATTTTCCTAGTCTAGCCTCCATGACTTGCCCTATTCCTGTGTTTACTGCTTCTTCCCCTTGGAAGGTCATCATCACATTGGGCTTCCCTGGTAGCTCAGCTGGTAAAGAATCCACCTGCAGTGCAGAAGGCCTGGATTCAGTCTCTGGGTTGGGAGGATCCCCTGGAGAAGAGAACAGCTACCCACTCCAGTACTCTGGCCTGGAGAATTGCATGGACTGTAAAGAGTCACAAAGAGTCAGACACAACTGAGAGACTTTCACTTTTTGTTTCACCCCTTGGAAGGCTGTCATCATATTCCTTTCTATTGAACTCCTACTTATCCATCAAAACCCAGTTCAGTCACCACAACCTCAGCAATGGCTTTCTGATCCTCACATAGTTCAGACCCACTGCTTCCTTTTAACAGGAAGGTTACAACGGGGCTATAATGCACACAGCAGAGCCATCTGGGCCTGCTAAGAGATAAGATAAGGACCAAAGAAGGCTTTCTGGAAGAAGAGGACTTGAAGGTGAGACTCTAAGGATGAGTAGGTAAAGATCAATAGGAATAGCATTCCAGGTGGAGGGAGCTGTGTGTACAAAGGCCAAAAAGCCTAGTGAATTTGAGTTGAGTCCTCTGCAAGGGGGTGTCTCTAACTGCCCCCACCCCCACTGGCCCCTAGCTAAAATAACACCCCCATCCTCCACCCTCACTCTGCATGGATTTTCATCACCACCAGAGAATTACATGATGTGTTTATTTCTTGTTTGTGACCCCAGCTGGAATTCTAAATCCATTAGAGCAGGTACCTTACCTTCCTCATTCACCTCTGTAACCTTCTCATGCCTCATTATTACTACAGCTAGTTTAACAACTGCTAGAGCCTGAGCTCTGAGAAGAGAAGGACCTGGCCATCTGGTTCACTATTAAATTTCCAGCATCTAGCACCACGTCAGGTACACAGTAGCAACTTAGTAAATACTTGTGGTCGAGTAAGTAGTGCTCATGGGAGATGTTCAATCTGCTGAACGGATAAGTGCAAGGATGGAGGAGTGAATACAGGCATTCATGGGTATATATGTACCCACACACATACACAAGTGGACAAATGAACAAGCAAATGAATGGATGTGTGAATGCATGAACGCAGCATCCTCACATTCATATAATCAAAGCCCAGAGGCCCATACCCTGAGCTGCCCATCCTGGTCTTGTTAAGCCTCGGGCCTTCCATTTCAACTCAGCCCTGGCCATTCAGAGCCGCTCTTATCCACAAGCAGCGGGTGTTTCCATTGTCATCAGGGGCAATGGGCCATTTCCCCTGCGTCCTTCTACTCTGAGCCCTGGGAGCTCACCAAATTCCCAGCCCTCTTTCCTGGGGGTCGGTTGACCCTGGTGCCGGGCCCTCTTCTCATTGTCAGGCACTTTAACAGGAGCCATCTATGGGAATTGTCGGCATTCCATTCTCCCAGAGAGTGGGATGCGAATCTGGCCCGTTTTTATTAATTGCAAATTAATGCTATGCTGGGTGTCTATTTTGGTAGACATGCTTCTCCACAGAGGACGGAATGCAACCCAGAGAAGCACATTGCTCTCATTCTTTCTGCCGACTGACTGTGTGAATATTTTTAGAAGCCGCACCCTTGCGCAGTGGCCAGATAAATAATTCCCAACGCCAGATGTGCTCTTTGCAAGTCAACATCAGGCAGGGAAGGGAAGAGGAACGAAACAAGAGCCATGGCTCACACCAAAAGTGCAATGACATGTGACAAGTTTCCACCAGTAACATTTTTATAGGCTTCCTGGACAAAGGCCCTTTACCCTTGAAATGCAGAAGAGGGACCCACCTTTTGAGAGGTACCTGCTGCTCATACTCTGCTGGCTGGTAAAAGACCTTCAAGGTCAATGCCCACCTCCACCCCTTCCACCCCCCGCCCCCGCCCCATCCAGACACTGATGACATGGGATCTCTTGAACTCAGAGGCCAGCTTGCAGCCATGTGTCTGTCTGTCTTTGCTACAAGTGCCCTTTCTAAATATATTTCCAGCAAAATGCTGAGTCAGGAAGAGCTGAGCACATGCAGCCAGAAGAGAGATCAACAGCAGCTGAAACACATTTTCAAAAACCTTGGAAGTGGGTGTGCGATGATGAAAAGAGAATCTTCCTGGAAGTCAAACATGTGAATTCTAATCCTGGCTCTCATCCCTTCGCTGCAAAATCCAACAGTTCAGAGTACCTACTATGTGACAAGCTCTGTGCCACTTTCCAGGGAAACAAAGACACAGTGATGTACTGAGGCAATCAGACTTTGTAGGCCATTGGTTAAAACAGCAGTCAGAAAATGACCTAAAGACTCTTTCAAGCTCTAGTTTTCTCAGATCCTTTTAGGAGTCCTTGAACAAGCAGAAGAAAGGGTTAGCATCAGAGAAAGGGAAGGTTATAGCTTCCCAGGTGATGTAGTGGTAAAGAATCTGCCTGCCAATGCAGGAGGCTCAAGAGAAGTGGGTTCAATCCTGAGTCAGGAACATCCCCTAGAGGAGGAAATGGCAACCCACTCCAGTATTCTTGCCTGGGAAATTCTATGGACAGAGGAGCCTGGTGGGCTACAGTCCATGGGGTCACAAACAGTTGGACACTGAGCGCACACACACTCTTCTCACTTTCAACATAGGCATTTTAGCCTGGTAAATGCCAGGAGTAGAAATTCTTAAAGACTCCTAAGGCAAAAGGACCAAAACCTCAATTTTCATAATATTTAATGTATCTGCTTTTTCCCTACATAATGGTCAGGGACCCTGGATGGAAGAGTTGGTCCTGGGAGCTGAGAGGCCCTATATCACTGCCCTTTTGCTTTATGTAAATGAGCCATTCTCTTAGGCCTCCTGCCCATTGTTCCCAGCACAATTGCCTTCTGAATGCTAACCATTCTTCTCCTCCATTGGGGAATTCTATGACTCCATAGGAAGCTATGCGCCTTATCACTTCTGCGACTACATCATGGGACCAGGAGGTCAAGCTGTACCACAGAACCCAATCCCTGAATGACAGGCTTACATTCCAGGCCTTGTAAAGACTACGTCTTGTTTTGAGAGCTCTGGGAGCAGGTGGCAGGAAGAACCTGCAGAGAAAGTTGCCAGGGTGGAAGACACAAACCCTTAGAATGTGTCCCTTGGAGCAGAACCCAGTTCTCTAGCTTGGTCTGACCACCAAGCCCCAGGCACCTTCAGTGCAGCTGACTTCCTGTTCAATTTCCTCCTGGACAGCCAGCCTTATCAGCAGGTACCTTGGATATGAAGAGTCAAGTGCTAAGAGCTTTGACTGTCTAAGTTCCTCACATTTGTCATGGATTGTCCAAGACTAGGCACAGGGCCTGACACATGGTAATGAAGAAATAACCAACAATCCCCAAAGAAATGGACTGGCATCTCTACTAGACAGATGAGGAAACTGAGGTTTAGATAAGTGAACAATTCCTCTAAAACACTGCCGTCAGCAAGGGGCAAAGCTGCATTACAAAACCAGGCCATCCAACCCCAAAGCTGCTTTTCTTAACTTTGACTCACTGAACAGTGCTCAGATAAAGCTAAACAGAGTATCTTGTTCAGTCCTCAAGACAAGCCTATGGGCATTACCACCTCCCTGTTTTATGGCTGAGGAAACAGGGTTAAGTGGCTCCCCTAAGGTCAAGCAGCTAGTAAACCACACAAGATGGAACTCTTTTTAACCCTGCAGCCACTGCTCCTTCGAGAATCATCCAACCACTTTGCCAGAAATGGAGAAACCTTGAGATTTCACTTCCTGTTCCTAGAAAGACTAATTTGACCAACTGTTTCCTTCTTACATTATGGACTACAGAGAAATATGTGATCACAGCCAACCACTCACACAAAAAAAAAAAAGAGAGAGAGAGAGATCACCCTGACGTGTCTTCCAGGGGCCTCTCATAGGACTATGGTGACTAATGGTTGCCGCCATGATCCACGAACAGAATCCAAACAGCAAGGCAACTCCATCCTCCCCGGCAAGGAAATAGTCTCCCTGTGATGCACTCCCCCAACTGAGAGCAACAACCAAAGGAGGGGATGATGCAAGGTCATTCCCATGCCTGGTTTGGGGACCAGGGATGAGGCACAAACGTCACCAGCAGCCAATGAGAGGAACCCCTGGTGCCGGGAGTACCAAGGCCATTTCATAATGAAACCCATGCGGCGAGCTCCCGTTTATTTTGAAACTGCATTTGCTTATTTTGTAGCCATGATCAAAAGGCCATTTGGAGTGCTCTGCGGGAGGCACTGGAACCCTGTTGGCCAGGAGAGCTTTCTCCAGCTCCAGCAGCAGCCAGCAATAATATTCCCCGTAAAAGTCAACCCCATCACTTGCTGGTATGTTCTTTTCCCAACAGCATTTCAGTTTCCCAGTTCCACAGCTGGGGTGGGGGTGCGGGTGAAGGGAGAAGTAGGAGACAGGGGATGGGAGTGACAGAGGAGTGACCGGGATAGATAATAAAACTGGGGGCCTGCGGGCAAACCCAGCAGAATGGTTCGAACTTGGGCTCAGTGGATCAGAGAGACGTGGGTTCAGACCCCCAACTCCGCTGCTTACCACTGTGTCATTTCAGGACAGTTATTTAACATCTCTGTGCCTGAGTTTCCCTATCTGTTAAATGATATAAATAACAATATCTATCTCACACGGCTGTTGTGAAGATTCTATTTAAGTGATATCAGGCAAATATGATGTGACATACAAATGCACTGGGCTATTGTAAGTATTTTGATGGTGATCATTACAGACTATGAGCTTCCCAAGGGCAGGGACGGTATTTTAAGTCAGCTCCTAGGACAATGTCTCGCATGGAGTTGGAGACCGATAAATGCTCGTTGCATAAATTCAACCGAACTGAGGGCTCAAGCCTCGTGATGCTCCCCACCCCGCCAGCCAGGGAAGGAAGTGGCTGTCTTATCGTAGGCTGGAGCTTGGAGCAGCGTTTAACCACCACCCCTCTGCTCCCCGACTGGCTACAATCCCCAGGTCTGGCACATCCATCAGAGAGGCAAGTGCTTTACCTTAATATTACAGTTGTCATCGAGCAGTATATTTTCCAGCTTCAAGTCCCGGTGGACCACACCATTCTGAAATGAGAAGACATGGAGGGAATTGAATGGGAGCAGTCGGGATGAAGGAGAAATGTGGGGAGTGGGGAGGAAGGGGAAAGAGGGTGAGCAAAGGGAAAAATCTTTGACAGATTAAAGTACACCAGCGCCCGTGGTCTTCGCCCCCATCCTTCGGGGGCCTCTCTCACTGTCATGAAGCGCCCCGCCAGCGACCAGCACCAGCGACAGGAGAGCATTAGTCGCTTGCTGCATGGTTAAGGGAAAAATGACTGGAATCCATTCTCCCCCAGAGCCTGTAAAACAGCGGGGGGATTCTCTGTGGGAATGTCATTCCACCGTGTGAAAGCAGTATCGTCCCAGGCAGGGGCAGACACCGTCTGTCTGTGATGGCGATTCCCAGGGAAGAGGCAGATCTCCCTGCTGGTGGCTCAGAATGCAGGGCTCACAAACCTGGCTTGTCTGTCTACCTGTCTCCCCAACACTGGGTTCAACTTTTTGGACCCAGAAAACCATGCACAACTGTCCTGAGGATAACAGAAGCCCTTCCAAGGGTTATTTCCTAAGCAGCTGGGAGGGAAGGTTCTGGAAATCCCTCTCTGCTGGGCAAAACTCAATGTGGGATGAAGGGTGAAAGGCGGAGAGGCCAAGGAGAACAAAGCAGGCCGCTGCCATACTGCAGGACCTTTCCATTCAAGCAAACACTGGCAAGGCTGGCTGCTGAGCCCAGTGACAAGCAGACAGCCAGTTGAACAGTGAAAAGAAATCCTTAACCAATAGGCCGCTGGTCTATACAGCAGTAACAACTGTCCGGTTCAATTCTTTTTGAAACCCAACGATCTTTTAAGGGGGTGGGTGGGCAGGGAAAGAGAAGAGGAACTGAAAGAACCAGCTACTCAGATTGGGAGATGTTTTTAACATCATTCAGCATAAAAGACCTTTGCAATTGAAGCTGCCCTTTTAAGCAAACCAACTGGCTAGGAATTCTCTTTCATTCAGGATTTCTTTAGTTCAGAATCTGCATGTTCACAGCTGGTACTTTATTGCTTAGTTTCCTTTCCATTTGACAATTCTTAGTTTCTCCAAAAACACTGACCGAAGAGGCTGAAAACATGTATTTCTACCACTCTTTCTAATTCAAACCTTCAGGGATGTGTTCTGAAATCAGAAATGCACAAAGCAGGGCTCTTGGACAAAAGATACAGATCACAAGATGGCTGATTTTGTTTACGCATTGGCAGTAGTTTGGTTTACACGGCTGCATTCCTAGTTTTCATAAGATGGAAACCCCATTCATACACAATCCAAGTTTCACACTCTTAAATAATGAAAATAGGATCTATGATGCCTTATGATAATGCATGATGATAAGATACAAAACACTGTACAATCTGAATCATAAGTGCCTTTTGAGTCAGCTAAGAAGTCAAATAATGTTCGTGGGTTAAGGATTTTAGATTGTAGATAATTAGAAGATGGTCATCCCAGAGTTACTCTCAATTAACTGGAATATTGAACAAACCAGAAGGCCCTGTGTTGCAATCACTTCAGTGAAGAAACTGACTCTAGTTTGGAGGCTATGCTGGATTCAAGTCACTACAGTCCTCAAAGTGAGGGACTGTTCCAGGTGTGACAGTTCTGTGGAAAAGTATGAATGGGATGAAAATCAGGGCTAAAGTGATAAATAATAATTGGGTGAAGTACGGCTTGGAGTTATCTGTGTACTTCACTCCCTTCTGCAGAGGACAAGGGTAGCTAAACTGGGGGGATTAAAAGTACACCCCATTAGTTGTGCTGCAATAAACTGTACATGTGTGTACATAACCTGGCTTCCCAGGTGGCGCTAGTGGTAAAGAACCCACCTGCCAATGCAGGAGACTTAAGGGACTTGGGTTCAATCCCCTGGAGGAAGGAACGGCAGCCCACTCCAGTATTCTTGCCTGGAGAATCCCATGGACAGAGGAGGCTGGCGGGCTACGGTCCATAGGGTCACAAAGGGTCAGACACAACTGAAGTGACTTCCCACACTCGCACACTTGTACATAACCTATGTGGATGTAACCTATGCAAGGGAAAGAAACCAGGACATAGAAAGGTTCAGAACCTATGGTCTACTAATTCCAGTTCTGGAATTTCTCTTAAGTCAATTATTCAAATGACAGAAGAAAGGTTAATGTAGAAAGATGTCAATCATTATTTATAATAACCAGAACTTAGAACATCTAAACATCCAATAATCACAATAATGATAGAGAATATTTAGTAACATAGGAAACTGTTTAAATTAAAATCCTAAGTGAAAAAAGTAGCAAGACATAAATGTAAAAATGCATACAAAGTGGTGTCTGGATTGGATCCTGGAATGGAAAAAGGTCATCGGTAGGAAAACTGGTAAAACCCAAGTAAAATCTGGAAAGTTTTGTTAATCACTGTATATGAATGTGGGTGTCTCAGTTTTAATGAGTGTACAACAATCCTGTAAGATGTTAGCATCAGAGTAAACTGAGTGTGGTGCATGGGGACTCTGTACTATCATGGAAACTCTCCTATAAACCTAAAATTATTAAATAAGCTTTTAATAAATGTGAGGAGTAGAGGGAAGAAGATTGGAAAGAAACAAACAAGAATGTCGATAGTGGGTGATTCCTGGATTGTGGGATTCGAGGTGATGGTGATTTCCTTCTTTCTAGTTTATAAATTCTCTGTATATAGTACAATGACTACAATGGCATCACCAACTAGAGGGACACGAGTTTGAGCAAACTCCAGGAGTTGGTGATGGACAGGGAGGCCTGGCGTGCTGCAGTCCATGGACTTGCAAAGAGTTGGACACGACTGAGCGACTGAACTGAACTGATACTACAAAGAACAGATGTCACCTTCATAACATGAATAGAATCGCGTGGTGCCATGGAAACCACCTGCGGCGGAAGTGGTGGTGGGCGGCCATACCTTGTGACAATAGTGCACGGCGGAGACGATCTGCCGGAAGAAGTGTCTGGTCTCCCGCTCGCTGAGGCGCCGCCGCTCGCTGATGTAGTCGTACAGCTCCCCTTTGCTGGCGTACTCCATGATGATCACAATCTTATCTTTATTCTCGAACACTGCGGGGGGAACAGCGACACACAAGCAGCCTGTTTAACCAACAAGCTCACTTAGGACTGCAGACAGCACAGTAGAGAGAGGCGACGATGGAGATGTCGCTGCACAGGGGGCAGACCAGTCAGGCCATCAACGTGACGAGGAGAGGGGCAAGTTGCCCAGCCAGGTGGACAATGACATCATCGCTGCTGTGACTGGACTCGCCTTGCTAATGCTGCAGGATAAGTGCCTCTCTTCTGAGGACCCCACCCCCCTCACCAGGTTCGTTTCTCACAAGCCCCTCCCACTTCTACATCTCCCTTGCTGATGGGATGATGGGGAATAACAAACACAACGACCATTTATTAATCACTGGCTATGGACCAGCTACCTGATCCCCAAATGGGTGGCTGAACTTGTCACCTCTTTACTCAAAACCTTCCAGACTCTCCATCTTACTCAAAACAAAACCCAAACTTCCAAACGTGGCCCCCAGGTCCGACGGTCCTATGGGCCCTTCTTATCCCTGTTACACATCTGTGCATTTATTCTGTCTGTCCCATTAGAATGTTAAGTAGGCTGGGCTGTTTTATTCACTGAGGTATCTCAAGCATTCACGGCCTTTTGGCAAGGGGGTTCAATCAATATTTATTAAATGAGGGGACTCAAAACTTCATAAATGCATTCTGGACCGTTACAGTAAAACACTGCATGGCACTAAATGCTTCTCTCTGCTCAACCCTGATATTCTCTATCAGTGATGCTCAAACTCTGCTAGACTGACCTAGGAGTTCCAGGCAGTCAGATGCCCATGGGGCCAGGTCAGAGGAGGCCATGAAAGACGGGCTCCAGGTTCTCAGCTCCACCTCAGCCAAAGGCACTCCACTGCTGTTTTATAAGCAGAAAGCTTGGGGCTTTCACATATGATGTCTTTTGAGCAAGGACAAAATAATCACTGTGTTAAAATCCATCACTCCCAAAGGATATAGTATAAAAATGTTTGAAGGATACCCAAGACCCTCCTTCCCAGGTAGACACCTGCCTACCTTCCTCCAACTCATCAGCTTCTGCCACTCCCTGTCCGGCCCCTTATGCCCAATGATGCCAGCCTGTTCACTGTTTCTCACTATCACACACACACACAACACACACTGCTGTTTCCCACCTCCATGCTCTTCCCTCTTTCTTTACTCCCACCTGTCTGACCTACCAGGGCCCCTCCAACTCACCAGGCAACAATAAACTCAAATATGGCATCCAGGTTGCCTCCTTTCTACCTCTTACTGTACTTTCAAACTTCGTGGATATATTTGCTGACTTACATATTTATTTCCTCTGTCTAGACTGTGAGCCTAGACTTAGAGAGGTAAAAACTAGTTTTGGAACCAGACACTCCTAAGTAGATTTCTGGATCTGCCTCTTACTTGCTGTCTGACTCTGGCAGAGTTGCTTGCCTTCTCTGTGCCTCATTTTAGTAAAGGGTAAAATGTGAATCTATCAGTACGTACTTCTAGAAGTACGTACATATTATATTGTTGGGAGGATTTATTGATATCAGGTATTTTAAATGCTTATAACAAGGCCTGCCTTTTCACTCAATAATGTTAGTTATTCTTGTTGGTATCAATACTGTTGGACCCCAGGACCTAGCACTGAGCCAGACACGCAGACACACTCAGTGAACCGGAACGTGCCCGGCCTGGGCCCCCTGTCCTCCCACACCTTGTCACTGGCTGTAGAAGCTCAGGCCCTCCAGCTCCTTTTTGGCTCCTTCAAGTCCAGCCAAACCTCTCTGATAAAAAAGAAGGGAGGAGCAGGAGGGCAGGGAGGAGGAGGAGAGAACAGCCAGATAAAACTGGCTGCTCCCAAGTCTCCTGGCCTCGCTGCACCCTGCAGTCTTGGCTCCTGCTGGGGATTTCAGCCTGTTGTGCACTTTTCATTAACAATAAACTCTGGAAACTGGAAAACCTGCCTCAAGATGCATGGCTCAGCCTCAAAATATGACAGAGTGACAGGCCAGCGGAGAGGTCAGCAGGTTTTCTAATTTTAAAAGTTGGGGTGGCAGAGCAGGTTTGGGGGGAGGTAATTAAGGGGGAGAGAGGGAAAGTACTTTGACAGGGAAATTAACACGGAGCCTCACACTTCCAACAAGCCTGATACGTGCTTAAAGGAGGCCAAAGCCACTGGTCCTTTCAGTGACCAGCAGAAGGTGTGGTCACTGCCTGCATGCATACAAAAGGCCTGTGACAGTGACCAGACGTGTCCCTTTCCAACTGGCTAACTTGGTATCAAGGAGGTATAAACACAGTTCTGTTTGACATAGTTCAATGTGCCAAACATTTTACTAAACAGCTTCCAACAGTCAGTCCTGCTGCTCCTACCTCTAAAATAGACCCTGGTTCTGTCCACCTGTCTCACGTTCCCAGGCATCCCTTTCCTAATAATCTCCCCCAATCCTTTCACTCTTGTTCCTTTGCTAACTGTGTTTGGAGGGGCTGGGGAACAGTTTCAAATACATGTTTCATGGAGCACTAGTCCCGCAAGACATCCAGAGGAATAAAGGGTTCCACAGTCAAACATCGGTAAAATATTTGGAAAATGCTGATACTTGATCACCCCTGAGGAACCTGGCTTCTTTAACCCTGAGTTTTGCAGGGTGATTTGGCCATTTCAATATTCCTACTGAACTAACTAGGAGCCAGTTTGGGAAATGCTGAATGAATGAGGCAAGAGCCCCGCTGTTGCCGGCAGGGCTGGTGGACAGCTGGGTTAAGAGAACTGTCCATGTGACCAGGCCTGGCTCTGGAACCCCACTCTTCAGTCCTCCAGCAGGAAGCAGCTGGAGTCTCGGGGTCAATGCCATAACTGCAACCCTGGATAAGGTAACTGCAAACATTTCTAGACTTGGAGCATCAGTGATTCATCAAGGAGGCCATAAAGTGTTATATATGAAGCTTTCTGAGCCCTTCCTAATAATAGCAGCATTTATGGAAGGCCTACTATGTGCAGGCACTGTGCCAATATTGCATGAATTATATCACATGGCTTTGGTCCTATGACTATCCCTGTTCTACAGATGAGAAAGCCCAGGTACAGTGAGGTTAGTGACTGCCATGGGCACAGAGCAAATACAAGGCCTGAGCCCTCGAATGACTGCACACTCCACGCTCTTAGCCCCTATCCTACTATCCACATGCATCAACCTCTCTGAACCTCAGTCTCTTCATCAGTAAATAAGGCCAGGAACCTCCTCACACAGTAAGGGGGGATTCAGTGAGCTCACGGGCCCTAGCCCCCTGAGCACGGTGCCCAAGCCACTGCTCAGTCACCATGAGCTATTCTTGTAATTACTCTGTCTGCTTCTTAGGCAGCTCTGGCAAAACAAAACCCTAAGACTTTCCTCTCCCCACTGGCATCACTCTTTAAAACATGCGGTGGCTGCTCCAGAATCATAGGATTTTTAAGCAGGAAGAACCTTAGAGATCAGCTATTATTTTTCCAGAGTAGCCCAAGATTTATCCCATATAAGAGCAAGGCCTTGGGAATTCGTGCTGAAGAATGACCAGTTTCCGCACCCCCAGCCCACGGCTCGGGCTTGCCCACTGTAAGGTCTCTATCAGCCAGGTGATAGGAACACTCCCAGCCATTCTTCGGGCGAAAAAGGGCCGCTTCCCTTGGGCACTTTTACAACTGGTTATTTATAAGCCCAGAAATCTCGTCTGTGTTTATGTTATTAGTCACTAAGCAAAAGCTTATTTTCCACCAGTTGGGAAGGGTTTCCTTTCTGAAAAATGAAAGCCTGTGTCTCTTGGCCAGACAGTTTTACCCAGAAGCCTGGTGGCTCCAGAATGGTAAGGAAAACTATGGCCCTTGACAAGCCAGGCCTACCAGGAAAATTAAACCCCTGAATAGAAACTGAGCTCAGCTTGAGTCAGCCTGCAGTGTGGGGCCTGAGCCCATGTGGTGCAGACCCAGGTTTTTAAGAGAGCAACAGAGCTTTCCAAAGCACCCACGGGGGACAGTGGAAGAAGTCTTTACCAGGGTAAGAAGGGGAGGAGACACCAGCCGTCAGAAGGAGCAGCGTGAGTGAGGGGGGACCAGAAGCGTGTTAAGCAGGATCACTAGAGTGGACAGTGCTAGAGTCTAAGACAAGAGAAAGAAGGAGCAGACTATGAACAGAACACAGAGCCCTTGAGTGCCCACAAGGAGCTCAGCAGGCATGTGACTGAGCACTGCCAAGAAAAAGAAACAGATGGAACAAGGGACAGGGTGGCATCTAGGATCCTGGACCCACGAAACAGTGCAGGATTTCATCACATCCCCCCAAGAACTTCTCCAGACAGTGATCCCTCCTCCCCAAGAAGGCTGATCCATAATCACTGTGCACTGTTAGTCGCACAGTCATGTCTGACTCTTTGCAACCCCATGGATGGCAGCCCACCAGGCTCCTCTTTCCATGGAATTCTCCAGGCAAGAATACTGGAGTGGGTTGCTGTTCCCTTCTCTAGGGCATCTTCCAGACCCAGGGATTGAACCCAGGTCTCCAGTATCACAAGCAGATTCTTTATGGTCTGAGCCATCAGGGAAGTTCATCATAATCACTGCAGTGAACATTTATTGAGCAATTACTACACGCCATGGATTGTCACATCCAATCCTAACAATCCTATGAGATTAACATTATCCCTACTTCATAAATAGGGGACCAGCACTCAGATCAAGAAACAATGTGGCCAGCACGCTGCAAGCACTCCCCATGTCTTCTTCGGTCACTAACCATCTCCCCAGGGGTATGTATATAGGCCGCTATCACAGATTAGTTCGGGATTTTGAGTTTTCTAAAAGTGGAATCGCAGCATGTAGTATATTCTTTTGTGAATGGCTTCATTCGTTCAACATTATATTTGTAAGATTAATCCATGCTGTTCTATGGAGTCAAAGACTGTCCATCCTAGCTGCGGTGGAGTACTCCAATTTGTGAACATATCCATTCTGCTGGTGAGAGACATTTGGGTTATTTCCAGGTGAGAGTCACTATGAACCAAGTCACTATGAACACTCTTGTGTATGTCTTTTGATGCTGCTCTGTATGCATTTCTGTCAGGAAGATAACCAGTCAGGATTTGATCCCAAATGTGTGTGACTCAAAAGCGTATGTTCTCGTCATGACTCCCCACCACCTTCCTCCATCATAGGTTTACCCTTCTTGCCTAATACTCAATAAAGACTCTCCCTCATTAACCAACATCACTTCCTTTTCTGAAAATGCTTGTTTATCAGCTTATCTGAAGCATTTATCTGAGCATCTCACTACATGATAAAGGGGATGCAAACATAGCATAAGACACTGTTTTTTGGAGGAGTTGCTATCTAGTTGAATAAAACTGCATGCATGCATGCATGCTAAGTTGCTTCAGTCGTGTCCGACTCTTTGCAACCCTATGGACTGTAGCCCAACAAGCTCCTCCATCCATAGGACTCTCCAGGCAAGAATATTGGAGTGGATTGCCTTTCCCTTCCAGTACTTACAAGTCAAGGGCTAACCTGTGAGATACAGATTTTAAGTACCTAGATGATCAGAGAGGAAGATAGAAATGGGAAAGGCAGTCTGAAAGGGCCTGCAGAGATTCCTAGAGAAAACAAGGATGGAACTGAACCATCAAAAACGCCTTGCACTGTGTTTGCACGAACTGGTTTTACCATTGTCTCAGCAAATCCTAAAATATCCAGACTCTCTCCTTTTTCTCCTACTGTTCCACAGAAGGGCCTTCTTTCCAGACACTCACTTGAAGTATTTGTCCTGTTTTCTGTTTATTTTCCGTTTCAAGGGAGAGTGGGAATTGGTTACTATGGTAACAGCTACTTCTCCCAATTAATTCTGAATTTCATCAGATGTTGAGTTTGACAGTCCAGTTCTGCCTTCTGATTGCCTGGCTTTCACAATCTCCCTAATTACCCGACTCCTAACCATTCCCTCCTGCTGCCCTCAGGGTTAATAACACAACTCGTAGAACTTGAGAAAATGCATATGATAAAAACAATGCCCTGGCCTGGGAGAAATGCTGATGAGTGAGGAGATCGTGGGATTTCAACCATCCACTGGCTGCTTTAGAGCCAAAAAGAGGCCATTTAGGAAGAAAATGGGCTTGGGAAGGGAGAGGGTGGGAATCACTTAATGGTCCAAGAGAAGCAGGTTATAAAAACTAGAAGCTATCATTCTGCTTTACATGTAACCTCAAGAGAGGCAGGCAGGATTTCCATGGTGGTCCAGTGGTTAAAAATCTGCCTTGCAATGCAGGGGGTCTGTGTTCGATTCCCGGTCAGGGAACTAAGATCCCACCTGCCTCAGGGCATAAGCCCACATGCCACAGCTAAGACTCAAAGCAGCCAAATAAATAAATTTAAAAAAAAAAAAAAAAGGAAGGCTCATTTGTTAGTTTTCAGCAAAAAGCCAAGGGCCTAAAATGGATCAGTCAGAATTCTTTTCACGCCTTTGCCTTCCATTAGCTCCATTTTCTAAATCAGTTCCAGGATGCTGCCCTTCCCTCCGTGGTGGGACCTCTTCACATTGCCAGCGTTTTTATTACTTTCCTAAAACCTCAGACCATTCCACTCCTCAGGGATGCTCTTTTATTAAAGTTCGGAAGGACCCTCGCAGAAAGCCTCTTTCTTTTTCATTTCAGAAATAGAGTGATCTTTCCTTTGCAAGAATTGTCTGCAGCCTAATTAGGTCATTTAGTCAATACAAGATTCATTCTTCAAGATTCCCTCCCCAGAACTAAATTTCAAACACCTCATGGGCTGATGGATTCATAAAACGGTCCTCTAATCCCTTACATCAGAAAGCCTAAGGCTATGAGAGTGAGAAAAATAACCTAAACTGGCAGCTCTCCATTGTCCGTGAGTTGGTCAGAGTTGGCTCAACGTGTTTCCTGGTCTGGACAATGAAAGGCTCTTTAATTCACTCATTGTCTTTTCTTAAACCAAAACTCTGGATGTTGGTTGGCATGCCCAAGGAGAACCAGAGCCAATCAGGCCACCCACAGCCAGCAGTGGACTCCACAGAAGGCAGACGAAATGAAAGAAAGTGTATAAACTACCTAAGGAAGAGTGGATGCAAAAGCCTGGCCAAGAACTATTTATCAGTGTTATCTGAAGGGACCAACAGCAAATACTGGGATGGCAGGAAAATAGCCAGCAAAGAGGGGTTGTGTGGGAAAAGGACGCCAGTCAGGGAGCCATGTTGGACCAACTATTGGACTCCACCCTCCTCCAATGAACTTCTAGGAAAAAGCATGCTTCTCTGTGAAAACAGCCTTCATCTCCCTCCCCTGAAAATCACTGTAGGACTTCTCTATACGGTTTCATTCCACCTTTTTTTTTTTTTTAACTTTCTATCTTGTATTGGATCCCTTCAGGATCTAACTTGCTGAGTCTGAGATTTCTTTGATTTTGGAATATGTTCTCTGTCCCCTCCTATAATTCCTGACAGTGGGTTCATCTGGTACGTGTGGCTCCGAGATTGCTTGGGAACTCCACTGGAAACTGAAGAATGGACTCCAGTTAAGATAGCCAGTCAATCCTAAAGGAAATCAACCCTGAATATTCATTGTCAGGACTGATGCTGAAGCTCAAGGTTCAATACTTTGACCACCTGATGCGAAGAGCCAACTCACTGGAAAAGACACACAACTGAGCGACTAACAACAATTTTGTATTGGAGTATAGCCCTTGGACTGCAAGGAGATCCAACCAGTCTATCCTAAAGGAAATCAGTCCTGAATATTCATTGGAAGGACTGATGGTGAAGCTGAAACTCCAATACTTTGGCCACCTGATGTGAAGAACTGACTCATTTGAAAAGATCCTGATGCTGGGAAAGATTGAAGGCAGGAGGAGAAGAGGACAACATAGGATGAGATGGTTGGATGGTATCACCAACTCAATGGACATGAGTTTGAGTAAACTCCAGGAGTTGGTGATGGACAGGGAAGCCTGGCATGCTGCAGTCCATGGGGTCACAAAGAGTTGGACACGACTGAGGGACTGAACTGAACTGATAGCCAATTAACAGTGTTGTGATAGTTTTCAAGTTCATCCCACTCTTATCACTTAAGGTGGAAAAGTCAGATTTGTGATTATCACACTTTTGGTTCTAGTCACTGCTTGACCCTCCAGGAGTGCCTCATGACTTTCTTTTCAACCATAAATCCTAGTCTGCTTCATTAGACAATAGAATGCAGAGTTTAAGAGCCTGACTCCCAGAGCCAGGCCACCTGGGTTCAAATCCAGGTCTGCCATTTACCCAGCTGAGTGACCTTGGCAAGTTACTTAACCTTTCTGTTCCCTCAGATTCTTCATCTGTTAAATGGAAGCTTGTAACCTCATCGTAAGGATTATCCCAGCACACAACAGTAAGCAGACATGTAAGCATGAGCTGTTATTATTAGGCAGCGGGTCTTAGTTTAAAAATGAAGAACAAATGAAGACATGCCTGGGTCCAGGATTATTATGAATCTGTGCTGGCAGAATCCACTCCTGAGATTGCTTTTGTGCCCTTGGATGAGAGGGGTTCGAGAATAGAGGAGATGGTGAACTAACACTCAAAGGTATCAAAGGACTCAGCAAGCCTGGCTCTCTTAACTAGGGTCCATTCTTCAGTTCCCAGTGGTGTCCCAAAGCACCAACGTCGGTCTTGGAGTCACACCTACCAGATGAACCCACTCTACAGAATTATTGGAGTGGGCAGAGCACAAATTCCCAAATCAAAGAAATTGTAGACTCTGAAAGTTATAAATTACAGTTCCTCAAGTCCAATCCCCCTTTCAGGATCCAAATGCCCCTGGAGGGTATGGTCATTGTAAAGACAAGTCTCCTACACTCCATGAGCCTTCCTAATAGTTGCAGCCTTGGCAAATTTACAGAGACATCCCAGTTCATTTCAAAAGACCTTATGTTACATGGCAATACAGTTCCTTCTTTTTTTTTTTTTTTCTTTAAAAATTAGCTTCAAGTACAAGTGGTATTATTTGAGGCACTAGAAAATATTGAATTCCAGGAAACCCAAGAGGGCGAGGCTGGACAGCCAGGGAGTAGCATTCGTGTTTGGTTGTTTTATGTCTAATCTCCTGCCTCTAGAAAAATGACTTGGGTGTAATCAAATGAAAACAATGAAAATAATACACTTGAAGGTCAAACAGCTAACTTCATAGGAAACTCATTAAAAACGTGACTGGACAGATTCATAGCCCAAGGGCTTGTTCATCTGATTCTAAGTGAAGAAAACTCTCTGGAGGCTGTGCGATTGATGGGGGGTGGGTCCTCCATTTGGATCCAGTCTGATGAGAGAGACTTCATGTGGAACTTGTGACTCTGGCAGCAGAGGGAGTGTGTTAAAATACTCAGCAATTCGCCATGGGTTCAGAAGAGTAAACACAAGCATAACACACCACTTTGCCAAGTTCAACAAGCTGTTTCATGGGGCTCTGAGTCCCTGATGAGGGCAGCAACCAAATGGCTGAGGAAGGAAACCCAGGCCCAGAGGTATCGCCCACGGCTCAGTGGTGACGACTGCCAGACGCATGTTCGGCTCTGGAATCCACTGATGACAAATGATCGGACCAAGACAACCGTTTCCCCCTAGTTGGAGGATCAAGCCAATCTTTCTCAGCCTGGCGAATTAAACTGAAATCTCTAGGGGTGGCATCAGCATTCTTTCTTACAGACACCCCGTGAGATTCTAATGTGCATCCAGAGCTCAGAATCACTGACGGGCAATCTGGCCTCAACTCCACCACCACCCAACAGAAGTCTCTACTCCAGCCAGCAATGACCTCTCAGATCTCTAACATCACATCAAGAATAATTAGTATGGCTTTATTGAGCATGGACCTCAGACCATGCTTAGCAATTTTATTCATTATCTTTTTTTCAAGATTTTTTGTTAAATGTGGACCATTTTTAAAATCTTTATTGAATTTGTTACCTTACTGCTTCTGGGTTTTTTTTTAATGTTTTGATTTTTTGGCCATAAGGCATGTGCGATCTTAGTACCCCGAGCAGAGACTGAACCTGCATTCCCTGCGTTGGAAGGTGAGGTCTTAACAACAAGACTGCCAGGGAAGTCCCTACCCATTAGCTTAATCCTCACAATCTTATAAAGTAGCTAGCTATTGACCTCCTTTTATAGCTAAGAAACCAAGCCTCAGAAAAGGTTAAGTCACTATCCCCAAATCACACAGTAGTAATTGCAAGGTAATTGATTCATTCAAATCTAAGCCCATTTGGACAAGAAATACATACTCACACTACTAGACCAGTACCTGGAACATAGGTGCTTAATATATTTTTGTAAAATGAATGAATGAATGAATGACTATGGAAATGAAGAACATGGGGTACTATTAGTGACCCACAGATCTTGTTAGATCAATTCAGCTGTCCCCTGCCTTCAAAAGGGCCAAAGTCCAGATCTGCTTACTGCCTGAAAACCCTGCTGCTGCTGCTGCTGCTGCTGCTGCTGCTGCTGCTAAGTCGCTTCAGTCGTGTCCGACTCTGTGTGACCCCATAGACGACAGCCCACCAAGGCTCCCCCGTCCCTGGGATTCTCCAGTCAAGAACACTGGAGTGGGTTGCCATTTCCTTCTCCAATGCATGAAAGTGAAAAGGGAAAGTGAAGTTGCTCAGTCGTATCTTAGGTCATACTCTTAGTGACCCCACAGACTGCAACCTACCAGGCTCCTCTGTCCATAGGATTTTCCAGGCAAGAGTACTAGAGTGGGGTGCCATTGCCTTCTCCGCCTGAAAACCCTAGATTAAGGTTTTTCTGCCAGAGGAGAAAAGTGTTAATTGCTTCTACTACAGGTGTTTCCAAACCACTGATGCTCACAGTGCAGCCCTGCTTTAGTTTCTAATCTAACCTACTGAGCAATGGTTATTCTAACATGGTGCTTCTCAAACTTGAGAGTGCTTTAGAGTCACCTAGGGGACTGGCTATTACACAGCACATCCAGGCCCACCTGCAGGGTTCTAATTCCGTAGGTCTAGGGCGGGGCCCAGGAGAGACTGATGCTACTGGTTCTCAGTCTCTGTCAGAGAACCATGCTCAGATGTATTATTCGGCAGTTTATTAGGATCCTGCCACCCTCAAAGGGTTCTTTTCCAGGGCAGCAACAGTTTCTGACTCCAGGACCTCTGCTGGGTTCGTGGAAACACATTTTACTGGCCTTCTGTCTCTGGCCACAAGCTGTGAGGGAGGAGAAGGCAGGAACATCCTTCACTGGAGCTGGATTTTTAAAGCAGTGATTCTTCACTAAGAGACAAGCAAACTTTTTACCCGCTGAGCCATGGGAGAAGCCCATATCCCCTTCCAAAAAGATCTAATGGAATCTCAGAAGGCACACTTTGCTTGAAAAAGCATATTATGTTTCTAAGAAGCTGAAAGGAGCTTTTAACTGATGTAAACTCATACAAGACATCTCTATGGTAGGAGTTCTGAGAATTGAGTAGAATACAGTCTCTTTCACATCTTTTCTTGGGCAGCAGGTTTAAGGCAGATGGAGCCAGGCCATGAAACTCGCATGATTATCAAAAGAGACACATTTGCTTGCGATTTTGTTTCTGAAGTTTGAGAGACTCTCCCAAAGGCAAGCGATCACAGCTGACAAATGCCAAACAGCCATCCTACTTTGTCCCAGAAAGCCAGGCTCCCTCTTACCTAAGACAAGGGATGTGATGAAAGGGTTAGCCAGTTCCGGAATATCACAACGCAAAGGGCCAAGAGAGAGATGTAATCTTTCAGGGCCAAGAAGAGAGATTTCCAGGAACAAAAAAACCCAAGGGCATCAAAGTGAAAGCAGCAGCCCAATCTCCCCCACTCCCCACCTTTTTGCTTTTACGTGCATGACTGTTACCAGATGGAGTGCTGTTTCCCTGAAGTGTTATGCAGCAAGACACTGCTTCATGGTTTTGCAGATTTGAATCTCTGGGGCTTTCAAAGGGGAAATGGGGGTGAGACAACGTGCCTTTGATGTTTGAACTTGGGTCCTGAAATCAGAACCCCAGGCAAAAACCGTTTTTATCTCTTCCATCCTAGGCAACCAAGTTGAATGCTCAGGCGGGCACTTCCTTCTCAGCTGTTCTTTCCTTATTGTCAATTACCTCCCTGCTGAGAGAATGGAATCCCTTTGACTGAAAACAGGGGTCCATCTTGAGATGGGACTAGTAATTTCTTTCTTCCTTTTCTCTCTTGATTAGGTTACCCTTAGCATCACACGCTAGAAGGTAGATGTCTATCCCCTTTTATTTACTTAGCATTAGGAGCCAGTGATGGTTTGTGTTTACACAGAGTTGACAAATTTGAGGGTCAATCACGTTCACCTACAAGTCAACACAAGAGTAACCCTGGGGTCTGGTTTAAGAAAGAAACATTTGAAAGGAATTATTTTGGGGAATTGGTGACCAGCAGCACTGATTCAGTGAAGCTGCAGATTTTATGAGCCTGCAGATATTGTGTGGTGGTGGTTTAGTCGCTAAGTCATGTCTGACTCTTTGCGACCCCATGGACTACAGCTTGCCAGGCTGCAAGTACTGTGAATAGTATACAAATAATTTACATTTCCATGAACTAAAGCTCAGAAAACACTTGACCAGTGAGTTCACCAGATTGGGGACTCAAGCTTCTTCTTGAGATATATGCAGAATTATTTTCTAAGGTACATACCATGCTGAGTTTGAATGCTCTCACATATTTAAGACATATTTAAGACAGAATTTTGTCATGACTGCTATTATTGTTTCTGCTACTGCTGCTGTTGCTAGAGTATGTTTGGTGTGTATGTTTGTGTGTGTGTGTTTTTTTTTAATCACAAAGGTCTTTGTTTAAGAAGAAATTGTAAAGTTCACTTGGCTAATGTCCCAACAGCCACTTAGATGCTTGGGCACCCCCAAAATTAATGCATCTCAGCACCAAGTTAAGGCTTCTGATTGGCTCATCAAACAATCAGCTGTCAAGAAGAAGGTTCCCCTTTCACTCTGTGAGCTGCAGAGATACCAGTGTATTAACTGATAAACTCGGGTTTCATCACCACTGCTGTCACCACATTGCCCCTGCCATGATCCAAAGTTCAAAAGAGGGGGAAAAGGCCAGGCTGAGGGGGATGCCTGGAGCACAGTGGTGGGCTGCAGAACCAGCAAAATATGACATGAGGCCATGGGTCCAGGGCTGAGGACTGGCAGAGGAAAAAAACAGATACAGTAAGAAGAACTTTGTGCTAGGGCCATCAGCTACTCAGCACACTCAATATTACAAGCTGAATGTGCTGTGCTTACCTATTCAGTCGTGTCCAACTCTTTGCAACCCCATGGACTATAGCCCACCAAGCTCTTCTGTCCATGGGGAGTCTCCAGGAAAGAATACTAGAGTGGGTTGCAATGCCCTCTTCCAGGTATAAGCTGAATATCCCCCCCCAAAAAAGTTCATATGTCAAAGTCCTAAACACCTAGTTCTTCAGAATACAACCCTATTTGGAGTCTTTAAAGAAGTGATTAAGTGAAAATGAGGTCATTACGGCGGACCCTGATCCAAAATGGGCTTCCTTGGTGACTCAGTGGTAAAGAATCAGTCTGCCAATGCAGGAGATATGAGTTCAATCCCTGGGGGAAGGTCCCCTGGAGGAGTCCATGGCACCCCACTCCAGTATTCTTGCCTGGGAAATCCCATGGACAGAGAAGCCTGGCAGGCTACAATCAGTGGGGTTGCCAAAATGACTAGTGACCTTCTAAGAAGGAGAAATTTGGATACAGATACATACAGATGTGAAGATACACAGAGAAGACAGCCATCTACAAGCCAAGGAGACAGGCCTTAGAGGAAACCAACTCTACCCACACCCTGGTCTTGGACTTTCAGCCTCCAAATCCAAGATAAATTTCTATTGTTTAAGCCACCCAGTCTGTGGTAGCAGCCCTGGCAAGCCAACACACCCAGCAAGTCATGAACCTGCCTCAGGTTCTACAACCACAAAATGGGAACACCTGGGCTGATTACCTCCTGGGTAGGCTGCAGGGATCAAACGAGAGTAGATATAGGAGAGCTCTGTGCACAAGGCAGAATTCTACAGATAACATCAGGATGTCTAACCTCACTCTGGGCGCTGCGTTCGCAGGTCCTGGACAGGAGACAGATAAAGTCACGACCTGGAGACTCTGGGGTCACAGGTGGAGGGTCACAGCTGGAATCACACTTTGGGGATCACCTGTTCCTAACCCCTTGGGAAGGGAGGAGAGCTGACCTCCTCCACAGTTATTTAGTGGATGTGGGAGAAAAAGAACTTGCGTGGGAGAAAGGAAAGAGAACAGAACAGAAACTGGAGATCTCCAAGAAATTAAAAGAAAAAAAAAAGGCATATTTAAATTCCTGGGAGTTCTCTGGATTAAAACAATACCTTTTATTTGTAAGGTACACAGCCGGTCACAAAACACTTAAAGGCAATATAGTTCTTTTTAATCTATTTGAGGTCAGGAAGGGCTTCCCTGGTGGCTCAGACAGTATAGAATCCGCCTGCAATGTGGGAGACCTGGGTTCAATGCCTGGGTTGGGAAGATCTGGAGAAAGGAACGGCGACCCACTCCAGTATTCTGGCCTGGAGAATTCCATGGACTGTACAGTTCATCCTTCTGAGAGTCTGATGAAAGCTATGCATTCACCCCCTACCTAGAGAAAAATAACTCATGAGCTTAACACATAAAACATTATATACCAACATGGTCCCATCCTGCAATAATGAAAATGCTCTATATCTATGCTGTCCAGTACGGCAGCCATGAACCACTAGTGGCTGCTGAGCCACTTGAAATGTGGCTAATGTGACAGAGCAACAGTATTTTTTATTCATTCCAATTAATTTTAATTTAAATATCCATCTATGACTAGTGACTTCTGTTTTAGACGATATATTTATATACTATTCCAGAGGATTTACAGACCCCTGCTGCTCACTCCTGAAACACCCTTGTCAACAGACCACAAATTAAGAACCACTTGGGATGAAGCTGACATAGACTTCACATCAATGACCTTTTGGAACCTACCTGTATATGTATCATCTCATTTAATCCTGCTGCCAAACCCTAGGAGAGGAGTAGAATGGCTATCCCCATTTTATAGGTACAGTCACTGAGGCACTGCAAAGCCAACCATCCTGCCCAAAGTCTCATGTCTAGTGTAACTCAAGCTCTTCCTTGACTCCCTAGACCAGTTCAAAGGGTTTTAGAAATTGAAGCCCAAGCTCTTGCCTGAGGCCTTGGTAGAAATTATTTCTAGTCACCCAGAGAACTTTAATTCATGCAGATACCATTTTTAAAGTTACAAGCAAAGGCTTCTCTTCTGGAAGCCACCAGCAAGGGCTGAACTAAGGCCATTTTGACCTTGATAATAGTATATTATTCCATTGAGGTTCATCTCTGGCCTTCCTTTAGGAAGTAGATAGACTCCTGTTTCCCATTCAGCCTGAAGAATTCCCAGGACCAAGAGGGCATGATGCTAATGAAGAAGCAGGCTTCTTGATGCCAGATTTCTGTGACCACAAACTGTCTTCCAACTAAAGAACTGGAAATTTCACGCTGAATTAAAACTCTCTCTGCCTTCCCGGCAAAGAAGCCTTCAAGCTCTAGGCCAAGAAATCTCAAACACAGAAGTGCACACAGAGCACGTGACCCACACTGGTCCATGCCATGCACGGTGGCCTTCAGGTTTCCATGTTTCCATGGCAACTGGGCCACACTGGGCAAAAACACTCCACATTTAATAAAATTCACTTTCATCCTGCATTTTGTATCTCGACTCACTTCTCACTTCTGGAAATTCCACTCAATTACCAGACGTATTCAGATTTGTTTCTTTCAGCCTGGAATTCTCCTTTTGTCAACTCTTCCTCAGGCTTCCCTGGTGGCACAGTGATAAAGAATCTGCCTGCTAATGCAGGAGACACAAGAGATGTGGATTTGATCCCTGGGTCAGGAAGATCCCCTGGAGTAGGAAACGGGAACCCACTCCAGTTCTTGCCTGGAGAATGCCATGGACAAAGGAGCCTGGTGGGCTACAGTCCATGGGGTCGCAAAGAGTGGGACACGACTGAGCACACACACAGGCTCACAACTCTTCCTCAAGAAAAAACTCCCTTCAAGGCCCAGCCTGGATGCCATATGTTTCCATGAAAACTTCTAAGCTTAGGTCTCCATGGTCCCAGAATATGTTATTTACATATCTACAGCAGGCCCTAGGACTCTTACATTTCTAACAAACCCAATTTATGCTGCTGCTACTGGTCCAGGGGCTGAAATCAGAGACTCACTGCAAGAGATGTTTGTGGAATGAATAAATGACTGAATAAATATAAATTTCCCCTAAAACCCTATCCCCAAGGGCCGCAAAAAATGAGCTTTAGAAAAATCAAGATAAAAGATATTACCAGCACTTACTTCTAGATGAGGAGCAAAAACAGAAATACCAGGGTGGGGGTGGTGGGATGGTGGGGAACAATAGCAAAAATCAACAGGGAACCAGAAGAAGGAAAATTTGAAATATCAGAAAAACTTTAGGGTTACCATCTGGTTTCCTCTTAGCCCTTACTGTATAAATTATGATGAACAGACTAGAAACTAAAAATAGGTTTATTTTTCTGAATCATATATTAAAAATATTCTGTATAACTGTTTTGACTCAGTAAGTCCAGGACTAGGACTATTTCATAAGAAAATAATCAGAAATGAATGTAAAAAATGATCTGCAAGGGAAGTCATTAAAAGCCCTGTTTATTATAACCAGAAATGTGAAACAATTTATATATTTGACAAAAGGAGATAGAGCCAATAAATTATGGTATGTCCATAAATGGAATACTATAAACCCTTTCAAAAATGTCCTTATAGGGGAATATTTATCCACATAGGAATAGATGTATGATATAAAAAATGAAAAACAATAAAGCTAAAACCCAGTATAAACAGTATGATTTAATTTTGGATAAAAAAACACATACATATATAGAGAAGTAGATAAAAATTTAAATATGGATACAGAGCTATTAAACGAATAATTATGTTAATTTTAAGTTATATTTCAATCATTTTTGCAATAAACACACGTTGCTTTTATAATTTTTTAAAGGCTATTTTTTTTGATGTGAGAAGTTTATTTCTTCCTGTGAAGGGGCACAGAAGTGAAGCATGAGCATATATATAAGCTTTTTCCCTTCCCATGTTTCACCAAACACCAACAACGTACGTTCTATTTGTAAAATATCTGTCACACCAACTGATCCCTCTTCTTTCTTGGTATTTCTTGAACCGGTTGGAAATTCCTAACTCAAAAAGGCTAACTTTCAATAACTAATGACACCACCCCTGAAGCGTCAGCTTTGGGGGATGACATTTACAACAGATCCACCGTTACTTGGCCACCCAGAAAACTGCCATTTTTCCAGAAACCATGGGTGTCTCACATACTGGCTTTCAATAAGGTGGGTTGCTTAGCAACTGCCAAGAAACTGGGAAGATGGAAGAAGGCACCAGCCAGAGCTATTTTATGACCAAAGTACACTGTGCTACATGTGTCTGGTTGCATTCAAGGTAACCAAATAAGAGATAACACCCGGCTATTTTTGCATCATGAGGAAAAATACTTGGCTCCTGCCCAGAAGGGCAATTACCTAAAAATCTTGGCAGGCCCCACGGTATGAGAAATGGTCACTGATACGGGGGTGAAAAAAAAATCACTGACCTTCATAAATACTGATGATATGAGGATGGTTGAGGGATGACATGATCTCAATCTCTCGTCTGATGTGAACCATGTCTTGTTCATCCTTAATTTTGTCCTTACGAATGGATTTTATAGCCACCTATAAAGTCAGGAAATGAAATGTTACTCAGAGACCTAAACAGATGCAAATCAGCCATTGGGAGAGTTTAGAAAATAAATACAGATGTTACTTGTTGGCAGAACTGACAATAACCAAAACAAAACTTTGAAATACCCCCTATCATGTCTTTCATTTATAGCAAAAACACCCTTCTCCAGACAACAGAAAACATCAGGTTTTAACAGCCTCGGTTCCCGACGGTGTTTTCCCCCCACAAAGCAAAAGGCTCCTTCAACAGGGCCAGATTCATTTACTCTAGGAATCCTGATCCTTTTTGAAAAAGAAAAAAGGAGAGCTTGGTGTACAGGAGGTGGGTGACTAACACCAAGAGATGAAATTAGCATCACCCGGCCCCACCGTGCAGCTGCCACAATGATGGACAGAAAAGGCTTTATTGCATGGCCTGTCTGGAGGCCAGTTCTGATTAAAGCTTGGATTTTAAGACTTTAGCCTATGCTGTGCTAATGCAATTGCTCAGAAGCCAAATCCTCTCTACATCCTTCCTCTCACTGAGGCACCTTTGATAGCACGTGATATGACCAAAAGGCTCTGCTAAAGAAAAAAATCAGAGTAAATCCAAGAAAACAAAGCTAGACTCCCTGCCTGGCCCCGGTTGATCCCAAAGCTCCATGCCAATGTCGTCTGCAAATCCAAACTGTAGAGAATTCCCAGGGCCATGACACAGAGCACTTACTCAAAAGAATCACAGAAATAAAAAAAAATTTTTTAATTTTTTAATTAAATGACAATGCGAATCTTATAGGGAAAAACTATGTTTGCCAATGGATTCTCTGCTCATAAACAAGTTGGTTGATAATTTCATCTGCCCTGGCTCTAAGCGGGGCAAAAACTACTTTGTTTGGGGTGGGGAGGGCAGGTTAGGTAAGAAGGAAAGCTCGCCAAGGGTTTTGCTGCCAGCTCTGAAAGCCTGCTTGGTTCCCTCCAAACTGGTCCTCTTGTGACCTCAACCCTCAACTTAGCACTCTTTCTTGGAGGAAAGGAAGTAAAACCACCCCTCGGATTGCAAAGGCACAAAGCACTCTGGAGAAAAAGTCCTTGTTAGCAGGCACCCAGGGTCACACCTCGCCTATCTCAGAGTCAAGCAGGGGCGGTCTCCTCAGGAATGCACTCATCTCTGTGAACATTTGCAACTTCCGACTTGCAGCAGATACACATGCAGCCCTAGACTTGGAGATGTTTCCATAAAATACAACCAGTCCAAGAGAACTAGGAAACTCTCATTATTCTTGATTTTGCTATGTGTTGGTTAAATCAACCAGCAGGTCCCCAGATTTCTCTTTTGCAGAACTTTCCCCAGTTGTTGTTAAATCCATATTGGTGTCATTACTACACTAGTGGGGATCTTATTCACTGCTTTAGCTCCAGAGCTTAGCAACAGGCCGGGTGCATGGTAGGCCTGTAAAAACACTGAGCATGGGCAGGCAGGGAGAGGGAAGAAAAGGGAGAAGGAGTGAAGGAGAGTGGACAACGGGGAGGGGCTGATGCTACTGGATGGCTGAGAAGCCAGACCAGGGAAGGGACAGTTGCACTGAAGCACAAAAGGAGGGACCATTCCAGTCAAACGTCACCACCAAGATAGGAACGTTAGGTTGATGGCTTAGGATTTCTTTGCATCCTACCCACGTGGGCAATCGAGGAATGGGGAAAGCAGAGCAGAAATACATGATGCCCTGCTGTAAACCCAGGGGCAGGCAGCATCTGCCCTACACTGTGGGTGGACCACACGGCTGGAGACAAAGAGGCTGCACAGAGATGAATGAGCTTCCAGCTTCAAGGCCCCCTTTCACCAGGGTGTCAGCCCCCCGAGCTCACCCGGGCCCTCACCTCAGCCCCATTCAGGACACAGAAAGAAAAGCCTGCCTTTGCCTACGTCAAATGTAAAGACATGACTGGAAGGCTTTATTTTATCTGAGCGGGGCCTGCAATCCTGGGAGCCTGCTCTGAAGGAAGCCGACAGTGAACACACGCAGGCCAGGGAGGATGTGGGTGGCTCTTGGACCAACTCCTGCATTCCTCTATGAACTAAAGATGGGCTGAGGGGAGAAACCACCCCTGTGATTATGGAGCAGGCTGAACTTGGCCTTGAGGAGGCCCTATTGTCAAATGACAATAGAAATAAATTCTTTCACCATTCAGGGTCAGGCAAGGGTAGTGACATTCTCAAGGGTAAGAAAATAATCCCACCTGTCAATCTCCCCAACAGTCCAGTGAGAGGCCAATGGTCCCACGGCATATCTGCCAGGCATATGCTTCCAGCCCAGTGTGGAAAGGAAAGTGCCCACATTCTAAGCAAACCCCACTCCAGCACTGAGAAAACTAAAAGGGCTCCATATATGTTAACAGCCGTGGTGGCTGTCCCTCTACAAAAGCTTCCCTTATCCGACAATGAGTCTTCTATTGAAAGTGTAAAAGAGGGCTCATTCTGCCCCTATGTCAAAGGCATAGTGGGAGACAAATGCTAGAAATCACTTAGAACCATGCAACTGTCAAGGACAGAGGGAAGACATTCAATTCAACTCCCAAGAGCGGTGTGATGACTCACCCAAGGTCACAGATCCAATTACTGGCCAACCATGAGAGCAATAAGGATAAGAATAATAGCAGGCATTCAAGAGGCACTTAATATATGGTACAGACATCAGACCGTGGTTCTTTACATCCTTAACGTTCAGGCTTCAGCTCCATGGTCCCTTAGGGAGACCTTCCCTGACCCTCCAGCTGCTTAGGCCACTCCTCCCCTACCCTCTCACTCCCTTCCCGCACAATCTGAAATTAGCCAGCTGCATATTCAGCCGGAAGCCAAATCCAGCTACCAAGATGTTTCCAGAGGAAACCCAGAGAGCTCAGAACGGTTGTCATGTTTTTGAAGAGTTGTTGAAAGAGGAGAATGAGCTCATAAATACGTAGTGCCTCCTTTGTGG
The DNA here is from genome assembly GCF_014754425.2 of Oryx dammah. NCBI lineage: Eukaryota > Metazoa > Chordata > Mammalia > Artiodactyla > Bovidae > Oryx > Oryx dammah. Next base: position 48,826,872 of record NW_024070213.1, on the reverse strand, counting down.
AGTGGAAGGGTATAAACGGAGGGCAGCACACGGCAAAGCAGTAGGGCAGGATGGGCTATGAACATGGCTTTGAGTCCGGGCTGAAACCACGCGCCAGCTGTGTGACCTGGAGCAGGTGGCAAAACCTCTCTGTGCGCTTGTTTCTTCATCTGTCAGGCAGGAAAATACAGCACCTGTCTCACAGGTCCTTATGAAGATTAAATAAATGGCTCAGAACATACCTGGCCCAGGATAAGTGCTCAACGTACGTTTAAGGCGGAGAGAACGCCCCATAAATAGAGCCTTCCTTCCTTACCCTCCATGCTGGGAACAAACTTAATTCCTCCTGCTTCCTCATGGGGCAGCAGGAGAAGGTCTAGGGAATGGGGACCCCCCTTTGTTCTCACAGTGTGTTAAGTGAATGAGAATTTCTCTCCTGGGTCTTTAAATTGTACCTTCAGCGGAAACTTCCAGAAACTCAGAGCAGCTGGGTTCACGGGAGCATCATGGCCCCTGAGTCTGAGACCAGACAGGAGGAGGAACAACTGGAATCCAAAACACAGCCTCAGGGCCATTTTCCCCCTTCTTCTTTCAGTGGCTGCCAGGTGAACATGAGAATCGAATGTTCCCACTTAGAGACAGAAGTCTGACTCATGGCATCCACTTGAGCCTTTCTGGATTTTGACTGTTCGTGGACTTAATCCTTTTGAGTGCCCACCTGGGACCAAGCACAGTGCTGAGATGTCGTGATGCAAAGTGATTCTGCCCCAGCCCTTGGGGAGTGGGGGATGAGAGGACAAGGGCAATAAGCAAAAATCACACAAGTAATTACACGATTACCCTCATGGCCAAAGGCTACCAAAGAGACCCACAGATACACGATGTTATGGAGCAAACCTCCTCTCCAGTTTTCCTCAACCCTCACCCATATCTCCCAGGTGGCTCAAACAGTGAAGAATCTGCCCGCAATGTGGGAGATGCGGGTTTGATCCCCAGGTCGGGAAGATCCCTGAGAGTAGGAAATGGCATCTCACTCCAGTATTCTTGCCTGGAGAATCCCATGGACAGAGAGGGGAGCCTGATGGACTACAGTCCATGGGGTCGCAAACAGTCGGACACAACTGAGCAACTAACACACACACCCATATCTACAAAGAAACAGAAGGCAAGGGCCCAGCAGGAAAAGACTACCAAACGTCTGAAATCATAAACCCTCCAAAAAAAAAGTTCAGTTTGTCCCTGCAGGAGTTGGAGAGATTTCACTGAAGCTGGGAACCCAGGTGTTTAAGCCCAACACACAGCCCAGCCCCTTTCCTAAGTGTTCCCAAGTCTAGACAGCATCGTGTGTCTTATAAAATGGTCTGCTTTTAAATAAGGCCACCTTATCATTTAATGATTAAACCTTCTGGCTGTGGACCTGCAAATTCTGCCCCGTGGTGCCTGCCTGTTTAACAGGCAGATAGCCCACCCAACTCTGATCCCTTGTTTAATGTAACAGCCTTCTCCTCTGCGGTGTTCATTTTTTCTTTTTTGAATAATCACCCAAAACCACCCCACTTTTCCACAGTGGCTCTTGTGAATGTTAAGAGCTCAGGGATGTAGGCAGGGCTATGCAGAGCAAAGCAGTATGATGAAAGTTCAGGCTTTTGTTGACTGGGTGACCTCAGGTGAACCCAAACCTCACAGGTTTCAGTTTCCTCATCTGTAAAATGGAGTCAGCAAGTCCTAACTCTTGGGGCTGTTATAAAGAGGGGAAATAATGTAAGTAAAGTGACTAGTACTCAGGTAGTCACTGAATGGCAGTGACAAGGTCTGACAAGCTCCTGACAGGACAATAGAGTGATACAGGGTCCTGGGCCACATTAAAGGCATGACAAGCCCACAGTGTATATATCATCATATAGACTTCCCCCTGCCGATTCCTCCCACACACATCCTCCCCTTCCCCATACTTGTACTGAGGCAAGAATAGCTGAAAATTTATATCCAGCCTGCCTGCCTACAAAGAGCAGGGCAGCCAGCCATCTTCCTGGCCTGCTTTGAAGAGCGGGGGAAATTCCAGGCAGACTGCATATTTGAGCCTCTAACCAAAAGAATCACTACCCTGCTCCCTCCACAGCCTCCTCCCATGATGTTCATTGATTGACACATATCAGTCTGAAGAGAGGGTTCTAGAACAGTATCTGTCAAAGGGGTCCTGGGTTTCGCATCAAAAGTGAAGATTTTGAATCCAAAGGTCTAAGATGGAGCCTGGGATTCTGGATTTCTAGCAAGCTTCCAGGTAATGAGCCAGTGATGTCAGCCCAGGGACCACACTTTGAGGAGCAAGATCTTAACACTTTGTCTTGAGCCTTAACATAACCAACATTCTTAAAACAGTTGCAATATTCCTAATAACAACAACAGCTAATATTTATAATGTGTTAACTAGATGCCAATGGACCGTATCTCATTTAATCCTAACTACAATCCTAATCCCCAACTGTACAAAGCCACCAAGTCACCAAGAACATAAATACTGCCTAAAATCCCACAGCCTATAAAAGACAGAGCAAAGATTTGAACCCAGGCTGGCTGAGCCCAGAAGCTGCTGATTCTTGAGGTTATGGATAAAGTTGGGGTGGACAGCAAACATGGCAGGTGAGAGAATTTCTCCGAAGATCCCAAAGAATCTCCAAAGCCCAGTGTGAAGAGCATCTTCCAAGCAGATGAAGTTTTTTTTTATGGGGTCCCATGTGAGGTCCCGGGGAGGCAGGACTAGGGGACCAAGCAGCAGGGAAGAAATGGGGCCATAAATATGGTATTAGTCTCACTTAGTGAGAACAAGTTTGAGTTCTGTTCCAGCAACGGGAGCTGGCCACTTCCCTGCCATTCATAGGTATGATCTCACACCTGGCCACATTCCACAGGAGCTGCAGCGCACTGCATCAGAGGTAGCTTGGGGGATCTTTTCTTACCAAGGGGCCCAGAGGCCACTAGCAGTGGGAATGGTTAGCCAAGTCAAGTTGGAGGCCAGCAGAGGTAGGGGTTCCTGCCCTGGTCTGGCTGATGGTCAGAGTTCAAGGCCAGGCACAGCTCCTCGTGGGACCCATGGGTCCAAAGTTCCCCAGGATCACCAAAGAACTCCCATTCAGAAAGGCTATGCCCAGCCATGACCATGGTGATGCCAGCCAGGAGGCCACCTTCTAGCCAAAGCCCCTGATTCATTAAATGACCCCCAGCATTTTGTGAGGAGCCCGGCCAACTCAAGACAACACTCACTCCTGCAAGTTGCCGTGATGCAACCAGCCCCACAGGGATGCAAGCCAGCTCCGCCGCAGGGCCTGTGGGCCTCTTCCTCTCTGGCCTGTTGATTCATGTCGATACATGGATGTTTTTTCAGACAGAAGCAGGTTGGAAGCCAAGAGTTGTATCAACAGGCTCCGAGGAGAGGCATCTTGATGCCAGGGAGCACGGCATGTGTAAGAAAGAGCTTTTTCTTCAAAGAAAAGCATCCTACCATTTGCTGCCACCAGCCCTTTAATTGTGCAAGAGGTTATGAAAATATAATCCTAAGTAAATCAGCTCTCAATCTTCAATTTATCAAAATTCCCCATAAAAGACGCTGTTTCCTCGGATGACACTGATTTTTTTTTTCTCCTGCCATGAAAAATGTGTTCTATCTCCAGAACTAAAATGGCAAACCAGACTTTGATTTGACCAGGCCAGGGCCCACCTAGGAGGACCTCAGAGGGCCCGGGGACATTTCTATCTACTTGTATAGCCATCCCTGGTTCCGTGCCCGCCCCTTCAAGGGTTGAGTGAAGCATGTCATCATTACACATGGCGATGTTGCAAGGGGAGTGGAATTAATGACTAAGAAACTAAGGGCAGATTTACACTCCCTATATGGCACTGAGGTCTGTAAACAGGAGACAGTGGCCAGGGCTGACCAGGTAGAAACCAAAAGAGCCACCGATGCAAAGTTAGTGCCAGCAGTGATGCCAAAGCGAGCCACGAGCCCGCCCCCAGTGCACAGTTAGATTCCAGGGGACTGCACTTTGCCAAAGGTTGGTCAGCATACCACCTGCATCAGATCCCCTGGTGGGGAGGAAGGGGGATGCTGATTGTTCAAATGCGAACTCCAGGGCCCACCCCAGACCTACTGAATTCGAGCATGAGGGCAAGCTGTCGGCACCCAGGTGATCCTACAACAGTGATGTCTGAGACCCACCACCTTAAACCGCAACCAATATGGCTAGAAGGGCACTCATTCCGTAATTTAAACCATGCAGGGGACTTCTCGGGTAGTCCAGTGGTTAAGACTTCACCCTCCCAAAGCGGGGAGCATGGGTTTTATCCCTGGTCAGGGAACTATAGGGCTTCCCAGGTAGCGCAGTGGTAAAGAATCTAGCTGCAATCAGGAGACACAAGAGACATAGGTTTGATCCTGGATCAGGAAGATCCCCTGGAATAGGAAATGGCAACCCGCTCCAGTATTCTTGCCTGGATAATCCCATGGACAAAGGAGCCTGGCAGGCTATGGTCTACAGGGTCACAAAGAGTCGGACACAACCAACCACATACACACAGAGAACTAAAGTAAAAACAGTACACCCAAAAATAAAAAATAAAAACATAAAAATGAATTAGATAGAGCTTGAGTCAAAAAAAAAAAAGAAAAAAGAAAATACCTTGCAGCCAAAAAGCTAGATAATTTTAAAAAGCTAGATAATTCAGGGAAATTCATGAACTGCCTATCTATAAAGAAAGGAATTTAAAGCAAGTTACTTCCTTGAGGAGACTCAGTGACCTGAATGAATTTGCCCCTGGGAAAAGGAAGGTTTGTTCCCAGAGGACATCTGGGTCATCTGGACATCTGAGGCCCGTCCTAACCCAAGGCAGGCCTGTGGATGCCCGGAGACCACAGACGCTGGCTGCTCATGGGTTACTTACGGCTTTGCAGGCCACCTGGAGCTCCCACACCGGGTCAAAGTGAATGTGTCCCGAGGAAGAAAGAGCAAATGAGCTCTGGAGCCCCATCCCCAGTCCTGCCTGCTCTGTGAGAGAGGGTCTGGCTGGGGCTGTGAGGAACCCCCTCTTACTGGGATCTGCTGGAAATCTCTAAGAAACAACCCCAGGGCTCCTTGCAGGAAAGGGCTTCTGGTAGCAGAAGAGATGCCACAAAGGCAACACCAGAGTCGCAAAAAGACTGAAAATGTGAGGCTGGGACCACAGGGTTTATCTGGGGACTCACACTGAAAGTGGATGCCACAGCAACTCAGAAATAAAATACAACAGCAACTTGGAAATCTAAAGGGCAGCAGCTCTTGCTCCAGGTTTCAATCGTTCTGGGGAGAGGACAGACCAGACCAGAGGGCTGAGGTTACTTCTAAGTAGGACAGCCTCAAGCAGTAGCATCTGATCACTCTGACACTGTTTACACCACGGTTTGAATAAGCTTAGGGTTGTGCAACTCTGATTCATCCAGCTCCAAGCCCAGCAGAGCCCCAGCCAGCAGCCCTGCTAAGAAAGCGAGCCTCAGCCCCTCGGCCCTGTCATCAGTCACAGGAACATGGCCCAGGAGCGCCCCCTTCACAGACAGGTCCTCGGGCCACCATGTCACAGCCTCAGTTACCTCGTCTGTAAGGGAGGTGACAGCACCAAACCCACAAGGTGGCCCTAGGGATCAGATCAGATCAGATCTTGCAGATACTGGCACAGCCAGTATCATTACTGCCAGCAGATGTCTGAGCTGCAAGGACCCCAGAATGTGCTATGCCAACCCTCTTGTTTTACAGCTGAGGAAACTGAGTCCCAGGGAGGTTAAAGTACAGACCCAAGTTCACTAAGTTAACAGCAGCTGGAACGGCAACAAGGGTCCTCAGTTCCTCTCTGGTCTGGGATATAACACACCTAGGGTGAGGATTCCTAACAAATTCCAAACCACAGCTAGCTTCAGAAAGGAAACTGCCACCCCCAAAATATCACATATTAATGCATATACATGGCATCTGGAAAAAAATACACTGATGAACCCATTTGCAGGGCAGGAATACAGACGCATAGAGAACAGACTTGTGGGCACAGCGGGGAAACGAGAGTGTGGGCCTAATTGAGAGAGTAGCATTGAAACATATGTATTACCATATGTAAGGCAGATAGCTGGTGGGAAGTTGCTGGATAACCTAGGGAGCTCAATACAGTGCTCTGAGACAACCTAGAGGGGCGGGGTGGGGTGGGAGGGGAAGGAGGTGTAAGGAAGGGACCTATGTATAAATATGGCTGATTCATGTTGTATGGCAGAAACCAACACAACGTTTTAAGTCAGTTATCCTCCAATTAAAAATAAAAAAATTTTAAGGGGTTTAAATTAACATTTATATGTAAAGCAGGCCCCAGCACAACAAAGTTCCTTTTATTAATAAATTGAGATGGGGGGGGCAGTGACAGCCACTCGTAAGTGTGCTGGCAAATTAGGCTCCGTTTCACAGCACGACGCATGATTTCATTCCATTTGATGCCAGGGAGCTGTCCTCACACAGACATGCTAGGGACGCTGTTTGCAATCCAACCCAGTCCAAACCTTGCTCCAATTCCTGAAGCCTGATTTGATATCACACATGAGTAGACATATCTGGGAGGTTCTTATCCCATTTTTTATTAATTCACTGAAAACACTTCTTTTAAATATTAACTTCAGACTCCCACTGGATCACTGACCTCGGGAACCAATGAAAAAGGGACACAAAAGACCTAAACAACAACATTAGTTTTCCAAAGGGCGAGGAAATTAGCTAAGTGAGTTTGGCTGATCCAGGTGAACAGAAGAAAGAAAAGAAATTCTTAACGTCTTAAGATGGTAGGGTACACATAACGCACACATACACAAATGAAAGGGCAAGGCTTTAAGTTTTACCTTTTTTCCCTGGGTGATTTCACAGACAAGTGGAAGAAGGGAGTCTTCAGAAGTTATTTTTATCCTGACTCAATCCCCCTTAGTCTGAAAAGGGATGTATAGCAATTAGGGTGCACAGACAGAGCAGACAGGAACGAACAAGAGGATGGGCTGCAGTCGGTCCCCCGAGGCCGAAGCAGCAGCTTCTTTTTGAGGAAGCTCTCAGTGGCTCTCAGTGTCCATTAGCCAGAGAGTTCACAGGCTGGTCCCTACTCCACAGCCCCCCACAAACACCCCCACAGCCCATCTGGATGCTGTCAGCTCCCTAATCACCGCCCTACCATCCTTCCAGGGGTGCCGTGACAGCGGGACCTCCAGCTTCAAACACACAGACCCCACCCAGCACTGACAGCCCGACTCTCAAGAAGCAAGCTCAGTCCCCTTGTGTCTGCCACCACATCAGGCCGGGTGCCTCCGTGACCCTCACCCAACACCCATCACTCAGCTCCCACCCTTGGGGACACTGGGGCAGGGTCTGTTGGTCTCCACAGGGACTCAGGGAGCAGCCTGTGTGTGTCCATGGCCCTGGACATTTGTGCTTGTCATTTCCTCTGCCCAGATCCCTCCATGCCCTACTGTCTGCACCTAACTTCCCCAGCTGACCACCTCCACAACACACACACAGGTCCCCTTTCGTAACCTGAGTCACCATTACTCGTGGCTTTCACTCACACAGAGACCATTTCTCTTTATTCACTGCAATGTCTCCAGTGCCTAGAAGGTGACTGGGGTTTTGTATACGCCAAAAAGCTGTGTCTGAAATGACCTCCCCCCCCCCCCCGCATATCAGAAAGACCTTTATAAAACCCTAAAACAGTAACAGGGCATCTTATTCCACCCAACCTAGCCCCCAGCTTCCTGTCACTGACTCCTCTCTGAACTTGCTGAACTCTCAAGTGTTAAATCCCTACTTATCCCCAAATTATTGAGCCTGAAATTCCTCGTCTTTAAACTGGAGTGGTAACAGTGCCCACTCCAGAAGGGCTGGAAGAGAATTCACGACAACAGCTAATGGTAATCATAATAATCACCAGTTATCAAGCCCTTATTGTGTGCCAGGCACTGGGCACCACTCTGTTAAACCTCTCCACCGCTCGCTCACTCATTAAAGTCTTGCTAAAACATTATTTCTGCTTGCTTGATGAATTTAAACTGAGTCTGAGGGAGGTGAATAACTTGCCCTAGGGCACACGACTAATGAATAGGAGAGCTGGATCTCACCAAACCCAAAGACCACATTCCGAAATTCGGTACCAACACTGACAAAGCAAGGAGCACAGGGCCTGGCATTCAGTGCATGTTTAGAGAAAAAAAAGAAAGAGCTGAATCAGAGTCTCTGGAGATGCAGGTCCCACCAAAGCCACACTGCACTGCTTTGTCCCCACCCTAAGTCTTTTTTTTTTTTTTTTTCATTTAAATCATTTCATCTTCAAAAACACAACCGCTGCTGTTCCTTGCTGCTCTCTGTGGAATCAGTCAACACAGCTGAACAAAGGGCAGAATCAGACAGGAAGGTCTGGGAAGTGCATCCCTAAAATGATGCAACAACGAGTCAATTCTCCAGCAAGCAATTCTGGGAAATCTGCTCTGGATAAGGCACTGATCGAGGTCTAGCAGACCATGGACCTACCCTTCCGGTTGCTTGTAATTCCCTGGAGAGGGCAAAGAACAGGTGGGCTCCGTCCTGCCCTGCACCTGTTCATCCTTTTACCAGTAGGAGCACCCTGACTTTGCACTGGGGACCACCCCTACCCCACTGGATACAGTTTTATAGAGACTACCAGACGAGATGCTTCACATTCCCTGTGCCAATGAGTAGACACGTGACCCAGGGTTTGGCCAAGGAGATGCTCTTTCTAGGACTCTGAGTCCCTGCCAAAGGGCTCTTTTGTGAGATAACAGGCAGAAACTGATGTCTGTGTGCAGAGGCAGGGCCTCGTGAGAAGTCCTTCCCTGCTCACTCCCCATCTCCATCCCTGAGTCTCACTCTTGCTCCTAAACACAGAAATGAGTCCCACTATGCTCAGAGTATGAATTTTCCCATCCCCAACAAAGAGACCTTCCCCTGTCCCCTTACACACACTCTTGTCATGAGCCTTACTCTCCATCACCTCCAGTATAAGATGAACCTCTGACTACTCCACTTGACTGGTACTAGTCAAAATACCATCATGAGGACCCAGGAAGGTTAATGTTTACAACAATTTCCTCTCACACCCCAATAAAGCCAGTAAATTATTATGGAGTTCTGCCCTTTTTTTTTCTGGCTGACAGGGGGGGTCCAGTCAGGTCATTTTGATCTATCTTGCAAAAGGGGTACAGGAAGTCCAACTATATTCTCTGCCAAATGATGTTCACCCCTATAAAATATGTGTGTGTATGTGCTCAGTCGTGTCCAACTCTTTGCCACCCCATGGACTGTAGCCCACCAGGCTCCTCTGTCCATGGAATTTTCCAGGCAAGAATACTGGAGCGGGTTGCCATTTCCTACTCTAGGGGATCTTCCCAATCTAGGGATCAAACCCAAGTCTCCTGCATTGGCAGGGGATTCCTTACCACTGCGCCACCTGGAAAGCCCCTATAAAATATTTACCAGTTGTTATAAACTGAATTGTGCTCCCTCCCCCCCAGCATTCTTGCCAGGATAACCCAATGGATGGAGGAGGCTGGTGGGCTACACAATCCATGGGGTCACAAAAAGTCGGACGTGACTTAGCGACTAAACGACAGCTGCCATGTATACGTCACCCACTTCACTTTGCACTCTCTACAACCCATAAGGCAGGCTACTTATTTTGCAGAAGAAGGAAACTAATACCGGGGAAAGGAGTGCCCCGAGTCCCTTCAGGTCATCAGTGCAACATCCCAAGTTCAACCGAGGTACCTGAATTGTGCATCCAATACTACTTGGGACACACCTGTTTCCAAGTGTCACCAAATGAAACCACAGGGAAAAGAAGAAACACCCCAAGTCCTGGCACTGCGATGCTTCCTTTTTCTGTCATTTGAACTTTGGGGGAAAACTAGCTCAGATATAGAACTATTCCCCATGGGCGATCTGGCGGGAGAGCTAATCAGAGCAATTTGAGTGCGCGGCTAAACGAGGACACCCCTTCCTGGACCAAGCCTTGCCTTTATGGCAACACTTCATAAGAACCATTCCCTTACAACAAAACTGTCAAATCCAGCAACCACAGGCCAGAAACATCCCAGCTGAAGCCCGCCAAGCTGCTTTCTGATGTACTGTACACACAAATACCAATATTCCCCAGATGTTCTCCATGTAAAACATTTGGTTTGAGACACAGCCCTCCCTGCCCCAAAACTCTTACATTTGTTTAATGGACTCATACAGTTCAGCTAAAATATCCTGGAGCCGACATCTGAGGCCAGCCGGGCTCTGATGCAAGCGCCCCATCTGCAGAAAACACGAACAAGTAAATAAGACCGTCCTCCCCGAGATTTATGCGCCCTGCGTCTCTAAGCAGGTCATAAAATGTAAGCTATGTACGGAGACTGGTGCAAGTTGCTTTCAAGTGTGTTTCTGCGTCCATCTCGGTATTAATCTAAGACTGATGTTCAAAAAGACAGTAGGTCTGGCATGCTGAAGAGGAGGCTGCATCCTGCTTCTCTTTTTTTAACTAATTTTATTTATTTATTTTTGGCTGTGCTGGGTCTTCGTGGCTGTGCAGGCTTTAGTTGCAGCAAGCCCAGGCTACTGTCTAGTTGCAGTATGCAGGTTTCTCATTGCAGTGGCTTCCCTTTTGCCAGAGCATGGGTTCTAGGGCATGCAAGCTTCAGCAATTGTGGTTCCCTGGCTCTACAGCACAGGCTCAACTGCCGTGGCATGTGCGCTTAGTTGCTCCACAGCATGTGGGATCCTCCCAGGCCAGGAATCGAATCTGTCTCCTGCATTGGCAAGCGGATTATTTATCACTGAGCCACCAGGAAAGCCCTGCATCCTGCTTCCTACTCCTTCAGAAGTTAAAAAATCTGTCACTTGAGCAACCTAGGTGAATGAGGTGAAGGTGGGTCTTCTCCTGGTTTTAGTTTTCCAGATTATTCCAAAGTCATTGATCCCTTAACCCACAATCTGGGACACAGGCAAAATGTGAACAAAATGGAAATGTAGTGGACCCTGAATCAAGAGAACCAGCTTACCCACATACTAAACTGAGTGAGTCTGGCTGGCCCAACTCCCCCAAAATGGCTCATGCCATACATGAGAAAACAGTACTTTTCCAGATTCACTGTCATTATTCTAGACTCTAGGTTCATTTCTAGATTCATTTCCAGATTCATGGCCCATGCATCTCTGAAGATTGTATGAGGAAGGGAAATAAACTCTTAGAAAAGCCACCCCAAGAAATGGCCTAGAATCTATCCACTGAGCCCCTGAATATGGTCACCCAGTGTCTTCCTGCTAACACAGTTCTAACAAGCTTGTCATGGCAAATCTGTAGGGAAGTAGGAACGTGAAACTAGGCAGCCACTACAGACAGCCTCACTGATGGATCAAGGCAGGACAACTAGCTTTACCTTTCATCTTTAACTTTTCTGTGCCTTGTGAGTTTTCAGTTACCGAGCATGCATTATGTTTGCTAGAGGTGAAAGAAAAACGTTATCATGTAAAAGGGTCACAAAAAGGCATGGAAGCTGATGAAGGAGCAGATTGAGAAACTATGAATAGCAGGCATGGGAAGGCCAAAATACGGCACTGGAAACAGTCTAGAAGTTCCCCCAAAGACATCAAGAAAATGTTTAACTACCTTCGAAGTACTTTGTTTTAAGAAGGAAGGAAGTGCACATCTTGAGAAATCTTGAGAAAGATTTCCTTAAGAAATGGCTACAATTTTTTTTTTTTTAAAGACTGGCTTGTACACGGACGAGTTTCAATTACCTGAAAAAATATATTTGGAGCCCTCTGTTGTAACTTTTTAGTATTTCCACTTGACCAATGTATCAGACTAATGAGAATTCTCCACTTTCTTGATTGGGACTCACAGCAGGTTGAATCCTAGGGACTGCTGGGCTGCTTTCTCTGTTCAATCAGCCAATGACCGACCACCATCCCAGCCAAGCCAACTGCCCCAATATGGCAGCTTCTATAGTGCATGGGACACCTCATCCTCCCAGAGTGTGCAAGTGAAGAATGAAAGTCACTCAGTCATGTCCAACTCTTTGTGACCTCATGGACTGCAGCCTGCCAGGCTCCTCTGTCCATGGGATTCTCCAGGCAAAAATACTGGAGCGGGTAGCCATTCCCTTCTCCAGGGGGTCTTCCCAACTTAGGGACTGAACCAGGCCTCCTGCCCTGCAGGCGGATTCTTTACCATCTGAACCATCAGGGATGCCCAGGAATACTGGAGTGGGAAGCCTAACCCTTCTCTAGTGGATCTTCCCAACCTAGGAATCGAACTGGGGTCTCCTACATTGCAGGTGGATTCTTTACCAACTGAGCTACCAGGGAAGCCCCCTCTCTTCATCCTTCAAAAAACACCAGCAAGCCAGGCTACAACTGTAACTTCCTCCACTCAAGGATAAAGATCCCCAGATTTCAGAAGTGTTTACACTCATTATTGCCAAGAAAAGGCAAAATGCAATGAGACAATGTATAAAAAATGCCCAATACTGTCCAACATACAGTACGTGCTAGGAAACTGCTTTTTAAATTATTATTATTAACAAATAGGCCATATGCAGAAATGTGTGTAAGTAAAAATCTTGCAGCAAAACCTTCCAAATACGAGGTTAAGAGGACGGTGTCAGAGGGCAAAGGGAGATGGGGGTTGGGAGACGAGGAACAGCTGTAGCCTCTTTTGAAAGGGGACGATTCGGGTCACCCCAGTAAAAGAAGTCCCTCCAAACGTACTTCTGTAGCACTCAGGGAATCGATTTTGCAGGATGGAATTATTTCCCTGAAATAAACAGACGCACAAAGGTCACTACAATTGAAGCCTAAAAAGAAAACAAGCCAGCTGCCGATTTACGGGCAGCCTCTGATGCAACAGAGCAAAAGGTCCCCGGCTCAGGTCCAGTGGGATGGCTTAGGCCAAGCCAGCCCCCACTGGAGGAAGGGGGCCACACAGGGGAGGGTCCTTGCCTTGCTGCGGGCAAGGTCCTAGGGTGACCAGGCACGGAGGGGACACCTTCAGGAGTGCAGACCCTAGGGCCCCTGTCATCAACAGGCTCCACCATGGACTCAGCTATGCACTGAGGCATCTGTTCAAAAATGGTGCTGCCTGGGCCCCATCCTCAAGGGCTTCTAAAAGGGCCCTAGGCTAATCTAATGCTCAGCGGGATGGAGAACCCACAGTGTAGGGGAAAGAGCCCACAGTGGAGTCAGATGTGCCTGAGTCTTTAACTCAGGTGCTATCCTGCTTCCGTGAGCAGATGAGTTACCCTTTCTGAGGATCAACTTCTCTAAGCGCAAAGTAAGGATAATGGTCACTTCACGACAGAGTCGCTGTGAAATGGAATGATGCATGGAAACACTTACGGAGGGTGATTATCCTACCAAGCTCACTTTATTCTCCTTCTTTCAAGGTTCTCCCAAGAGGGTCAGGAGTTCTGGCATCTCTCAACTCTAAGGGGTTGCCTGCCTTACTAGGTGGAGGGAAAGGGCACATCGTTCCTTATGTTGAATCCCCCCTTCCCAATCACACACACAAAATACTCACACTCAGAACCCCTACTGGGTGATATAGGCTTGTGTGCTAAGTCACTCCAGTCATGTCTGACTCTTTTCGACCCTATGAGCTATAGCCTGCTAGGCTCCTCTGTCCAAGGGATTCTCCAGGCAAAAAATACTAGAGTGGGTTGCCATGTCCTCCTCTAGGGAATCTTCCCCACTCAGGGATCAAACCCACGTCTCCTGTGAGCTCCTGCATTGCAGGCGAATTCTTCATTGCTGAGCCACTGGGGAAGCCCCAAAATAGGCATATTCTACAGCAAAACTATGTAAAGAATAGAGTCACAAGCAGCAAAATGAGGGAACACCTAGTTGTTAAGATTTGCTTTGCTCTTCCTGTCCAGAGGACAACCTAACCTGGGGGCAACACTTTCTTGGGAGGTCCCTGCCCCTGCCTCTGTCTCCTCTATGAGCTACAAGCCTCTTTCACCTTCCAGCACCACACAGGGCAGGGTCATCTTAAGCCCAAGGGAATATCTGAACGAATTATGCTCCTTGAAGCCAGGGATGGCATTTGTAGACCCACAGAGTTCCTAAGGCCCACATGTGTTAAGTCCCTAGACAGGCATTTCATAAATATACCTGAACTTGGATTCTGAGTAACTGGCAGAAAAGGATGTAAAGGCACATTTGACTTTCAGGGAGCAGCAGCTCAAGGCCCAGTGACTGACAGCAGAAGCTTCGCAGCACTTCAGGGTTGGAATTCCACCTACAAGTAGTGTAAACATGGGCCAGTGACTTAATTTTCTGTGCCTCAGTTTATCCACTGTAAAATGGGGATGATAATGCTGGGCATCTCCTAGGGGGACCATGAATTAAGTCAGTGATTTAACAAGCTTAGACTACTGCCTGACCCAATTCCTGCTATGTAATTGTTTGCTATTATTATTATTCCTCCATGGGATAATAACAGACAAAGAGATCTCAAACTATGGCTCCAATATAAAGGTCTGGGGTTTTAGGGGGGCTCCAGTTATCACAAAAGGTGTGGAGTGAAGAAAGTGGGGTGATATATCCTCAGATGAATGCAGAGAGCTTCCCACTGCTGTGTTTCCCAAGGCCACACAATGGACCAACCCCATCACGCTTCCTTGTGGTATTTGGTTAAATTGCCGAAGACTCCCAGGTCTCCATAAGTCCCCCTACCCCACTGGACCAAGCTCTCTGGGGTGGGTGTGAAAGGATGGTGCATTTTAACAGGCACACCCAGAGACTCCCATGTCCCTGCAAATCTAAGAGCCCTTAGACTGGCTAAGTTCCTTAACTAGAGAGTCATGTCCATTTGCTCATCATCACAGCCTTTGAGCCTTGCACACAGTGTGCCTGACATATAGTACATGCTGGACAGGTATCAGGTGAATCCATTCTAGGGTTACAACTCTGTAAGTATTCAGTCAATTGTTTTGAAGGTCTGCTATATGGCAGCTACATGCAACGTGATGCTAAATTAGACAGACAACTTCATTCATTTACTCAAAATCTTCACCATGCTTACTGTATACTAGGTAACTACTAGACCCTGGAAATGCAGAAAAGATGATGAATGAGGTTGCTTAGAGGTAATTACAGATGGTGACAAGAGCTATGAGTGGAGCTAATAAACAAGGAAGCTGATGGAGCATGCTGTCATTAAACTCAGCCTCTAGAGCAACACCATCCTTTAGAACTTTCTGTGATGATGGAAATTATCCTCCCCACACTGTCCAATGCTTGCCACTAGCCCATAGGGTTATCCAGCACTTACCATGTGGCTTAAGGAACTTAAGGTTTTAATTTTATTTCATTGTAATGAATGTTAATTTTAATAGGCACATGTGTCCACAAGAGACAGTGCAGGTCTGGAGGAGGAAAGAGATTAGTAAACGGGAAATTATAACACAAGGCACTCAGTGCTATGGGGTCGGCAGGGGGAGGTCAAGCACCATGTGTTATCAAATGCCTCTCACCCAATTACCAGATGTTCTAACATTCTCTGGCTCTGGGAATCCAAAGAACAAGGTCAGGTACAAGGCATTGTACTTGGGCTGGAATTTTTATAGGCCATGATCAGTTGGAAGTGGTATGCAGCCCGGCCAAGCCCCAGAGACCGTGGTTCAAGATCATACCATCATCCACCAAGCCTGCCCACAGCTGCCAAAGAGATCTCTCTTGTCCCGTCATTCCACTGACGGTCATTTTGTCCTTGGCTACAACGTCCCACTGGGCCTTGCATGGATTTTACGAGATTTCTCTGCTTCAAGCATAAGTACGAATACAAGCCTCCTAAATTCCACCGGAAAATTGGTGGCTAATCCAAACATTTCATAAAATTAGAACTCATTGTAGGACTGAAAGGAATTCAGACTGTGCCGCCACCAGAGAAATGCAAAATATTTGTTATAATTTCTTCCTTCATGAGCTGTTTCAAGCAGCAAGGGCTCTTTCGGCTTAAAGTTAAAGGAGGCAGTGGGGTGGGCAGGGGAGGGGTGGGAGAGTTTTTGTTTTTGTTTTGTTTTCTTTGTGGTTTGCAAAAAGCATCACCAGATGATGAAAAATCGAGGAATCCTGCCTGCCTCCCTAATCCCTTGGCTAGCAGGGATAATAAACTGTCCCCTTCTCGGCTGTATCTTGGCTTTATAAAGAGGGTGTTTTTCCTGGAAAATGGTACTTTTGCTCCTTAATTTTCTTCTTGGGCTTTAGCAACATAATTTTTGATATCCTGAGATTTCATCAGCAAGAGAGATACCTGCAATCATTCATTCAGGTGTGCACACAGGCAGGTCAACAATACTGATTTGCCAGGCACTGTGTGAGGCACTTGGGCTACACCAGGAAACAAAACTGGTGAAAATCCAAGCCCTGGGAGAGCCCGCCTTCCAGGGAAGGAGGACCAACAACAGAGGATTCAGTGACTCCCACTTTGAAGCAATTTGGAGACCAGACCTGAAGACTCACCAATTGCAGAATCTGGACGGGGCTGCAGTGGAAGTCCAAATCAATCCTAGAACTCTCATCTCACAGAGAAAGGAGCTGAAGAAGTACAGAAAAAGGGACATAACTCTCCCACAGTCAAGCGGCTCACGTGGTGGCAATGGAGGAACCAGCCCCCAAGCTTCCTGACCACATCCCCAGACTCCTAACACTCCGCAGCCATTCAACAAACATGGACCGCCTTCTTCTTGTGCACCAGACACGGAACCAGGCACCAGGAGTAAGACATGGAATAACTGGCTTCACAGAAACAAGTTCCTCCAGTTGCTATGTTCAAGCCTGGAGACAACAGTGAGTCTGGCTGGGTTCAGTGGGACTCTACCCCCGGCCCCCAAGTGTGTGTGAAGAACCAAAGCAGGAAGCTGCAGAAGATTCCAAGGATCCACACCCGTGAGAGGCCTTGGAGCCCAGCGATTACCGCCTTGGAGCCCAGGGATTACCTCCTTGAGCCTGAAGGCAGACAGCCCAGCCCTAGAGCCCAGCTCCATGACCCTGTGAAAGTCATGTGACTTCTCTAAGACTTTCCTTCCCAGTCTGCAAAATAAACGTACTAATAATGCAGGTTCAAAGGAGAGAAGGCCCCTAGAGTGGTTAGAACAGTGCCTGGCACACATGCACCATTCAATGCGTGTTTCCTGCTATTATGATCATTAGGGAAAGCATCGTCCTTCCACTCTGGACCTTCCTACACATTCAAGAAGGTGGCTACGAATCAGTGGAGATTTCCACTTCATCCCTCCTGTCTCCAGGATTGATACCACCGGCTGCCAGCATGCCCACTCCCACACTGGTTCCCTCCCAGAGCATTCCATTTGATTCTCCCTGGGAAACAGAGATCAACTAACTGTGAGGAAGACGCAAAGTAAGGTTCTCCTGAGCGGGTGCATCACCGTCCTGCCTTTCCATTCAAACACATCCGCATGCTGGGCTCTGAGCTCACCAGGTCAACCCAAGGCTCAGTCTCTTCCCTCCCACGGCTTCTGCTAGTTGCAGAAAGATTCACTTTCTAATCTACCCAGAGCTAGACAAGCTGGCATGTTACATCAAGGACCACTGAGAGCTTCTCAAAGTTTGCTGGCATCTCTTCTAATTGATAACAAGAAAGTCAAGGCTGTATAATGAAAGTATCTGATACAAAGAGATGAGATTCTAAGAGATGAGAGAAAGGGAAAAAAAAACACACAACAGGGAATGGGTCTCCTTCAATAGATGGGCAGGAGGGGTAAGTGTACACCACAAAGGCTGGGAGGCTGGGGATGTAGAAATTACAAAGGGTAGCTATATGTTCTAGAGCCCAGAGCTGGTTGAGTTCCTCTAAGGCAGAGGCTGTACTCTGTCCCCTTGCCCCGACCTCCCCAGTGCCTACACAGTGCCTGGAACAGAACAAGAGCTCAGCCAAAACGTGCACAAATATGTTTAAACGTGCGACCTGGGAGAGGCAGAAGGAAAACTGACAACTGTTTCTACTTCTTGGAAGCCATCTAGGGTCATAGCCGAGAGCTCAGACAGACATAAGTTTCATTCCAGCCATCATCCCCAGGTCGTTATAGACAGTGCATCCCTGGGGGCTTCAGTTCCCTCTGCAGTAAAACGGGGCTGTGATAGCATCTTTCTTGTGGGAGGAGGGCGGGTCTAAGAATGACCAGGAATTCAGTGAGGCGATGCAGGCAACACACTTACCCAAGGCCTGGCGGATATAAAGTGCTCCACAGAGGTGAGTCTGATGGCGTGATTTCATCTTTAAGGATGAGAGAGTAGTAAACATGAGCGTCTATTCTGCCTTTTAAATGAGGCTGCCAAAAACATGCCTTTCCGTGGGGAGAGGGCCTCCTCCTTGAAGTCTTGCTTCACCCACCTGTCCCCCGGATGAAGGAGCTCCCTGGATGCCGAATGCCCCCATCACTGCTAAAAGCACGGGCACACCCAAATGCACAACAGAGAGCAAAGGTAGCCACAGGCCTCCAGCCTCCAAGGCAAAGTCCCCTAAACTCGAAGTACCCAAGGAATGAGGGAAGATCCCGTCAAGCAACCCAGCAGAACATGAGACTGCCTTCCTCTGAATCCCGAATAATAACAGCCTATAATTATTGACAACCAGTTACATGTCAGGCACTCTTCTTGGCACAGTCCCTGACTACCTGGGAAGTAGGTTTTACTATCACGCCATTTTATAGATGAGAAAACTGATAGCTTCTTTGAAAGTATTTTCTAACTCACATGGGTTGTCCAGAACCCACTTCATAAACAAGCTTAAAAAGCAATGCCTGCCTTGAGCTGAAAGGAAATGCAGGCTCTCCCTATACTTGACAAAGCCTGCACCAAACAATCTTAAAAGGGTTTGGGGAGCCGAAGATACTTCCCTTTCCCGCAGCAAAGAGACCTCCTGCCAAAAACCAGGCAAGAGGAAATGAAGTCTGTTTCATCAGTTCCATTCAGCAAATCCCAGGATTCTCTTCCTATGAGCTGGCAGGGACCTTGCTGAGCATTTTGTCTTGGTCTCTCGATTTACAGGTAAAGAAAAGGGACTCAGCACTGTGTGCTGTCCCGTGCCCAGGCTGCTGGAGGTACAAAGACGGCTGAGCCCCTGTCCTGCCTTTCCCAAGAAGAGAGCTCCTTCAAGGACAACATTTCTCTATGGGCCAAACGCTTTTCTAAGAACTCGACAGACAGTTTGTTGATCCTCACAACCACTCCCCATTTCACAGATGAAGAAACTGAGTCTCAAATTTACACAGGAGGTTAGAGCAGGGTCTCAAACCCCAGTGCCTGGCTCCAGAGGCAGACTCAGAACCACTCCTTTTGTACACTTTCCTTCCACCTTCCTGTAGGATTTTGGGGGTATGAGTGTCCTTGGCAGCTGGGGTGAATCATGCATGAACTGAGCCCAATCACAATGAAATGGCAACAGCCAGCAAGGATTCCCTCCAATCTGCACCCATCAGTTGCCTTTGTGGCTTTAGAGTCAGAAGAACTAGCAATACAGGAAGCGTGACACCAGTGGGAGTGGATGGGGCCGTAAGGAAACACTGACAAAGCAGCAGCTCCCTTTTCTTACACTGGGGAATTACCCCTTTGGCCACAGAGATGCAAGCTGCACTCTGAGCCGTCTGGACACCGCCCTTCCCCTCCCTTCCAGGGAAAGAGGGAACCAACCATGGCGGCCTCTTAGCACCCTCCCACTAAACACCTCGGGCTGCCTCTCAATACCTCTAATGAAAGTAAACCAAGTGGAATTCTTTTCTCCAGTTTTAAAGGCAAATCATGACGGTGTTTTTTTCCAGACATACATTAACTCTGCACTCCAGCTGGTTTACAATTCTTTAAGTACTTGATTTACAACCCAGGGAGAAAATGTTTTGAAAATCTTGCAAATGCATTTTGCATCTCAAGCTTGCCTCCTCACAGAGCTGATCACCAGGGATTCTCAGACAGGGTGGGGGATGCAGTGAGGGGGGCGGTTGCTGGTGGCTCCCGGAAGTGTGGGAGTGACCAGGGAGGCCTGAGAGTTGCAAAGAACTGCGGGAAGCAGCCGTCAAGGGTGGGAATCAGCTCCCTTCCTCCTCCCTGCAGCCTCAGCGCAGAGCTACGATGGAGAGGCACCTGGCCATGCTGGGCCGACCCTCCACAGCTGTCCAAAGGGTGGTAAGAAGAGGGGTGACCCGGAAAAGGGGGAGGACGGGGGCCCAAGGGGTCTTCCCTGCCACCTTTCACCTCCACAGACCCCTCCCCTCGCAGGACTGCTGGTGCCCTCTTCATGCAGCTGTTTCTTCATTCATTCATTCATTCACACTGACCATCTACGGTATTGCCCGGCTACAGGCCAGGATGCAGTGGTGAGACAGTGACCCTGCCTCCCTCCTAACGGGGGAGGAAGGGAAGAGTGTGTACAAATCATCAAAGCCACAAGCTCTGGAGGAAACCGATACAGGCCCAAGACGAGGATATGGAAGCAAGAGTTGGATATCCGGGCAGGACTTGACGGATGTGGCAAATTCAGCCACCCATGCGAGAGTTTAAAGCAGGGACAGCCACAACCAGGAATAAGAAGGCCACCAAGGTGCTCGTTGCTCGCACTTCTCACTAGCTCTGGTTTCCAAGAGCCTAACATGCACAAGCTCTGCATCGGAAGGCTCCCAGTCCTACTCCTCATGGCAGTCCCACTTGGTTGGATGTTGGCAGCCGCATTTTCTAGAAGAGAAAACAGAAGCTCAGAGGAAATATGTGACTTTGCCCAGGATCATCCAGGTGCTGAGCTACAGGGGAGAATAGGAACCCAAGTCTGTCTGATTCTACAGCCATTTCTTCCTCCTCATTCATACCCTTGTGCTGTGCTCAGTTATTCCAGATGTGTTCATGACACGCCCCAACTAAGTCCTCAGTACCTCCATGGCAAAAAAAGACTTGTCATATTCTGTTCTGAAACTTCCCACTGTCCTGGGCACTTTAGGAAGCCCTCGGGAAATATACCTTGCCAGAGGGAAAGGGAAAGATGGGCCGACCCTAGTGGAGGCTATGTCTTCATGACAGGGAATCTTTAGCCCAGCCCCGGTTGAACATGCAGTTAAAAGTTTACTGAAGAGCCTCACTGTGAAGTCAACATCTGGCTGCCTCTGGACCATTTCCAGAGAATTTTATCAATACAGCCAGACTCTACTCACGGGTGGGTCATCTGGCCCGGCCCCTCCTGGGCCCTGGGCCTGGGATCTTCTCATTCCTGCGCTGCACAGTGTCGTCTGGGCCGGCGGGATGATAAATGCATTCTGCTTTAAAGCAGATACTTCGCAAATCATAACTTACAGATGCTCCAGGACTTTCATGTGGGAAAGACAAATGAGACTTAGGCTGTCTGACTCCGGAGCCACTGAGGACAGGAAGCCACAGCCAGGACGGCTCTCTCCTCTCCACGAGCACAAGACCAAATGGGAATTCGAGCAGGGAAGGGTCTGCCTGACTTTGCAGACGCTGCTATGTTACCCGCCATTCATTTCCAGCCATTGTGTTTTCAAGCCCACAAATCAGAAAGCTCTTTGAGGTTAGGGGTGATGACCTACAGCTCCCATACCTCCTGAAATAGTTATTAGCTATTATAATCCCTTTTGTGCCATCCCACGAGCCTTTTGCCCGGGACCTCCTATGTGCCTGGTACTCTGCTAGGAATGGACAGTAGGTCCAAGATGGTTGGATGGGGCTTGTCAGCAGACAAGACACCTTGACTCAATCCTTATCTCCTGCAGCTTCCTAAGAGGAAGTGAGATCGGAGGTCCCAGAGTGGTGAGGAAGCACTTCTGTCGCTGGAAAGTGAACCAGCTGATCTCCAGAGGGCCCCAAGGGATTCCAGAACCTGAGGCTGCTGAAGGCACAAAGAACTCAGTGTGTGCCCAGGAGAAGCGCTCTTGGACCTGCTTCATTAAAACAGACTCGTGGCCCAACAAGCAGACCTCTCTCCTCCCTCACCCCTGACACCATTCCGATCTTTATCTTCTCATAGCTGAGCTCTTGCGAAAACCTCCAGGTTGGCTCCCTGCTCCAAGCCAGCACTGCAGACCCCTGGGCTGGGATCCCCGCTGTGATCAGAGCCCAGCTCAGCCCACTTAGGGGAAGGGAGCTGGCCACGGTCTTCACGTTCACGCTGCCTGAGTCCAGACCCCGGCTCTGCTGCAGTGTGTGACCTCAGCAGGCTAGCAAACCTCTCTGTGACTCAGCCTCTTCATCTGGAAGATGAGACAATTACAGGATTGTTATGAGAATTAAATTAGTTAAATGGACCTGGCACGTTATAATCACTCAAGAAGAATTAGCTGCTATTATTTATTGTTATTAAATGTTATTATTATCCTCCCTATTCCTATCTTACCTGCCTTGCCTCCTACTGTGTCCCAGCATAAAGCCCGCATTCCAAGAGATCTGGCCTTCTCACCCCGGAATCTGCCTTCTGCCTGAAAGCTTTCATATTTTGGTCTTTGGAAATACAAATCAAGGGTCATCTTCAACAGCCCTTGCCCTCCCTAATCCTACCGTATTCCCTGGCCCTCTCCCAATCCCCTTCCTGAACAATGAGAAACCTCTCAGGAGAAGCATCTCCCCATGGCTAGTTCTCTGGAACATGAGCAAAACACCACATCCAAATCCAGAGGTCACCCACCGTGCAACAAAGATAAAAGGTTCTCCATGTCTCCAGCAGCCGCGGGTCTCAAAATAGACTTGTTTGATGCTTCCTTGCTACTTAACCCTGGGCAAGTTACTTAAACTCCCCAAGTATTGTTTTCCCCATCTGTTAAATGGGTCTAAGATGAGTGCGTGCCTCTTAGGGTCATGGTGACAATCAGACATGAGAAAATATCTGTAAAGCATTTAGCACAGCCTGACATACTCCAAACTCTCAAAAATATCGGCTGGTAGTAATAAGAGCAGTTGTGGCATTTGAGGGAAGGGGTGCATGGCACTCAAGTTAATGAACTGAACTTCAATGAGCTATGTTTCAACTTGAAAATCTCCAGAAGTAATCAATTCCTGTGCAGAAGAGGTACCCACAGTCTAGCAACTGCTCTTGTCTCTTCCACCAGACTATAAGTTCCTTAGGTCTTATCCATGTGTATGCCCCAGAATTTAACATGGTGAGAAGCATATGGCAGATGGTAATAAATCTTTGTTGAACTGAGCAGAATTAGTTCAATATTTGTAAGTACATTTCATCATTGCTACTAGATTATAAACTCTTTAAGAGTAAGGATCATGTCTTGTTCTAGTAAAGATGTATGAAATGAGTTATGGAGAAATACCAAGCGAAGAATCGGGTTTTTTAGACTCAGCCTACTAGCTATGCAACCTCAGAGAAGTCACTTGACAATTCTGTGCCTTATTTTTCTCACCTCAAGGATGGATGAAAAGTTTGGACTACACATCTGTCGAGGTCCCTTACACCTTAAAACTGGGTTTGGATCTTAGCTGCCATATGGTACCCCAGCCACCCTGCATATGACAGTCATACACCCTTGGTTCGGCAGGCCAGCTTACTAATCTGCACCCCTGAGCTGCAGTTTTCCAGCATCAAGCTATGAATAACTTTGGGCCAGTGCTTAAAACACCCACTTTTAGTCAAATCAGCTCCTTTGCTGGGTGAGGATGCTCCATCACTCATCTCAGGGCATCATAGCCATTTGGGGGCACAACTGACCCACCAGCCCTGCCATTCCCATGTCAGACCCTCCCAGAGACCTCCTTCCTGCTCACACCACACCTCATACTACTCACAAGAGATAACCTGGAGCAGAGAGAGAGTTGAACTTAGCTGACGGTGAGCTGATAGCATAACACATCTCCCCAAAACGTTGTTTATTTTTGCTCTTGGATTTTTTGGCAATTCTAGGTGCAGCCTGAGGGTCCAGGGAGCTTGGCTCAAAGCAAATGCCACGTTATAACACAGGGGGTTGCTCTGCAGCCCTGCCCGAAACTGTATCAAAACGAAAGTCGTGCAATAAACAAAGCCCAAATTCAAGGCCTTAGAAATGTGTTCAGATCCTATCAGAATCTGGCTGACAGTCTTGGCTTCCTATGGGTGCACTTCCCTAATTAACCTGAAAAGTTGATTATTTCTCCTACCTCTCTCTGAGTGAGTTAATTGTCCAATGCATCATGCCTCTCTGATGGTCTTAAAACCTAAATGAAAGTCCAAGTGAAATGAAGGGGGAAAAAATCTGCTAAAAAAAGAAACTGAATTTGCTAATTTCCCCTTTTGAGGCTTTCTAAGGGCTTCCCTGGTGGCTCAGCTGGTAAAGAATCCACCTGCAATGCGGGAGACCTGGGTTCAATCCCTGGGATGGGAAGATCCCCTGGAGAAGGGAACAGCTACCCACTCCAGTATTCTGGCCTGGAGAATTTCATGGACTGTATAGTCCATGGGGTCGCAAAGAGTCAGACACGACTGAGCAACTTTCACTTTCACATAGGTTATTTTATTCAATTCTCACCACTAGTTCATGAGGTAGTACTATATTAGCCCATTTTACAGATGAGGAAATGGAGGCTTCTGAAAGTTACATAGCTTGCCCAAAGTCACAAAGTTAGTCAGGAATCAGTCAGGATTTGAATTTAAGCCAGGGCTCTTAGTCCTTCTGCCAGAGTGCCTCACTTGTGCAGCTTATGAACTCTGGAAGAAGCCACTTTGAGTCCTTTCTCATAGACATGCTCAGACAGTAGCAGCAAGACTACATTTGGAATGAAAAGGATGCCTGGAGAACGCCTGGACCACTTAGAGGGCTGGACCAGCTCACTCCAAGTTCCTGATTCTGCAACCTCTCTCTTCCGAACTGCCTTTCACAGAATGCTGATGCTCCGTGGTGTGCTGTTTGACTCAGAAGGCCCTTCCAGACGTGCAATTAAAAGCCACAAGATTCTTAAACAATTCTCTGTCTCAAGGGTGCTGATTTCATAGCATCTCAGGCAGCCTAACACCCAGCACTCTACTTGGGCCACTTGCGTTGGCAAAGCAGCTGAAAGGCACGGCGCCTCTTGGAAAGTGCTTGGAAAGGCTTGGGTACAAATGAAAATAAAGCATCACTTCGCAATTCTATCCAAAGACCTAAAAGGCAGAATTAAGACGACATGCTCTGAATTTGGAATTGCACCTCAAAAGCAAGGGATATTCAGTGTATCCTTGGAACCACAAGAAAACTCCAAAGTCACACTTCAGATGAAAATTTCTTGCTGCTCTTGACAGAGTCTGAGTCACCAAGCACTGTACAGGCAAGAACAACTTGCTGACCAATTTTTTTTTTAATGTATGTTTTAGTTTTTGTCCAGTCAGGCATAGGGAATTTTCCACCTGACAATTTCTGTTTCTCACTTAAGTTCTGACACCATCTGTGAGCAGCGTGCTCCGCGAGGGGGGCTCGGGGGGACGGACTTGAAGTCAAGGAAGCCTTCCCTTCACCCAATCTGTTTTCTCATCTGCTTAATGCATCTACTTAAGATGATTTTGCTAACATCCTAAGTTTATCTATCAGGTAGAAAGCAGTCTGGGAATTGCCCGTTTCTGGATGTAATCTGCTACCTGATTGAGAATCTTTACATAATCTTTGAGTGAAACAAGAGATTGAGCTGTAATGAGTAGCAGAATGGGAAACGTTCTGAACGGAGGGCTGGACAACAGAGCAGGACTCAACAGCTTGCTGCTGTGAAATGAGCCTCTTCCGTTCTCAGGGCGCCCCCTAGTGGCCATTCGATTAAATTCTGAAGGAATGTTCAGAGTTTCTGCAAATAAAGGGAAAGAGACACACCACAAGAGAAAGGCAGGCTCGCGCCTACTGATGCAATCAATCCCTTTCGCTCTATCCTAGTCCGTGGATCAGACAGCTATCAGAGCGAATACCTGAGGCCCCAGTGAAGCTCAGAAAGATGTCTGCCATAAGACAAGTTTTCACTCTTGCAGTTGGCGGCAAGCTACTCAGCCTTCCGGAGTCCGTGCCCCTCACAGATCCCAGACACACCCTTACCACTCAACCCCTCACAAGCTCACATCCTCAACCTGCAACTCTAACCGTGTCTGGTTTTCATTACTCCGCTTTCGAACTTCCCAGCGTGATTCTTCAACAGCTATTAAGACAACATGAGCAAGGAGCTAGGCTTAGGTTTTGCTTATTCAACATCCAGCCTGGGGACTATCACCTCAGACAAAAAGCATGAATGAAGCGCACGTTTCTCAGCCTCCTCTTCCACAGACCTTCAAGTGTGCTCCTCAAAGGACATTTTTGCATCTCCTCTTGAAAATTTTCAATCTACAAAAATGGCACCTGCCCTCTCGACTACTTGCTATAGATTTTGTTGATAGGAGACAGCTTTAAAATACTATGTACATTCTCTCAAATTTCCAGTTAATCGATAATGGACTTTAATTTTTAGGATCTGGGATAAAGCTGTATCAACCCAAAGAGTGAAGCCTAGAATGAAGGAATTATCCAGATAAACCAATATTTGAGAACTGAGCTGGCTGAACTTTCTGATTGGTGCCAGGTTTTGTCCACAGAACTGTCACTGCACAGATGCAAAAGAAAAATACTGACATCAACCCACCACTTACTTATTCAGCAGCCCATTTTGCTTTTCCCCTGTGATCATTTGTTAAGTTTATAAGCAACCCTGGGCCCCCAAACACCCCCCAAAAGTGTCCACAAGGAGTTCCATAATTACTTCCTGACTTTGGCCCTCAATTGATTAAAATCCATCTGATATGCTGAAAATCAAAGAACCATGTTAATTTTCTGCCACACACCACACAAAATCTTTCTGCAATAGTCAGTCACTTTGAACCCAGCCCTCTAGCCACAAGCAGCGTGGATTGCAAGGGCCTGTTCTGCAGAAAGGAAAATGACAAGAAGCCAAGGTTGAGACAATGCAAAGACTCCAAAGCACTCAAGATGTTACTTGGGGCTGAATAAACGGCCTTAGGACCCTGGCAGGGTTACAGCTGTCACAGAGTAGGGCGGCTGGGTCAGACCCCTTACACAATACAGCAGTCTTGCAGCCGGGGCCTGAAACGCAATTGAATCTGCAACTCAGTGTGGCTAATCATGCCCTAGGCATTTCAGTCCTCCCGGAAACCAGCAGCAAACTGTCACAACCCTCAGGCATGAGGGTTGAACCTTCACTTCTATTCCCTAACCTTCTCTCTTAAAAACAGGCAGGAGTCCGTCCTCCCTTGCAGCGACCTCAGCACCGCGGCGACGGGGACTGGAAGGATGCAGGGGAGGGGGGGTCTCAGTCATCTATAGGATACGGGACGAGGCGAACCAGCTCCGAACTGCAGATGTGGCTCTGTGTGGAGTTACAGCAATAAGGCATTCCAGGGCATGAATGCGTGCCCGCCAGGGAGACCCCAACGGTACCGATGGTGCAAAGTGTTTGCAAATCATAAACACTACTTTGCTGCTGGGATCAAAACCCCCAAAATATGCGCAGACAGGATGTAACAAGTGTTTCGGGAGAAAGACACGCCTGAGCCACGGGGGGCTAGAGCCGCGGGTGGGGGGCGGTGGTGAGAGTGAGGAATCTGTCTGGGGGTTCTGGGGAAGCCCCCTCTCGGACCAGAGACTCCCCTCTGCGCCCCCAAACCCCGTCGAGTGAGCGCTGCGACCCCAGCCGCGTCTAGACCGAGCCCGCCGGGTTTCCCCCCAACTTACCACTCGGCCCGAAAACCTCTCGGTGGCCCGCTTGACTTTGCCGTAGGTGCCTTTGCCCAGGGTCTCCTGCAGCTCGTAGCGGTGCTTCAAGTTGTGTTTGTGGTGATGCCGCTTCACACCGTGCGGCTTCCTGGGTTCCGGGCCCGCCGCCGAGGGGGCTGCGATCGCACCCGCCTCCGGCGGAGAGCCCGGCGCCCCCGGCCCCAAGTCCGGGCCGGCCGCGGGCGCAGCGGCCCCCTCCATGTCCGAATGCGGGGCGAGCCGGGCCGGAGAGGGCAGGACCGAGCACGGCGCTCGCGGTGTCGGGGTCCCAGCCGAGAGAAAGCGGGGCGCGCTCAAGGTCGCCCCCGCAGCATCGGGAAGGCGGCCGGCTCCCGCCGGGGCTGCGGCTGGGTCACTGGCGGCGGCGGGGACTGCACATCTGGCGCCCCAGGCGCGCACGATCCGCGCACCGCCCACCGGCCGCGGCGAGCTGCGGCGCGTCGGGCGAGGTGGCGGCGGTGGCAGGGGAGGCGGTGGTGTTCGCAGGAGGGAGGGGAGAGGGGTGGCTCCGAGTGCAGGAGGGGGAGTGTTATGTGGGGCGCCGCGCCCCCAGACCCCTCCCCGGGAGGACGCGCAGACTGGGCGGGCGCGGGGGCGGGGGCGGCGCGCGGGCCGGCCCCCGGGGAGGGGGGCGAGGGGCGGCGCGGCCGGGGCTCCCCCCCACCTCCCGCCCGCCTCCCGGGCCCGGGGCCACCCCGAACTGGGAGGGGGATGGAAGCGTGTCGCGACTCGCCCTTTGTGCAGCGCCGGCTAGGCCGCGCCGGCGGCCAGGGGGCTTTGTCCTCGCTCGGCTGGGAAAGAGACGGGGGGGGTTCCCAGCCCGGGCGCCCCCTCCCCCGGCTCGCCCGCTGCCGCCGCCGCTACCGCGGGCTCTCCGCCGCCGCCGCCTCCTCGGACTTCGGCTCCGGCCGCTCGGCCTCCCTTCCTGCTTGCGCCCTGGCTGCGGCGACGGCGGCGGCTCGCCGAGCCCCGGCGCCGGGTAGACGAGAGCGCTCGGAGCCGGGGCCCCCCGGGGCCCGCTGGCGATCCGGCCGGGGGCGCTGCGGGCTCGGGCGCCCCTTCATTTTTTTTAGGTGTCGCCGCGGCCGCCAGGCCGGAGACGGGGAGAGGCTGGGGGAGGGGAGGCGCGCGGGTGTTGGGTTACAGGCGGTGAGTCACGGCTCCCCCTCCCCCGCCGCGGTGCGCACCCCCTCGCGCTCAGCCCAGGCTGCCACCCCCGCCCCGCAGACCCCCATCCCGGCTGGCGAAGGGCTGCTCTCCCGGGCCGGGGTCGGGGCAGCTGCGCGCCCCTGAAAACCCCAAGAGGGGCGCGTTGACCTCGGCCCCGCGCCCTCGCCGGAGAAAGGCGAAGGCGGGGAGGAAGGGAGGCTCCGAGGCTGAATCTGCGGCCGGTCGCCGCACTGCCGCCCTCCGACACCATGTAGGACTCCCGCCTGGGAGAGGAGGAGAGTTGGGTCGCTAGAGGTGCCTGGATGCAGCTGGGCGCCTACCCTGCCCGCCAAGGCTGTGTTTGGAGATGGGCAAACCAGGGACCTCGGATGGAGCAGGGCCTGAGACTGGCTAAGCCAGGGGCGACAGGCAGGCCTCTTGACCCCTTGGGCGTTTGTATTTCTCCTTTAACTGAAATGGCCAGATCCTGGAGATGGTACCCAGTACCCCACCCCCACAAGCGAGGGTCAGGCAGCAAGGCCTACGACTGTGGCAAGGCTGCCAGCTTCTAAGAAGCAGCAAGGGAAAATAAGGAAGAAGGCAAGAGGAAAAGAAGGCTTCGGGAGTTTTTTCGATAGTGTGGTATACCAGACTGGGAAGAGTGAGGGGTGAGGAATGTCTGGTGCGTTCTGCAGATGGCCTGGTTGTTCATTTTTCACCAGTGAGACGGACTTGCCCTTACTCCGCAGCTCTCAGGTTCAGCCCTCTGCATCCTGCTGTCTTCAGGCCTGTCTCTACCTTATCACCTTACCCTGGATCCCGCAACAGCACATCCTCCCTGGAAGTGCCCTCCGCAGTGCCAGAATAATAGCCTGTAACACTGGTCACCATAACGTGTCCTCCGTCCTTGCAGGGTCTCCCTGCCTGCCTCCTGCAACTATTCTGCTTTTATACAAAATCTGTAGACTTTGCATATGTAGATTAGAGAGTCAGTATAAATAACAGGCAGGTTGAGCCTGGCTTCCCAGTGGCTAGGCTGTGTGACATTTGTCAAATGACTTAACCTCTCAGAGCTTCAGTTTTTTCTTGAAGTGTAGATTACTGGATCTGTTTTACAGGTAAACGGATCATGTCTGCAGTGGTAATTAAAACTGTTAACCCTGGGTCTTTCTCTTCCCAGGGACGTGGTGTGCTGTGCTTAGTCACTCAGTCATATCCAGCTTTTTGTGACCCTCTGGGCATGGGACTCTCCAGGCAAGAATACTGGAGTGGGTTGCCATGCCCTCCTCCAGGGGATCTTCCCAACCCAGGGATCGAACCGAGGTCTCCCACATTGCAGGCAGATTCTTTACCATCTGAGCCACCAGGGAAGCCCATGAACATGGTAGGAATCCACTACCCCATCTCTTGAAATTAAATATGGCCAGGTTACTTAGACCAGTGGAATGAGAGCAGTGAGGTGCATTGCTTTTAGGTGGAAACTTTGAAGGACCAATGGGTAAATGCCCATGTCTTGATAATCCTGAAAATGCAGTGTCGGCAATCACAACAACCATGAAGTACAGAGATAGAGCCTCCCTCATCCAGCCTGGGCCTCTGTAATGGTGGCAGAACTGGCCCAAGTAACCTGCATTGTAAAAGTAGTGTGAGCAAATATTAAACATGTGTTAAACCAGGGAGATTTAGCGGCTGTTTGTTACAGCAGCATAACCTAACTTATTCTGGCTGACGGTGATCCTCCCCAGTGTCTAGGACTTAATCAGTATTGAATAAATAGCACCTACCATGTGCTGATCCTATTTTATGACAGTAAACCCTGTTTTCAGTTGAGGAAAACCAGGATTACACAGGTTGTAAATAGCCGCGCCAGGAATTAAACCCTACCTGTCCAGTTCCCAAGCGTGTGTTCTTCCACATAGGCAGTTCTACCTCTCCTTAATTGGGAAGGATGGAAACAGTACCATGCCTGGCACAAAGTCATGCCCAAGAACAGGGAGTTCCTCTCCAGACTGAATTCCTATAGCATTTATAATTGGAACCACACTTTAGCATAGTGTTATCGTGCATTGTGCCCAAGTGTTTTCACGTAGATAAAGCATTTCCTCCAACAAGCCCCCAGGCTCCTTGGTGAAGAGCTTGAATTCTAGAGTCAGACTGCCTGGGTTCAAATCCCTGTGCCAGCACTCATAATTGAGCGTTTTGGACAATTGTTTTCCCTCTCTACCCTTCTGTTCTCTCATCTGCAAAGTGGTGATGGTAATAACATAGGTGGTGTTGGCGGTGGTAACAGTATGTCTCAGAGGGTTGGTGTGAGGATTAAGAAATATATATACTCAGTAAATCATGGCTATTAAGATTATACTCATTTTTCACCTTCTTATGACTCTTACTAGAATTCAGGCAATTATAAGCAGGTTAATCATACTGCCTGATTAGACTCTGATTTCTGGCTTCATTGTGGATATGGGACCAATGTCGTCACATTAGCAGTTGGAAGCATAACATCCACACTGTCCTACAACGTATAGTTTCATAAGGCCCACTATTTGCTTTTTATTACACTTTCCATTGTCAAGACAATTTTTTTAAAAAGAAAGTAATATTTGCTCTCTTAAGAAATAGCTGTTTAGAAGACCTCGTAATGCCAGTTATGGTTTATCTGCTGTCTACCGTCTGCCAGGACCTTTATATATATTGGGGGCTTCCCTTGTGGCTCAGCTGGTGAAGAATCCTCCCGCAATGTGGGAGACCTGGGATTGATCCCTGGGTTGGGAAGATCCCCTGGAGAAGGGAAAGGCTACCCACTCCAGTATTCTGGCCTGAAGAGTCTCAAAGAGTTGGATACGACTGAGCGACTTTCACTTTCACTAATATGTATTACCTCTAATCATCAGGAAACTGCAAGATGAGTATTAATGATCCCCACTTAGCTGTTCACACTGAGTCTCAAAAAAGTTAAGTTGTCTGTGATCAAGCTTTCCTCTGATCCCTGTTCCAAGCTGCCTGACATCCCAGCTCATATCCGTGAATGCATATGCTTTGGTTAACTTAAGTCTTACATTTTTTTAGATGAGGTTTTGGAAAGTTACCAAAGGTTGTAATATTTCTAACTTAAGTATGTTGTTTGGTAGACACATTACGATAAAAAGCAACCCAGGGAAGTGTTTATTCTTCACAGTGGCAGATTTCTAGTTGTTGTTCAGTTGCAAAGTCGTGTTCAACTCTTTGTGACCTCTCCAGGCTCCTCTGTCCTTGGGATTTCCCAGGCAAGAATACCGCAGTGGGTTGCCAGCATTCCCTTCTCCAGGGGATCTTCCCAGACCAGGGATTGAACCTGTATCTCCTGCATTGGCAGGTGGATTTTTTGCCACTGAGTCACCTGGAAAGCCCAGATTGCTAGTTGCCCACCAAATATTCATGCTTCTCAAGCAGGTGAGCTCACAGACAGCTGCTCTGCTGGGAAAGTATGTCCTCACTTCTCTTGCATCCCAGTGTGGCCGTATGACTGGTTATCTCTAATGGCATATGAACAGAAGTGATGTGCATTACTTCTAGAGCAGAGTGTTGAAAAATGGATATGGATTCCCCTCTTGACCTAGCTGTAAGCAGAAGGCTCCAAAGCCCCAGAAGATGGTGAGGTCACCAAATAAAAGAAGCCTGTGTCCCTGCATCACCTTAAGAATAAAGCCAACCTCTGGCCAGGACATGAGTGAGAAGTAAGCTGCTACTGTGTTAAGCCCCTGAGATTACAGAGTTTCTTTGTTACAGCAGTTAGTACTATCCTAACAAATATATACAGTTTATACTGTGTGTGTGTTCAGTCACTCAGTCATGTCCAACTCTTTGTGACCCTGTGGACCATAGCTCGCCAGGTTCCTCTGTCCATGGGATTTTCCCAGCAAGAATACTGGAGTGGATTGCCATTTTTCTCCTCCAGGGGATCCTTCCAACCCAGGGATGGAACCTTCATCTCCCCACTGCCAGCAGATTGTTTACCACTACACCACCATATTTACATATAAAAAGCACAATGGGAGATTATAACAACAATCTCAATAGTCGGAACCCAAAATGCCACTTTTATGTTCTCTGTCCACTTGCTTATTTAAGGAGAAAGCTTATTATTTAGAACTGGAAGTTTTTCCTCTGATTTTCCTTATATTACGTGTATCTAAGATCCAAACAAGAATAGTATTCGGTAGTCATAAAATGATTTAATAAGAAACAAATTTAGTCATTCAACAATATTTCTTGTTTTTCCTGCTTCATACCAGACATCTGGGGCTGAGAATGCACTGTAATAGGACAGGCCTGGTCTCATCTTCAGGAAGCTGAACATCTTACTCACCCAGTCTGTGGGTAATAAATACAATTTACAGTTTTCAACTGACCTCCAGCCACCAAACTTCTTGGGAGATCCCAAGCTATTTAAAAGTGGAAGATATGCTTAAAAACTAAAATGTCCTTGTACATCAAAACAGAATGCTATGCTTCTTTCCCTGCCAAGTGGCTAGAAAAACAGTAAGAATGGTGGTTAAGAGCATAGGCTTCAGAATCAGAACTGGCTGAGTTCAAGTCCTGGCTCTACCATTTTCAAACTGTGTGGTCTTGGGCAGCTTCTTTATTTCTCAGTTTCCCCATCTTTAAAATGGGGATGCAATACCTAGCACAAGGGGTATCTGTTGAGGATTGACTGTGTTAATGCAAAAAATAAAAAGCACTAAGAACAACATGAAGTGACATGAGATAGCACTCAATAAATTGGCTGTTACTATCTTTGGCCACCTTCCCACAGGAATGACATTTTGTGTATACAAGGATATAGTGGACAACCATTTCAGGGGGCTGACATGACACCAGGGAAAAGAATTATCAATAGAATTGGTGGATATTACAAGTATTCAACTGAAATAACCCAGGTTGAGATCTTACTTTCCATTCTTCTCATCTACTTGCTGATTGAGGGGCCAGAAGAATCCTGTTGGGAACAGCATCCCTTTGTGTAATCCCCGGAGAATGGGACAACCCGTGGGACAAAAGACAGGGCTCCTGACCCATACTCTCCATACCCATACCCATGTCTCTCCTGTCCCATACCCTGGTACTTTGGCCAGGTACCTCCACCTCTCTGTGGAATCCTGTCATCAGGTGAGATGCTCCTAAGGGCTGACAATTCCCGACCCCTTCTGGAGATTTCAGTTTTACATCCCCAGCATGTTCCTTCTTTTCCTCCCTGCTTCATGCACGTGTGAAGTGAATAGAGCAAGTGGACAATTGGCAGCAGCTCCATTTGCTTTGTTTTCTCTGTCCTAAACTTTATACTGAAAAATAAGATAGCAGCTTCCTGTGGGAACACAACAGCAGGGATTCGTTAGAAGGTTCTGTTACTGAGAAAAGAAACTGAAATGTGATAAATTCCCCATCAACAGAGAAAGCACTGGCAGGACTCCAGCAGGAGCAAACAATACCGTACCACCCTGGAAAGAGTGGCTGCCAGAAAGTCGAGAGAGTACACGTGTCACATGCAGAGACGCGTTGGGGTCACGTGGGAATAACTCTAATTGGCTACAATGAAAGAGCCTTTGGGTTTCAAGGAAGTTGAATGGAGATTTCTGGGCAGGTTCGGGAGATATAATGAATTCTTGATGGGGAGGAGGGAGTAGTTAGGGAGTTAGGGATTGACATGTACACACTGCTATATTTAAAAGTGTAACAAATAAGGATCTACTGTATAGTAGATCTACAAAGAACTCTTTATGATGTTATATGGATGGTCTGGGATTTGGCGGTGAGGGTGAAGTGAAAGTTACTCAGTTGTGTCCAACTCTTTGTCACGTCATGGACTATAGAGTCCATGGAATTTTCCAGGCCAGAATACTGCAGTGGGTAGCCTTTAGCTTCTCCAGGGGATCTTCCCAGCCCGAGGATCGAACCCAGGTCTTCCGCGGATTCTTTACCAGCTGAGCCACCAGGGGGTGATGGATACATATATATGTATGGCTGAGCCTCTTTGCTGTCCCCCTGAAACTATCACAACATTGTTACTCTGCAGTACTCCATTGTGAAATAAAAAGTTAAAAACTAAAAGTCAAGATATTAGAGATAGGGTTTCCCTGGTGGTCTAGTGATTAAGAATCCACCTGTCAACACAGGGGACGTGGGTTTGATCCCTGGTCCAGGATGATCCCACACAATGAAGAGCAACTGAGCCAACGTACCACAATTACTAAGCCCACCTGCAGCAGCTACTGAAGACCCTGCACCTTACAGCCCATGTTCCGAAACAAGAGAACCACAATCAAAAGCCCCTGTTTCCTGCAACTAGAAAAAGCCCACGTGCAGCAACGAAGACCCAGTGCTGCCATAAACAAACAAATAAATAAATAAATAAATCTTTTTTGGAAAAAGATATTAGAGGCCGCCCTGCAAAAATAATTAATAAATAAAAATAAAGAGTTTTCCTTCATTACACTTTATAAGTGTATTCCTTATACACTCCCTGTACGGTTGAGCGCACTCAGTCACATTAGCTACATGCTCACCATAGGCTCATCGTGATTCTAGGTACTGCAGATACAGAAGTGAACAAAAACTAAGTCCCTGCGTTCATTCAGTTTTGTTATTGCTGTTCAGTCACTATGCCCCACTGGTTGCAACCCCATGAACTGCAGCATGCCAGGCTTCTCTGTCCATCATTATCTCCCTGAGTTTCCTCAAAGTCATGTCCATTGAGTCAATGATATCATCCAACCATCTCATCCTCTGTTGTCCCCTTCTCCTCTTGCCTTCAGTTTTTCCCAGCATCAAGGTCTCTTCCCATGAGTCTGCTCTTCACATCAGGTGGCCAAAGGATTGGAGCTTCAGCATTAGTCCTTCCAATGAATATTCAGGGTTGATTTCCTGTAGGACTGACTGGTTTGATCTTCTTGCTGTCCAAGGGACTCTCAAGAGTTTTCTCCAGCACCACAGGTTGATAGCGTCAATTCTTTGGTGCTCAGCCTATCAGTTTACAGATAGACAAATAAATGTATTATATGTCCAATAACCGTTAAGGGTTAGCAGGAAGAATAAAACCAGGTAAAGAGGTACGGAATGATGAGGATGGTAAGAAAAAGAGTTTCTGATAAGGTGACATTTGAGCAAAGCCTCCAGGGAAGCAAGAGAATAGACCACGTGGGCCTCTAGGAACAATATGGATATCCAGGGAAGGACCTTCTCAGGCAATAGGGTCTAGAAAATGCAGACGCCAAAAGGCACGACTATCCTTGGCCTATTGATGAAACAGTGAGTAGAGCAGAATATTCCACTGTGAGTAGAGTGAAATAGGAACAGAGGAGTAGGAGTTGAAGTCAGAGAGTTAACCAAAGGACCCAATCCTATAGGGCTTTGTGGAGTGGTGGGAGAGTTCTGGGTTTTATTCTGAGTCAGGCAGGAAGCCATTGGCCAATTCTGATTAGAGCAGTGACATAAGCAGACGTGGGTTTGAAAAGTCTCTTTGTAACCACTGTACTGAACATAGGCTTGAGGAGGGAGGGGCGGCATCTGGGGAGGTACCTCTGATGATGGCCAAGGAGAGGCACCTACAAGAACTGCAAAGCAAGGACTATGCTCTTTAGCTGATCTCCTCTCTGCCATCCTTCCTCCACATGGTCACCATATGTCGTTCCTAAAGCACACGTCTATCTGACCCTCTATCTCCCTTCTCTACTATCTCCTGTGGCCTTCAGGACAAAGTTCAAACTCCTTAGCCTCAAATACAGGGCAGCTGGACAGGGTAATAAGAATATCGGCGTTAGCATCAGAAAGACCCAGGTCATAATCCTGGTGCTGCCTATCAACAGCTGTGTGATTTTACCCAAGTCACTCAGCTTCTCTGACCTTGGTTTCTTCTCTTTTCTCCTTGTCCTGGATATTATTATCTGCATGTCCTTGAGAGCAGGGACTTTGTCTTGTTCCCTCTGTATATTCAGCATGTAGAACAATGCCTAGCACATAGTAGGTACTCAACACATTTGTGTGGACTCAACCAATGAGCTACTATAGAAGAAAGCATCTGTTATGGTTGCTGGCTCACAGGTACCCAGCCATGCATTTTTCTTTGGCTGAGTAATGCCTGCTTCCCTTGCCCTGATGATCTGACCCTAAAAGCCCTCTCCTGATTCGTATCCACACCACCTCCTCCCACTTAGCGTCCATTGTTTCTGGGGTGCCTCACTCTGTTTTATATCTCTCCACCTTTATACATGCTGTACCCAGTGCCTAGAACACCCCCTTTCCTGCCCTCCAGGTGACAAACTCCAGCTCACCTCGGACACTGAGCCTAAGATGTCACTCTGCCTCTGACCCTGCGCTAGACAGAACAGAAGGCTCTGTCCCCAGAGCACTAAGTCCCTGGGTCTATTATAGCACTTACATCATGGTACTGTAGTTACCCAATTGTGTGCCCAGGTCTGCTCAGTTTCCTGAAAGCTCCAGGGCATTCAGATCTAGAACAGCACCATCCAATAGAAATATAATGTGAGCCACAGATAGCATTTATTTTTTCTAATTCATCCTTTTTTCTTTCTTTCTTTCTTTTTTCTTTTTTTTTTTTTTTTTTTTAGTATTTCTTTTTCTTTACTTATTTGGCTGCTCCAGGTCTTAGTTGCAGCATGTGGGATCTAGTTCCCTGACCAAGGATCAAACCCGGGCCCCCTGCATTCGGAGTCTTAGACACTGGACCACCAGGGAAGTCCCTGTATAGCATTTAAACTTTTCTAACAGCCACAGCGCCGAAGAATTGATGCTTTTGAACTGTGGTGTTGGAGAAGACTCTTGAGAGTCCCTTGGACTGCAAGGAGATCCAACCAGTCCATTCTGAAGGAGATCAGCCCTGGGTGTTCTTTGGAAGGAATGATGCTAAAGCTGAAACTCCAGTACTTTGGCCACCTGATGTGAAGAGTTGACTCATTGGAAAAGACTCTGATGCTGGGAGGGATTGGGGGCAGGAGGAGAAGGGGATGACCCAGGATGAGATGGCTGGATGGCATCACAGACTCGATGGATGTGAATCTGAGTGAACTCCGGGAGTTGGTGATGGACAGGGAGGCCTGGCATGCTGAGATTCATGGGGTTGCAAAGAGTCGGACATGACTGAGCAACTGAACTGAACTGAACAGCCACATTAAAAATGAGTTTAAAAACTGAGAAATTAATCTTAATCCTATATTTTATTTAACCTATTCTGTTCAAAATGTGATTTTAATGTGCAATCAAAATGTAATCTTGACTGTAATATTAAAAAACTCATTGATGAGATATTTGACAAGCTTCTTTTTGTGCTAAGATGTCAAAAATCCCTTGCATAATTTACTCTTACTGTAAATCTCAATTCAGAGCTTTGTTTCCAATGGTTAAACTGAAATGTAATCCTAGCAAAACAATTAAGTTGTATTTAACAGAAAAAGATTTTCCATTGTTCCAAGGTTTTCTGCTTTGAATTTTAATTAATTGCATGAAATTAATAATTTAGTTTCCCAGTCACATAGCCACATTTCAAGCACACACTAGCTACATGTAGCTAATGTCTATTGTATCCAACAGTACAGAGCTAGATCTTATCTTCATTCTAATAGAAATATAGATCTGACTTATAATGAGTGCCATACAAACACTGGAACGATGATGGATGGATGGATGGATGTGACTACCTTTACTTTCTAGTTTACCTTCTTATTTCTTACTCTGGAAATGCATAGCCCCAGAAAGAAAGAAGGAACTTAAGAAAAAGGTAAATCCATAGAAATCGTCCTTGAACTCCAATTTTTCAAGTTGCCCAATGGGCAAAGTTCAAAGGCATTAAAATTCTACTCTCTGACCCACTTCCACACAACTCAACAACCGAGCTCAACTCTTTGCTCAGATGTCACCTTACCAATGGGATCTTTCCTGATCATCTTTCTTAAAACTACAGCCCACCCTCTCCTCCCCCACTCCATCAGTGATGCTCCTTACCCCCTTTATTCTTCACTATTGCATTTAAAAGTGTATAATATTATGCCTGCCTGCTATGTCCCTTCAGTCATGTCTGGCTCTTTGCAACCCTATGAACTGTAGCCCACCAGGCTCCTCTGTCCATGGGGATTTTCCAGGCAAGAATACTGGAGTGGATTGCTGTGCCCTCTCCAGGGGATCTTCCCCACCCAGGGATCGAACCCACATCGCTTACCTCTCCAGCACTGGCAGGGGAGTCCTTTAACACTAGTGCCACCTGGGAAGCATATAATATTATACAATTCACTTATTTGTTGTGTTTGTCTGGACAAAGCCGAGATTTTTATCTATATTACTTGCTCATGAATCCCCAGGACCTGGTATATAATAAATGCTCAATAATTCTTTGTGAAATGAATGAATGGATGGATAAATAATTTGAGTTCCAGCTCTTTCATCTGCTAGCTCTATGAACCCCATAAGTAAGTAAAGATTAAACCTCAGTTCCCTCATCTGTAAAATGGATATCATTATAACACTTTATAGTATTGTACAATGTGATCCTATGGGCTTAATACTTATGTTATAGGACTAAATAAGATGATGTCTATGAAGTGTTTAGCATGGTACCTATATGTGATAAGCATTGACAAAAAGGGAGCTGCTATCTGACTGTTTGATAATTTTATTCAGTTTATTCCATCAGCTATAACAACCTTGTAAAGCAATTACAATTTCCCAAGTAATTGTGTCCCAAACAAACAAATGAAAGAAAACCTAGGTCAGGGAAAAACAGCCTTGGGATCTAGATAGCCTACATAATTGCCTGTATTTACCTGTCTTGTTTTTATTTGTATTTCTAACCCTGGGATACGGGTCCCTCAGCCCTGCCCTGCCAAGACCCAGGGCAGCTCAGTGTCAGGCCCTATGTCCGTTATGTTTACGGTCACCAGGGACTTAGGCTCTGAACACAGGCTGGAGAAGGGCATTCCGGGCGTGGCACCAGCCGGCCTATGACGGCAGGAGTTCCTGGCCCACCTGCTCTAGAGCGGTCCCCTGGGCCTTAGATGGCCTGTGGCCTGGCGCCAAGCTGCCCAGGCAGCCAGCTGGTGAGCAATGTGTTAGCTGCCTTCCCAGCACCTGCAGCACGTGCCCCAACTTTCTCTCGAGGATCTGCCACTTCAGCTCCCTCTGCAGCCTCATCTTTTGAAACCCTTAATTTACCAGGCACATTGCCAGTCTCCCCTTCCCTTC
Source organism: Oryx dammah (assembly GCF_014754425.2). Lineage (NCBI taxonomy): Eukaryota > Metazoa > Chordata > Mammalia > Artiodactyla > Bovidae > Oryx > Oryx dammah. The sequence continues at coordinate 48,786,704 of NW_024070213.1, read as the reverse complement.
ACGATCTCTGCATCCCCATGTTTTTTCGTTCGTTCATGCAACAAATGTTCCTTGAGTACCTATAAGAGGCAGTCTTTGTGGCAGGACTGGGGATCAAGAGTCATCTAATAGAGTCCTCTGCCCTCAGGAAGTTTCTAATATCTCCCATGGGCTTGCTTGACAGTCTACCAAACGCCTTCACACGACTGGCTTCTTTTCATTCTCATAATGATATTTTACTTGGGATTAGAGATTTTGATTTTTCCCACATTTCACTGGATGTGTTAAGAGACTGGGTGCCTTGTCTAATTTCTCACAGCTCATAAATGGGGAACCAGGGGCTCAAACTCAGGTATTTTGGCCCCACCGCAGCTAGTATCCAAGCAACATCACATCTCACAAACAGCAGTTCTATAAAAGTCACAAAAAGTCAGCTCGCTGAAAGATAAGGTCCATTTGAATGGCTCCAAAGAGAACTGCATGTTTTGTTTGGGGAGGAGAGAGACTGATTCCCTCCCTAAACAAGACAGAAGTGGGGGTAGGGCAGGGATCTGGGAACCAACCAGGAATCCAGATGAATTGGGAGTCTCCCCAGATGTCTTCCCCTAGTCCCTCCAATGCATATATCTGACTTGGGATTCCTGAAACCTCAGAATCCAGAGCCCTGAATACCCAAATTAACAGAATGTGGACAAAAGCAGAAAACACATGCCCAGGTATGAACCACATCTCTTTCCCTGCCTCCCCCCAAGAAATGCCAATTCTGATGTCCCTACCTTGAAACTTAAGTTCTCTGGCAGGAACTTCCAGGTGGCATTACGAGTAGAAACATTTTCCCACAGCACCACCAAGTGGCCGAGTCTCTGCCCACGAAAATCTCTGTGAAACAGGCAGGAGAAATCTAGTTCACTTCAGGGTGATCCAAGGCACAGACTAACTAATGACCAGGACTGAGGAGAAAAAAAAAAAAAACTTGGCTAAAATGGAAGCAGAGCGGAGAGTTTCAGGGGCGATCCAGGAGACATGGATGTCCTCAGGCCCAGGAAAAAGCAGGAAGTCAGAGCTTTTTCTCAAGAATTTGGCAGGAATTTGCAGACTGCCAGGCCTGCAAGTGGCCAGCTCTTCACTCTTTGTGCTTAGTTGCTCAGTCATGTCCAACTCTTTGCAACCCCATGGACTGTAGCCCGCCAAGCTCCTCTATCCATGGGGATTCTCCAGGCAAAAATACTAGACTGGGTTGCCATGCCCCACTCCAGGGATCTTCCCAACCCAGGGATTGAACCCAGGTCTCCTGCATTGCAGGCGGTCTGAGCCACCAAGGAACGGAAGCCCAGGGAAGCCCATGCTCTGACAGTGGGACAGAAGAGCAACGATGTCCTCTGTGAAAGTGTATCCCCTGTCTGATCCAATTTAATCCATAAAAATCTAAGAGAGAGGTATGTTTTATAAGTAAGATAGAGCTAGGGCCCGCACCACCTTTTTTTGTGCCCCACACAAGCTGAGACTGATTTTCACATTATTACGTGGTTGGAAAAATCAAATAAGAACAACGCTTTATGATATCTGCAAATTATATGAAATTCAAATTTCAATGCTATACATAAAGATTTCTTGGAGCACAGCCATGCCCATTTATTTATGTACATCTATGGCTGCTTTTGAGCTATAAAAACAGAACTGAGTAGTTTCAACAGAGACCAGATGATCATCAAAGCCTAAAATATACATTGCCTGGCAGAGAAAAATACATTGACCAGCTCCTAGGACAGGGACTCAAAGAACTTGAGGAATCCAGGGAGAAGTGATGTGATGGAAAGAGTAGAAGATGGAGTTAGAGGACCAGGTCTGCCACTAAACATGTGACCTATAAAATGGGAGATAATATTCCATCACAGGGACATTGTCAAAGTGAAAAAAGAGGGGGCATGTTTGTGAAAGTCACTTGTGAAACACTTTCTCTGTGGTTCATTACAGGGTCTCGATGTCCTTTTTCTAAAGAAATGGACTGTATGTAGCTATCGGTCTCCAGATTATAGTATAGTGAGCCACAAAAAGGGCAGGACGAAGAACCTGGCCTGGCTGCAGCTTGATCTCCTGTTCTTTCAAACATCAAGCTACCTCGATGTTCTCTGAATAGGGCACTGACCAGACCCTCCACACCTTCGTTAAGCTGGAAGGGCTTTTAGGGAAGTATTTTCACCCAGTAGACTCGCACTCGGGTTCTCACCCCTGGCTTTCGTGTGTTTCCAACAGGCTTTCTCATCTGCAGTATGACCACACTGAACTGTGTTTTCCATCTGGTGCATAACAAGGGCTCGATTAAAGGGCGATGTTATTTTTGACTGTTGCAGCAGCTGTTACTCCTCATGCATCTTGGTAACGCCCTGCCCCTCAGATCAGAACTACCGAGAACCACCTGTTAAATGTGAATGAAGCACCAACAAGCAGGGGCTTCCCTGGTGGCTCAGTGATAAAGAACCTGCTGCCACTGCAGGAGGCATTGGTTTGATCCCTGATTCGCGAAGATCACACATGCTGAGGCCCATGCATCCCAACTATTGAGCCTGTGCTCTAGAACTGGGAACTGCAACTGTTTTTAGCCCGCGTGCCACAACTGCTGAGGCCTGAGCACCCTAGAGCCCACGTGCTGCAATGAGCGAAGCCGCCACAATAAGTCCACGTGCTGCAACCAGACAAAAGCCTGCGCGATAACAACGAAGACCCAGCCCAGCCAAAAACGAATAAATAAAAATATTTTTTAAGAAAAGAACTAACAAGCAAAAGAGCATGCTTCATTTGGTCCTCCTGATGACATCCACGAGAGCTGTGCTATTGCATTATTTTTTTTAACTAATGATAACACTTCCTGTATTTTCTTTAATTTACTTTTGGCCTTATGGTGTGGCATGTGTGATCTTCACCCCCTGATCAGGGATTGAACCCAGGCCCCCTGCGATGAAAGTACTGTCTTAACAACTGGACTACCAGGGAAGTCTCAGCTATTGTATTATGGTGTCCAATCTTCACATGAGCAATGTAAGACCCAAGAGCCCCCATCCCACATAGAAATTTGAAATTCAAGCTAAGGGTTTAGATTTCGGCTTCTGTTTGGGCCTCTGTTTCCTCATCAATTAAACAAGTATAGTCATCAAACATCATACTGGGCTGCTCCAGAGCATCCAGTGAGAGGCAGGAATATGAGAACATCACTTTTGCAACTCGTAAATGTAACAGTTCACTCTCCAAGAAATGTACTTAACAAAGCACAGATTGCCTGTTTGACTTTAGCTGAAAGGATGAAACTCAAATTACTGAATTTCAAGCATACCCAGATGAGCTTAAGAAGTGTCAGTGCAGGTGAAAGAGAACTTGCCATCACTTTTGCAAATAAGTCCCATGTGACAGTGTTGGCCAGAGGTGAGCTTGTCCTCTAAGGTATTTTCCTGGATTTGTAAAGAGTACAACCTTGATTATGATCCTGGCCTCTTGAGTGAAGCCTGTTGACAACAGAGTTGCAGAGACAGTGGATTCTGCAAACTCCATCCATGTTATTCTAGGAGTACCTGACATAGTCCCTGTTTACAAGTACCCTGTCAGCGCTACAGGGGTTTCAGGCTACAGCAAGCTGGGCTTTGTTCACTGCACTGGCTCTGCCATATGTAAAAGCCCATCTGAGGACATCTTTCAGATTACACACACAAAGAGGATTATTTAACACTAAAAAGTCTCCCAATAGAAAATTACCTAAACTGTCTAGACTAAACCTTTTCATTAATGCAAACACATCTACTCCTTTGAGATAAAAGGCTTTATCAGTACCCATCCGCTGGATCATGGAAAAAGCAAGAGAGTTCCAGAAAAACATCTATTTCTTTTTTATTGACTATGCCAAACCCTTTGACTGTCTGAATCACAATAAACTGTGGAAAATTCTGAAAGAGATAGGAATACCAGACCACCTAACCTGCCTCTTGAGAAATCTGTATGCAGGTCAGGAAGCAACAGTTAGAACTGGACATGGAACAACAGACTGGTTCCAAATAGGAAAAGGAGTACGTCTAGGCTGTATATTGTCACCCTGCTTATTTAACTTCTATGCAGAGTACATCATGAGAAACGCTGGACTGGAAGAAACACAAGCTGCAATCAAGATTGCCGGAAGAAATATCAATAACCTCAGATATGCAGATGACACCACCCTTATGGCAGAAACTGAAGAGTAACTAAAAAGCCTCTTGATGAAAGTGAAAGAGGAGAGTGAAAAAGTTGGCTTAAAGCTCAACGTTCAGAAAACGAAGATCATGGCATCTGGTCCCATCACTTCATGGGAAATAGATGGGGAAACAGTAGAAACAGTGTCAGACTTTATTTTTTGGGGCTCCAAAATCACTGCAGATGGTGACTGGAGCCACGAAATTAAAAGACACTTACTCCTTGGAAGAAAAGTTATGACCAACCTAGATAGTATATTCAAAAGCAGAGACATTACTTTGCCAACAAAGGTCCGTCTACTCAAGGCTATGGTTTTTCCTGTGGTCATGTATGGATGTGAGAGTTGGACTGTGAAGAAGGCTGAGCGCCGAAGAATTGATGCTTTTGAACTGTGGTGTTGGAGAAGACTCTTGAGAGTCCCTTGGACTGCAAGGAGATCCAACCAGTCCATTCTGAAGGAGATCAACCCTGGGATTTCTTTGGAAGGAATGATGCTAAAGCTGAAGCTCCAGTACTTTGGCCACCTCATGCGAAGAGTTGACTCATTGGAAAAGACTCTGATGCTGAGAGGGATTGGGGGCAGGAGGAGAAGGGGATGACCCAGGATGAGATGGCTGGATGGCATCATGGACTCGATGGACGCGAGTCTGAGTGAATTCCGGGAGATGGTGATGGACAGGGAGGCCTGGCGTGCTGCGATTCATGGGGTCACAAAGAGTCGGACACGACTGAGCGACTGAACTGAACTGAACTGAATGTTCAGGAAGGTACCTGCAGGAATCACTCACCTGTAGAATGAGTGTTCTCTCTCTTGCCACAGCTATTGTCTCAGCCATCACTGTGGTTATATCCAGTCCCAAAGTTCTCATCAGAGCATGATCCAGTTCAGTGTCAACAGATGCCATCCAGCTCTGAAAGCTCATAGTTCCTGCCTCCTTTTCTGTGATTGGTTTCACAGGAGTGTTGCTGTTCACTGGAGTGTTGCTGTTGCTCTGATTGGCTATATGCAAATAAGCAACCCCTAATACGGTGATCCTAGGTATGTTATTAGTGCCCAGGCTGGCTATGCTACCCTCTCATCTCTCTGTCATTTATGGAGGTGTAAATTAATCTAGCTTACTACGATGATGCCGAAAAGGTGAGGAAGGAAGGAAGGGAGTTCTCATGAGCTGATGTAGGTTTCCAGAACTAGGAATTCAAGATACAAGTCATACATTCATATACTCTGTATACTCCCTGGTGAATCAGATGGTAAAGAATCTGCCTGCTATGCAGGGGACCCAGGTTCAATTCCCAGGTCAGGAAGATCCCCTGGGGAAGGGAATGGCTACCCACTCCAGTATTCTTGCCTGGAGAATTCCATGGACAGAGGAGCCTGGCAGGCTCCAGTCCATGGGGTTGCAAGGAGTCTGACATGAATGAGGAACTAACACTTTCACTTTTTAAACTTTTCATACACCCCATAGTAAGTGTTCAATAAATACTCTCTTTCCTGATTTGATTCACTACCTCCATCATCTTCCCCAACCATGTGGTTGGTTCCCCTTCTTTGAACTTTCATATCATCATTGAAATTTCCTTTTTTTGAAACTGTTTATCTGTTTGTTTCCCCCTCTAGACTGGGCATAGTCTGGGTCTCTTTCTTTGTGTATCACCAGTGCTACTACTGTGCGTGGTACAACTGGGGCTAAGTAAATACTGAACTAAGCTGAGCTAAAGCCCACATGTGTAACTATAAAGAAATGAGACTGGTTTTAAAAATACATTGAGACACACAAATCCAAAATAAATGGTGTCCATTTCAGAGTACTCACCACAGTGTGGGGGAAGAACACTTGCTGGACATTTTTTGGGAAGAGCTTTTTAGTGTGTAGCACATTCTTTTGAACAGCCTTAGTGAGAATGTACCTTTCTCCTGTCGTGAGAGGATTTATATAAAAATGCTTTTAACAGCAAGGAACAAAACAAGTAAAAGTGACAAACAATGAAGACATATTATTATCTTACATGACAAAAAGCCTGGAGGCACATTCTTCCAGAGATGGCTCAGCAGTTCAAAAAGACATCAAGGACACAGACTCTTTCTATTCTTCTGAACCGTTCTTAGTTTATTGGCTTTTTTGTAACTTTGGGTTATTGCCTCATGGTCACAGATGGCTGCTATAGCTCCAGACATCACATTCTCATACTATTGCTTTCAGAAGTAAGAAAGGTTGGGGTGGGGTGAGCCCTTCATGTGTTTTTCTCTCCTTTTATGAAAGATGAAAATACTTCCTAGCCTACTCCCTCCATCAGAACTTGGTCACATAGTTACATTTATCTACTAAGCAAGCTGAAAGTAATCACCAGGCACATTTAGGTTCTGCAGAGGGAGGCAGGGAAGGAGAAAGGAAGTTGGGAGGCAAGTAAGAAAAGTTCTCAGAAATTTGATCTCCATTAGATTCAAAATTCAGTTAGAGCCGGAAGAATCCAGTAGTTAACTTCAAGGTTTGGAATCACAAATAATAACCTGCTGAACACTAACTATATGCCAGCTTTGTAGTAAGGAGAAGGAAGACGACATCATCCTCAAAGCCAAGCTGAGATCGCTAATCCACCTTTAGCAGTATACAACTGATCCTTTCCTCTGCCTGATCCCTGTGTTCTTTTCTCAGTTGATTCACATCTAGAGGGGAGGAGAATGCAATAGGGTTATACCAAACCCCTAACATCTAAAATGCTCTGACCTCTCCCAAGCTCTCCTATGGCTAACACCTACTGATTGATTATCAAAAAAAAAAATTGATAACAATAGCTAACACTCACATAATGCTTATATATAGTCACTGTTATAAGTACTTTTCAAATATTCATTTAATACTCATGCAAACACTATGAGGTAAGCACTGCTCCTAATATCTGCATGTTAAAGATGAGGGAACAGAGGTATAGAGAGGTCAGGTGACTTGCCCAAGATCACACCCAGATCCAGAGCTGGGTTTCACTTTGGGCAAAATGGCTGGAAACCATGGCCTTAACCACTATACTTTACTGCCTATGACTTCTCTACATCCCACCCCTACTCCCAAGCTGGATGAGGAGAGCCCATCTCTTATTGATGTCTGCAATTATCCATCCACACTGCTAAAGGCCACCCTGACCACGCTGTATCAGAATGATCTGTTTATGCATCTGTCTTCCTTCTTGGCTCTGAGATTCTTGAGGACAAGGACAGCATCTTATTCTTACTTTTATCTTTTCTGCCTAATAAATTGCTTCTATTTATTCATCCAACATTTTATGAGCATGACTAATGGCAAGCACTGTGTTAAGTGCTGTTTCATTATTTCTCCCATTCACATGATGTCCCAGATGACAGCAAACTTGTAAAGTTAGAATGATAGATTGTTTGCAAAACCAGCCTGCCATCATTCCCCTCCTTGAATCCAAATTGCCCATTCCTTGAATCTGGGCTGACTTTGTGACTCACTCTGACCAATAAAATGCAGTAGAAGTGACATTCGGTCAGTTCCAAGCCTGAACCTCAAGGGTCTTGTCCACTTCTACGCTCTCTCTTGAGGTCTTGGACAGCTGCCACTGGAACAAGCCCGGACTGGGTCACCCTGTTGGAGGATGGGAGGCCACATGAAGCAGAGATGAGCCAGCACAGCCAAGGCCACCCAAGACCAGCCAGCCCCCAAGCCATCCAGCAGCTGACCACAGATGCATGAACCTAGCGTTGTAAGTCACATCTGGCCCAGATAAGAGAAGCAGAGAGTCACACCTAGTCTCATGAGCTAAATAAATGGCTGTTGTTTTAAGCTACTAAGTTTTAGAGTCTTTTGTTACACAGCACATGCTAACTAATATAACTGGTGACTCTGGTGTGCACAGAATGGTGGTGAAAGTTGCAGTAACCATGTCCAGACTCTCTTAAGGACAAAGAGGCAATAAGCAATCATCTGCTTCCCTTGTCAACTGGGTCGGACACCCCAGTTCTGCCTCTTCCTTTTTTCCTCTCACTCCAAAGACCAATCACATGGCCTGTGAGATGAGAAAGGACCACAGTGTTTCCAAATACTCTGTGAAAATAAGTCAGACAATCAAACAGGGCTTTCATTCCAGTCTCCAAGGGTTTTCATCTACTGGTTCTCAAACCCTGAGATAAATCTTGCTCTACCAAGGAATGGCTACTGTGTATCCCCCAAATTAAAACATTTCAAAGGAATGTTCAATGAATAAAACAAAGTGCCAGGAAAGCCTCTTATTCCTCTTGAGGGAATGAAGCCAGTTCCTTTGGAAGTGAACTTGAATCCTGGAAAGGACTGAAAACATGTCTGTTTTTCTGGTTAGTGATTAAGGACTCAGCATTTCTGGAAAGGGATGAAATCTTGCTGTTCTCTCACCAAGTCTTGGCTCCTCTGCCCCCAAAGCTTTCACTTTTCACCTATCTGCTTCTATCACAATCAACTGAGATAGCTCTGATCCTTCTATTAGCTTTTTGTGGAGTGGAGGTGCCTCCGCACTGCACGGCATATGGTACCTTAGTTCCCCAACTGGAGATCAAACCTGCACCCCCTGCATTGGAAACACCAAGTCTTAACTGCTGGACCACCAGAGAAGTCCCTTTATTAGCTTAACTGCTCTGCTGACTTTATACAACCCGTGTCAGGAGCCTCAAGTTGCATTTCTAGGAGTATAAGTGGGAGAGCAGAGACAAGTTTCCTAGGAATAGTCTTTATCATGTTTTCACTGAAGAAAATTCTAGTAAGCAGGCACTGAGCTAGGTTCTGGAAATAAAATGGGGTTAAGACCCAGGACCTGACTTCCCAAAGAAGGAAATGGGGAAGGAAGACCAAAGGTAGAAGATGATCTTATAACTACCAGTGGTTTTTGTTCCTTTAGTTAATGTTCCAAGGTTTGTTTTGCTTGAAGCTTTCCTATTGTAGAGCCTGGAAAGACAAGAGAGTTAAGAAAATAAACAGGATCCACTTTCAGAAATATAATGGTAATTGTTATTAATAATAACATTGCTAGTATATATATGTAGCATATATATATGTATATACATATATATATATACGTGTATATATATATAAAACTTCCTTGGTTTGGTTTGGTTTTGCTACTTTTTGTGGAAAAATATGCATAGCATCAAAGCTACTATTTTCATCACTTCTAAGCGTACAGTTCAGTGGTATTAAGTACATTCACACTGTTGTCCAGCCATTGCCACCATCTGTCTCTGCATCTTCATCTTCCCAGCCTGAAACTCTGCACCCATTAAATACTGATTCCCCTTCCACACTCCCTCCAGCCATCACCATTCTACGCCTTGTCTCTGTGCTTTTGACTACTCAAGACATCTCATAAAAGTGGAATCAAACAATATTTGTCCTTTTGTGACTGGCTATTTTACTTAGCATAATGCCTATAAGGTGCATCTGTATTATAGCTTTCATCAGAATTTCATTTTTTTTCCGAGGCTGAACAATGTTCTATCCTATATCTCTACCACATTTTGTTTATCCCTTCATCCATCCATGGACACTTGGCTGCTTCTACCTTTCAGCTTCTTTGAACAAGGCTACTGTGAGCATGCATATCCAAGTATCTCTTCGTGTCCCTGCTTTCATTTCTTTGGGGTGTGTACCCAGAGATGGAATTGCTGAGTCAAATGGCTATTCTGTAGTTAACTTTATGAGGTTCTACCATAGTGTTTTCCATAATGGCCGCACTATCTTACGTTCCCACCATCAGGGCACAAGGATTCTATTTTCTCCATATCCTCACCAATGTTCATTATTTTCTGAGTCTTTTTTTTTTTTTAATAATATGTATCCTAGGGAATTTCCTGGTGGTCCAGTGTTTAGGACTCTGCACTCTCACTCCAGGGAGCACAGGCTCAATCCCTGTCAGGGAACTAGGATCCCACAAGCCACATAGTACAGTCACAAATAATAATAATGGCCATTCTAATGGATATGAGATGCTGTTTCATTGTGATTTTTATTTGCATTTACCTAATGATTAATGATGCTGAGCATCTTCTCATGTGTTGATTACCCTAATTACCCATCCATATGTCTTCTTTGGGCTTCCCAGGTGGTGCTAGTGGTAAAGAACCCACCTGCCAGTGCAGGAGACACAAGAGGCACAGGTTCAATCCCTGGGTTTGAAGATCCTCTGGAGAAGGGCATGGCAACCCACTCCAGTATTCTTGCCTGGAAAATCCCATGGACAGAGGAGCCTGGTGGGCTACAGTCCGTAGCATCACAAAGAGTCAGACACCACTGAAGCGACTTAGCAAACAAGTACACACATGTCTTCTTTGGAGAGATGTCTATTGAGGTCCTTTGGTTTTCTTTTTCATGAGCATATGCTGTCATCATGTTTTGTGCCAGGCATTCTAGCAAGCTCCACAGATGCATTATAACATTGCACTTAAACTCACGACAAGCAAATGAAAGGTTATTGTTCCTATTTTGCAAGGGAGGAAACTGAGGCTCCTTTCATTATCTGCTACCTAAGAAGGGGCAGAGAGGGCTTTCAAGGCCCTGCCTCATCTCAGGCAGGGGAGACCTGTGGGACAGCAGCCAGGTCAGGGGCTGGGGGGACCCAGTGCAGTCTGGTCCAGAAGGGCTGGTCTTGCCATCTCCTGTGTTCCTTCCTGCCTTTTCCAGCACCTTGTGCCTCTTTTTTCTCTTCCTCTTCCTCTTTCCCTCCTTTCCTCTCTGAGCCACTGAATGTCTCCTCCCTTCCTGCCCAGATCTGATAAACTCTTAGCACCTCAGTGAAAATAGCTCCTTCCCCCAGAGGATTTTCATTTTCAAAGGCTTGAACTGGAATAGAAGAACTCAGAAAGACCCTCTAGAGGCCCTGACTGTGAAAGCTGAATCTCATATGGACTGAGACTGCTGGAAAAAGGGCAAGCCAACCCCAGCCCCACCCCACCCTGATGGCTGGTTCTTTTTTATTTCTTTGCATGAGGAACTGTTGCCCAGCTATTCACTAGTTCGGAATACAATGCGTTATTGGCATAGCTACAAACTGATAACTACTCTGTGCCAGGTAGTGCTCTAAGCACTTTACACATATTCACTCATCCTCCCAACCTGGTCCCATTGAGAGATGCAGAGACTGAGCCTCAGAACACCGAGATAACCGGTTCAAACTCTGACTGTTCATAAATGGTCCAGCCAGCACTCCAACCCAAGTCATGCAGTTTCAAAGCCTGAACTTAGCTGATACTTTCTCAGTTCAGTTCAGTCGCTCAGTCGAGTCCGACTCTTTGTGACCCCATGAATCGCAGCACGCCAGGCCTCCCTGTCCATCACCAACTCCCGGAATTCACTCAGACTCACGTCCATCGAGTCCATGATGCCATCCAGCCATCTCATTCTCAGTCGTCCCCTTCTCCTCCTGCCCCCAATCCCTCCCAGCATCAGAGTCTTTTCCAATGAGTCACCTTTTAGCATCATTCCTTCCAAAGAAATCCCAGGGTTGATCTCCTTCAGAATAGACTGGTTGGATCTCCTTGCAGTCCAAGGGACTCTCAAGAGTCTTCTCCAACACCACAGTTCAAAAGCATCAATTCTTTGGCGCTCAGCCTTCTTCACAGTCCAACTCTCACATCCATACATGACCACAGGAAAAACCATAGCCTTGACTAGATGGACCTTAGTCAGCAAAGTAATGTCTCTGCTTTTGAATATACTATCTAGGTTGGTCATAACTTTCTTCCAAGGAGTAAGCGTCTTTTAATTTCATGGCTGCAGTCACCATCTGCAGTGATTTTGGAGCCCCCCAAAATAAAGTCTGACACTGTTTCTACTGTTTCCCCATCTATTTCCCATGAAGTGATGGGACCAGATGCCATGATCTTCATTTTCTGAATGTTGAGCTTTAAGCCAACTTTTTCACTCTCCTCTTTCACTTTCATCAAGAGGCTTTTTAGTTACTCTTCAGTTTCTGCCATAAGGGTGGTGTCATCTGCATATCTGAGGTTATTGATATTTCTTCCGGCAATCTTGATTGTAGCTTGTGTTTCTTCCAGTCCAGCGTTTCTCATGATGTACTCTGCATAGAAGTTAAATAAGCAGGGTGACAATATACAGCCTAGATGTACTCCTTTTCCTATTTGGAACCAGTCTGTTGTTCCATGTCCAGTTCTAACTGTTGCTTCCTGACCTGCATACAGATTTCTCAAGAGGCAGGTTAGGTGGTCTGGTATTCCTATCTCTTTCAGAATTTTCCACAGTTTATTGTGATCCACACAGTCAAAGGCTTTGGCATAGTCAATAAAGCAGAAATAGATGTTTTTCTGCAACTCTCTTGCTTTTTCCATGATCCCATACCACCTACAATTTTCTCCTAGGAGAATTTAGAGACACATATACCTGATGATTGGGTTTTCTTGGTGGCTCAATGGTAAAGAATCCACCCGTCAATGCAGGAGATGCAGGTTCAATCCCTGGGATGGAAAGATCCCTTGGAGAAAGAAACGGCAACTCACTTCAGTATCCTTGCCTGGGAAATCCCATGGACAAAAGAGCCTGGTGGGCTGCAGCCTGTTGTCTATAGGCAACAGGATTATAGATGTTTTTGTTTTTTCTTTATGCATTTCTAGATTTTCTATGATATTCATGACAAATTTCTTAATGGTCTTTCTTTTTTGAAAGAAATGCTGATCCATTGGTGAGTAAGCAGAGCCAGTGAGGGCAGGGGGCAGGGTGAGGGGGCTCAAGGATATATTTGGGCACCTGGCTTCTTCTGATTTTCCCTGAAATCACATTAGGAAGAGAGATACCTCCTCTGCCTTTGCAAAGACCCCCCCGCCCCAAGCCCTCTCATGACCATCACAGAGCTCTGAGCCCAACCTATTAAGAGCCCTTCTTTTCCCCCAAAGTGGCCAGAAGTATCAGCTGGCCCTCTTGCTGGGCCTTTGTCCCCCTGTAGTCCCCATGTGAGGTGTGGAGCCCACCCCCCAAATCCCTTGCTCCCTGTCTGTGAGGGGAGTCAAAGGTGGGCTCATTTGTGAGGACACCCCAGGCTTCCCAGACAGTCTAGGAGTCAGGTCAAGATCCCTGGGCAAGAAGGGCCAATGCCCCTCCCCCAGGCAGGGGCTAGGCTCCCAGAGCCCACTAGCCCTCACCAGAGCTGTGCAGTAAAAGAAGGGAGTTTCCCACACTTCGTCGTCACTTCCATCTTCTCCCCACCCCCACCCCCTCACAGCGCCCAGTTCGATTCTCTTTCAGGACCTGCTGGAGATCAGAGCGGCTCTGGCTCTGGCAACAGAAGCAGGTCAGATGGAAAAGTGCTGCTGCTCCCAGGGTTATTTACATTTTAAATAGAGGAATCTTAGCAAGGCAGCCCCAAGGAGGGCCTTTAAGGGAGCAGTTTCAGGCAGTGGTGGGTCTCTTGAGAAAATGAAGGTGTCACAGTGCCCTTGTTCCAGACCATAATCAACTTTCTACTGCATTTCAAAGTAGGGCCACTGGCCGGGTCACTGCCCGTGGCTGCTTCTGAGAAGCTAATCTAACAAGGATCTAGCAACACCAAAGGGAGGAACCAGCTATTGAGATAGGAAAGCAGGTCCAAGCAAATGAGTCCAGGCTCCACCCCACTCCCCAGCTCTGTGGAGGCTTCCAGGAAGCAGCAGTCAACAGTCTCTGTGGGCGGCAAACAGCCCCAGGCCAAGAAGTTGAAAATCCAGTGTTCTGCACCCAGCTATCTCCAAACTTGCTATGTGACCTTGACAAGATAAACCTCTCTGAACCTTGTGTCACGACTGGTAACAGGGAGAGGGTGGACTACAGGGCTTTAAGGTCCTTGGCAGCCTCCGGGTGCTAAGATCTTCCTCTCCCCCTCCTGCCTCCCTACATCTGGAGCCCAAGAGCCGCAGCTACTGAGCCAGCATGCTGAAGTCTGCATGCCCAGAGCCCTTGCTTCGCAAATAGAAGCCAGCACAATGAGAAGCCCGTGCACCACAATGAAGAGTCGCCCCCACTCACCTCAACTTGATAAAAAGCTTGCTTGCAGCAACAAAGACCCAGTACAGCCATAAATAAATATACAGACTTTTTAAAAGAACTGAGAAATAAAATATCTAAAAAAAAAAAAAAAGAAGCCCATATAGACATAGACATATACATATATATGGGCCTCCCTGGTGGCTCAGTCAGTAAAGAATCTCCCTGCAGTGCGCGAGACCTGGGTTTGATCCCTGGGTGGGGAAGATCCCCTGTAGAAGGAAATGGCAACCCACTCCAGTATTCTTGCCTGGGAGATCCCGTGGACAAGGGAGCCTGGCAGGCTACCGTCCATGGGATGGCAAAGAATCGGACACAATTTAGCAACTAAACCACCACCACCACCACCACCACACACACACACACACACATACATATATAACTGAATCACCACATGTACACCTGAAACTAACACGATATTATAAATCAACTAGACTTCAATTTAAAAAACAAAAAAATGAAGACAAAGGCAGAAAGTCTGGCTCAACTCAGTCCAGAGACGTCTGGAAACTGCAATTTTCACATTTGATCAACCATGGCAAGCTGGATTAGGAACCAAAAGAGCATCTCTTCCCAGGTTCCACAAAGGTCCGGGCCTAGATAAAGGACCTGCCCAAGCTCGGCTAGTTGAGTTGTTCAGCCCATGTTCAGGATCAACCAAGGCTCCTCATTGGCTCTCTGGTTTCAAAACAAAACTTTTGAAGGAGAACTGCATTCCGTGGAAAATCTTCCAGTAACAAGACTCCTGGGAGCATTAGGGGAACAGCATCTGTCAAGCATTGGTTTGCACAACCTGTGACCAAAAACAGCCTTTTAATGTCAATACCAATCACAATCATTGCACCTTGTGTACTTAGACAGCGCTACTGACCTTTTAAAGCCCTTCATCTGGGCTTAATTTGGTCTTGTGCAACTTTCTAACGTAGGCAGAGCAAAGGACTTGCAAATAACTCAGTCCTGTGTCAGAGACGGAGAAACTGAAGCCTGGAAAAATAACAGAGCTGGAAAGAGAGATACTCAGAGTTTGAACCAAATCCCCTCAGTAAAGCTCAGTGAGTTCCCCCATACCAGTGCATCCCAAATGCCATCTTCAGTATCACAGTCATCCAGACCCCACCACAAAGACATTAGAGGTCTTGGATGTCACCTTCAAACAAGCAGCTTTTTAGTTTCCAGCATGATGCACAAATCTGAAGACCAATGTCCACTATATTGTGTTCACAGAATCTGGGGTTCCTAGAAATTCTAGGCTACAGAGATCATCAGAACTCATTAAATACAATCACCTGCTCTGCACAAACCACCCCCTACGCCTCAACAAGTGCTAGGACACAGGTTCTGCTCTAGAGCATGTGCGCATGCTCAGTCACTCGGTCGTGTCCTACTCTTTGTGACCCCATGGACTACAGCCCGTGAGGTTCCTCTGTTTATGGGATTCTCCAGGCCAGAATACTGGAGCGGGTAGCCTTTCCCTTCTCCAGGGCATCTTCCCGACCTAGGGAGTGAACCCACGTCTCCTGCATCTCTTGCATGGGCAGTTGGGTTCTTTGCCACTGAGCCGCCTGGGAAGCCCCCAGTGCGGTGCTGTTGCTGTTGTTCATGTCCAGCTCTTCACGACCCCATGAACTGCAGCACACCAGGCTTCCCCATCCCTCACCATCTCCTGGAGTTTGCCTAAGTTCATTTCCGTTGAATCGGTGATGCCATCCACCCTTCTCATCCTCTGTCACCCTCTTCTCCTTCTGCCTTCAGTCTTTCCCAGCATCAGGGTCTTTTCCAATGAGTTAGCTATTCACTGCAGTGCAAGATACAGCAAATAGTACAGGCTTAAATGTAGAGGTAGTTTCTCTTTTTCTATATTTTATTTTTCTATATATATTCTTTCATTCTATATTTTTATATTTATATCACAGTTAGCAGTAGAGGCTGATTAGGGCAACTCCCTGGGGGTCAGACACAGGATCTTCTCTGCTTTGGATCCTTTAGGGTTTGTTGCTGTTTGAGCTCCCCAGGAAACAGACTTGGGATTGGAGACCAGCATACAGGGTGGACATCTATGGAAAAGTATACAGACTGGATTGAGCAGAGGGAAGCGTGGGCTCTGATACAGTCACAGCCTCAGCCAACCCCTTGGGGTGCCCTGCAACTGCAATGCCTTTTCAGGGTTGTCCAGCTTGAGGTCCTGAGACCAGGACTTTATACCACACACAAAGATTGGTCACTGGATCCTGTCTGCCCCCAGGAAAGACATGTGACCTCGGAGCAGAAAACAAGGTTCAGCTGAGGGCACCTCTCAGCAAGGGTTGAGAGCTGGGGGCTGGCAGCTGTCAGTATAAACTCTTCAGTCCCAAAAGGTAATCACAGCATAGCATCCGCTATGAAGTGATTATAGGTTGAATTGTATCCCCCCTAAGATTTATACATGGAAGTCCTCACCCCTCAGTGCCTCAGAATATGACTTTATTTGGAAACTAGGGTCATTGCAGATGTAGTTCATTAAGCTTGGATGAGCTCATCCCAGAGTAGGGTGGCCCCTAATCCAATATGACTGGTGTCCTTATAAAAAGGAAAGATTTTGACACATAAATGCACACAGGGAAAATGCCACAAAGGCAAAGACTGGGGTGATGCATCTCCAAGCCAAGGAAAATTCAAAGATTGCCAGCAAACCATCAGAAGCTGGGCCACAAGCACAAGACTGACCCTCTCTCACCCTGACTTTGTACTTCTAGCCTCCAGAACAAGGCCAGAAAACAATAAATTTCTGTTTTTTAAGCTGCTTAGTTTGTCGTACTTTGTTATAGCAGATCCAGAAAACTAATATGGGGATGTTGCCTTTATCTACCTGGTCCAAAATGGTTTACCACCATGTCTGCATTCCAGCCAGTAGAAAGGATAAAAACAGAAGGCAAGGAGATCTCCTCTCTCACTTCCTGTCATATCCCATTGGTCATAACCTGATCACATGGTCATATCTGTTGCAAGGAATGCTGGGAAATGAAGCTTTATTCTGGGCAGCCATGTGCCCAGGTAAAAATCAATTACTAAATGGTGAGACTAGTCCTCCACAGGGGCTCAGTGGTAAAGAATCTGCCTGCAGTGCAAGGGATGCAGAGATGTGGGTTCAATCCTTGGGTCAGGAAGATTTCCTGGAGGAGGAAATGGCAACCCACTCCAGTAATCGTGCCCAGAAAATCCCATGGACAGAGGAGCCTGTCTGGCTGAGTCCCCAGGGCCACAAAAGAGTCTGAGCAACTAACCAACAACAATGAGACTACAAATAAAGTTAGAGTTAGGATTCTCTTATCCCATTAACCCCACCTTTTGCTTAGACTACTTGGTGAGCCTGATCTAAGACATCTTTTTTCAAGTCTTTCCTTAGCTCACTGATTCTTCTCCCATGCTTCTGGTTATGGGCATCTTAGTTCCTCCTCCTACAGTTGAAGACATGAAGTTTAGAGCACACATCTGATAAGCATCAGAGTCAAGATTCAAACCCCATCGTTCTGTCTCTCTGGGGAATGAGCATAGTTCCTGGAGTCTGGAGACCTTGGGTGAAGGGGTAGTCCTGACCCTCACCAACCACATGACCTAATCTAGCCACTCAACCTCTGAGCATCCCATCTGACTCCTCTGTAAAATGGGAATAACAACATCTCCTCCCCTACCCTCCAGGATTATGGATGAAATAATATATGTGACATGCTTTTCTAATTGCAAAATACTAGCCATTTATTCATTCATCTGTTTTTCTATATCCTTCCCTGTTTTATGAGATTGTTAAATTGAAGATGCCACATAGACTTGAACGTCCCCCAAGAGCACCTGGAAGTCTGTTGGTCCTCGGAAAATGTGAAATAACTCCAGGTTGAGAAATCCCAAACACATTTGTCTTCCTAAAGTAAAGGATATAGATTTCATAAGGAAAGTAAATATGTTAAGAAATTACTCAATTTCTTAACTCGTGTTCCCAGCTGTTCTTTGGAAATGCTGTGGATGGCCTTTGGCGTGATTAACAAAGAAGAAATAATTTATGTGAATGTCTGCATGTTGTTTCTCGAAGTAGCTATTAACAACACAACCAAATAGCATGTGTTTTTCCATTCTCTGGAAAGCAAGAAATATAGAGCTGTTTTTACCCCGGTTTTTCCAAAACAAATCACCTTTTTGTGATGGAAAATGTTGCCCTAAAGAGAGAAAGTTTCAGAAAAATTCTGAGTGAGTAAAAGAAAACAGAGCACCCAGTGGAAGTTCTATTTAATGAGAACAAGAACCTTAGCCATTAAACCTGAATCTGTTCACAGCCCATTTCACTCAGTTGGCATCTACAGGCAGGCGTGCTGAAGTCAGACAGAACTAGGTTCAAATCCAGCTGTGATTGTTAGTGGGGTGGCCTGGGCTATCTTGTCATTTCCATAAGCCTCAGTTTCCTCTCTACAATGGGGATGAAATACTCTCCTCATAGGCTTCTGGAAAGGTTGAATGTGGTTACATATTTCAAGTACCCACAATGTGTTAAACTGAACATCATGTCCTTTCTCTGGCTGCACTGGGCACATTTAATCCCATT
This sequence comes from Oryx dammah, assembly GCF_014754425.2. Lineage (NCBI taxonomy): Eukaryota > Metazoa > Chordata > Mammalia > Artiodactyla > Bovidae > Oryx > Oryx dammah. The sequence continues at coordinate 48,767,933 of NW_024070213.1, read as the reverse complement.
GAACATATCACACTGCCCTAGCATCTCCTAGGACCACACTCTTCCTAGTGATGCCTACTAAAATATTCTAGTTTCCAAAACTGAAGTTAGCCTCTCATGCGGGCATGCGTGCTAAGTCACTTCAGCCGTGTCTGACTCTTTGCGACCCTGTGGACCTGTCCATGGGATTCTCAGGCAAGAATGCCCTGGAGTGGGTTGCCACGCACTCCTCCAGCCTCTTCTCGACCCAGAAGTGGACTGAATCCACATCTCTCACATCTTCTGCATTGGCATTGGTTCTTTACCACCAGCGCCACCTGGGAAGCCCATGCCTCTCATCCTGGTACCTGAAAGAACAGGGATTGGGTAAAGAGAGGGAAAGTGGAGCAGGGCGCAGCATCCCACTGCACTCTTCTTGCCTGGGGGATCCCAAGGACAGAAGAGCCTGGCAGTCTACAACCTATATGGCCACAAAGAACCAGACACAGCGAAGCAACTTGGCGCACATGCACACAAAGAAAGGGAAAATGATAGTGTTCTCCTCCTTGTATTTATTATTCTAAACAACATTGCTAAGTACAAAAAGACCCACCAAACAAGAGATGTCAATGCCTGTGGTGTGTGAGAAGGAGAGGAAGGAGGCTGAGGAAGTGGACCAAGAAAGAAGGGGAAAGAGAGTTTCCACTTGAATTTTAAATTTTCATTCATATAAAAATATTTGAGGGAAAGAAGATAAAATATTAACAGAAATTCAAGGTGGCAGCTACATAGATATCTAGTAATAATATTCTTTGTACCTTTCTTCATGTTTCACTATCAAAATTATTTCTAACTAAACAAAGTTTTCGTTGAAACCATAATACATTTTTTAATGGCAAGAACTTCACTACTATCCTGGCTAATCTAACAACTGATATCATTTGTATCCTGTTTCTTTTTCTCTTTGCACCTGAGTGTAGCTGTTTTATACAGAGCATGAGATCTCTCTGCACATAGGGATGTGCCAGGATATAAGAGTAGTGGGCCCAGGTGTTTTGTGGGGCAGTTTGCCCAGGGCTTCCCTAGTGGCTCAGACAATAAAGAATCTGCCTGCAACGCAAGAGACACAGGTTCTATCCCTGAGTTGGGAAGATCCCCTGGAGAAGGGAACAACTACCCACTCCAGTATTCTTACCTGGAGAATCCCATGGACAGGGGAGCCTGGTGGGCTACAGTCCATGGGGTCACAAAGAGCCAGGCGTGACTGAGCAATTAACACTTGCTTAACCCATGTAATAGGACAGAAAGTAGATGGTTCATGTTACAAACAGCCAGGCGCCTGTGGTCTTAAGGGCAGCCAGCTTCAAGGATTTTTTTTTCCTTGCCTGGTCCTTGAGTTGGCAAGCTCTGAATCGTAACATAACCTCTACCTGCTTTAGCTCTTCATCGATCATTGATCCATCGATTCATTCTAAAAGTCTGTCCAGTGTCTCTCTGTGCAGGGCCTGAAGAAAGCGAGTCAAGCCAGGTGGTCACCCTTAAATAACTCAGGGTCAAATCTGGACAAGTATGCATCCCATGAGAGATTACACAAAGTGATAAGACCTGATGATGATGGAGAGAAGCAGAAGGCATGGGGGGTGCTCAGAGGAGATGGGGGAATGAACGACTACCCAGAAGAAGTGATCACTGGAATGGGTCTTGAAGGAAAAATAAGAGGTTGCTAACATTTTACACTTGGGAGATTATTTTGTGCTTTTAAATCCAGATGTTTGAGCTTATCTTTAAAAAACAAAACAAAACAAACAGGAGATCTGACCATGCTGGGGAAGAGTTCTACAGCGTGAGAGTCAGCTGGGCCTGGGGTGGGGCTAGTGCCTGAGCAGGTGAAGGGATTCCACAGCCAACTCCCATCATGTTCAACTAGCCCCCTATGGGCTGGTGGTGTAGCGTGCTTTGCACACTGTCTTGGGTTTCTCTCAACTTTGTGGGGGGCGGGGAGGAAGCACACATTGGCTCCCACAGGCAGAGGAGCCTGGATTCAGAGAGGTTCCCTTCTGGAATCTTCCAGGGTGGAGACACACTGCACCTGCTAGTAGTAAGTCTGGATCTCTTAAAACTGCCCCACAAAACACCTGGGCCTGCTTCTGGGCGGCCAGAGAAGTCCCCATCGTGATGAAGGTGTTGGGCACCAAGGGAGGCCAGCCGAGGATTTGGTGTAGGGGGCATGGAGAATTCAGTTCTCTGTAGATTATACCTCAAGGCCCACTTCCTTCCCTATGGGCTCACAGGGAGGTGTTCCTAGGTAAAGGAAGAGAGACAAGAGACTAGCTGAGATGATCCCAGGCCCAGAGGTAACTGGAATGAGATGAGAGCTGGGAAGAGTAGGCAAAGGCTGCATTGACCTACTATCAATAAAAAGCCTATGGTGCTAAGTCGTTCAGTCATGTCTGACTCTTTGCAAGCTATGGACTGTAGCCCAGCAGGTTCCTCTGTCCATGGAATTCTCCAGGCAAGAATACTGGGGTGGGTTGCCATGCCCTTCACCAGGGGATTTTCCCAACTCATGGATCGAACCCACGTCTCATGCACTGCAGGCAGATTCTTTACTGCTGAGCCACCAGGGAAGCCCCTATGAGTCTATAAGTTGTATTATTTCAGTTTCATGTGTTCAGAAAATAACTGATTGGAAACCATTTTACAGGTGAAAAACACTACAAGAATTGATTGGCACCAGGTATTTCCAGGCCGATCTGTGTATCCCAAACTCTGGGACATTTTTAAAAATTGTGGTGATGTCATTTGGATTTGGCCAGATCACTCAGCTAGTAAAGTGGCCAGGCTGAGATTCAAACCTTGTGACCACTATGCCACATGGTCTTTGCAAGGTGTGGCATATCATCCAGAGTTGGGGGAGCACCTCTAATCCTCTGAGGTTGATGTCATGAAGGAAACATTGCCTCCTGAAAGACCCAAACCCCCAGCACCCCACCTCACCAGACCCAGCACCCCAAGCCTGATCTTACCAGCAGTCCTGAGCTTGTACTGTGTATTTATCCATCCCATGCCCACACAGTAAGTTGTGAAATATTAGAGTAGATGACCTGGTTCAACCCTCTCTTTGACAAATGAGAAAATGGACACCCAGAGAAGTAAAAGGACTTTCTTAGGGTCACACAGCTAAGTGGTGCCTCTAGTCCTAACTCTGACTTACTTCATGGACTGTAGCCTGCCAGGCTTTTCTGTCCATGGCGATTCTCCAGGCAAGAATACTGGAGTGGGCTGCCATGCCCTCCTCCAGGGGATCTTCCCAACCCAGGGACTGAACCCAGGTCTCCTGTACTGCAGGCAGATTCTTCACCATCTGAGCCACCTGGGAAGCCCATTTATGCTAGGACTGTACCCCAAATGCTTTGGCTTCTAGCCCACTTTCCATTTTTCCTCTCTAGGCTTAATTCTCCCAAGTCCCATTTCATTCTTCTAAGAAGAAGAATCATTAGTCCCAAATGGGAAAGAAGGCAAGCTTTTCTGCCCCCTAAAGATCTTATTTCCAATATTCAAGGGATTATTGCAAGTGACAATAAGTAATATTAAGTTATTGAAGCAACCCCATGCAAAATGAAAACATCGTCTCTCAGAAACTGGCTCCAAGACCATCTTTCAGAAATTGGAGGGAAAAAAAGAGTCTAGAATAGGGCAGGAAAATCACCATCAATCCAAATTGAACACATGAAAGGTCCAAGGCTCAGCCCAAGGTGACAAAAATAGCCAATTTCTTTCAATTACCCCCATTTTCCATCCCCTAAACTAGATGAGGACTGTCATCTTATTGGCTTGTCAACCTTCAGGAAACTTGACCCTGCTCTTTATTTATTCAATTATCTCCCCAGCCCCAGCATTCAGCAGAGAAAATCGTGTGACCCAGCGAACTCACTCCCGCTCTGGGGCTTCTCTACCCTTCCTTGCCCAAGAAGCTTCTCATTTCTCTATTTGGTTACTTTTAATTTCCTGACATCCCTAAAGTTTGTGCTTATACCACCACTCCAGGCGTGCAAACTCTGGAATCAGCCTGAAGTATAGCTGTATAAACTATACAGATTGCCTTGAATATTGGAGTTCTCTGAGTCTGTTTCCCAGTCTATAAAATGGGGATAATAAAACGACACAGGCCTTTTGTGAAACATACATAAGATTATGTATATCAAGTAACCAACACATAGTAAGCCCTCACTCATAAAGGCTGGTTTTGTCCCCCAAGACACCTGGCATGACACATATATCAACCAGCCCTTTAGCTCAGTAGACCTTACTAATTAACACTCAGAGTATCACAAAAGATTTAAGGTACTTTAAGATGTAGAGGGCCCAAAGGGGAAATAGTCATCAAAAATAAATAGATGGAATGCATTTGACTCAGTTCTATGAGGTGGATGAACATAGAGCCTGTTACACAGAGTGAAGTATGTCAGAAGGAGAAATAGAAATTTCATGTATTAACACATATATACGGAATTTAGGAAAAGGATACTAAAAAGGATGAACCTATTTGCAGGGCAGGAATAGAGATGCAGGCATAGAGAACAGACTTTGGACACAGCAGGGGAAGGAGAGAGTGGGACGAACTGGCAGCGTAGCATTGATATATATACACTGCTGCTGTTAAGTCACTTCAGGCGTGTCCGACTCTGTGCAACCCCATAGACGGCAGCCCACCAGGCTCCCTCGTCCCTGGGATTCTCCAGGCAAGAACACTGGAGTGGGTTGCCATTTCCTTCTCTAATGCATGAAAGTGAAAAGTGAAAGTGAAGTCGCTCAGTCGTATCCAACTCTTCGTGACCCCATGGACTGCAGCCTACCAAGCTCCTCCATCCATGGGATTTTCCAGGCAAGAGTACTGGAGTCGGGTGCCATTGCCTTCTCCTATATATACACTAGCTTGTGTAAAATAGATAGCTGCTGTATGGGTACCTGGAGCTCTGTGATAACCTGGAGGGGTGGAATGGGGTAGGGGTTGGAAGGGGTTCAGGCGGAAAGGGACATATGGTTACTTATGGCTAACTCACAATGATGTATGGCAGAAGCCAAAACAATGTTGTAAGGCAATTATCCTCCAATTAAAACTCAACAAAAATATTCCACAAAGGTGAACAAAAATAAATTCTTCCTAAAAGTTATTAAAAAATAAATGAATAGGAAAGCCATGTCTCTTTTTTCAAAAATCAGAATTGAGAATCCTAAGAAATAGGACTAGAGACAGAGTTGGAGAAGAATTCAACTAAAGGCACTGAGAAGTTTTATAGCAAGAAATCTGCATATCTTGTATTGTCTAACTTATTTGGCTATAGAAACTTTTGTCAAGTAATACCTCTTAATTCGCCAAAAAAAAAAAAAAACCTGCACTTTAGGAACTGTTAGGAAGAGTACACTTTAGGAACTTTTGGTTAACTATCTTAAGAGTATTAATAGCTATACCTGGTCAAGGTGACTGTTACGTGTTAAGCATTTCAATGACTCCGTCTGGGCTCACACAGACCTGAGAGCTATTTTTGTCCATTGCAAGCAATAGTTTCTAAGGATTTTCCCGACATTACACAGGCTACCATGTAGGAAGCATCTGTACCCACGTCTGCCCACCTCTGAAGTCCGTGGCTTTCCCCCTGTACCATACACCCTCCCAATTCTATCTAATTTCTACCCCTTTCTTCCCAAACTGAGCTGCAGCTAGTCCTTCTCTATAAAGTCCAAGGGTCCAATGAATCAGACAAAACTCCACAACCAAGTGGTGGAGAGAGTTTGCCTTTGGTAAGCAAGTATGCACAGTGACTCTTTACAGACACCACCCAGACTTCACCCCCCTCCAGTCCCATCTTTCACAGAGCATCTCATTATACCTGCTTCCAGAAATATGTCATTGAAATCTCTATTTGAAGTCACCAGGGAGGTGGAATTCTGTTTTAGCATAGTTAAATCCTGATCTTTTCTAATATGTGTCTAAAGTAGAGTCAGGGACTAAGTTCTTACCCAGCTCCATCTCCAGTCACAGGTATGACCTTGAGCAAATCCTCAAGATGCCTCCTCTCTAGATTTCTGAAGTCCCAGGTGTACAAGGAATAGGGTGTACCCAGTGACTAATCTTTGGGTCTCCCAACATGCCCATGAGATAATCTGGGTTTATGATTTCATAAAGACTTAGGTTCTGCAGTCCAGTTGCTTATGTTGGAATCCTGGCTATGTCACTTACTGTATGACCTTGAGCAAGTTACTTAACCTCTCTGTTCCTCAGTTCTTTCCTCTGTCAGATGGGATTAAATCAGAGAACAGAGGCTTCGAAGGGTGATCAGAACAATGCCCAGCCCATTGCAAGTTCTTGGTAAGTGTTAGTTTCATTTGCATTAGCCTTGTTGCAAAGCATTGCCTAAGAGGTTGTCATTGTTCAGTTACCAAGTCATGTCCAACTCTTTGAGATCCCATGGACTGCAGCGTGCCAGCTTCCCTGTCCTTCATTATTTCCTAGAGTTTGCTCAAATTCATGACTATTGACTCAGTGATGCTATCCAACCATCTCATCTTCTGCCACCCTCTTCTCCTTTAGTCTTCAAACTTTCCCAGCATCAGGGTCTCTTCAAAGTCCTAAATGCCCTGGTTTCAGGACCAAGCTGACCTCTTACCCACAAAGCTCATTCCCTTCTCCCCTTCTCTCCTCCTTCCTCCCCTCTCCCTCCAACTCTGCCTTCCACCCCCTTCTCAGCCTCCCAGTCGGAATCCTTCAAAGAGTCTCCAACAAGGCTAAATGGAAAGCACCCTGCCTGAGGATAGAGAGGCTGACCTCTCACAGCTGGACAATGCTCACAGTGGCCAATGGAGCCGCACAAGGTCGGGGGCAGCAGCAGGGTCAGCAGAGAGACTGGCTGGGCCGCCAGCCCATTCACTAACACCTGGCACCCTGCCTGTCCCCAGGCTCCAGGGCCTCTGCGACTCTTGTGAGGTGGGCTCAGCCACCTGGACCCCACAAAGGCAGTGGCTACCCAGAGCTGGCCCCAGAAACCAGCAGGGGGGTTTCACTGTTGCAGCTGGACCAGGGAGAAGCTGGTGGGGTCTGGGGGAGGGGAGGAGGGGACAAAGATGGGGGTATGGAAATGGATAACAGTTAAACATGCTAGGATTTTCAACAAGAGCTGACACTTTTTACATGATGATTAGGAGGTGGTGCTGGGGAGGGAACAGCTGAGCTCAAACAAGGCTGCACCACTGTACCACACACATGCCCCCATGTCACCCAGCTCTTCCATGCCCCAGCTCCCTGAAAGGACCGAGTGAAATGATACATAGAAAACTCTTAGAAGACATGAAATAAACTCATAAGAAATCTTAACTATTATTATCAGCAGTTATTCATTTATGCCTCACAATCCCCCGAGACAACAATTATTACCATCTCCATTTTCCTAATGGAAAAATGAAACTTTCCATTTTCACTGAGCTCATATTTGGAGCCTGGGTTCATACACAGCTTTGCTTCCAGTGTCCACACTGATGCAAAGCCACCGTCTGCCTGGTGTGGGGTTCAGACAGCCTCTCTCTAGCACATTTTTCTCTAGCAGAGACAAAAGCTATAAAGTGTGTCATTCAGGCATTATCTGGAATGTGCCAGGCACTGACTACAGGGTCAGGGATACAATGGGAAGCAAAAGAAGTCATGTCCACCCTCATCAAGCTTACAGTCTGTGACTGACATGCACAGATCAGACCAGCAGGGGTGAGAGAGTATAATTCCTACATGAGGCAAAAACTCCAAAGCTGTGCCATCCAAGATGGTAGCCACTTGCCCCAAGTGGTGATTTTTATTCAACTTTCAATTAAAATTAAACATAGTCAAAAATTCAATTCTTCAGTCACACCAGCCAAGTGCCCAGCAAAAAAAAAATGGGATTAGTGTCTACCCTACTGCTCAGCACAAATACAGAGCATGTCCTTCATCATAGAAGATTCTACTGGAAAGCATTGCTCAAGAGGAAAGGAACCAAAACTATGAGTTCTGGAGGTTCAGACACCAAGTGGCTTCCCATAGGAAGAAGCATTTGAACTGAAGCTGAAGGATGAGGAAAAATCCAGGGGTGAGGAAAGCTGGGAAAGGACAGGAAAGCATGGTAGGCAGGGTAAACACCCATGGAAAAAGCCTGTGATGGGAGGGACCTACGTGACTGGAATGCAAAGAGAAGGAATGGAGTGGTTAGGAGTGGAGTCTCCAAGGGGCTGGCTGGCTGGTTTGCATCCCGACTCCGATTCTTCCTAGCTGTGTGCTTTTGGATAAGTTACTTGACTTCTCTGTGCCTCACTCCTCACCCATAATATGAAGACAATAAAAGTATCTCCTTCTCAGGATTTTCTTGAGACTGTCCAGAGTCCAAAACATATTTAGCCCTATATGTAAGACTGCTTTTATTATTTCTGGCATAAGATGAGGACAGGGAGGCAGGCAGGAGTCAGTCTATGCAGGCCTTGCGGGCCATAGAACGAATGTTGGTCTCTAACCTGAAAGTAATAGGAAGCCTGAAGAATTTTAAACATAGCAGGCAGAGGGTAACTGTAGGCACCAGTAACAGCAGCTATGACTCAATACCAGCCAGGTGTTAGAACATGAGACAGTGAACTCAGTATTGCCAAGCATTCCAATTTTCAAAAAAAAAAAGTTGGAAATTCAGTGAAGTAGTTAAATTTTTAAAAGTAGACCTCTTATTTCCCAATTTTTGATATTTTGTGTGACAAATCAACCACCTTCTAGGACTTCTGGTCTACCTCACAGTCTGCAACTCCCCAAACCTCCATAAACCAAAGTATATAACAAAAGCCACGTCACCTGGTGAGCCAGGTGGTTCCAGGAAAAACCAATAGATTGCCTAGAATACAAGTGGCACATGAAGAGTCACCAAATTAAATCTGATCCAAATGGCTGCACGATTGCACTGGAGGCCCTCAGACCTGAGCAAAGGGGCCCAGTGATAAAAGCATGCACAAGCTTCACTGCCTTTTTACTTTTATTTGTTCACCTTTCAGTGGTAAGAAAGAAAATATATGAAAATCAGTATTCTCGTCACTAATCAATTGTTAAATGAAGTATTCTCAGCCTCTCCCCAGAACCTGTCAGTCCTTTCACCCCAAAAATATAGGGAGCGAGTGTTCATTTGGGAGGTCTATGTTTCATGTCATTTCCTGGTGCAAGGTTATAAAGCGAAACCACTTAATTGGACATGGTGTTAGGTGGGAGAGCAAGAGAGGATAATAGAGAAAGACTGGTTTGATGAAGAAAAATGTTTGAATGAAAGCCTTAGGACTGAGCAGGAATCAGGTATTGTAGGTTTTCATTCTTGACACCTTAACCTCATTGACTATTGCTTTTTCATAGAAGTTTTTCTTCCAAAAATATTGAATGTCTAATGCATACTAGAAACTGGGACACAGAGCCTGGTTTCCATGCTCAAGTAACTTACAGTCAACTAATCAGTGATTACCATTCCTCCAGACTAAGCAAGAGACCCAATTAAGCACTTGCTCTAGATGGTAAAACATTTGTAACAAAGGGAATAAAGAAAACTCTGATTGGTTTCCTGGAGTAGGAAATGGCAACCCACTCCAGTATTCTTGCCTGGAAAATTCCATGGACAGAGGAGCCTGGAGGGCAACAGTTCATGGGATTGCAAAGAGTCAGACACAACTGAGCCGCTAATCACACACACTGACTGGCTTGAGCATCTTATTAACTGCCCCCCGCCATCTACTCCCCTGATCAGGGAGGAAAGGTGGCCATTGGTCTCCTTAGCGAAGACTTTACAAATACCAGGAAAGTGTAGAAACTGTCTCTTTAGAAAGAGGCTTCTAGCACTTCTTCCAATACTGGACTTCCAAGGGTCAAGCTCAGTTCAGTTCAGTTCACTTGCTCAGTCATGTCTGACTCTTTGCGACCCCATGGACTGCAGCCCACCAGGCCTCCCTGTCCATCACCAACTCCCGAGCTTACTCAAACGCATGCATTGAGTCGGTGATTCCAACCAACCATCTCATCCTCTGTTGTCTCCTTCTCCTCCCGCCTTCAATCTTTCCCAGCATAAGGGTCAGCTCAGCAAAAAGCAATTTAGAAAGAGTAGATTTTCTCTCTAAGAAAGGAGGGAGTTTTACTGGGTGAAATATTCTAGTTTGAGCTGGCACCGGGAGCTGGAGACTGAAGCTGAGGCTGAGGGCTGCCAGCAGAGGTCCAGCCTCCTTTCCGTCTCCCCCACCACCCTCACCCCGCCTATAAGTAGGTGAAGGGAGGGCAGGTTATAGGCAGGCTGAGGGTTCAACTTTGAAAGCAGAAGCTAAGATACAAGATACAAGATACAGAGACATAGACAAAAAGCTTCCAGATCTTAGGTCAGGGCCATCTAAACTGGAATAGGGCAGAATTATTAAGTTACAGTCTGTAGACTGAATTTAGAGCTCCCTGAATTTGGAGATTAAAAAAAAAAAAGTTATCTTAATTTTCACCAACCTGTAACTGAAATGAGAAAGCCCCTTCTCCTAGGAGTGTAGGCAACAAACCACAGTGGTATAGTGGTACCCATGACTTTGGCACAAATTATAATCACAGATACTCTCATGTCACATTTCACTTGTGACAGAAACTTTGAAAGAGCATGTATGTGCATCATGACACCAAAACCATGGTAAATACTAGACTTGCTTCTGGATCTTGTTATCCAATGCATTAAGAAGAAGCACATAGGTTACTATGTCACAAATGCATTTTTTTCCCCCAGTGGGGTCCAAGGCATTAAAAGATTAATGGCCCCTCTACTGTAAGATTCAGGTGTGGTCTTTAAAAAGCAAGTTGCTTACATTTAAAGGGTGTGAATTAAAGCAGGCAAAGGAAAGGGGCAGGGAAAAGGCATCTGAGGCTAGGGAAGAGCATTTGGGAAATCAGTTGCTTTTCAGGTACCATAGCTATTTGGTGTAGCTCAGTTGGTAAAGAATCTGCCTGCAGTGCAGGAGTCCCAGGTTCAATTCCTGGGTTGGGAAGATCCCCTGGAGAAGGAAACAGTAACCCATTCCAGTATTGTTGCCTGGAGAATGCCATGGACAGAGGAGCCTAGCAGGCTACAGTCCATGGGATCACAAGAGTCAGACATGACTTAGCGACTAAAGAGAAAGAGAGAGAGCTGTTTGGTGAGGCTGCTCACGGCCTCTTAGGCTGGGGAGAGCTGACAGGGTTCAGAGGCTGTGTGTGTAGCTGGAAGCCTATTCACCTTGAAACTCCTCATCACAGAGGGCCCCAGATTCAGGATTCTCCTCCTAGTCATCTAGTGAGATTATATCCCCATTGAACTTTTCATGCATGTGTTGAAAGTGTTGATTAACCAAAAAAAAAAATTTGTTTTGAAAACAATTTTCCTAACTCTATTTTGACATATCTTCATTTTGCTTCAAGGTGCTCTTCCCTGCACCCCAACCACTTCCCTGAATTTCCATCTTGGTGAATGAGGAGAGATGTCCATAGTCCTCTGCTGATTTCTGAGAAAGTTAACCTGGCCAAGAGGGGGATTTACTGGAAGTGGGGAGAAAGGTGAGGTCAGCAAAGTGAATGAGACCCAGATCAAAGAGTTGGGATTTATCCCCTCTCTCTATATATGTACGTATATATACATGTGCGTGCCTGTGGCTGATTCATGTTGATGTATGGCAGAAACCAACACAATATTGTAAAGCAATTATCCACCAGTAAAAAAAATTAAAAATAAAAAAATAAAAGAGTTGGGATTTGGTTCTGAAAATTATGGGGAGGGGGGATAGTTTAAGTTTTTTCCTCACTGTCATGCAAGTGACAAAGGGAGGATAATGCTCATTTACGGAGCTTTTCAGCATTATCAGCATTTTATTAATTTTTCTTCCAATAGATATTCCCTTTCCCCTGGCAATAGTAGCTCAGTTGCCTTTAGGAGAACCACCCTTCTACAACTCTTGGGTCAATAGCATGTGACCCAAACCCAGTCAATCAGAGCACAAAATCCTCCAAGTCATACAGTGATCAATTTAGAAGCAAGCCTGTCACAGTAACTCTATCTTTCTGACTTCCCAGGAGTTGTTTCAGGAATATTCGCCTAAGTTGGTCCAATCAGAGTGACTCTGAGGATTTGCGCAAGCACTCTTGGTAAAAGAGTGTCATTTTTAGGCTAGACTGGATTAGCCTAGAGAAGGTGGTTAAAACAGCTATCTTCCCCGAGGAGAATGCAAAAATGAGAAAGCAGAAAAGTAGCGCCAAGAGATGGAGAGAAACAGCATCCTAATGATAATACTACACCACTGGGTAAAGTTAGGACAAATTTATCCTGAAGTTTTCAGTTAAATAAACTATTAAACTCTTTCTTTTTTTAATCTTCTGCTTGTTGAGTTGGGTTTTCTGAAACTTGCAACCAAAAGAGCCCTAATGGACACAATCAGATGATCTGGTTTTAGAATGGGCATGCCTTCTGTGTGGAGGAGAATGACCAAGAGGCTCCTGCTTTGGAGGCAGGAAGACCCAGAATGTCAAAGCTAGAGACCACACAAGCCCACTTCCCCTAAATAAGGCTGCCGTTACAGACAGCCACAAGCTTCCAAGGGCCTACAGCAACCAAAGTTCACTTCTCACTCACATTGCTTGTTGCTTGCAGGTGGATTGCGGCTCCGTGGCTCCACTCCAGATGTCTTCTGCGTTCTAGGATCCAGGCTGGGGAGCAGCTCCTCTTAGTCTCATGGCTGAGAGTAAGAGGGCAGCAACTGAACTACACCAAGACTCTTAAAACTTCTGTTCAGTGAGTGACCCTGTCATGTCTGCCCACATTCCATCTGCCAAAGCAAGTTTACGGCCAAGCTAACATCACTGGAAGCACCGAAATCTATGCGGCAATGAGCACCAATGTCTAATTCACTTATGAGAAAGGCAGTCACTGATTAGAACAGTAACAGGACTCACTGTCAAGTTTTGGAGGCAATTTGATTCAAGCAGTTCATTTGACAGAGGGAGAACCTGAGTCCTGGATTAAAGTAGCCTGCTCACAGTCATGTGGGTCACCAGTGACAGCATGAGGGTGAGAACCCAGGTCTCCTGGCTCCCAGTCCAGAGCTCTTCCTTGCACCCCAGCCACTCCCCCAAAGTTCCACCGTGGTGAGTGAGGAGAGATGTCTGCAGTCCTCTCACCCACACAGCGTGCTTCCCTGCACTGGTTGCTGGATAATGGTCAGGACAAAAGGAAATTTTCCGGAATCATGATCTGTGCTGGTTTCTCCCAGGCATTTAGTGAGAACAGATGGTGACTGCAGCCATGAAATTAAAAGACGCTTACTCCTTGGAAGAAAAGTTATGACCAACCTAGATAGCATATTCAAAAGCAGACATATTACTTTGCCGACTAAGGTCCGTCTAGTCAAGGCTATGGTTTTTCCAGTAGTCATGTATGGATGTGAGAGTTGGACTGTGAAGAAGGCTGAGCGCCGAAGAATTAATGCGTTTGAACTGTGGTGTTGGAGAAGATTCTTGAGAGTCCCTTGGACTGCAAGGAGATCCAACCAGTCCATTCTGAAGGAGATCATCCCTGGGATTTCTTTGGAAGGAATGATGGTAAAGCTGAAACTCCAGTACTTTGGCCACCTCATGCAAAGAGTTGACTCATTGGAAAAGACTCTGATGCTGGGAGGGACTGGGGACAGGAGGAGAAGAGGATGACAGAGGATGAGATGGCTGGATGGCATCACTGACTTGATGGACGTGAGTCTGAGTGAACTCCGGGAGTTGGTGATGGACAGGGAGGCCTGGCGTGCTGTGATTCATGGGGTCACAAAGAGTCGGACATGACTGAGCAACTGAACTGAACTGAGAACAAGTTTGGGGTGATCAAATGTCTAAGAAAGTATAATTCTGCAACATTTAAAAAAACAGATTTAGATATAGAACTGGAGGTTTGGGGCTTCTTCCTCTTATTATGACTTGATTTTTCTTTTTACCATCTTTTAATCCTAGAGGGGAAGATAAAGTAATGGCTCTTGAATATCTAGAAGGTGTCAGACACTGATAGATTTGACATATGTGTAACTTTATTACATGTGCTTTCCTGGGTGATTAGGAATTTTAAAAAATATTTCTGAAGTGACACGTTGCTCTGTCCTTACTACCCCCTTTTTGTAGCAGCCCTGAGGATACACAGAATATAAGAGAAGATAGGTCATCCCATGGTACTACTCTCTTAGACTTTCAAACAGCCAAATATTCCATATAACATATTTCAAACACAAACTATATAAACTGACTATAGACATTGAGAATTTTAGAGAATTCACAGTCTGAAAAATCCATTTACCTTGATGCCACCAGGAGTGATCTTCCAGATCTAGGCAGAGCATTTGGGTTTGTGTTCAGCCTCCCATTGTCCTGAATTCCACTGGCCCCAGTGACTTGCATCCTGTTACAGAAATGCTTCCAGCAGAGACTGCCTCAGTGGAATCGGGCGACTAGTGGGGGGGGAGGGGTGGGGGGGAGGGCGGGGGAGGGTGAGGGGTAGAGGGCGGGGCCTGGGTACTCTGGACTGTACATGGAAGCCTGTTAGGAACCTTCCAGTCTCCTTGCCTGGACATCTAAGTTCCTGATCCAAAAAGAGAGGGTGGACTAGGCAAACAGTAATGGTTACCAGCTGAGGGAAATGGCTCCATTCTATACTCTTCACTGGCCTTCACCATATCTTTGGCTTTTCCTACCATCTCACCTCCAGCTCTGATGTCTCTATTTTAATTCCCCCCAGAGTCACCATCAGTTCTGAGGGTCTCTCTTGACTGAATTTTTTCATCAACTGATATGCTAGCTCATCCAACCCTCAAGATAAGCTTTGTGTGATGAATACTATTATCTCCATTACGCAGATGAGGAAGTGAGGCTCAGAAAGAAAAGAGATCAATTTTGGCCACAAAGCTATGGAGCCAGCTTTCGAAAACACATCTGGCCAACTCCAAAGCCATAGATGCTGGTATTCATTCACAGATAGGATAAAGTCCCTACCGTCTCCTAAATCCTGTGTTAAATTGGAAATAAATGATAGATGAGACCCACTCCTCATTTGATATATTCCAAATTCCCTCAACAGGTAGTGTCTGAGATCCCACTAAATGCCTGAGCCACAGCAGTCTATAAGCTAGTAGCAAATGCAGACAAATTCCCCAGCAACTAACAGCTTGATTGGCTAAGTGTTACAATGATGATCTGTCAAAGGGTGATAACAGAGAGGGTGGGTGAGAACCACCTTCTCCACCACTTGCCTTGCACTGGGTTTGACAAACCTTGGAATAGGTCCACCCAACCCCTCTCTCTCCAGTTCTAATCATCCCCTTCCTTAACAGCTCATCAAAATCAGGGACTTGCAAGGACTTAGGGTATACTGAGTTTGGGCCTATCCTCTGCAGCTATAGAAAACTGTATGGGAGCAGTACCTTAGGCCAGAATTAATTTCCATCCAGAAAACCAGGCAGTGTACTTGCAGCTCCATCATGGGAGGGTGCAGGAAGAAAGTCTGAGATGGTTCTGGAGAAACACAGAGATGGTTCTGCAGTCAATTACTGATGGTAAGTAAAAAATGAGGTCAGCTCCCTGACAGCAAGGCCCAAGAGAAGCAGCGAAATACCACAGAACCCCCATTCTCTGTGGCCTCGAGGACATGGCGTCTAAAAATAGACACACAATACCACTGGATATGCTGTGGATTTCACAACTGCTGGCCCAGCACAAAATGTTTGGCTTGAGCCAAATCAGGATGCAATGAAAACCAGCCAGGAAGGCAAGCCTGACCAAGATCAACATTTACCAGGACAACAGCAGCCCCTCCATCCATCAGGATTTGACCATGAATTTGAACATGGAGTTACCTTCTGTCCTCCATTCTTGTTTGACTCACTCTGCAACTTACAGAAAACTTGCCTTGCATGCCAGGGACTTTCTAAGACATCACGTTTCAGGGACATCAGGGTGGAGGTACTGGTGGAAGCTTGCCCTGAGAACTGGAAAATGAGTGAGCAATGTCCATAATTTCAGTGTGAGAAGAAACACAACTACAAGCATGGGTTGTGGGTGGATGGGATAAGAAAACATTTTAAAGAGAAAATAATGACAAACATATGAGAGAGAGAAAGGGCATGGCCCAGGCTGGAAATGTGTAAGAAAATAAAAGGAAAACAAGAAAAGTTTTGGCATTATACTTATAGGTTTAAAACCAATTTTAAAGTTGACAGTTCTACTCTGCTGGCAAAACTCTATTTTTTATAGTTCATGAGATATTATTTACTGAGTAGGTCACATGTGCCAGAAGCTGCTCTCAACTCCTTCCATGTGTTATTTCATTTAATCCTCATACCAACCTTATGGGGCAAATACTAAGAATATTCCCATTTTTCAGATAAAGAAAGCAATTTAGACTCATGAAAAGACTTTAGCAGTCATCTTGACCAGTGGGTTCCTAAGCTGCCTGGTACATCAGAATTATCTAGGGACCCTGTTATAGATACCACCAACCTCAATTGGAAAATGGACAGGAGTGGGTCCAGGAATCTGTGTTTACAGAGCACCCCCAACTGATTCTCATATACAGCCTTGTTTGGAATCCACTTGCCAATCCAACTGACCTCTTCACTTTCCAGACCAGAAAACTGAGGCCCAGAGAGTTCTAGTATCATGCCCAAGGTAATCAGCCTGTTGGCAGCAGAGCCAAGCCTAGAACCCAGGGCTTGCAATATGGTGCTCCTGCAATCACATCATACATTCCTCACAGCATCCTAAATGAGGGATCTTTCTCTCCCACTGAATCAACAGATATGCATCACATTCACCCATCTCTAATCCAAACCCTTCAACTCAACTCAGCACAATTACACAAAATTTTGCTGAACACCTGCAGTTAGCTACACACAATCTTTGCTGCTAGGAATTCCCCTGTGAATAAGATTAAGATGCACTCTTGCCCCGCTAAAGCTGAAAATGCAGCCGAAAAGAACCATCTTTCAAAATATAACCAGCTTCCTGAATGAACTGAAATTAGTCAAAAGCAATTCATTTTTCTCATCACTGCCTCCACAAACCTACTCCATCTTCCTATTCCTTGGAAATCTTAGGTGCTGTCAATTGATCCTATATTTATTCTGGCCACTCTTAAGTTTTAAAGAATAACTTCACATTTCAGGTAATTTATAAAGTCCCATTTAGTCTAATGGCAAATTTCCAATCTTTCATCCAGTTAAAGAGTTCTCCCCAAGCCTCATCTTGGGACCAACTCAGGCTGGGAAGATCCAGCAGGGAAAAGGAATGTCTGAGCTCCTTTGCTGGGTTCTTGGGCTTCCCAGGTAGCACAGTGGTAAAAGAATCCACCTGCCAGTGCAGGAGACTCAAGAAACTCGGGTTTGATACCTGGGTGGGAAAGATCCCCTGGGGGAGGATGGCAATCTACTCCAGTATTCTCGCATGAGAAATCCCATGGACAGAGGAGCCCAGTGGGCTACAGTTCATGCGGTCACAAAGAGTTAGACACAACTGAGTGACTGAGCATGGACGCATGCATGCCCTTCTCTTCCACCCACTGCTTTGTTGGCAGGAAGGAGGGGTGAGAGAGGTAAGGAAGATGAGAAGATCTTAAGGAGCCAGGGTCATCTGTCTTGGTCAAATGTCCTCCTTAATGCATATGTGCAAACACTTGTTTTTCCTCCTGGCCTTCTCTAATTCCCTGATATGGGCCATGCCTTCCCCAGCTGACCTCTCAATCCCTCACTTCCAGTCACCTGGACTCTCTATTGGAGTCACAAGGGATCTCTTGGCTAGAGACCCTCTCAGCATGACTCAAGTCTGGCTTCTCCTTCTCAGGACCATACTCAGCTCCCATTGCCATTGAGAGGACAGTTTATACCAGTATGGTCCTTATATCTCTTTCTCATCAAGGTAGAAAGTCAGAGGAGAAAGTCAGACCTCCCAGGCATAGTTGTGCACCAGTCATAAGTTCCTTCAATGCCAGGGATTTTTCCAAGTGGTTCTCCGAAGTGATTCTCCTCATCTGGTGTGGAGGAAGGAGAGAGAATCATTCACCCTCCTTCTCCCCACTCTGACTACTCACTCTCCAGTCTCTCCAGATTCATCCCCACTACCACCTCATTGTTTGTCCTCCAAGTGTCTTAACTCATGTGGGTGATGTACTAATCTTTTTTAATAAAAACTGATTTCACAATCCCTTAGCATGTACTACACAGATGGTCTCAACCTTGGGGACTTTGCCAAAACACCAAAAAGTCAAGTTTAACATCCTGTTATATGAGAAATTACAGACTCAGGGTGCCAAGACAACATACAGCAAGGGCATTTGGAGCCAGCCCACTTTAGTTTACTAAGATTTTTCCCTCACAGCCCTCAGCTAAGGTACCAAGTCCCTCCTCTTCTAGGCTTCAAGAGAGACAGGCTTTCCAGGGAGCAAACAAGCAGGTCTTTGCTACAGCTCAGGATTCACCCTTTTCACTCCATCAAAATAACCGCTGCTTTGCATTATACAGTATATATGTAGCTTTATACACGTGTGGACTTCTGTCTGTATCTTTAAAATCATCAATTGTAAATACTTATGAAAGTAGTCCAGGACATCTCTAGAATGATGATCATAAGGATGATGACAATAACCATGTCAGTTAACAACGATGATGACAATGAGGAGTGAAGAGGCAAAGAGAAATGATTAACTCCTACTTCCTGTCTTTTCTAGCTAGTAATATACTGTCCAGCCTTCCAGATCCAACTCAGAAACCTACCATTTCATCAATACCATTCCACAGATGTGAAATACCTCATCAAGTACTTCCTGTGTGTTGAAGAGCACAATGTAGCAGCCAGCCTCCAAGATCGTCCCCAGTGACCTTCAGCTTCTCTTATTCACACCTTTGCGCAGTTTTCATTCACACTGAATGGGACTGCCCTATGTTACCAAAAGAATATTGTGGATATGGTGTGTGACTTGAGGCTAGATCATTTATTTTTTTCAACTGCAATTTCTACCTTGATCTCTCTTTGAACATCTCCTCAGGAGAAAGTCAGCTGCCATGTTGAGAGAATGCTCAACCAGCCTTCTGGAGAGATCCACCTAGTGAGGAACTGAGGCCTCCTGCCAAGAGCCAGCACTGACTCCTCAACCATGTACACAGCCATCTGAGAACTGGCTCCTCCAGCTTCAAGTAAGCCTTCAGACAACTGCAGCCCCAGCTGACACTTTGGTTTTCAACCTCACAAGGGACCTTTAGCACCCAAGATGAATAACTCCTGAGTTCCTTACTTACAGAAACTGTGAGATAATAAATGTTCGTTGTTGTTTTAAGCTGATACATTTGGGGTAATTTGTGACATAGCAATAGATAACTAATATATTATGATGGCTAAAAGCATGAGCCTGCCTTCAAATCTTATCTCGATCACTGATTAGAGATAAGTCCAAGCTACTGTGTGATCTTGGACAAGTTATTTAATGTCTCTGAATGCCAGTTTCCTCATCTGAAAAATAAGAAAACGAGAATACTTGCTTCAGAGACTCAGAGAAGATTCAACGAAATGAAATGAGCCAGTAAGGCACTTAGCACAGGATCTGGCATAAAGAAGGCACCAAATAAATATTAGTTATTATTGTTAAGCCTTGCAGAAGTTTTCTTGATGTCCCACATGAAATGATCTCTTCCTTCTCTGAATTCTAAGAATGTTCGCTATTATTCTGTGAAAACAGAAAGGGAATGGAGGACTTCCCTGGTAGTACAGTGGATAAGAATCTGCATGCCCATGCAGGGGACATGGGTTCAATCCCTGGTCCAGGAAGATCCCACATGCCACGGGGCAACTAAGCCCATGCACCCCAAGTACTGAAGCCCTTGCTCTAGGGTTTGTGCTCCACAACAAGAGAAACCACTCCAAGGAGAAGCCTGTGCACTGCAACAGAGAGTAGCCCCCACTCGCCACCACCAGAGAAGGCCCACACGCAGCAATGAGGACCCAGTGGAACCAAAAATAAAGTCGTCTTTTTTTAAAAAGAGCGGGAATGGAAATGGAGTTGACATCTGACCATTATGTATTATCACATCCGATCTTTGCACAGTTCTAGGAACGTGAGGGAGTTGCAGCCAAGGCATATAAGTCATGTTCAACCTACCGTGTTGACATGTGTGGCTTACTCAGCAGATTGATGGGACTAGCCTGCCAGAAATCGATTTGCATGAGGGACCAGGGAGCACCCTAGGAAATAGGCCACTTTAAGGATCAAAGATTTTTAACCTGGTGAGACAGGTGAAAGATGACCATAAATTATTTTACACTTCACCCATCAAGAGATGGATACTATTTCACCTCCCCTAAATCTGAGTTGGCCTGTGACTGTTTTGACAAATAGAATACAGTGAAAGTGACACCACGCCAATTTTTGGTCTAACCATTGAAGAGGATGAGAACTTCTTAGGTTCTTGGACCCTCCTGATCAGAACAGTCAGCAGGCAAATGCCATGATTCTAGTTCACACCATGTGGAACAGCAGAATAAAAGTGTTGCTTTAAGCCACTAAGTTTTGAGGTAGCATAAGATATATCAGGGACATCTGGGGGCCACATATCCCAAAGTGCCTAAATAGAAGTCAGGGAGTACAAAAATTTGGAGAAGGAAAAAAAAATGCATCTTTATTTTTACTAACCTAGAACTGAAATATATTTTTCATTTAGAGCGTAAGCAGCTAACCACAGTAACATTAGCTGCATCTAATACTTTAGCTTTGATACTGAAAAGGGATTTATGGGCTTTTTCCAAACCACCCAAATGGGTTGGGGATGTGGGTGCATTGAATGTATGTATCTACAGACATACATACACAGAGATACACACACATAGCTTAAGAATAATGGAGACAGTGAAAGCACAGCAGAGAGGGTCCAGGGCAACAGGCCAGTGTTATGCGGGGGTGAAGGTTGATTCTGAGCATGAGGTCCTATCCCCGCACTGTCTCTGACTCATGCCTGAGCCCCAGAAACAAGGGGGCTATGTGGCGCTAGCGGTAAAGAGCCCACGTGCCAGTGCAGGAGACGTAAGAGATGCAGGTTTGATCTCTGGGTTGGGAAGATCCCTTGCAGGAGGGAGTGGCAACCCACTTCAGTATCCTTGCCTGAAGAATCCCATGGACAGAGGAGACTGGCAGGCTACAGTCCACAGGGGTGCAGAGTCAGACACGATTGAAGCATCTTAGCATCTACATAAAGGAGCTGTTTACTGACATAACTGCAAGACTGAAAGTTCACAGTGGGGACTTCCCTGGTGGTCCAGTGGTTAAAAATCTGCCTTGCAAGGCAGGGAATGAGGGTTCAATCCCTTGTTGGGGAACTAAGCACAGATGCTGCAACTCCTGAGCCCATGTGACACAACCAGAGTCCAAGTGCTACAATAGAAGAGCCCGCATGCCGCAACTAAGACCAGAGGCAGCCAAATAAATTAATAATTTTTAAAAAAGAGCCTCCAGTGGCATTTAATACAGCAGCGCAAACAGAAACAGACAATCCAACAAGAGCCAGAAAGAAAAGGAGAATGCAGCCAACATCTCCGCTTGGCTGCAAGGAAGCTGTGAACACAGGCTTGTTCTGGGGGCAGTTATTTGGAAATCATGGAGAACTCTAAACTGGTCTGTAGTTTCACAAAATAAAAGGGGGAAAGAATAGACAGTGATTCTTTGGGACAATTCAGTGGCACCTTTTTTCTCTCGTGGGTTGTATGACACAGGCAAAAGCATTACCCTTTTGCAGGGGCCCTAAAAGTTTCAATCACTTAACAGAAAGCATCCAGGCAGGAAGTGGCAGAATCAGGATTCGAACTCAGGTCTGCCTGGCTCCGGCATGCACATTATTTCCACAAAATTGGCCCAGCCTCGCCTCCTATGATTCCAAATCTTGGTCTTCTTAGACACACCCTTAGTTCCCAAATATTTGTGTCTTTGCTACATTGTTCCCTTTACTGAGGGTTCTTCCTCTGTCCCTCCTACCCTGACTCCCGCCCCTGAAAATCCCCTTTCACATGAAACTTTCTTGATCCATCAGAACTTATTGTTCTCAATATTTCCATAAGTCTTCCCTGGTGGCTCAGTGGTAAAGAATCCACCTGCAAGGCAGGAGATGCTGGTTCGATCCCTGGGTCAGGAAGATCCCCTGGAAAAGGAAATGGCAACTCACTCTAGTATTCTTGCCTGGAGAATCCTCTGGACAGAGAAGACTGGCTGGCCACAATCCATGGGGTCTCAAAAGAGTCAAACATGACTTAGCGACTACACCATCACCACCATGTTTCCATAACCCTTCATTCTAGACTGTATCACATTGTGAGATTTGGGCTATTTGTCTCCCTGGTT
Source organism: Oryx dammah (assembly GCF_014754425.2). Taxonomy (NCBI): domain Eukaryota; kingdom Metazoa; phylum Chordata; class Mammalia; order Artiodactyla; family Bovidae; genus Oryx; species Oryx dammah. The sequence goes on along the minus strand of NW_024070213.1, from coordinate 48,745,542 downwards.
AGATTAACAACAGAATTATTATTAATAATAATAGGTATTTACTGAACACTTACTGGATACTATTTCAAAGACCTAACATTTAGGTCATTTAATAACAGCAGCCCTATAAGATGGGGAATATTGTTATTCCTAGTTTACAGACACAGAAACTAAAATACCAAGTTGAATCAACGTGCCCAGGGTCAACTAGCTACAAGGAGACAGGTATGGGATTTGAACCCCCCAGCTCATGTTCTTAACCACTAGGTTACAAGGTAAAGGTTTCGTCTTATCAATCTCTGCTTTCCTTGCACCCAGCCCAGGGTCTGGCCCTCAGTGTACACTGAGTAAATAATCATTAAATGAATGACGGGAAAAATACATCATCTCTATTTGTGCACTGCTGCACCCAGTTCCAGGTCTGGTGCCTGGACAAATAGAAGATGCCATGTGTTGATTTGATTGACTAAATAATTTCATTTTTAGCTGTGATGCCCTGTGATGGTGGAGTAGGAACACAGAAATAAAATCCACCTCCCAGATAAGAGCTGCCACAGCTTTTGATTCTGAAGCCTCTATACTTTTCTACAGCCATCACTTCTAGCACCTTTTTTTTTTTCAATGCTGCACAGTTTGCAGAGCCTTAGTTCCTTGACCAGGGATTAAATCTGGGCCATTATGGCTCAGACAGTAAAGAATCTGCCTGCAATTCAGGAGACCTGGGTTTGATCCCTGGGTCGGGAAGATCCCCTGGAGAAGGGAATGGCTACCCACTCCAGTATTCTGACCTAGAGAATTCCATGGACAGAGCTGGGCTATAGTCCATGGGTTGCAAAGAGTCGGACACGGCTGAGTGACTAACACACACAGCAGTGAAAGCGCCAACTCCTAACCACTGAACCAACAGGGAATTCAACAGTGATTTTTAAAAGCCTTGTTGTTGTTCAGTCTCTCAGTCGTGCCTGACTCTTTGTGACCCCATGGACTGCAGCACGCCAGGTTTCCCTGTCCCTTACCAACTCCCGGAGCCTGCTGAAACTCATGTCCATTGAGTCGGTGATGCCCTACAACCATCTCGTCCTCTGTCGTCCCCTTCTCTTCCTGCCCTCAATCTCCCCAGCATCAGGGTCTTTTCTAATAATAGAATCCAAGCCCCACCAAGTTCTTGGACTTACCCCTTCATACACTGGGGAGTCTTGTGAGCAGGTCCAGGAAGAACTGAGCGCTTAGGCTGTGAAGTTCATGCTAAAGTTCCTTTCTAAGCCAGACCCAGAGGCCTGATCTTGAAGGAAGCCAATGTTCATAAAGGACAGACTTAGCATTCTCAAGCCACTACTTCAATAAATCAATAATAATAGTGAGTTGAAAGAATAAGCACTCTAGGCCAGTACATATGGACCTGTGGATCAGCCAGGCAGCTTCAGCACCAAACCTTCTAGGTGTCACGTGTGACAGGGAAGGATGAGGTGTGAATACAGAGAGAAAACGGGGCCCATTCAACCCTCTTGGTGTTGCCTTTTCTGAATTTGCCAGAGGCACTGCTCTCAACCAGACCCATGTAACAGCCCACTTCTCCTAAGCTGGTTTTAATCAACCACGGGGGCCCCAGGAGCACCTTCTTACCTGCCAGGTGCACTGCTAAAGGGGGCGCAGAGAGAGGAAAGAGGAGGCCCAGAGGAAAAAGAATGTTGGGGTGTGCAATTTGGGATTATATGAAATAAAACAACAGAGACCATAAAGTTTAACGAAATAATAGGCCCAGCCCAGGACTGCACCAGATGAAATACTCACAGGTGTGAGTTCCCCTTCCTTCAGCTAATTACGGGGACAAGACGTTAGCCCTTGCAGTGCCTGTTCCCAGCACGTGCCTGTACTGCTAAAGTATATGATTCTCAGTGTCACATTCTCAGATTCTGCATTTAGCGTCCCAGTCAAGGCTGATATTCAGCCAAAGGCTCCCATGAGACTGTACTGATAGTCTATAACAAACATCCATCCCAGGTGGACCACGCCTTTACTTTCTAATAATGACATATTTTGAATATGACATCCAGCTCCACATATTCATTTATTTAATATGTGTGCATGCATGCCTACTGTATGCCAGAAGCTGATCACACACCAGTGAAACCCTGGACCAAAAGAAGAAACTGAAAATGCCCCCTCTCCTTAGGAAGCTTACATTCCAATGGGAGAGAGCAGTACAGTAGCACAATATGTATATGGTGATAAATGCCAAGCAGAAGACGGAGGAAAGGCAGCAAGTACAGGAGGACAATTTTTGAACTTTTTTTTCAATATTTATTTAGCTGTTCCTAGTCTTAATTGTGGCAAGTGGGATCCTTTGTTGTGACATGTGGTATCTAGCTCCCTGCCCAGGGATCAAACTCTAGCCCCCTCCGTTGGGAGAATGGAGTCTTAGCTACTAGACCACCCGAGGGAAGTCCTAAGAACATGGGTTTTGAAGTCAGACAGACCTGATAGCACATCCTAGCTTCACTGCTTTCTTGAATATATTTAAAGTCCCCTTCGCCTCGGTCTTCTTTGTTGTAGCATGGAGCTAATAGTTATCCCTACTGCATGGGGCTTTGCAAATGGTTTTGTGAAGCTGGGCCTTTCATCATTTATCATAATCGTTGCACAAAGTGATACCCAACATATAATTTTTTAACCAATCCTTCCAATGCCATCTGACCTGTCTCATTGCTTCCTCTTTAAGAAGGCTAAGATCTGCATGGCAAGGATCCCCCATCTACCCTCAAAAGTTCACTCTTAAATCCGAATACCGTGGTAAGACAGGAGTCCTAACTAGGATTTGAGTCACATCTCGGTCAATGACAGGTTCTCGACTCAAAGCAAGTCCCCTCTGTCCTCTGGGTCTCACCACATGACTTAAGGCAACTGCCTTTCTGAAAGGCCTGTGACAGACAGAATAATGGTCCCCCCAAAGATCCCCACATCTTGATCCCTGAGGCCTGTGAATGTGCTACCCAGTGTGGCAAAAAGGACTTTGCAGAGGTGATTAGGTTCAAGATCTCGAGATGGGGAGTTTACTGGATCATCTCAGTGAGTCCAGTGTAATTACAGGGGTCCTTAAAAGAGTCAGAGATGCTGTGATGAAGCAGGGTGTCAGAATGATGTTACATACATTCGAAGATGCTACATTGTTGGCTTTGAAAACAGATGGCAGGGCCACGAGCTTCTGTGAGCTGGAAAAGGGGAGGAAACAGAGGCTCCTCCAGAAAAGATACAGTCCTGCTGATACCTTGATTGCAACCCAGGGAAATCAATTTCACACTCCAGTTTCCAGCACCGTGAAAGAAGACACCAGTGTTGTTTTCAGGCACTACGTTTGCTGTCATTCGTTGGAGCAGCCACGGGGAAGCAATATAAGGCCCCTCTGTTCATGTTCTCTAAAAGTGTCCCTGCCTGCCTGCTTTCCCATCCCTAACTCTCCACCGCTAACATCTAAGATACGTGACCTGGCAGGTCAGCAGGTAGTTGAAGCTCTCACAGAGGGGAGAAGTATAAACACTGAGCTTTATTACCCAGAAGCCAAGGGTCACTGAACCTCCATCAGACCAGAGCCAGATGGCTCAGAAACTGAACCAGGAGCTTCAGAATCACCACTCCCCAGAGCCCCAGAGCCCGGACAGGGCCAAGGAATTTATGATCTTTCCAACAAACACGTATTATGAGTTCCACCCTTACTCAGAACCAGAAGATTTTGCCCCGACCAGATCCATCCTGGCAAAAGATGGGACCGTCCACAGGAATGTAGCAAAGCGTGGCTCTTTTGCCTCCAACGTGAAAAGTACTAAGGGGAAAAAAAAAGACAGCCTTCTTTCACCATCGCTGACAGAGTCTTGCTCACCCTCTATAATTACCCAGTGTTGTTGGTGGTTTCGTGTGGTTTTCTTTTTTCTCCATAAACAATGTCATTTGCCTTTGCTTTTGAGAATGCTCCTTGGAGAAAGTGAAAAAAAAAAAAGTTGTTTTTTGGGATCCCTCCTGGTGGTTTAAAACTGCCAGGTGCCAGATCAGATCTTTCTGAGGATAAGTTCCATAAACATTCTGCCACGTGAAGAGCTCCCGCCTGGCAGTAGGAGCCGTGTTTTTAGCAGCCAGGCGGGTCACCAGGGGCACACCTGCTAACGGGAGCCCTCCTTGTACTTAGCCAGAGCTGAGGCGGATAGAGAGAGAGGGACCAAGGGACCGGGCAGGGTAGGTGGGCAGGACAGAAATGAGAGCTGGGGGCGAGGGCTGGGCTGGGGGCGTCCTGGCCTTAATAGGAAACAGTCTCGCAAGGGAGCCAGGCACTTTTTAAAAGACAATTTTCCTGTGCTGGGTCTTCATTGCTTTGCGGACCTCTTCTCTAGCTGTGGCGAGCAGGGTCTCCCCTCTGGTTGTATTGAAGCGAGGGGGTCTACCCACCAACGGCAGAGTGCAGGCTTCTCGCTGCAGTGGTTTCTCTTGTTGCGGAGCGTGGGCTCTAGGACAGGCATCTTCGTTAGCTGGGGCTCCCAGGCTCAGCAGTTGTGGCGCATGGGCTTAGTTGCCCTGTGCCATGTAGGATCTTCCCGGACCAGGGATTGAGCCAGTGCATTGCGTGGTGTATTCCTAACCACTAGACTACCAGGGAAGCCCCAGCCAGGCACTTTTTAAGGCCATGTGCTTAAACACTACTGACTGAGAAATAGTGATGATAAAGAAAAAAGTCTTGTATAAGGAGAAGAGAGGGGGTGCTGGTGGAAGTGGGCGGAGAAGGACAAGGAGTGGGAAAGAGAGACCATCACGGGAGGATGGGAAGAAGGGAAGGGAGGAAACCACAAATACTGGGATGTATGCATTATTTTTCAGGTTTGGACCTCAGTCGTGGCAGTGGGGAGCAGGAAACGTTCTCGAGAAATGTTTAGAAAGATGTGTCAGGGAGATCTGGTGACTGGATGAGAAAGTGGGGAAGAGGGGAAGTATAAGATTCATGCTTCTGACATGAGAAACCAGGGAGCTGAAGAAACCTTTACTCTGTTATGGCTCAGTGGAGGAGGAGAGAGTTTCAAAGGAGTAGATCGTTTGGGGCACAATGAATTCAGTAAGCTTGAACCTTTCATGGATCTTGGCTGCAGTCTCTCCCCTGGGTTGGAGAGATAGTTGGTGGCTCACTGGTGCATCTGAAAGGCTAGAGACCCAGTCACTGGAAACATTCAGACAAGAGGGAAGGAAAGTTCATGTGAAAACTGCACATTACGGATGCTGCCAGGGGCACTGTCACCCGTGGATGCTTGCTATCTCAACCCTGGATGATCAGTTTCTTCAGCAAAAGTGTAAATGACCTCTGATGATCTCTGCACCTCAAAGAGTCCAAGCTCTGGGCTGAGAGTTTGTGAATGGCTGAGAACTAGAAGAGAGAACAGCTTGTCTCATCTCCCCAAATAGAAACTGGGTTCCAAAGACAGATAGTCTGCTGCAAGGTCTTTAAACACCAAGCGTGCCCTTAACCAATGCTGGCTCAGAACTCAGGAGAGAGTTCAAGGCTGGAGATGAAACTCTGGTGTCCTCAGCCTATGGAGGTATGTTAAGCCCAGGAACAGAGGGCATCACCCAGGAAGAGAGGATAGAGCCAGGAGAGAGGACTGCCCATGGTCAAGCCCTTAGGTCTGATTAAGATGGCATATATCCCAAGAGGGAGTAGCCAAGGAAGTGAGAAGAAAACCAGAAATGTGAGGTAACGTGGACAGCAAGGGAGGGAGCAGGCACGTCTAGTGAACACAGATCAAGGGAAATGAGAATGGGAAGATCTCAGAAACCACTGGTGACTTCCGCAGGAGCCGTGTGACCACACAGAGGGGAATTCAGATCGCTGGACTGAGAGAAGGTAGGGAGTGGCCTACCGATAAGGTAGGCACAAGTGACTCCGATAAGGTGGCCTGTGGGCGGAGGCAAGAGGTAGGTTTTCTTTTCTGTTCTTTTCTTTCTGAGTAGGAGAGAGAGGAACATGTTCAAGACTTGCCTGGGCAGACCCAAGGAGGAAGCGGCTGAAGATAAAAGAGAGGAAGGGGAAGGATGGAGACAGTCTCCTTCCAGGTGGCTGGGGTCAGTCATTCAGCAGATATCACCAAACACATGGCTGCACACCCAGACACGATAGCAGGTCCAGAACACAGCTTCTAGAATGTTCAGCTCTTGATTCTTCCCCTGACTGATTACCTAAGTGACCTCGGCCAAGTCATGGAACCTCTCTGAGCCTCGATTTCCTTGGCAGTAACATGAGGCTAATAGTTTAACAGGCGTCACACACTTGTTGTGAGCAGGGAGTTGAAGCATGAAAACAATAACCACAGCAAACATTTAGTAAGCACTTATTGTGTATTAGTATTTAGTTGTTTCAGACAGGTGAGCAAATCCAGTCCCTCTATCCACCTCAAGTAGAGATAGTGATTTTTAAGTAAGCTTTCTTCTGGGATTTTTTTCCTCTGCATCCATGAGTCTCTGCAATGTAGACCTGAATGTATATATTCAACAAATCTTTACCAAGTGCCTACCTATACTAAGTACTAGTAGTATAGGTGCTAAGTGCTTTCATCCTCATAGTATAAGTGCTAAGTACTTTCATCCTCACACATACTCTGTGAGGCAGGTGCTATTATAATCACCTCCATTTTACAGGTGAGGAACCAAGGCAATGAGGAGTTAAGGAACTTGCCCTGAGTCACACACCCAGACAGCCGAGGTCCAGAGCCTGTGCTCCTAGCCCCTAGCCTATCCTGCCTCCACCAGCTCCAAGAAATTCAAGGGTAATAACAGGAAGTGAAGCAAGAGGTCCACAGCCAATGGATGTAGGAACAGGCTGGGAGATGGGAAGCTTGGTAAGAGGCTTCTGAACAAGGCACTCTGCCCAGAGTGTATGATTTTGCAGCTGGCTTTTTAGTGAGTCTGGCAGAATTAGAGACCAATAGAGATGCATAACGGAGAAGGCAATGGCACCCTACTCCAGTACTCTTGCCTGGAAAATCCCATGGACGGAGGAGCCTGGTAGGCTGCAGTCCGTGGGGTCACGAAGAGTCAGACATGGCTGAGTGACTTCACTTTCACTTTCCACTTTCATGCATTGGAGAAGGAAATGGCAACCCACTCCAATGTTCTTGCCTGGAGAATCCCAGGGACGGTGGAGCCTGGTGGGCTGCCGTCTCTGGGGTTGCACAGAGTCGTACATGACTGAAGTGACTTAGCAGCAGCAGCAGCAGCAGAGATGCATAACGGGTGGAGCTAGTAGTAGAGAATCCACCTGCCAATGCAGAAGACGTAAGAGACGCAGGTTTGATCCTCTGGAGAAGATCCTCTGGAGAAGGAAATGGCAACCCACTCCAGTATTCTTGCCAGGAGAATCCCATGAACAGAGGAGCTTGGCAGGCTACAATCCATAGGATCACAAAGAGTCAGACATGACTGTAGCAACTTAGCATGCACACAGGCTCCTAATGACAAGCTCTCCCTTGGTGCTCTCTTAAGATACAACTTCATTGTCTCTGACTTCTGAGAGCACCAATCAAAAGACTTCAGTGGAAAATGTCCCTGCCCCAAATCGTCAGGGTCTCCCAGGCCTCTCATGGGGCTTCTAAATCCTAGCAAGCAAGGCAACTTCATGGAGCTGCTGAGCCAGAAAGGGTTTTGCCTACTGACTTCACTTTCTAACCTCTGCCAAGGGGCACCCTGAGGCCACTGCGGGCTCTGCATCAGCCATTATTTCTGGAAAGAATTTCCATCAAGAAAAAAATAGGTTCTGGCTATTACACAATGCAGAGATGGGCAAACCACCAGTGAGTGCTGTTTGTAACTGTAAATGTTTTTGGGGGGTTAAGCTTTGGCACCAACAAGGACAGGAGCAGGGTATGATGATCCATTCCGGACTCCTTGGGGTGGTTGGACGGGGCCGCCCAACCTGAGCATGTGATCCTAAAAGAGCTGTTTTAAGGCTTTTTCCACCTGTTGCATTCAGTAGAGAGGTTTTCAGGCATGCTCTGTATCTCAGTCATGTCCGACTGTTTGGGGCCCCATAGACACCCAGGCTCCACTGCCCATGGAATTTTCCAAGTGAGAATACTGGAGTGAGTTGCCACTTCCTTCTCCAGGGGATTTTCCCAACTGAGGGATCAAACCCTTGTCTCTTGGGTCTCCTGTACTGGCAGGTGGATTCTTTACTGGGAAGCCCCATAGAGAGGTTTTGAATCCCCCACAAAAGAAACTTCTCAGCTGTGCACACCACCACCCCATTTTTACCCCCCCCCCATTTCTGGTTTCTTACTTACATAAGCCAACTTGGAGTTCTTGGCTAGTTCATCCCATTCTCTCCTAATAGAACCGCAGAACCTTAAAGCTGAACCGCAGAACCTTAAAGCTGAACATCAGGGAAAATGGGGCCAAACTTATTGTGCGGATCAGTGCTACTTCCAAGCAGAGTCTGAACTAGAACCCTCCACTCCAGGAATTTATCTCCTCTCGGTGCTCTGCACTACACTGCCCCCTTCTGGCAGTGGAGGGAAATTGCCCTTTTGATCTGCGTGTAGTTTTCAAGACTCTTGCTTTGACACCTCACAGGGCAGACTTTCTCTGCAGAGTGACTCCAGGGATTGGGGCACTAGGTGGTGTTTCTCTTTACAAATCGTACTCACTTTTTCTAGCACCCCTTCTGACCTCCGGGAGCTAGTTCCTCCCTGAGAGGGACAGGATAAAAGTAGACATCTGTGGAAAGAGGTAAGGAAGGTGAATCTAGAGCTGGGCCTAGTTCTTGGCTAGCAGAGCCCTTGTTCTTGGCAGGAGAAACCATACTGCATGACAAGAGAGCCCAAAGATCTCCAACATGAGGTTGCAGGCCTTAAAAGAGATTTACAAAGAGCCCAAAGTTTCCATTTCTCAGGGTGACAGTTTCCATTACTTTATCTCATACACAGCAAGGATCAAAATCCCAAATGCCTTTGAGAGCCAAACAAGGGTCCTAAATGGATATAGAAGCAGACGTGAGTGAATAATGGGACTTTCAAGAATCTCAGAACACAGGCCCACCTGGAGATGCTCAGACTCAAAATTCTCAACATGCATTTTGCTGTCCAACTACAAGTCAGTTCATTTCATAAGACTTATATTTTCAGATGACACGACCCTTAGGGCAGAAAGTGAAGAAGAATTAAAGAGCATCTTGATAAAAGTGAAAGAGGAGAGTGAAAAAGTTGGCCTAAAGCTCAACATTCAGAAAACTAAGATCATGGCATTCGGCCCCATCACTTCATGGCAAATAAATGAAGAAACAGTGGAAACAGTGAGAGACTTTATTTGGGGGGGGCTCCAAAATCACTGCAGATGGTGATTGCAGCCATGAAATTAAAAGACGCTTGCTCCTTGGAAGGAAATTTATGACCAACCTAGACAGCATATTGAAAAGCAGAGACATTACTTTGCCAACAAAGGTCCATCTAGTCAAGGTTATGGTTTTTTCAGAAGTCATGTATGGATGTGACAGTTGGACTATAAAGAAAGCTGAGCACTGAAGAATTGATGATTTTGAACTGTGGTGTTGGAGAAGACTCTTGAGAGTCCCTTGGACTTCAAGGAGATCCAACCAGTCCATCCTAAAGGAGATCAGTCCTGAATGTTCATTGGAAGGACTGATGTTGAAGCTGAAACTCCAATACACTGGCCACCTGATGTGAAGAGCTGACTCATTTGAAAAGACCCTGATGCTGGGAAAGATTGAGGGCAGGAAGAGAAGGGGATGACAGAGGATGAGATGGTTGGATGGCACCACCAACTCAATGGACGTGAATTTGAGGAAACTCCAGGAGTTGGTGATGGACAGGGAGGCCTGGTGTGCTACAGTCCATAGGATGACAAAGAGTCAGATAAGACTGAGCAACTGAACTGAACTGAACTGATATTTTCAACTCCCTGCCTTACAGTCAATTTTGAAGTAATATTTATGGAGCACCTTATTGTGTGAAGGGCACTGTTCTCAGCACCTGAGATGTAATGACTCTGTTAAGGGTCACACAACCCTATGAAGTAAGTATTCTTAGCATCATCCCCATTTATAATGGGAAATGGAGGCTCGGAGCCCATCAGTATCTTTCTCTATGTCCAACAGATCTAAACTCAGGTAATCTGGCTCCAGAACCCAATTTCTAACCATCAGTATTATATATACCATACAAGTATGTAGAGTTGTATCCTTGGACATTGTTGTTTTTCAGTTGCTAAGTCATGTCCCACTCTTTGTGACCCCCTGGACTGCAACACACCAGGCTCGCCTGTCCTTCACTATATCCAGGTGTTTGCTCAGATTCATATCCCTTGAGTCGGTGATGCCATCCAACCATCTCATCCTCTGTCATCCCCTTCTCCTCCTGCCCTCAATCTTTCCCAGCATCAGCGTCTTTTCCTATGAGTCGGCTCTTTGCATCAGGTGGCCAAAGTATTGGAGCTTCTGCTTTAATATCCGTTCTTCCAATAAATATTTAGGATTGATTTCCTTTAGGATTGACTGGTTTTATCTCTTTGCTGTCCAAGGGACTCTCCGGTGTCTTTTCCAGCACCACAGTTTGAAAGCATCATTTCTTCGGCGCTCTGCCTTCTTTATGGTCCAACTCTCACAGCTGTACATGACTACTGGAAAAACCATATCTTTGACTATATGGGCCTTTGTTGGCAAAGTGTTGTCTCTGCTTTTTAATACACTGTCTAGGATTGTCATAGTTTTCCCTCCAAGGAGCAAGTGTCTTTTAATTTTATGGCTGCAGTTTGTCTGCAGTGATTTTGGAGCCCAAGAAAATTATGGTTATTATGGGATGTCAATTGTATCATTTTGGCAAAAAAAAAAAAAGTGATTTTTAGTACACAGAAAACAGTTGTTAGGGACAGACCAATGTGAGTCTGAATCCTCTCCCCAACAATTACTGTATAATGTCAAAGCAAATCAATGAAACTTTCTCAACTGCAGTGAATGATCAGCTAGATAGAGACTGTCATTCTTACTCCTTAGGATAATCACCAGGATTGAGTGAGATAAGAAATGTGTTTTAATTAATGCATGACATAAAACTCAGATACTTATGTTAGCAACTAAGCAGTCAGCTCTAGACTGAGCTGCTTTAAGGGTCAGTACCTGCCCTTCTGAACTAGCTAGATGTGGGAAGGATAGAGCCTTAAGGAGTTTCTAAGCTTCTACTAACAAAAAACTCCTGTTAACAAAACCCTTTATTGTTATCTAAGTTTTCAGAGGGAGCTAAGTTGGGGGGGGGGGGAATATACATATTACAATAATGTACATGTCACATGTAAATACATTCATGAGTCTTTTAAATAGTGGGTTTTCTTGGTATATTTCAATTGGCATAACTGGATTTATGAAACAGAATACTTAGAAAAATGAAGAAATCATTCCTGTGATCTCCAATTCAGACACTCGGTCTGTTCAGTCATTCAGTCATGTCTGACTCTTTGCAACCCCATGGACTACAGCACGCCAGGCCTCCCTGTCCATCACCAACTCCCAGAACTTGCTCAAACTCATGTCCATCGAGTCAGTGATGCCATCCAACCATCTCATCCTCTGTCATCCCCTTCTCCTCCTGCCTTCAATCTTTCCCAGCATCAGGGTCTTTTCCTATGAGTCAGTTTTTCGCATCAGGTGGCCAAAGTATTGGAGTTTCAGCTTCAATGCTGAAGCTGAAATTCAGACACTAGATGGCGCTAAATTCTCACTTCAAGTGGCATCTCTCGTTCTTACAGCCATCAGCCTCACAGATTTAGGGTTACACCTCCTCCGAAAAAGTTCGAGAGTGAGCTACTTTAGATTTGCTCCTGGTGCATCAGGGAGTCTTCTAAGTAAACAGGCTTCGGATGAAATTACCCAATATATCAGCCTAGTCTAGCAGCTACTGCCAATAGCAAAACTGACAAATTGCTAGCTCCACCTTGGTAAGAGAGAAAGTATTTGAGCACCTACTTTATGCCAGACACAAATGAGAGCTAGCAATACAGCCTTGGTTAACACAGAAGTCATATCTGCCCTTCAGGGATTTGCCCACCCTCAAGTTCTTTTTCCCTCCGCTCTCCTACTACCCACAATATGCTCCCAAAGAATCATGTAAGATGATGAAGTCAAGGGAAGCTGGAGCTGGAAGAAAACTTGGAGATCATTTTATGACCCTCCTCACTTTACAGACAGGAGGGCAGACAGGGGCCCAGAGAGAGAAGATGAATTATCCAAAGAAAAACAGGCCAGCAGATGGAACTAAACCAACTTTCTGATCCCTAGGTCCTTTTCCTCCCTGCCCCCCCCCGTCCTTAAAATTTCAGCTGGGTAGAATTCCCTGGCAGTCCAGTGGTAAGGACTCCACATTTCCACCCCAGGGGGCATGAGTGTGATCCCTGGTGGAGGAACTAAGATTTGGCACGACCAAAAAAATAAAACTTCAACTGGGAACCTCCCAAGGAGAATAAACCAGGACAATCCAGTGCATGAGAAATGTAGACCTATGTTCCTGAGTTTCTAAGAGTGACTCTGTAGGACAGTAAGTATCTCAACCGGTGGTTCAGTGGTAAAGAATCTGCCTGTCAATGTTGGAGACACAGGTTTGATCCCTGGTCTGGGAAGATCTCCTAGAGAAGGAAATGGCTACCCATTCCAGTCTTCTTACCTGGGAAGACTTCTATGGGCAGAGAAGCCTGGCGGGCTGTAGTCTGAGCGAGTGAGCTCAGTGACTTCAGTCATGTCTGACTCTTTGCAACCATAGGGACTGTAGCCTGCGAGGCTCTTCTGTCCATGGGATTCTCCAGGCAAGAATAATGGAGTGGATTGCCATGTCATCCTACGGGGGGGTCTTCCTGACCCAAGGATCAAATCCATGTCTCCTCTGGCTTCAGCTTTGCAAGCGGATTTTTTTTTTTTTTTTTTTTTTAACCACTGAGCCACTGGGGAGGCCTGGGCTACAGTGTGTGGGGTCTCAAAGAGTTAGACACGACAGTGACTAAACAATAACAACAAAAGCGCCGTCACACTGGGCAACTACACCCGATTAATAACAGGCATGTCAACACTATCAGGTATTTACACACAGACAGGCTGAGGTTTCCCCACAGCCCATTGCCCAACAGGTATTGCTCTTGGCTGCTCAGGACCAATACGCTGAGCACCAGCCAAGGGGCCACTCCCCTTCCTGCCAGAATGCAGTTCCTGCTTGCAAGGACTCAGCTTTGCTTGTCTCTGGACATTTCAGAAATTTGCTTAGGCCTAGAGTGGAGCCCAGACAAATAGAGAGAAGAGAAGAAACTAGCTCTGTCTCCTTAACAATTAGTTTCTGAACTTGGGGAGCAAGTTCCTCTCCCTGAGTCTCAGTACCCCTGCCCTTGGTCTGTAAAATAAGGGAGCTCGGGAATACTTTTTTAGCCTGAGCTCTCCAAGGCCTGCCATGTGGCTATTTAGCTTGACTATCGTGAAAAGTAATTACTTATCTTTAAATATAGCTCCTCATGAAATATACGGAGATGATCGTTTGTTTTCCGATCTCACACTCTCACATCATCCTGATAGTCAGAATGGCTATCATCAAAAAGACAAGAAACAACAAGTGGCAGAAATGTGGAGAAAAGGTGAGCCCTTCCACTGTGGGTGGGAATATAAATTGGTGCAGCCTCAATGAAAAATAGTATTGAGGTTCCTCAAAATATAAAATAAAATAAATAGAGCTACCAGGTGATCCAGCAGCTCCACTTCTTGGTATTTACCCAAGGGAAACAAAAACACTAAGTTGAAAAGATATGTGCACACGTATGTTTATTGCAGCATTATTTTCAGTGGGCAAGAAATGGAAGCAACTTGTCTACAACAGATGAATGGATAAAGAAGATGTGGCATGTATATACAATGAAGTATTGCTCCACCATAAAAAAGGAATGAAATCTTGCCGCTGGAGGCAAGACAAGTGTGGATGGACCTGGAGGCCGTTATGCTAAGTGAAATAAGTCAGACAGAGAAAGACAAATACCCTATGATCTCACTTAGTTGTGGAATCTAGAAAGCAAAACAAAATAAAACAGTCATAGATGCAGAGAACAAACTGGTGGTTACCAGAGTGACAGGGGATGGAGGGAAGAGATGAAACAGGTAAACGGGAATAGGAGGCACAAACTTTCAATTATTAAATAAGTAAGTCATGGGAATGTAATGCACAACATTGTGTGTGTGTGTGTGCATGCTCAGTTGTGTCCCACTCTTCAAGACCCCATGGACTATAACCCACCAGGCTCCTCTGTCCATGGGATTTTCCAGGCAAGAATATTGGAGTGGGCTGCCATTCCCTACTCCAGGGAATCTTCCTGATCCAGGGATTGAACCCACATCTCTTGAGTCTCCTGCATTGGCAGGCAAGTTCTTTACCACTAATGCCACCTGGGAAGCCCATATAGCATACGGAATATAGTCAATAAAATTGTAACAACTTTGGACAGTGACAGATGGTTATTAGACTTCTTGTGGTAATCATTTCATAATGTATAAAAATATCAAATCACTGTGTTGTAACACCCAAAACTAATATAGTGTTTTCTGTTAGTTATAATTCAATTTTTTTAAAGTATGAATGTTTCCCTTGGTATTTCTTCCTTTTTAAAAAATTTTCATTGCAAAACATTTCTGACATACAAAAAATTATCAAGAATACTGACAGACTAAGAGCCAAGCGGTTAGCAAAGAGTTGGACACAACTGAGATGACTTGGCACGCATGCACGCATGGGAAATATATGTGATAGTAAAATATTCATTGTAGTATCTCAGTAGTAAATGTATGAGTGTTCACTGGACAATTCTTTCCATTTTTTGTTTAAATTTTCATAATAAATTGTTAAGAGAAGAAAAAAGATATTAAGAACAATATAATGAATGCCCAGGTAATCCCCACTTAACCTAAGAAACCAATCTGAATTTGGATAGTCAGTATCCTAGCTACTTTTTGATCCTTGTACTATAATATACAGTATTATTTTGTATGCTTTCTTAATTTTATATACAAGTTCTTATACTATGTATTTTCTTTTCTTTTTTTTCCCACACAGCATTTAGTTAAGAGATCCATTCACATTGATACACAGGTTCTGATTTATTCATTTTTATTATTGTTTTGGAGTACATTGATTGAACAAGGGATAAAGTAGTCATTGGTTAGGTTACCAGACTTTTTAGGTATTTACAGTCTTTTACTTATTTGCTTGTTTTGCTTATTTAACTTATATGCAGAGTACATTATTTAACTTATATGCAGAGTACATCATGAGAAATGCTGGGCTGGATGATACACAAGCTGAAGTCAAGATTTCTGGGGAAAATATCAATAACCTCAGATATGCAGATGGCACCACCCTTATGCCAGAAAGTGAAGAAGAACTAAAGAGCCTCTTGATGAAAGTGAAAGAGGAGAGTGAAAAGGTTCGCTTAAAACTCAACATTCAGAAAGCTAAGATCATGGCATCCAGTCCCATCACTTCTGGCAAATAGATGGGGAAACAACGGAAACAATGAGAGACATTATTTTCTTGGGCTCCAAAATCACTGCAGATGGTGACTGCAGCCATGAAATTAAAAGACGCTTGCTCCTTGGAAGAAAAGCTATGACCAATCTAGACAGCATATTAAAATCAGAGACATTATTTTGCCAGCAAATTTCCCTATAGTTAAAGCTATGATTTTTCCAGTAGTCATGTATGGATGTGAGAGTTGGACTATAAAGAAAACTGAGCGCCAAAGAACTGATGCATTTGAGCTGTGGTGTTGAAGAAGACTCTTGAGAGTCCCTTGGACTGCCAGGAGATCCAACCAGTCCATCCTAAAGGAGATCAGTCCTGGGTGTTCATTGGAAGGACTGATGTTGAAGCTGAAACTCCAATTCTTTGGCCACCTGATGCTAAGAACAGACTCACTGGAAAAGACCCTGATGCTGGGCAAGAATGAAGACAGGAGGAGAAGGGGACGACAGAGGATGAGATGGTTAGATGGCATCACCAACTTGATGGACATGAGTTTGAGTAAGCTCTGGGAGTCGGTGATGGACAGGGAAACTTGGTGTGCTGCACTCCATGGGGTGGCAAAGAGTCAGACATGACTGAGCAACTGAACAGTCTTTTACAGGGTTTCCCTCCCTAGTGGCTCAGTGGTAAAGAATCCACCTACCAAGGAAGGAGAAGTAGGTTCGATCCCTGGGTCAGGAAGATCCCCTGGAGAAGGAAATGGCAACTCACTCCAATACTCTTACCAGGAAAACCCCATGGACAGAGGAGCCTGGCACAGTCAATCCATGGAGGTCACAAAAGTGTCAGTCATGACTTAGTGACTAAACAGCAACAGTCTTTTTAGTTACAAGCAGTACTATTATGCTCATCATTTGCATGGCTCCACGTCACTTTGTGTCCATGTGAAAATCGGCATTGCTTAGTCACTAATGTGTCAGACTCTTTGTGACCCCGTGAACTGTAGCCCACCAGGCTCCTCTACCCATGGGAGTCTTCAGTCAAGAATACTGGAATGGGTTACCATTTCCTTCTCCAGGGGATCATCCTGACCTAGGGATTGAACACAAGTCTCCTGCACAGCAGGCAGATACTTTACCACTGGCCACCAGGGAAGCCAAAAGTTGGCATAATGATATACGATTCCATGTAGTAAAGAACGTGGCTTCTGGAGCTTTGGGACACAGCTGGATCCAGGTTTTCATTCTATGTCATCAGGAACCAGTTACTGCCATCCCTTGGATTTGCTTTCCTCTATGCCAGCTTCATTCTCAGTGACCTCTCCACATAAGATGGCCCCTAGCAGCTGTGGGCTTCTATCCAGCCAGTGGACAAAGGACACCCCTTTCTAGAAAGTCCCAGCAGCAATGGGTGAGATTGGGACATGTGTTTGTCAACTACAAATTGACACTTGCCAAGAGCATTTGCCAGCGACTGAACAACAACAAGGGCCTTTGCCATCGGCCTCCGTGGAGATTGAGCCCTGTGCTGCTGCAGCTGCCAACCTTCAGCACCCTCTGAGGGGAATTCAGGGTGGGGAGCGAGGCACTCTGTGCTCCAGGGAAACTGGTAGAACAGGTCTTTAGACAGATATTTTCAGGAATTGATTTCATGATCCCAATCCTTTCATCTCTCCGTATCTAGAAAATTACGAAATCCCTTTATGGTGACATCAGTTCCTCATGACTAGGAGAAAATCGTTTATAAAACAAGCACTTGATTGCATTAAGCTCCGCCTTCACCAAAATCTTATATATTGACCCTCCCTCATTGCCTCTTTGGAGCAGTCTCTCGGAGCTATCCATCTGAGGTGCTGTCTCTGGGCTGCAGTCCTCATTTTGCCCCAGATAAAATTTAACTCTCATGTTGGGTAGGGCTCTCCTGGTGGCTCAGATGGTAAAGAATCTGCCTGCAATGCAAGAGACCCCGGATTGATTCCTGGGTCAGGAAGATCTTTGTGTATCTTTTTAGTGTAGTCCTTGGGGGTCTACACTAGTAGTATTTCTTTGTGTATCTTTTCAGTCAGCTTGTTCATCTCGAACAAATGAAACCAGGATTGAAGAAAGTAGGGAAAACCACTAGACCATTCAGGTATGACCTAAATCAAATCCCTTATGATTATACAGTGGAAGTGAGAAATAGATTTAAGGGCCTAGATCTGATAGACAGAGTGCCTGATGAACTATGGAATGAGGTTCATGACGTTGTACAGGAGACAGGGATCAAGACCATCCCCATGGAAAAGAAATGCAAAAAAGCAAAATGGCTGTCTGGGGAGGCCTTACAAATAGCTGTGAAAAGAAGAGAGGCAAAAAGCAAAGGAGAAAAGGAAAGATATAAGCATCTGAATGCAGAGTTCCAAAGAATAGCAAGAAGAGATAAGAAAGCCTTCTTCAGAGATCAATGCAAAGAAATCGAGGAAAACAACAGAATCAGAAAGACTAGAGATCTCTTCAAGAAAATTAGAGATACCAAGGGAACATTTCATGCAAAGATGGGCTTGATAAAGGACAGAAATGGTATGGACCTAACAGAAGCAGAAGATATTAAGAAGAGGTGGCGAGAATACACAGAAGAACTGTACAAAAAAGATCTTCAAGACCCAGATGATCATGATGATGTGATCACTAATCTAGAGCCAGACATCTAGGAAAGTGAAGTCAAGTGGGCCTTAGAAAGCATCACTACAAACAAAGATAGTGGAGGTGATGGAATTCCAGTTAAGCTGTTTCAAATCCTGAAAGATGATGCTGTGAAAGTGCTGCACTCAATATGCCAGCAAATTTGGAAAACTCAGCAGTGGCTCCAGGACTACAAAAGGTCAGTTTTCATTCCAATTCCAAAGAAAGGCAATGCCAAAGAATGCTCAAACTACCGCACAATTGCACTCATCTCACATGCTAGTAAAGTAATGCTCAAAATTCTCCAAGCCAGGCTTCAGCAATATGTGAACCGTGAACTCCCTGATGTTCAAGCTGGTTTTAGAAAAGGCAGAGGAACCAGAGATCAAATTGCCAACGTCCGCTGGATCATCGAAAAAGCAAGAGAGTTCCAGAAAAACATCTAATTCTGCTTTATTGACTACGCCAAAGCCTTTGACTGTGTGGATCACAAGAAACTGGAAAATTCTGAAAGAGATGGGAATACCAGACCACCTAACCTGCCTTTTGAGAAATCTGTATGCAGGTCAGGAAGCAACAGTTAGAACTGGACATGGAACAACAGACTGGTTCCAAATAGGAAAAAGAGTACATCAAGGCTGTATATTGTCACCCTGCTTATTTAATGTCTATGCAGAGTACATCATGAGAAACGCTGGACTGGAAGAAACACAAGCTGGAATCAAGATTGCCAGGAGAAACATCAATAACCTCAGATATGCAGATGACACCACCCTTATGGCAGAAAGTGAAGAGGAGCTAAAAAGCCTCTTGATGAAAGTGAAAGAGGAGAGCGAAAAAGTTGGCTTAAAGCTCAACATTCAGAAAACGAAGATCATGGCATCCGGTCCCATCACTTCATGGGAAATAGATGGGGAAACAGTGGAAACAGTGTCAGACTTTATTTTGGGGGGCTCCAAAATCACTGCAGATGGTGATTGCAGCCATGAGATTAAAAGGCGGTTACTCCTTGGAAGAAAAGTTATGACCAACCTAGATAGTATATTCAAAAGCAGAGACATTACTTTGCCAACAAAGGTCCGTCTACTCAAGGCTATGGTTTTTCCTGTGGTCAGGTATAGATGTGAGAGTTGGACTGTGAAGAAGGCTGAACGCCGAAGAATTGATGCTTTTGAACTGTGGTGTTGGAGAAGACTCTTGAGAGTCCCTTGGACTGCAAGGAGATCCAACCAGTCCATTCTGAAGGAGATCAACCCTGGGATTTCTTTGGAAGGAATGATGCTAAAGCTGAAACTCCAGTACTTTGGCCACCTCATGAGAAGAGTTGACTCATTGGAAAAGACTCTGATGCTGGGAGGGATTGGCGGCAGGAGGAGAAGGGGACGACAGAGGATGAGATGGCTGGATGGCTTCACGGACTCGATGGACATGAGTCTGAGTGAACTCCGGGAGTTGGTGATGGACAGGGAGGCCTGGCGTGCTGCGATTCATGGGGTCGCAAAGAGCTGGACACACTGAGCGACTGAACTGAACTGAACTGAACTGAATCCTGGGTCATATGTTTATTGCGGTCAGTCTCATCAAATGGCAGTGGACTGAGAATGGGAAGGGGTGATTCTGTGAATAAAAGCAGAAGAGCTGTTGCCAAACACGGGAGGACTGATGCTGGGCAGGCAACGACAGAGGTCCAGGGCCTCGTCGGTCCCTCCTGTGTGCAACCCTTTACCACTGCATGCCATACTACATGTGATCCTACATACCCGTGTGGGAATCTCAAGGAAAGGAGACCTCAGCCTTCATCTTGTCTCCCAGAGTGAATACAGTTCTGCCCTGTTCATAATAAACGGCGGCCTGTGGAATCCAGTCTTGACCAGATGCAGCCTGCGGAGGAGGACAGGCAGTCAAAGCCCCTGCCTCTGTGGTTTTCACCTCCTCCCCTCTGGACCCAGCCCAAGAGGGGAGTGGTTTCTATCACTCTTCACACTTCTTTGTCCTCTCAGAGTTGTTGACCAGCAAGATGGAGACCCTAAAATTTTTTGTCCAGTTCAAAAACCTTATGAATGCAAACAGATACCGTTTATTGAACACCTACTATGTGCATTTTTAAAAAATATGTGACGGGGCAAGATTTAGCAAATAAGAGTGTCTTCAGCCTTCTGTAAATATACTAAGAGCAGTTGTATGTTTTAATAAATTTTGTACAGTGTGAATTATATCTCAATGAAGTTTTTTTTAAAGGAATTCCAGGTGTTATGTGGTATGATTCAATCTATATGAAAGTCAAGGATGGACTAAAGTAATCTATGGTGATGGGAGTCAGCAGAGTGGCTTCCTTGGGAGCTGATGAGTATGGGGCATAGGAAGCTTGCGAGGTACTGGAAACGTCTGTCTCAATCTGGTGGTTAGCCCGTGGTGTGTCACGTGTAGAGATCCAATCAGCTGAGTCCTTCTGACGTGTATGCTTTAAAGCTCACATGTTATACTTCAATAAAAGTCAAGAAGTACTGGGTATTTTTCAGTGAAGAAATCAGTTCTAGAGTAGTTCAGAGCACAGGATTTTTCCTCTGTTTATTTTTGTTTTTTCCATTTTTTTAATTGAGATGAAATTCACATAACAAAGTTAAACATTTTAAAGTGAATCATTCAGTGGAGTTTAGTATGACCACAGTGTTGTGTAACAACCACCACTATTGTGGTATCATTTTCATCACCCCAAAAGAGACCCGGTGCCTGCTAAGCAGACGCTCTCCACAACTCCTTCTGCCTCCCTCTGCCCCCACAACCATCAGCTTGCCTTCAGTCGCTGTAGATTTATTCTGGATATTTCATATATGTGGAATCATACAATATGTGACCTGTTGTGTCTGTAAGAGCACAGGTTTTTAACTCGGATATTCTTCTGAAGCCAAACGGGAGACACTGAAGGATTAAGTGGGGGAAAGGACACAGGCTGACTTTTGAGACATTCTCTTTCTCAAAGTTTCTGAGAAACATCACACCAGTTACCCACTGGGGATTTCCTGAATGGGAACCAGGCTGGGGACAAAGAGGCCAACTGGGAGCTTCATATCCCTCAAGATACGGACTGCAGTTTGTACAGTTAGCTCTGTTTCTTTCCACATTTACTGCCTGCCCAGAGCTGGACTGTAAACCTCATGAAGGCAGGAACCACATGTCTTGTTCCTTGTCATCTTTTTGTTCCACAAAGAGCGGTGCTCTCCGAGTAGTGAGTGAATAGTGAGTGCATGAACCCGGTTTCTGTATTAATAGGCTGAGGGTGCAGTCAGGGGTTGCTGCTGGAATTCAGGGGCCATCCAATGATGGAGTAAAGGCTGGGGGATGTGGGATGGAGTGGCTGTGTCTAGGCTTCTATCCAAGAGGATGTGGAAGGACAGGAAAAGGGAGAGTTGGGAAGACAGGAGGGACTCTTGAGCTTCTAGTTCAAGCAATGAGGGAGCAGTGGTTACACTGATTCCAGGGAAAAACAATGACTTTAGTTTTGAACCCTGTGAGATGGCGGGGGGTGGGGTGGGGGTGCAGTGTGTCCCGATGTTGCTGGATATTTAGATCCATAGCTTAGAATCATGCTTTGAAGAAAACATTTTCTTGTTGCTCAGTCATGTCTGACTCTTTGTGACCCCATGAACTGCAGCCTGCCAGGCTTCCCTGTCCTTCATGATCTCCCAGAGTTTGCTCAAATGCATGCCCATTGAGTTGGTGACGCCATCCAACCATCTCATCCTCTTGATGCCCCTTCTCCTCCTGACGTCAATCGTTCCCAGCATCAGGGTCTTTTCCAGGGTCTTTTCCACAGGCTGTTGTGGAAAACATAGAGTGATTTCTAAATATTTAACGACTGTCAAAGCATGGGTGCACAGTCATCAGAATTAATGCTGGCCATGAGGCTGAAGCACTGTCCTAGAGGTTCCAGTACATCCATATTTTAGCCAGTTGCCAGACTGTAAGAAGGTTAGTGGTCGCAAAAGAAGGCACTCGGGGCCACAGGTGTTTACCAAGCAGCACAGAAGTATTTCAATCTTTCACCCTCTGGTGTGGCTGCACATCAACGAGCCCTGTAGTTCTTGCTATAGCCAGATGCTGTGTTAACCTAAACCCTCTCCACCTGTGGCCCCCTGCAACCCTCACAGTCATCCTGTTAGGTATCATCATCACCCTCACCATCATCATCATGCTAAGTGCCATGCAACATGGTAGCACTTTCCTTACCAGCATGCTGCCAGTCTTGCCTGGGGAATTTCACTGCAGTCGATTATCCTGGTTCTGGGTCGTCCACAGTTTTTTATGTTTTTTAGTATTTATTCTTATTTATTTGGCTGCATCAGGTCTTAACTGCGGCATGCAAGATCTTTGATCTTCGTTATGGCATTCGGGATCTTTTTAGTTGTGGCATGTGGAATCTAGTTCCCTGACCAGGGATCAAACCCGGGCACCCTGCACCGGGAGTATGGAGTCTTAGCCACCTGACCACCAGGGAAGTCCCTGAATCATCCACAGTTTAATCAAGGCCTTCAATAACTTTTGCCTATCCCCTGTTCAAAGGGTGGGGCAGCCTCATGTTTCCTGAGTGTTCCCATTATTCACGGACACATTCCAGTTGATTTCCCACAGGCCTCTGCGAGTCTACTCTAACCAGCCTAGCCCAACTCTCGCAGAACTTGCCACCCCATTAGACCTGGCTATAGCACCTGTGAGTCCTTATGCCATCTACCAGCTTTCAGGACTGTTACTCCCATTCCACTCAGCTATAGGTCCTTGAAAGACAAGGGTCTTGTCAGGTGCATCTTGCACTCACTGATATTTGGCAAAATGTTTGGCTATGGGCTCAACAAATGTCCACTGAATGAATAAGTGAGCAGACACATGAATAAGACTGAATTGTGATCGTTATTTGGGGAAAGATCTCATAATGCATTCCTTTTATCTTTCTTTACCACTTAAATTTATATCTAATTACTTCTCTGACCCTAGTAGATGTTTTCAACTATGAATATTAAATGAGAATATATTAAACTACTCCACAGTCGGAGATTAAGGACTGCAGAAACGAAGGTAAAAGAGCAAGAATATGCCTGATGCAACCAAGCGACCTGAGAAAGAATCAGAATTCGCTCCAAACGTGGGGGTTTACCCTGCTCAGCACCCTCCCCCAAAGAGGGCAAAATGAGTTGTTAAAACATACATATCAACTCTTTGACTTTTAAAATAAAAATAGATACGATAGCTATCACTAATAAGGGGCCCATCTTGATGTGCAAACTGCTTTGGGAAAAATAAGAGTCGTGAGGGCTTAGGGATGCTGACCCCAGGATGCAGAATGACTGACAGAGAAGTTCAGAGATGAGAGGCCCTCCAGTCAGAGTGGAAGCTTGACGCTCCGTATGCACTCAGGTCTTGGTCTCCCCCGCATCCTCTCTCCCTTTGGGAGAGAAAAGAGCTAATGCAGTCTCTGAACCAACAGACAGCAGGTGTTGCACAGGTCAATGCAGCCCTGCCCTTGTGCTAGTGGAAGTGGAGGACGCTGTTACAGTTAAGAGCAGGGACGGGGTTCAGACCTCAGCCCTGCCCTTTCCTAGCTAATGACTGTAGATTGTGCTTGTTTACAAGCCTGTTGTTCCTTCATAAAACTGGAAATGATACTGCCTACCTCCGGGGAGTATTACAAGGAATAAAGAGGCCTATGAAGTGCTAAGCACCATGCCTGGCAGACAGGTACTCAATTCAATAAACAGTATCCTTTGTTATAGAGTGGTAGGTCTATGGCAACCTGAGAAGTCAACATTCCTAGGTTTGCACAGGGGCCAAAGGTCACACAGATGAATCAACACACTGGTTCTCAAATCTGGCTGCACATTAGAATCAGCTAGGGAGCCTTTACTGATCTTTTTTTTTTTAACATTTATTTTTCCTTATTTGGCTGCACCAGGCTTCCCTGGTGGCTCAGAGGTTAAAGCGTCTGCCTCCAATGCAGGAGACCTGGGTTTGATCCCTGGGTCGGGAAGATCCCCTGGAGAAGGAAATGGTAACCCACTCCAGTATTCTTGCCTGGAGAGTCCCATGGGCGGAGAAGCCTAGTAGGCTACAGTCCATGGGGTTGCAAAAGAGCTGGACACGACTGAGCGACTTCACTCACTTCAGGTCTTAGCTGTGGCCTTCAAGCTCTTTTAACTGTGGCATTTGGGATCTAACTCCCTGACCAGGGATCGAAACTGGGTCCCCTGCACTGGGAGTGGAGAATCTTAGCCCCTGGACCATCAGGGAAATCCCTCAGCTAGGCCTTTAAAATGCTAGTGCCAGCCCTCTGTACCCACTGAATCCAAAATCTATGGAGAGGGGCTCCAGGTATTTTTTAGGCTCCAAGAGTCTAACAGAAAGCAAGGGTTGTAACCCTCTGCTATAGTTAAGCACTGGGGTCAAACAGTGACCTATAAAGAAAACTGCTAATAGTCAAATCAGAACTAGGTGCCCAGTCCTAACAGGGAGGACATCTTGATTGAAGAATTAAAAAAAAACAAAAAGTTTACAATTGAAAACTACCCATCTTTCTAATTCTGAATACTGCACATTAACACATCGTTAAAAGTTACCAAATTCTCAGAAAACCACCACTCTGGAAAAGTCATAACAAAGCTCAAGTGTTTATTAAGAATTAAAAATACTGTAAATAAGCCATACAGTTCATTTCACAGTAAACTAAACAAACCTTTTTTTTCTTTTTCCTTTTTTTTTTCTTTTTTTTTCTTTTTTAAAGGGCAAGACAGCCATTAAAGAACAGTACAGCTCAAAGGGGGAAGGGAAACAGCAAATGCTACAGAAAATGCACACGTTCCTCACTGATGGATGGGGTCTGCTGACAGCAAACCTCTTCAAGAACACTGTGATAAGAGAGAGACAGTGGCCTCCATTTCCTGGGGAGGCAGTATGCCTTTATGAGCAGCTCTCATAATACATTTCCTGAAGGAATCCAAGGACTCTCAGGGATTCTAAACCCTTATTCTGAACGCACTATTTGGGGCCTTATCAAGAGGTGACACAGGTCAGCCACAGGGGACTCTATGGGGGGTTGTGCCTTCACATTCAGAACCGTCTGAATTCTTTGCATAGTTACCACTGAGATCGTGAAATGGTTCAGGAATGGAAAAGACACCTTTCCCCACAGAAGGTGACCATCAAGCAGCTGATGCAACTAAAAATGGAGGGCTTGTCCCCCTCTCAATTCAGAGTTGACCTTAATGAGTTGTAACCAGTTTGAAGTGGAAGACAAGAAGTGAGTGACATCTCATGAGAACCTCGGCCAGAAGTACTAAAAAAAAAAAATTAAAATAAAATGAATTTTCCTTAAAGACAATTAGAAAGAAAAGTTCCTCCTCCCCCCACATTTTGCTTGAAATCTGCCAGCCAGGCAGGATTTTTGAGGTTAATCTGCTTCTGTTAATCCTCAACTGCAGCCACTACAGTTCTTCCCTGACACTAGGGAGAGACATCCCTTCTAGAAGGTGCCTCTGAGGCACAGAAGCCGTGCCTTCAGGAAACCCCCGCCCCCGAAGCTGAAGCAGAAGACTTTTGCACAACCGGTGGCGCGTGAGAACCATCATAAATAAGTTAACCAGGCACAAAATCGTGGAAGGCCCGGAAGGCCCTGGTGGTGCGGGGCGTGGAGGGACCTGGCTGTGGGGGGAGAGGTACGGGGGAGGCCATCAACATTTTTTTTTTTTTGGTCATGAAAAACTGCACTGGCCATCCGTGCCCTGCACCCGCAATCCATTTAGACTTTCTCGTGAATCTTTTCCACTTTCACAAACAACCTATCCAGGTCATTCCTCAGGTCCTCTAGCAAACCCTTGGCCGACTCCAAGTTGTTCTCGTTGGTCTCGATCTTCACCGAGTACGCGACCAAACTGTCCACAGCAGTCCTGAGCATTTTCAAGTCCGACTCCACCTGGCCCACAGAGGCTCTGAGGTTGTCGAGAGAGGAGAGTCTGTCCAGCAGGTCCTGGGGGGGCGCGGCGGTGGCCTCGCGGCCCAGCAGCGTGTGGACCTGCTCCTGCACCTTCTGCAGAGCCTCCACAGCGCCAGGGAGCTCGGCCATGCGGCGCTTCAGCTCGTCCACGTCACCAGCCAGCGAGAGCTGGGCCTCACCGAGGCCACGCACTGTGCCTGCCAGGCCCGCCTCGGCGTCGGCGGCGGGGCCCAGGCCAGCCACGCGCTCCTGCAGCTCCGCCAGGCGCCGTGCCTGCTCCTCGCTCTGCATGCGCAGAGCCTCCAGGCTCTCGCCCTGGCGCGCCCAGGCTGCCTGCGCCGCCTGCACCCCATCTTCCACGCTCTGCAACCGCGAGTCCAAGCCTTGGCTCTCCTTTTGGAGCGTTTCAAAGGCCTCGGAGGGTCTGAAGGCCTCGTCTTCTGGCCGGAGGGCTGCGGCCTTGAGCTGGCCAACCTCCTCCTTGAGTCTCCTGATCTCCTCAGGGAGGCGGGCAGCAGACTCCTCTGCCCGGAGGATCTTCTCCGTGAGCGCCTGAAGGGTGTGATGTTCCGAATCAGCTGCCTCCTTGAACCTCTGCTGCTCCTGTTTGAGGCTCACCAGTTCTTTGACCTCCGTGTAGACATCCGACTCCATGGTCTGGATGGTGCTTCTCAGGGCCTCCATGTCCTTCTCTTTGGACTTCACCGAGGTTTGTATTTCCTTAACCACTTCCTTCAAGGCTTTCAGATCCTGCTTATATCCCTCCGAGTCTTCTAGAGAGGCGACCTTGGCCTTGACGTCGTTGATTTCCTTCTGGCTCCTCTTCTGGACATCCGTGAAGATGGCGATGTTGTCATTGATGGACTTGGTGAGCTCCGTCAGCCTTTCCTCTACTGTGTTCTCCAGGGAGGTGAAGTCCCGCTCCCTGGCATCCTTGACCACGTGGATCCCATCAGAGAGGTCTTTGAGGATCTCATTCTGGAGTTTTTGCAAAACTTCACTGATACGGTTGATCTCGCTCTCCCCCTGCTTCACGGCTTTCTCTGTGAGATCATGTTTATGTTGGGAGCTTCTCACGAGGGACTCGAAAGTACCGAACGTGGCTTGCAGAGACTGCACCTGTAACCAAAATCCAGATGTTAACCACAGAGAACTGCTGAAGGGTTTTATGCGATTCAGCTATATTTCTTTTGATCTGCCCAGCTTAAAGGTCCCTCCGCCAACAGAACAGCTCCATAATTCTCCTTTGGGGAACCATCCTTACACACAGCCCATATGGTTTGGGGGACCAACCCAAAGGCACCAGTCCAAGCCCTCTAGGCCTGACCAATCAATGCTTTCCATCCACCCACTTCCCTACCCAGGCCTGGAACTACAGTGATTAGGGAATGGGCATGTGGCCTAAGCCAGGCCAGCAAGTCAATTGCATAATTTCTCTTAAAACTACTGGGAAAAGAAAGCTTTCTCTACTGGAATTGCTAGCTATAGGATGAAAGAAGCCTGGAACAGCTAAGACCAATGATCAATGCCTGCCTACAGATCAAGCCAGCACAGAAGGAAGCAGAACTCAGGGAGCGCAAGATCAAGTTCTGAAGATACAATTTAAATCCCTGGAGACAGCCATACTGAAGGCATCTACTCTGGAAGGAATCGACTCTGGAACTAGTAAGTTTGAGCCAATAAATTATCTCTCTTCTCCCTCCATCTTTCTTTAGGGCAGTTTTAGCTGAATTTTTAGCTCTTGCAACTGAAAGGTCCCAAGTTTTCATAGAAACAAAGCTGAGGCACATGGGAGACACTGGGCAGGAAGGCAGGAGACCAGGTTCAGGTCTCTGCTTGGTAGTTCTAACTCTTTGGCTCTGAACAGGTCACGTCCTCAACTGAAAATGTGATCAGTGAACCAGTGGCCCTCAGCAATTTCTGGCTTGAGAACACATTATGACACTGATTGCCACTATACATTCATTCTAAATAAATTCTACTCTAAACAGGGTCTGACCTGGGAACCACTCCAGGGAGCAGGTTTAATGTCCTGAGAGGCTGAGAGTATGATGATTAATGGCCTGCCAAAACAGTCAGAACTGCTGAGCAGAACTAAGCACAACAAAATGAGAGGAGGAAGGGGTGGTGAACGGATTAAATAAAATAGCAAAAAATTGATGGTTATTGGAAGTAGGGTTCACTATATTGATCTCTTTTCTTAATGCTTGAACATTTCCATAATGAAGGGCTTAAAATAAATAGCATGGGTTCTAGAATGGGACCACCTATGCTCAAATCCTAGCTTGGACACTTCCTAGCTGTGTGATCATGGGGAAGTAATTTAGCATATCTATGCCTTGGTTTCCTCAGACACAGGATGGATACAAAGATAGTATCTAACTTGTTAGTTTGTTTTATGAGAATAAAGTGAGTTAATATATATAAAGCGCTTAAATTGGGCCTAACACATAGCTGTGCCTAGTCGCTCAAGACTCTTTGCGACCCCATGGACTATAGCCCTCAAAGCTCCTCTGTCTATGGGAATTTCCAGGCAAGAATACTAGAGCGGGTTGCCATTTCCTCCTCCAGGGGATCTTCCTGACCCAGGGATCAAATCTGCATCTGTTGCGTCTCCTGCATTAGCAGGTGGATTCTTTACCACCATGCAACCTGTAAACAATAACTGTCACCTTCATTACCACTGCATCTTTCTAAAGGAGCTCAGCCATCTGGAGATTCCTAGCCCACCCCTGGCCCAGTGACAAAGGGCAAACACTACAGGACTATGAACAGTACCCTGGGCTCTAGTTCCAGTCCCACCAATAACCAGCTCTGTGAGCACAAGGAAGTCACACTCAAATTCCAAGTCCCAAGTTCTTCATCTATTAACAAATTGGTTTCTAAAGTCCTTTTTTGCTTCTACCAGTCTGTGATTTTAAAGCAGATTAGAATAAGGTTCTCAGGGACTCCAGAATACTAGACAATTTGCCTGCTCAACCAAATATAACCTGAGTCATAAAGGACACCTTGAGAAGGTACCAGAGACAGCTCTCCTCTGAAATTAGGTTATTCAGTCACAGAATCTGCCTGTTCTAAGCACAGATTTCAGAACAGAGGTGTCAACAGGTAGGCACAGTACCTGAAACATGGTAGGTGTTCATCAGTGTTTTCTGAATGAATCAAAAAATGAATGAATTTACAGAGCAAGACCTGATGAAGACTAGGCTGGTCCACTTCCCGGAACCCGTCTGTCACTCCTAACCTGGACTGGCTCTTTACAGATGGCTAGGAAGGGGACTAGATCAGAAATGACAGATGAAATCAATGAAAAGAGCACAGAAAGTGTCTCCCTATGTTGATACTGTTCATCTTCTGAGCTGTTCATCTTCACATGCAAAAACCCCATTATAATCAATATGCAGTGATATTGTTTCCCTAACATATGTGGGATGCCCACTAAGTGGTAGACAAGATGCCCGAGCAGAGTGACACTAAGACAGGATCCCTGCCCCCTAGGAGCTCACAGTAGAGGCTAGAGGCAGGGGTAAGAGACTAGTTAGCGGTGGCTGATATTCAACAGGAATCTGATGTAAATAATTATGCAAATTTAAGAGATATCATCTCAATCCACCCTCATAATAATCTCATGGCAGCTCCTATTGATCCCCATTTTACAAAGCAGGAGCCTGGGAAGTGGTAGAGCTGACCATCAGAATCCAAGAATGTCTGAGTTTAGAAACTGCACTCTTGGCCTCCAGTGATACACCCGGGCAGAAGCATGTTCAAAGTGCACTGAGTGCCAAGAAATGCTGCTCAGCCTCAAGCCATGACTCCCTCACTCGCCCACAAACAGCTCTTAGTCTCATTCAACTGACCCCACCGGCCTAAGCCTACTCCTAAAATCACTGTATGCCACCCTGGATCTGCCAAGGCAACCCAAGCCCTTCAGAGGGCCTAGAGCAGAACCAGGGTTTCTGAAGCCCTGCACCCATTTGTGCCTGCTGAATCTTCAGGCTAAGAACAGGCCAGCCTCTCAGCCCATTCAGCAGACCTGGGCCATGCCCCAGAACTGAGAGCATCTGAGAACAAGATCAGGTGGGCACCCAAAAGGGCAGTGGAGTAGCATGCTTCAAAGTCACACTGCTCTGATTCCAACCCCAGCTCCACCACTGAGGGTCTGCATGTGATCCTGAATGAGGAACACAACTGCTCCAGACTCAGCTGGCCTATCTCTGCAATGGTGCTCTTGTCTCAGAGGGTAACTGGGAACTCCTGGCCCTCAGTGAAGACTAATTACGAATAATAATAATACAGTAAGAATATGTCTCTGAGGAGAACCAAACCCTCATCCTCAGAGGAATAAGGTGCTCAAACTTAGTCTGTCAGAGGACTATCCATCACTACTCACTCCTTAAGGCAAAGTAAAATCTACTGGCCACCCTGGAGATCCAGAGTGAAGTGACCACATGCAATGGAAGATCCTATGTGGCAAATGTTCCAAGTCAATGAAATGAACATTAATTGAGCACCTACTAGGTACTAAGCAAGGCATGGGAAAGATGGCAAAATGAATAGGTAAGTGAACCGTGTTCTAGGAGTTCACTGCAGTTTGAATCCTAGCACTGCTACTTGCTGGTTGTGTAACCATGTAGAGTTACTCAGCCTCCTGCTGTTCACTTTTCCGGTCTGTGGAAAGCGGATCATATCAGTACTTATCAGTACCTGCGGGCACCGTGAGAGTCAGATGAATGCACAATAAACATGAGGCATTAAATAGGAGCCTGACTACACTACTAAAAAAGAAAGGTCATAATTTCAGTGGTTTACAGCCAGGAGGATTCTTGAAAACCTGGAAAGAGTCCTCCCCTTCTGCGGAGACGGGAGAACTGAGTACCCAAAGAGGAAAGGGAATCTGCACAAAGCTGAGACGGAGCAAGGGTGGGAACCAGATGGAAGAATAAGGCAGGGGCAGGGAAGAAGCAGAGAGAATGAACCTCAGTTTCTCCTGCCTCAACTCAAGACCTCCAACATCTGGGCCTCAACTTCAGCCTCCTCTCTCACAGCCTCCTAAATGTTACTCTGCTGCGGGCAGGGTGGCCATGTAGCGTCCGCCAAACAGGCCTGTGTGTTCCTCATGCCGTCTCTCAACAGTTATCCACCACCATATAGACCTAGACTGGTACCATGCTGGCCACTGGGTCACAGGCCTGGGCAAACTCCACCTTCTCACTCTTCTGAACTCACACAGCAGTCGCCCTCAACCCAAACCTACCTGTGGGCTGCTTCACAAATAGGATTTATCCTTTGCACCCTCGCACCCTCCACAGGGCCTACCAGGAGCCATGTCACTATCAGACTTCACCAAATATTATGATTGATTAGTAAGTGGGTGGATCAAGAGAGGAAACAGAGAGCCTACTGATGATACTTCAGCAGTATGTCTATTTTTTAAGAATGATTTGACATTCCAGATAGGCAAAGCAGCGCTGCCTACTTAATTCCCTTCAAAAAATCACCTCCCTTGGCCTGCAGCATGAAGCAAAATGACTCACTCCAGTTGCTCCGCCAGTCTTAAGAGGAAATTCCTAGTCCTGCATATTCTACACAGTCAATAGAAACTTGGCAGGGCCGGCAGCATGCTGGGAAAAGGAGGCAGCAATTCCGGGCTCAGAAGTGGTGGCGGGATTTTTTGTTTCAATCATGCAACCAAGTTTCATTGAGCAATGACATGAGGACGGAGGAGGGGGAATGAGGCTGAAGGAGCTGCGCTTGGTGTAAAAAGAAAAATCAGAAAAGGCAGACCCTAAGCAGCTTCCTGTTGAAAGGTGGGTCCATCCGAACCTGAAACAGGCCCCAGTGGCCTCAAGGCTGTCATGCAACCTGCCACTCACCAGTTGCAGTCTTTATCAATTAAGCTCTAAATCTCAATTTTCTGGTCTGGAAAACAGAGTCAAAACTGCCCGTCCTCTCTCCTTCCCCCCCTCCCAAGGTTGCTAGGAGGATTAGATAATAAGTGAGTAAGCCCTCTAAACACCATATAAATGTACCTCTGTATTATTCACCAGTGTGACCTAGT
Source organism: Oryx dammah (assembly GCF_014754425.2). Taxonomy (NCBI): domain Eukaryota; kingdom Metazoa; phylum Chordata; class Mammalia; order Artiodactyla; family Bovidae; genus Oryx; species Oryx dammah. Next base: position 48,713,355 of record NW_024070213.1, on the reverse strand, counting down.
ATCTTTGGCCGTTCCTCTCCTCTAAGGCTGAAATATGCTATCATATACTTCCAAGGCCCACTTAGCAGGGGGCCTAACGAGATGAAACATTTCATCAGAACTATACAAATGAGTAACATTACTAGCTTCTCTTTCCCCGGGCTCTGGGTCTATTAAAATCTGGCTCAGATGTCTCCCACGGGGAGAGCAGAGGTGCGGCCTTGCCCGAGGCTTCCAGGGATGCGCTGGTTTCCCTTCCAAGCTCCTCTCCAGACAACTCTGCCCATTCAGCGGTTCCTAATCCAAAAAGAATGAGCTCCCCAGAGCCTGCCGGCTTCCTTACAGGTCACCGCTAATGTCCTGTGACAGGCCCTTGGCCCACCCTCCCAGGCGGCCAGAACATCCTCCAAGCGGTCCATCCCTCGGGGCGATTCCTCAGCGGCCATTAACAAAGAGGGTCTGGGGGCTGCCTCGGAGCCAAAGGGCCGGGGCGAGGGGACCCCGGGCCGGGGGCGGAGGACACCCGGCCTGGGCCGGCGAGGGCCCCCGCCGGGAGGGCAAGAGGGGGCCTGGCTGTAGGTGCGGGGGCCGCCGCCGCCGCCGCCGGGAGCACGGAGGTTGGGGGGCCTTGGTACCCACCTTCTGCTCGACGCCCTGCAAGCCCTGACCCAACTCCTCCCGCTGCCGGGAGAAGTCCTGGTGGCTGCGCCGGACGTGCTGGACCTCCTCCAGGACGTGGTGGACACACCAGCCCGAGAAGGCGGCCGCCGCCACCAGGGCGAGGTAGAAGAGAAAGTTGAGCACCCGGCCGAGCCTGCGCGAGCAGGACGCGGAGGACGAGGCGGCGGCGGCAGCGGCGGCGGAGGAGGAGGACTTGCCGCCGCGGTGGCCGCCCTTGCCGTGCGCCTGGTTCTGCGGATGCTGCGGCGGGTGCTGCTGCGGCGGGTGCGGCGCGGGCGGCGGCGGGTGCTGCTGCGGCGCCGGCGGCGGCTTCTTCGCCACGTCATCCGCGCCGCCCGACGGGTGGGCGCCCTTCTCGGAGGGGCTCGCGGCGGCGTGGCCGCCCTTGGAGCCCCTTTGTTTGGCCGAGGGCATGGCGGGCGCGGCGGCGGCTGAGGCCGCGGGCTGCGAGGGGAGCGAGTGGGGCGCGCGGCCGGGGAAACTTCCTCGGGCTCCCCCGGGGCTGGGCGAGCAGCACGCGGGCGCTGTTGGCGTCGGAGCGGCCGAGAGAGAGAGAGAGCGAGAGCGGGCGGGCGGGCAAGGAAGGAGGCCGGGCGAGGGAGGAAGGAGGAGGGGGCCTGCCTCCGCCGCCGCCGCCGCGGCGCCGACCCCGCCTCCCGGGAAGGGAGGCCGGCAGAGCCGAGCCCGGAGCGCCTGCCACGCACGCTGGGGCCGGCGGGCGGCCCCTCCCCTTGCCGCCACGACCCCAAAGAGGGAGGGCCGAGCGGGGGGCGGCCCCGCGGGGTCTACGGAGGCTGGGATAGGGCGAGGGGATTTAGGGGAAGGCGGCGGCCCAGCCTGGTCTACGGGAGCCGGGGTGGGATGAGGGTGGCTGAGGAAGAGGGGCGGCCCAGCAGAAAGGTCCGGGGGTTGGGGGGTTCGGCGGAGGGGAGGGTGGTGGCCGAGCAGGGTCTACTGGGGCACGGTGGGGGCGGGGGGCGACGATGGTATCCCAGCCGGGTCAATGGAGGTCAGGGCAGGCGGCTGTAGGGGGCGAGGTGGTGGGGGGGGCGGCCAGGCCCGGTCTAAGGAAGCGGGAACCGGCTGCCGAGGTGGCCACAGGGAGGGGGCGAAGGGCTGGGTCACCTGGGACCCGGACTGGCGACTGAGCTGGGGCCCCGGGTGCCCCGGGGAAAGGCGGCCGGGCGGGTCGGAAGTGGAGGAGTCGGGCAAAATCTGGTGTTGAGGACTCAGCGCGAGCCCCACTCCCTTCTGGACCCTTGCGAAGAGAGGAAATGATGGGGGGCCCCCCCAGGAGCCGTACTCCTGGGAGTGGGAGTAAAGGGGCAGGAAGAGACCCCCATTCCTTTTCCCGGGGAGCTGGGGAAACCCCCAATCCCCCTCACTCTTCCCCGATCCCACCCTCTACGCCTCCGGGGGCTGGACCTTTTCTCTTTCTTGGGGTTTGAAGGCGAGGCAGAAAGGGCTTTCTGAAAACCAGTTGGCCCCAAAGGCATGTTTAGGAAAAGTTAGCAAATATTCTCGGGCTGCGTGAAGACTGTTCAGGGAAGAGTCATGAGCGGCCCACTTAGCCCAGCCAGTTCGCTGTCGACACTGTTGACTTTTTTCTGAAGCCCGTTCAACTCCATTTTCTCTTTAACTCCCCGCCCCGCACTGTGTCCACTGCCCCCACTAAGGACAGGCTCTGTGCTGCGTGCTGGCGACCGGCAGCGGCCGCAGTGAGAGGACGGCAGATCAGGGCTTCCACGCCTACTTTGGTGGTAGGAAATAAACTAATGCCAGGCTCTGTGCTCCGCAACTTACATATATGTTCTACCAAACCTCACTGATATCTTCTAATATAGAAGTTATTTTACCTGCTTAATGGGAGACAAACAGCTTGAGCCCCACCCCAACTGATTGTCCCAAGATCTCCCATAACCGTAATTTGAACTTTGATCTGCTTCTTCCGGAGCCTGTGCGGCTTAATATTGTTTAGTCCCTAAGTCGCAGTCTGACACTTCGCGACCCGATGGACTGTAGCCCACCAGGCTCCTCTGTCCATGAGGTTTCCCAGACATGAATACTGGAGTGGGTTGCCATTTCCTTCTCCAGGGGATCTTAGGCCATGGAGAAATTAAGCAGTTTGTTCACACTCAATAAGACCAGTTAATAGTGGGGCAGGTACTGAGCTCCACTTTACAAGCTCCTTTCCCCCTAATCTTGGTGTCTGTCTGTGTGTGTGCTTGTGAATTAGCAACCCTGTTTCTTTTCCCTGGAAACGTCTCTCAATTCCTTCTTTAAAAGACTCCCTATCCTTAAGGCCTTGTTCAAATACTCTTTCTTGAAACCTTCCCTGTAAACCACGTGATACCTCTCATGAGACTTAGACACAGAAGACAATTGCAAAGCATTGTGTACGTTAGTTCAACATAGCAAACCTTTGTTGAGGGTCTGCTATATACAAGATCAATATTTGCAAAGTACTAGAGTCTCCTCTCTTTGAGGATAGGAAGCAACCATAGCCTATGACTCTATGAATCTCACTTTATAAGATACTTTTAAAAATCTCTAGTGAATGAATGAACCTATGTGCCGGCCCTCAAAGGGCCTGCATTCCATTTGGAGAAGTGTGCAGAAACATTTTGAAGGCTAAATTGTGTCATCCAGACTTACAAATGGAAAACGAACTTGGAAAGCAAACCACTGGGCTGCACCTGGGGAAGTCTTCTGAGGTGCAAAGTTCTTGAACAAAGGCTTGAAGAATAGATTTGCATAGGAGGAGAGCAGAGAGAATATTTCTGTGGCGGAAATGGGGGTGAACCCAGGACACCTGTCTGACATCAAGGGTGTGAGCTGCAATTAGGAAAGAGAGAGATGAGCTGGGTGGAGTGGGTCCAGGTTGCAGAGGTTCGCAGAAGCTGGCCAGGCCGGCACAGGAGTTGCTATTAGTATGGGAGGCCAAAGTAGATTAAAGCAGGTTCTGGACTAGAAATACAATCATTTGACCCAGAATGTCCCCACTCCACCTAAATACTAGGAGCTCTGATAGAAAACTCCCTGCTCAACAAGGCCTATGACTCTGACCTAGGAGGGAAGAGAGAAGATGGCATAAGAAAGCAGAAGACTAATATCAGAAATACTAGAAGAACCTTGTTTAAAAACTTCCACAGATTGTGTTTCAAATTTCTAGTGCACAAAAAAGTAACCATCCTTCAAGCAATCATCCATGTTAGGACAGAGGTAATGATAATTTGCAAAGCAGGCAGGAGCTCTGCTTTTTAGCCTTACTTCTGCCACCAAACTCTGTGAAATTGAGAAGTATACTTCTCTTCTCTGGATTTCAAGGTTACCATTTCTGTATCTCTAAAGGCCTTTCTTATTATTAATCTATTTCTTATAGAAAATAATTATCTGATTTTTTTCAATCAATTGTATTTCTTTTTTTAATTTTAAATTTACTGTCCCAGTTCTTAGTTGCAGCACGAGGGATCTTTAGTTGCTAACACTTAGTCGTAGCACGTGGGGTCTAGTATCCTGACCAGGGGTTGAATCCCAGGCACCCTGAACTGGGAACTCAGGGCCTTAGCCACTGGACCACCAGGGAATTCCCAGTAGTCTGATTATCATCAGAAATAATTACATTTTTAAAATTTTAAAAGTTGATTGAAAACATAGGCCTGCTTTAAAAGTGACAGATTTCTTAACTTTCTGCCCCCACCGAGCCCTGGAAGAATGAAGGGATGAGAGATGGGGCTGTTATTGGTGTGTGCCTGTCCCCCTTTGCCTTTTGGGAGGTAGTGAAGTATAATGGTTAAGACACGGGCTCTGGAATAGACTAACTCGAATTCAAATTCAGCTCCATGACCGAGGAGGGGAATGTGAACTCTCTGAACCTCTGTGTCTTCAGAGGTAATAAAAAACTGCTTCACCTGGTGGTTGTGAGGGTTAAAGGAGAGACACCGTATGATCCTGGGCCCACGGCAGGACTCAGTGAATAAAGAGTAGGTAGAGTCACTGAAAGTCTAGCTGCACACAGAACGTCTATGTCTAGACTTCAACATTTTTCTTTCATCATTATTTCATGGAGTTCCCAGCACCATTTGTGGCTTATAGACCACAGGCTCTGATGGGTTTAACTTGAAATAGCAGCACTGTTTCCCTCTGGATTGTGGTTCCACCATGGTGTTCAGCTACACCCAGAGGAGGAGGTTGGTAAGTAGTCATGGAAGCACACCTTCTAGGACAAGAAGACTCCAACGGGGAGTTCTTGGAGATTTCCATTCTTTTATCCTGTTTTCTTGGTCAACACAACGAGCATTTAGAGGAAGTTTCCCATCTCCTCCTGATTTCTTCTCTGAGCCTTTTCCATTTCACCCTCCATAAAGTATGTTCGATGGTCAGGAATGTAGGTAGAAAGGAGGAGGAGCTAAAGACATCTCTTCCTTTCCCCCAGCTTGTGCAAAGATGCTTCTGAACACCCTAAACTATAAGGATCTTCAACTACCTAGAGCTCTGTAAGCCTTCAGCCCTTTGGTTTTCTGCATTCAGTTAGAATGGCTAAATGCTGCTGCTGCTGCTGCTGCTGCTAAGTCTCTTTAGTCATGTCCGACTCTGTGCGACCCCATAGACGGCAGCCCACCAGGCTCCCCCGTCCCTGGGATAAAGCCTCTATTACTTCTATTCCTTCTTCTCTATTCCAAGTTGACAAGAGGCCAAGGCATGAGGCTCAATGCCCTGCAAACAGGGTGTCTGTTAGTCTCAGTGGTCCCCAGTCCCAGGAGCTCCCCAGCTCTAAAGCCTGAGCTCCATGCAGTAGGGGAATTATTTCTTGGAACTCCCGGCACCATATGAGGCTTCACTTCACTGAGTCCTAGTTTTTATGGAAGGAAACCATAATCCCTACCTCATAGAGGCAATATGAATACTCACTTGATTTTCTTGTCCACTCATGGTCTTCCTCATCCCAGCACGTGTCAGTAACATCCGTCCAGTTGCTCAGGAATCATCCTTGACTCCTCTCCTCTCACCCATCCCCCCACACCCAGTGCAATATATTAGAAAATTTTATCTAGCATCTCTGACTTCTTGTGACCTGCACCATTATCCAATGGATCCAAGTCACCACCCAACATACACTTGGGTTATTGAAAGACCCTCCTACTGGACTCCTTGCTTAAGCACTTGCTGCTTCCCTGTGGTCTTTTTTCAATATAAAAGCCAGAGCAGTCCCTCAAAATATAAGTCAGACCCTCTCACACCTCTTTCCAAAACCCTGCGATGACTTTTCAAGACAGCTGGAGCCAAAGGCAGTTTTTACAATGACCTCCAAGGGTCCCTGTGTCCTGGCCCCCTGCTCCCTCTCATTTCTTAATTGCCCCCTCATTACTGCCATCCAACCACACTGGCCTCCTATTGCTCCTCAATATGCCAAGTTATCTTCCTATTTTGTGGGCCTTTGTAATTTTGTCCCGTGTGCCAAGCAAACTTCAGCCCCAGGTATCCACCAGGTGGTGGCCTTCCCCTCCTCAATTCAAATGCCACCTCTAGGCCAGCTCTTCCTTGACCATCTGATATAAAATAACAACTGCCCCACCTGAGACACTGCCTATCCCTCTTTCCCTGGTTTCTTTTTCTCTGATATACTATATATATGCTTATTGAATCATTGCTGTATGTCTCTTCTCATTAGTAAGTGCCATGACTGGGAACTTCATTTAGCTCGTTCTCATATCCTCAGTACTCAAGACGATGTCTGACACATAACAGGAACTCAGTGAATATAATGAATCTCTCGTTATTTAAAATGTATCTACGTAGGGCCTTCTCTTTCATAAGATAACCACAGTGTCTTATGAAAGGAAGGACAGTGGAGGGGAGGAACCCAGTGAGAAATGACCTCCTAGAACTTCAGCATCCAGAAGATGGAGATGATGAAGGTGGTGATGATGATGACGGTAACGATGGCAATGGGCATGGCAAAGATGGGATGGTTGCTAACACGGGAGGCCCAGAGGTGCTGCAGTATTCTGTTAGCTGACACTGACTGCTCGCTCATCCCAGGGCACCGTGCCAGGAGCTTCACTTGCTTTACCTCCTTTCATGCTCAGTGAACCTTTGATGTAGGCACCATGGTGGTGCTGATCCAGGTTGCCGAAGAGGGTGAACAGCTCTTATACAAGGTGACATAGCTTGAGAATGGTGGGTGTTGTTTGGGCTAAAGACCAGGCAATTGATCCTGAGCTCATACCCTCAACCAGCACATGCGTGTGTAGACCAATAAGACAAAGCTTAGCAGGATGAGGTAATTGATCCAAGGCCAGTCAGACTCCTGAAGAAATCTAGACTGTTAATAAGCACCATGAATCTCAAACTGGGAAGGGCAAGGGAGGGCTGTATTTCACCCTGACCCAGGCGATTTACTTGCACAACTGTTCCCTCTCACCAGGCTGCTGAGGGACCTACTTTTCATCCCTCAGGAGTGTTGTAGGAAAAAAAGAATTCTGAGAACCAGTGTCTTAGCATGACATTACAAACCCTTCATAATCTGGCCCCTTACTTCTCTCTCTCTCCACCTTCCCTTCTTCCTCAAATCTCTTCTTACCCTCTGTTTAGCCAGGCTAAGCTTTCCTAGAGTTGCCCTAGTTTGCCATATTCTCTTAGGTACTCAGCTTCCTTTTCCTGCCCCACCCCCAGCCTGGAGAAGATGTCCCTCCCTGGTGCTGTCCCAGCTCCCAGATGGGTCATAGCACTTACTGTGTGTGATGTGCTAGAATTGCCTGTTTGCTTACTGTCATTCACGATGAGGCTTTCAGGGCAGAGACTGTCATCCATTCCTTTTCTCAGCCCTAGTCCCAGGCAGTTTGCCTGGATTGTAGGAGAAACTCAGTCCACGATGGGTTGCTCATTGGATGGATATGACAGTCTGTCGCTGAGGATGCTAGACCTCTGCTTCTCAGCATTCCCCTTTCAGGGTACTTACTCTTAGTGGATGGGGGTGTTAGGAAAGAAAGTTTTGAAAGCTTAGAGGTGGAAATGTAGAAATGCAATGTCTTATAATAGATTTAGATAATTTGCTAATTTAACCAAAAAAGCTGAAGAGATGTGTAGACGAGATGTATTCTTCAGTGAATGGGATGGAGAGGTAGCTGCAAAAACTATTCTTCAGAGACATTTTCATCCTGCCCCTGGCTCAAGAATCTCCCATGTCTCCTTGTTAGAGTCAAACCACAATGACCAGGAGTGTGTCAGGGGATGGGAGTTTGAGAACTATGCCTCCTCACTCACCTAGGATTCTACTCAGCCTACCTCTCCCTGACTTACAGCCACCTGCAATCTTTTATTCTCTATTCAAGGTCTTCTCCTTAGCCCTTCAGCCTGGAAGTCCCAACTGCCTCCTTCACTAGCAAAATCTAGTCCCTGACTACCCCATACCCCAGTTAGTCCCTCCATCATTTGGGTTGTTCAGAATGAGGAAGAGTGGTGAGGATACAGACTGGGTTTGATACTATCTGGTAGGGTCCCTCCAGCTAGTTCTTTAACGTCTCTAGTCCTCTTTTACAGAGCAGGACAAATACATCACAGGATTCATGGGAAGTAATGAGTATGAAAAAAAGACCATTCTAACTAAGTTACACATAGATAGGGCTTCCCTGATGGCTCAGCTGCTAAAAAAGTCACCTGCCAATGCAGGAGATGCAGATTTGATCCCTGGGTTGGGAAGATGCCCCATAGAAGGAAATGGCAACCACTCCAGTCTTCTTGCCTGGGAAATCCCATGGACAGAGAAGCCTGGCGGGCTACAATCCATGGGGTCGCAAAAGAGTCAGACACAACTTAGCAACTAAACAACAGAACATATAAGTGATATATGCCAACTAGATAAACCCAGCCTTTCTATAATTCAGAGCCTATCTGTGTATTTTCAGCTAGAAAATAAAAACTAAAATAGCATCCATAAACTGTGACTTATAGTACCAACGACCTAAGGTTGTGGTGAGATTTCAGTGAAATAATATCAGTAAAGCACCCACTATGCCATATTTCAGCAAGATGGAGATTTTATTGTGTAATTAGTGTGATATCTTATCCCCACCAGGCCATGGTCTTCTAGAGCAGTGATCGCCAACCTTTTTGGCACCAGGAACCAGTTTTGTGGAAGACAGTTTTTTTCACAGACCTGGGGGTGGGGATGGTTTCAGGATGATTTAAGCACATTACATTTATTGTGCACTTGATTATTATTATTATTACATCAGCTCCACCTCAGATCAGTAGGCATTAGATCCCAGAGGTTGGGGACCTCTGCTTTAGAGGTCTCCACTATTCTTGCCTGCAGAATCCCATAGACAGAGAAGCCTGGCAGGCTATGGTCCACAGGGTTACTAAGAGTTGGACATGACTGAAGTGACTTGGCACGCACGCACGCTTTAGAGGGCAAAAACTGTTGTCTGCCTCGTTCATTGCACTATCCTTAGTACTTACTGTTGGGTGGATAATTGATACTAAGAAAGCATTTCATTTGATTCGTGCATTGGGCAGATTTGAGCATCTGACCTAGGCGTGGGGGCAAGAGCAGTGAACAAAGCTGCCCAAAGTCCCTGCGCTCATGGAGCTCTTATGCCAGCAGGGAGACCAGGCAGTAACACACTAGAAAAGGCCTTGATGCTGGGAAAGATTGAAGGCAGGAGGAGAAGGGGAAGACAGAGGACAAAATGGTTGGATGGCATCACCGACTCAATGGACATGAGTTTGAGCAAGGTCCGGGAGATGGTAAAAGACAGGGAAGCCTGGCATGCTTCAGTCCATGGGGTGGCAAAAAGTCAGACATAACTGAGCGACTAAACAACAACAAACAGCATGCTGGATAGTGCTAAGGGCAAAGAAGAAAGAGAGAAAAGGACCAGGATGGCCCTGGGATTGAGAGGGTGGTTGCAATTTTAGCTTAGGTGGTCAGGGAGACCTCACTGAGAAGGTGACATTGGAGTCAAGATGTGAAGGAATTGAGGGGATCAATTTAGATTTAGATCATGCAAACGTCTGGAAGAAGAGCCTTCCAAATAGAGAAAAGAGTGATGCAAAGGCCCTGGGGTGCATCTGAGGAACAGAGAAGAGCCCAGTGTAACTGGGGCAGGTGAATGGTTCATTCAACAAGTATTTATGGAGCCCCTACTGTTTATGAATAAATGAACAAATGAACCCAATGCCTGGGGTACGGTCAACTCTTTGCACATGTTTATTATCACTGTCATCACCAATCTTGTTGGGTCTCTCCCACCTCCACCCAGTACCCAACCCAAGACTCAGTGCCTAGTAAGAGGTCAGTGAACTGAATCCCCCTATGTCCCTAACCATTAACACCTGGTTATCCCTTGAAGTTTAGCTGCATTGGAGACTTGCTTCCTTACAGTTGGCCTTATGCTCTGAAAATTCTTAAGTCTTAAAGTGCTACCAGAATTGTATGTAAGTGCAATATTGTATCACTTGGGTTGAACTTGTCAACCTTTAGAAAGGTAGACAAGGGAGTCTACAGTTCAGAGTCTGTGACTTCTGGTCAGTCTCAGCCCCTCATTTTCTAGGAACAGTTAGTATCTGGGCTCAGAGCACAGCATCTCCATTGGCTTTGGGACATCACCTGGAGCCCAGCAGCCAAAGTTAGCAACCTGCTGTCTGCAACTCTGAATTAGCCTCTGAAAAGTTCTCTGCTGGGAGGAGGGTAGATCAGAGTGAGGAAACCAGGAGCTTACCATGAAACTTTGAAACCCAGTGATCCTCACGGTGATTTGGTAGGCTTGTCCAGTGATGTAGAAGAGCTTGAGAATCACTAATGAACGAACAAACTCCTCTGAGTCTCCACCAGCCAGGAAATTCCAAGTCACTTAGGAAAGAGACTCCTTGGTGAGCTAGGATAATCTTGTACTTTTCTCATAGTGAGGAAGTCAGTATTACTATCAAATTTAAGCCCCTTTTGCTTCAATAAGCCTAGGTTCCCATGTTCTTTCTTCAAGTAAAAAAAAAAAAAAAAATACCATCCCTCTCTTGGTTTGTTTCTCTGACATCCAATGAAGGTGATGCAGACGAGAACTCTACTCACAGGAAGCTTTCAATTCAGTTATAATATCAGTCTTAGTGCATTCATCCCCCTGTAGCTCAAAGCCCCTCCATCAACAGGGACTTCCCAGCCACCTGTCCTAAAGTGGGCTGTGACCAGGGGGCAGAAGGGCCTATCTTTTGCTGTCCCAATGTTATCTCTCCTTGTTCCCAAACACACCCACCTTGTAGGCAGCTGGGCTCTTTCTCTCTCCTGTCTGGTACCACACAAGTTCCTGTCTTCTAGAATGAATGAGCTCTTTCCTCCACTTCACCCAATAAAATGCTGTACTTCCAGGAAGAGAGCACTGGCTTTAGAGTAAGAAAGTCAGTCTCATTTTAGAGAAAAATAAGGCTGGATCTCAGAGTGTTTTTGAGATTGGCCTAAAGTCACACAGCTCATCCCTAAAGACAGAGTCAAGGTTTGAACCATGTGTGTCTGATTCCAGACCCCCCTCCTTTCCACCGGGCCCCACGGCCTTTTGGATGAATGACCTCCAAGGAATACTGATTAGCACCCAATCCCAAGGTAAATATTTGGTGTTGATTTGAAATGCAGGGAGGCATGGAAAACTAGTTGTAAATGAGCCCTATGTAGAGGCCAGTTCCAAAGTAGTTGTCAAACAGAAATGATATCAATAAATATTTGCAAAGTCACCAAATGAATATCAATGAAATGAAGTTAAGGCAGGTAGATTCGTCTAAGAAGGAAGGGCATTTTCCATCCTTGAGAAAGGAGATTCTTTGCACTGTCAACATATTTGTATTAGGATTTTTTTTTTTTTTTAATGAAATGACTACGCCTGTGTTGTTTTCACAACAGCTGTCCTTGGTTTACAGGCTAAGCTGCCCAGGGGCTGGGATTATCTGTGCTGCTGAGTAGAGGTGGCCTCTAGTGGAGCCAGATTTTGTCTTTGCCTAGTTTACGAAGGCAAGGCCTTGGTGAAGTTCAAAACATCTCTCCATTTCTCTAAGGAAGAAAGGTTCCTCTCCTAAAAGGTACAGGCTCTTTGAAGGTTTCTGGAATTTCTGGGCTTAAAGGACAACCTGGACCTCTTTCTGTTTCTCATCCTGACATGTATTTGCATGTTTTCTCTGGAAATGCCTTACATCAGTTTATCCCGAAGCAGCCCTGTGTGGGCCAGAGATTCATTCAAGAGGAAGAGGGGCTAATTAACGTGTCAGGTGCTGAGCTAGGCATTTTATGCTTCATTTCCCATTGAATCATCACAACCCTATTAGGTAAATGTTATTAAGTCTGCTTAGGGCTGGAAAAGAAGACTCAGTGCAGACCAGTGATCTGCCCAGATAACAGTCTGCAAGTGGCAAAAATAGGATTGAAACCTACATCGGCTGGAATCCAAAGTCCACCGTGTTCTTTCTACTCTTCCTCCAGAGGCTTCCTGGGCCTGCAACTGCATTCAGCTTGGCACTGAGAACTCTCTCAATCTGCTCCCTAGTTATCGAACTAGCTTTATTCTTCACAATTTTCTACATCATCAGTGCCTGTTGTTCGGTCGCTGAGTCACGTCCGACTCTCTGCAACGCCATGGACTGCAGCACGCCAGGTTTCCCTGTCCTTCACTATGTCCTGGAGTTTGCTCAAACTCACGTGCACTGAGTCAGTGATGCCATCCAACCATCTCATCCTCTGTTGTCCTCTTCTCTTCCTGCCCTCAATCTTTCCCAGGATGGGGGAGTTTTTTTAAAGATAAGTGAACCCTGACCCGCTGTGTAAACTGCTAATGGTCAGCACATTAATCTTGGATTTCTTAGCCTCCAAAACTGTGAAGAATTTCTGTTTATAAGACATCCTCAGATTATGGTATTCTGTTATCACGTCTACAGTAGACTAATACTATTATTTTTGAAAGTCACTCAGTCATGTCTGACTCTTTGCGACCCCATGGATATGGACTTCTCCAAGCCAGAATACTGGTGTGGGTAGCTGTTCTCTTCTCCAAGGAATCTTCCCAATCCAGGGATTGAACCCACGTCTCCCACATTGCAGGTGGATTCTTTACCAGCTGAGCCACAAGGGAAGCCCAAGTATTGAGTAGACTAAGGCACTCTTCAAATTCTCCCTTGATTGTCAAGAGAAAACACTTACTATTTGAAGGGAAATTTACTCCAAATGTGCAGACATGTATCAAGATGTGGTTATGAGGTAGAAGAATTGATTTTCTCCACGTGCAGGGCAAAAAAAACTATTCATTTCCAACTGCATCAACTTATTCCCTGAGTACAGCATTGCACCATGCAAGATTCAAGATTTCGATACAAAGAGCTAGATTCAAAAACTCTCAATATTGCTCGCAAATACTTGAGAGTTGGAATATTAAGCGTGGCAGTTCAGGGGTTTATGGTAGCGATATGAATGGTCCAATCAAGTCTGTCACTGTAAAGTAACACTTAGAATATTCACGGTTTGCTGTGTTGGTTGTATCATGGGGCAGAATCTCTGGGCAATGTGTTTTGAATTAACACAGTAGAGAAGAAAGAAGCTGACCTGTTGAAGGTTAGTAAAAATTATTTTTTTTAATGTCTCCATTTCTTTGTTTCTTAAAAAAAAAAAAAAAAATCATCAACAGCAACAAAAACCCCTGCTAATGGTAGGGCCCAGGCATGAGTACTTCTTTCAATCTCTAGTCAATAGGTATGTCCATCCCTGGTTAGGTATCACTACAATATATGGACCCTTAATTCCAAACAACTCTCCCCATTAATGCCTTATATATTCCCCCCTTGCTCAACATTTCCCATACGAGTTCCCTAAACTGAGCAATTCCAACTGTCCTTCAATATCCCCTATCTCACCTCTCCATTAATCACAGTTCTGTCATTTTTAGAAATTAGTAAAGAAGAATTAGTGTTAAAGGTTTGGAAAAAGTGACCAGTTTTGGTGTTCAGCTCACCCACACACTGTGACAAGTTACAAATGAAATTAGTCATTAAATACAAAAGTTTCAACTTTAGACAAGTAGAAAAGAAAGTGAATCATATCTGAAAAATTTTGGTGAGGAAATGGAGTTTAAACATAGAAGAAAAAGATTTTATTAAAACGGGAAAGTGGATCAGATTTAACTACATAAAATATAAAAGTACTATATTAAAAAATAAGAAAAAATATAGGAAAATATTTGTTGTAAATATAGCAAGCAAATGTTAGTATATTATTATCTAAAAAGGTCGTGCAAATAGAGTAAGTGCTCTGAAGACCAGAATACTATCTTGTTTGCTATTGTATTTCCTAAGTCTATAGATCAGTAAATACTTGTTGAATGAAGACATTTAAATAAAAAAACTTAAAACCTCAGGAGATAAGTGAGAAAATGACATGAAAATAATTCACAAAAGAAGAAATGCAATTATTCAATATGTAGGAACCTATTGCTAACCTCACTTGTGATATAAGAAATAGAAGTATTTAAAATGCCAATGGGTTATTATTTTATCTATAAAATTAGCTGAGTTTTTTGTTTTTTTTTTTAACCATGGCATATAATGACAAGGCAGGCTCCTTCATTGATTCGCCCACTTTGGAGGCCACTGGGACAGATTCTGATGGTACTGAGATGGTCAATGTTACAGGAATCACGGGTTATATCTGACCAGCATCCCTCCATCCCCCTTTCTGACACACCCATGATGCTAAGGCAGTGCACTTACCTTCTAAGCCATAAGGGAAGGACACAATGAAAGGCTGCTCAGCCCTTTGCTGGGAATTTCAAACCAGCGCTGGCTGGAAGATAAGCCCTTCCTTTTCTCTGGTTGTAATTCAGTAAAGATGTGACTCTGGAAGCTGCCAGCAGTCATGTCTGTTGAAGCATGCAGAGAGTATGTCTGTACTAGGCAAAAAAAAAAAAAAAGGCTGGTTTGCAGAAAGGATTTGATTGGCACTAGATTCGCCAGTTCCCATCATTCCTGAGGTCATTTTCTGTGTCCCTGCCCTCCCAGTGTGTCAATGACATGAGCCAATCAACCCTCTTCCTTAGTTTACACCAGAGTGGGGCTACTCTGACTTGTAAGAGCCTATTAAATTGTTAGGAATTTTATGAATGAGTTGTTAAAGAGTTAAAACTTGAAATCAGCCCAGATAGCAGTATTAACTCTACAGCCACAGGGGCATTTTCAGCCCATCCAAATCTGCAAACACTGCGAATCAGGGCTGATTTTTCTTTTTCCCCCTAAAGAGCCAGTTATTAAACATTTACTAGTGTGCCACTGTCTGTAAGCTACCCAGGCTGGATTTCTCTAGCAACCCAGAGAACTTCCTGCAATGCAGCCAGAGATGCTGAATCCCACCTGAAACTTTTATTATCCTCCCTTTACAACGGAAGAAATCTCCCCAAGGGGTCCCCAAAGGAGGGAAAACTCCAAGGGGGAGTTTTATTTTTAGCTGGGCTTTAGTCTCTGCACCTCAAAGCAGAATTCTGATGCATGAAACTGTTCAGCAAGGTCACAGCCAGACACCTAAGGGGCAGTCCTCTCCCCTGACCTGAATATCAGGTCAGACCTTTGCGAGGAAGGGAGATACAATGCCCATCCATCAGTGCTGGGTGAGATGGAGCCACAGAGAAAGAGATCGCAAGAAATCTTCGTGTTTGCCTCTGACCCCAGCAAGGAGGGTCTCAGGCCCGCTTGCCACATGAGAGTTTTGAGAGCAAAGGAAATTCCCAGGCATCCTTTGGGAGTTCATGCTCTGGGTCGCCTGGTCTCTGAGACTGCATTCAACAGATTGGCAGCAAAAAGAGAAACTGTGTCCATCGCCAGACTTCTTCTGGCACAGATGACCCAGGGAGTGCCTGGGCATCTGGTTAATCACTTCCCTCCTTTTCCTCCTGCTTTTGGAAAAGAGACGAGAAAGAGGACTATAAAGGAAGAATCAGGAAATAGGACCTCCCCTCCAGATACTCTCAGAAGTCTCTTGACAAGTAGGAGCATTAAAACTATTTGTACCTTCTACAGCAGGAATTTCATTTTAAGGAATCATTTCTAAAGAAACAATACAAAATAAAGGAAATTATTTATGCCCAGATTTGTTTATTAATGAACTATTTTGAATAGGGGAAAAATCTGGAATCCACACAAATATCTAACAATAGGAAAATGATTAGGTGAATTACAATACATCAATTTAAAACTACAATACAGTCATTTAACACGTTTTGAAGAGATTATAATAAGATGGGAAAAAATTCTGCAGTTAACTAAATAAAAATTAGGGTTTAAATTTTATATTTAGAATGACCAGCACTACAAAAAGAAAAAAAGGTAAACTAAACTAAGTAATAACTGAAAACTGGAACGATGTACTCTCAAACCTTAACTGTGGTTTTCTCCTTTGGGTGGTGGAACTATTGATGGTTTTCAGTTCTGCTTTCCCATGTATTTTCAAAATTGCATTCAATAAACATACTTAAAAATGGATATTATATATGGAGTATTCCTGAATATTTATCTTGTGCCAGGCCGTATGCTAAGTACTTTTATAGATTAATTTATTTAAATCTCCCAGCAAGCCTATGAGGTGGGTACTTTTAGTGTCTCCAGTTTACAAACTGAGGCTCAGAGAACTTAAGTAACTTGCCCAGAATCACACAGCTGATAGCCAGGATTTAGAGCTTGGGCTGTTTGACTTCAGAACCAAAGCCCACAGTGTACCCCACCCTCCCCAATAAGAGAAGAAAATAAATAAATAAATAATATATATATGAAATAAGCTTCTTTTAAGCAGTAGATCCAGGTTTCAAGGCTAGTTCCAGGCTTACCTCTCTCGTGAGAATTTCTGTACCTGTCCCATGTCCTTAACTCTGGGACTGATGTCCACTCGCTTCTTTGACTCTTACATAGCTGCCTATCTTTTCTTCTTCTCTTACTCTTTCCTTCTTTTCATCCTCTCCTTCCTTTTGCATCCTAGATGTCGGCTGCAATCTCTCTGCACCGTAAGATAAAATGAGCCAGATGCTCCCACATTCATGTCCTAAGAGAAGTTTAAAAGCCTTACCCAAGATTTCTGCAAATTCCCTGGGAGCTTTCTTTCTTAAGATTACTTTCTTAAGGCGGTTTCTGCCTCCAGCTCCTGACTCCACTGAACTAGTTCATTCAGGAAATGGTCTCACCTTTCTGTCCCTGACCCAGATGGAAACTCAGCTCCTTCCTTGGTTTCTACAGAAAACCTGCTCTACCAGGTGATCTGAAACATGGGTAGACTATGAAAATATTGGAGAGCTTTCCACAGCTGAACTCAAGCAACTTCAATAGTAATAGTTAACATTCCTGTGAAAACAAAACAGAACAGGACACAACACTCTGCTCATAGGCCCAGGAAATGTATTATTTATTAGCTGCTATGCTCTGTGAGTATCTTACTGGATCCTATCACCCCCCCCCACCCCCCACCACTTCCATTTGCTTTCCTGCCCTGCCCTCACCTCACCCCCAACCCCAAACCCTTCTCTCCAGTGTGTATAGTACATTCAAGCCCCAACCTCCAAACTCAACTCCTGACCCTTCCAGGCGCCCAGCTGAACAAAATGACCTTTAATCAAAGTTGAATCCACTTTTCTTACAAGGCAGTTTTATTAGTGGATAGCAAACTTTTTATACTTCTCCCATTACTCTTGTGGAGAAGGCAATGGCACCCTACTCCAGTACTCCTGCCTGGAAAATCCCATGGACGGAGGAGCCTGGTAGGCTGCAGT
The DNA here is from genome assembly GCF_014754425.2 of Oryx dammah. NCBI lineage: Eukaryota > Metazoa > Chordata > Mammalia > Artiodactyla > Bovidae > Oryx > Oryx dammah. The sequence goes on along the minus strand of NW_024070213.1, from coordinate 48,695,923 downwards.
CCATGGGGTCACTGAGGGTCAGACATAACTGAGCGACTTCACTTTCACTTTTCACTTTCATGCATTGGAGAAGGAAATGGCAACCCACTCCAGTGTTCTTGCCTGGAGAATCCCAGGGACAGGGGAGCCTGGTGGGCTGCTGTCTCTGGGGTCACACAGAGTCGGACACGACTGAAGTGACTTAGCAGCAGCAGCAGCAGCAGCATTACTCTTGACTATGTAAACAGAATTGAGACCATGCTTTGTGCCAGATGCTGGAGATATACAAAACTGGAAAAAGGCACAAGCGACAATTCTTAAGAGATTAGTCATTAAGATCCTTAGGCTTCACAGCTTACTGAACAAGTAATCCCCATACTCAGCTTCCCTGGTGGCTCACTGGTAAAGAATCTGCCTGCAAAGTAGGAGACGCAGGTTCTATCCCTGGATCGGGAAGATCCCATGGAGAACGACATGACAACCCACTCCAGTATTCTTGACTGGGAAATTCCATGGACAGGGAGCCTGGCAGGGTACATACAAGGCATGGGATCACAAGAGTTGGACGTGACTTAGCAATGAAGCCATTACCAATCCCCATACCAGGGGGATTATAACCAATATAATAATAATCCTAATAACAAAGGTGCTAATAACAAACATTGAGGCAAAGTGTCCTGGGACTTTAAGGATGAAGCAGCCTGTAGATTGGGGCCCCTTAGAGTTTCAAAGGTGAGACCCACAGGAGTCCTCAGTTCTGAGTTCCTTTCTATAGTCATGTGTTCAGCTTGTGTTGCTCATATTTTGCTTCTAAAACCTTCTCTTTGACTGTGGCTGCCAAGGTACTTTCTATTGCATTATGCAATGTACAGCATTTATGATGGACATTAACCTCAATAACATGATCTTGAGAATCACCCTGACGTGAAGAACATTTGGTCTGCTCTAGCACCACACCACCCTGCAGGGCAACGTGAATGTCTGTCTACAAGACCATTTGGTGGGTTGAGCAACAGAGGATTTTGAGGGCTCTCCAAGGAAGTCAACATCTGCTAAAACACTCAATAAAGTCCATTTTCAACCTAAGTTTCCTGTTTCCTCTGTGTGTGTGTTTTCACCCTGCTTTCAAAACCAAGTGCAAACCAGAGCTCTTTTGTCAGATTCTTTCCAAACAAATGTGGGCGAGGGAGGGCTGATCTCTGTTATCACAAAGGATGTTGCCTATCTTGACACAGGTTTCAACAGCTCCTTTACAAAACCCTGTGACTGTGCTTTATTTAGTCCTAGCTTGAATTTCGAGCATGGACCCACTGGTGGTCAAGACACTCAAACTGCTTGTCATGGAAGTTCTAATATTTGTGGAACACGCTTCGTGCTAGTCATTATGTTAGATATAACATAATGTTAAATTCAATCCCCCCAAATCAGCCTATGAGGCAAAGGATATGTCAGAATTTTCAAAAGAAAAAAGGAAACTGAAGCTCTGAGAATTCGCCCCAAATCACACAGCTGATAAACAGGAGAGCTAGAGTGAGGCCAGGTTCATTTGAGTCTAAACTCAGTTCAGTTAGTTCAGTTCAGTTGCTCAGTCATGTCCGACTCTGCAACCCCAAGGACTGCAGCACGCCAGGCTTCCCTGACCACCACCAACTCCTGGAGTTTACTCAAACTCATGTCCATCCCATCAGTGATGTCATCCAACCATCTCATCCTATGTCATCCCCTTCTCCTCCTGCCTTCTCTTGCCCAGCATCAGGGTCTTTTCCAATGAGTCAGTTCTTTGTCTCAGGTGGCCAAAGTATTGGAGTTTCAGCTTCATCATCAGTCCTTCCAATGAATATTCAGGACTGATTTCCTTTAGGATTGACTGGTTTGATCTCCTTGCAGTCCAAGGGACTCTCAAGAATCTTTTCCAACACCATAGTTATAAACTAGTGGGATCTCTCAAAAGCAATAATCTAGTGAAATACAAATACTGGTTTTAACCTAGATGTCCATCAACAGATGAATGATACAGAAACTGTGGTACATATATACAATGGAATATTACTCAGCTATATGACCCTGATTCGATTCCTGGATGAGGAAGATCCCCTGGATAAAGGATGGGCTACCCACTCCAGTATTCTTGGGCTTCCCTTGTGGCTCAGCTGGTAAAAGAATCTACCTGCAATGCCAGAGACCTGGGTTCAATCCTTGGGTTGGGAAGATTCCCTGGAGAAGGGAAAGGCTACCCACTCCAGTATTCTGGCCTGGAGAATTCCATGGGGTCACAAAGGGTCGGACATGACTGAGCCACTTTCACTTTCACGTATATATATGTAAAAAAATGCAATGAAGTCAGTCCTAATGAGATGGATGAACCTAGAGCCTATCATACAAAGTGAAGTAAGTCAGAAAGAGAATACGCAATATTGTGTATTAACAAATATACAAATATTGTGTATTAATACATGCGTATGGTATCTAGAAAGATAGCACTGATGAATTGATTTGCAGGGCAGCCATGGAGACGCAGGCATAAAGAACAGACTTGCAGACACAGTAGAGGAAGGAGAGGGTGGGATGAATGGAGAGAGTAGATGGAAACATATATATTACCATATGTAAAATAGATAGCAAGTGGGGATTTGCTATGTGACACTGGGAGCTCAACCCAGTGCTCTGTAAAAACCTAGAGGGGTGGGATGGGGTGGGAGATGGATGAGGGGTTCAGGAGGGAGGGGACATATCTATACCTGTGACTGATTCATGTTGATGTGTGGCAGAAACCAGCACAATATTGTAAAACTCTTAGCCTCCAATTTGGAAAAAAGAAAGAAAAAAATATCAGCTTTGAGTTAATTTCCTAGTAATTTGAAATTGGAAACCAAATATTTTATTTAAAGATACAATCAGGATTTGCTTTCACTATCATCATATTCTACTATTAAGTTTGAAGTTCAGATTGCAATTTTTACTGTACTCTGGATTGAGATCATTTAGTTTTATTATAAAAGAGATATGTGGTCATTGTAAAAATTTTTAATTTTATGAAATATAAAGTGAAATAAAAATGTCAATAGCCCCACAAAAAACTGAGTGGATACTTCACCAGAGGAGATTTACTGATGGCAAATATGTATATGAAAAATGCACATTGTTAATCATAAAGGAAAATTTAAACCACCCATTAGAAAAGCTAAAAAGTCCAATCATGCCAGATACTGGCAAAGATACAGAGAAACTGGAACATTCATACAGGGCTGTTGGGATATAAAATGAAGCAACCACTTTGAAAACCAATTTTGCAGTTTCTAAGGTTAAACATATACCTAACACATGATCTAGCTATTCCACTCCTAGGTACTTACACAAGAGAAATGAAAGCACATGTAACTACAAAGAGTGGTATGTGAATGCTCAAAGGAGCTTCATTTGTAATATCCCTAAACTATTAACACTCCAAATGTCAATCAAATGAATGTATAGGCAAGCTTTGGCACATCTATACAACAAAATGCTATCTAGCAATAAAAAGGAATTAATTACTGATACACTTTACAGATGAATCTTAAATTAATGTCACTAAACGAAAGAAGCAAGACCAAAAATAAGACACATTATTTGATACCATTTATGTAAAATTTTAGAAAATGCAAACCTTTACTGACAAAAAGCACATCAGTGGTTTCCTGGAGATGGTGGGTAGGGCAGGGAAGGATGGGAAACAGGTATTGGAAAGGGGCATGTAGAAACTTTTGAGGGTGATGGATATGTTCCCTGTTGGGATTGCAGTGATGGCTTCATAGGGGCTTATACGTGTAAAACATTAAATTGCACATTTAAATATGTGCAGCTTATTGCATGCCAATTATACCTCCTAGAACTGTTGCTGCTGTTGCTGAGTCGCTTCAGTCGTGTCCGACTCTGTGCGACCCCATAAACAGCAGCCCACCAGGCTCTGCCATCCCGGGGATTCTCCAGGCAAGAACACTGGAGTGGGTTGCCATTTCCTTCCATACGCATATATACACACACAAGCATACACATACCCACAGTAAGCCCAAAACCTGCTCTCGAACTTACCTCTGATACCAATTTTACATTCATCTTTGTAGACATTTGCACAATCACATTATACACTACAACTTGGGATCACATTATACACCCAACTTTGTTTTTTCACTTGGAGTCTTTTATTGTGGGTACACACAATTCTACCTCGTTCCTATCAATAGCTTACTGGTAATCCAGTGTGTGAATGTTTTGTGATATGTAACGTGTCCTGTATTTGAGGACTTTTAAGAGACTTTCAGTTTTTGCTGGATAATTTTTTCAAATCACTACAATTCTTTTCTGAGTCATGGGCACCTGACTTACAAGTTTTCTGTCCATGAAAACAAGCCCCTTGCTGGTGCTTTCTCCTGTTCTTTCTCCTCGCACCCAGCCAGCAACCAAGCTGTTCTGGCTTACTTACTCCACCTGGTGGACAGTGTGGAAGATTGCCAAAGCTTTATTTTTCCAGTGTGAGTGGGTCTTGTGGACCTGAGTTGGCCATTCTCAAATCCGTTTTGTCCCTGGATGCCAGAGTGATCTTTCTAAACATAAATCTTATCCTCTCACTCTCGGGATGAAAACTCATCACCTAAAATAAACCCAGAACTCCTTACTGGAACACACAAGGTATTAATACTCTGGCCTTTGCCCAACTCTGTAGCCTCAATTTTGGTAACTCCCATCCTGGCACTTTGTACTCCAGAAATACATGACCAATTATAATTCTCTAAACACACAGTGCTGCTTCCTACATCCGCATTTTTGTATCTGTTATTTGCCCTCCCCAGAGTGTCATTCTGCCCTCTCCTATTCCACATTTGCCTGGTAAACTATTTAGCCTTCACAACACTACCAAAGAGTCCCCTCCTCTCTGCAATGGGATTTGCTTTGCAGTTTACAGTCTTGTCCCTTTGGAGGCTATAAGGAAACTATTTCAGCAAATGGAGAGTTTCTTGACTTTTTTCCCAGGGGAGAAGTTGTGAAGTCCTTATGACTCTTCTTTTTTCCTCAGCAGTCCATGGGGTCGCAAAGAGGTGGACAGGACTGAGCGGCTGAACTGAACTGGGATCCAAAGGAAGATATTTCATCCATTCACTCGTTCACTCACTGTTCGAGGCACCAACATAGGCACTTAGGATACATAAGTGAATAAAACAATGATCCCTGCCCTCATGGAGCTTCATTCTGACAGAGGAAGAAAAACAGTACTAATACACATGTGTATGCAGGCTGTCACTCAATCGTGTCCGACTCTGCGGCCCCATGGACTGTAGCCTGCCAGGATCCTCTGTTCATGGGATTCTCCAGGCAAGAATACTGGAGTGGGTTGCCATACCCTCCTCCAGGGGATTTTCCTGACTCAGGGAGCAAACCCTAGTCTCTTACCTCTCCTGCACGGGCAGACAGGTTCTTTACGTTTTGTAGTATTCCAGAAGATGTTAGAGCAAAAAGAGGCAAGCAAAGCAGAGGGTTCTGTCTGTAAAGATATACGTATCAAAATGTACAAGCAAACAGACTATCACTGCTATGGGAGATGATTTCCCTGCTGTTTAAGGCTCTTTGAATTGGATTTCTGCTCCTCGAAGCCAAAAGCATCCGAACTAAACCAAGGCACTCGCCTTGGCGTGCCTTCCTTAAGAGCAATAGTTGATATCCTAGCTCCATCTGTTCCTTTCACAAGGAAAAATTAATTACAAGGAGATGCCACAGTCTCAGATTCCATTTGGGGATTTTCCTGAGGGCCTTTGATGACACTATGTTCTTATTCATGCACCATTCAATTATTTCCACCCCAGGTAATCTCCTTCTCGCTGTCAGACATGGAATTAAGAAAATTGCACCTCAAAGGGAACCCCCAGGTCAGGATTCCAAATGAGCATAACCAACTGCTATTCAATGATATGATCTGTGCAGAGGACCAGGCCACCAGCACAGTCCCAGGACAAGCAGCATCATCTCCAGCCTGAATCATTACCACAACTTCTCAACTCTTGCGCTGCTGGGCAGTTATCCTCACACAGCCAGGGTGATTCTTAAAAACATCTATCACATCCTGTCCCTTTTCTTCAATCACTGTTTATCACTTCCAGGCTCTCTGTGAGCTGGCCCTGGGTGACTTCCAACCTCCCATCCTGCTCCACTCCTCCACCACAGTCCAGCCACACTTGCTTCCTTCCTGGTTTTTTACGTACGCAGATCTGCTTCCACCTCCTTTGCATTTTTTTCTAATATCTCTTTTTTTCCTCTCCCTTTTTCTATACAATTAAAAAAGTAGATTGGTGAGTCTTAAAGATAAAACAACTAAATAATGTAGAATGTAGCCATTTGCTTCTTCTTCTTCTTTTTAATTTATTTGGCTGTGCTGGGTCTTAGTTGCCAAAAGCAGGATCTTTAGTTGCTGCACAAGAACTTAGTTGTGGTATGTGGGATCTAGTTCCCTAAAGTGAAAAAGTGAGAGTGTTAGTCGCCCAGTCGTGTCCGACTCTGTGATCCCGTGGACTGTAGCCCACCAGGTTCCTCTGTCCATGGGATTTTCCAGGCAAGAATACTGGACTGGGTTGCCATTTCCTTCTCCAGGGGATCTTCCTGACCCAGGCATCGAACCCGCATCTTCTGCACTGCAGGTGGATTCTTTACCATCTGTGTCACCAGGGAAGCTCCTAGTTAGTTCCTTAAACAGGATTACTTGTCCCTGCCCTGGGACAAGGAATCTTGGCCACTGGACCACCAGGGAAGTCCCTGCCCTTGCTTTTTAAGTCTGTACACATTCCGATTTCTCCCCTCTGTGCCTTTTGTTATGCTGCCCTCTTACCCAGAACACTGAATCCCTTCTTGCAGCTAACACACTCACTCCTGGACTCAGCCTTAGGGCAGTTCATTCATTCAAAAAATATTTATGAGGAGGGGCATAATGCACCAGACACTACACCCAGCACTGGAGAGACCGCCATGAAGAGTGAAGCAGCCCTTAGCTGCGTGGGTTCCAGTGCGAGGAACAGATTTAATAGGATAATTAATGAGACAGCCATGGCATCAGTTTCATCTGCATCCCCAAGAAAGTGACTGACAACTACTTCCATGTCCCCAAGAGAGATGTCAGACTCCTTACAAATGAGGGGGTCAAAATAAGTTTTGTGACTGGTGGCTCCTCATCCACTCAGACATAGAAAGACTTAAACTTAGAGAGTCCAGGGGAGACACACCATCTGAATAGTCAGGGAAGCCACGGGAGCATACGAGGGTACCTGTGGAAGAATTATGGGAAGGATGAGAACAAGAGGGACAAGAAGTTTAAGCTGATTGCCTAAAATGACATAGCTAGTAGGTAGTAAGGCTGGGATTCCAACCTAGAGTTATTTTAATAAGCCCACTCTCTTTTATGTTAATTTAATTTCCACTAATTTCTCCCACTCCAGATGCCTTGTTGTTGTTTAGTCACTCAGTCATGTTTTTGCAACCCCATGGACTGTAGCCTGACCAGCTCCTCTACCCATGGGATTTTCCAGGTAAGAATACTGGAGTGGGTTGCCATTTCTTCCTCCAGGGGATCTTCCCAACCCAGGGATCAAACCTGGTCTCCTACATTGGCAGATAGATTCTTCCCCACTCAGGCAACAGCAAGGCCCTCAAATTGGCTACTAACCTATGGAAAGGGTCAACTCTCCCTGGCCTATCAGGAGGTATCAGCCCAATGTGCTTGCTGTACCCATATTATCTCTGCTCTTTGTTCTTAATTAACTCACTCTTTTCTTCAATACTTTGTGTCTGGAAATTCTTTTCCAACCCATGTACGGACTGCCATGACAGATAAGATATAAGTATAATAAGTGGTATAGATGAGCTTTCTGGTATGTGTGAATCCAAGGCATTCCCCCTTTCCAGCAGAATACATTTGTTCTTCATAAAGAGCTAGTTTGTACCTGAACTAATTTGCTCTTTGAAAACTTTGATCTACATACATACACTTGGAAACCATTTTTTAAATTTATACTTTATCACAATAGTCTTCTTTTAAATAGCGAAGTCAGCTTGAGCATTAAAATTCTTTTGACCCTATGTTTTACTCAGATTTCCAGGATTTGCTGATTATGTACTTAGAGGTATACTTGAATATACTTAAAACCCTGAAAGTTGAGAGTTGTTTTCTTGGGTGGGAAATTTTTAGGACTTCAAGCCTGGGAGGCAGCATCTCAAGTAGCCCTGAGAAACTGCTCTGAGGAGGCAGGGGGTGGAGTCAGGTTATATAGAAGTTTGCAACAAAGCAGGCAGATAGCCTGAACATTGAAGATTACTGTTAAGAAAACCAGATATCTCAAGTTTAGGAATTTAGCTCTCTCTAAGTATGGGAAGATCAGCTCACTGAACTCATTCCTTTCATATGCATCTCAGCTATCTAGGGTCAGCATCCTTCATTTTTACATCTCCCCTACCACCTCCCATTGTTCTCCCTTTTGGGGGCCCTCACGTTTGGAGGGCTGGAATCACGGATGGCTGTGACATTCTTGTTTACAGACATGGCAGGAGACACTCCATCACACACTTGTAAGTGAACAATCTCTATCAGAGAATCAACCAGAAGCACTTTGCTGCTCTTCTTCTTGTAGCAGAATTTACATTTTTTTGTTGTTGTTGTTCTTTCTCTGACTGCTTCATACATACATATGAGAGACACATAGACAGCTTCATATTTTAGGAGAGTTGGCACCATTTCATTCTTTTCGCTATTTGGAAGGCACAGCTAGCCACCCCAGTACCTGGTCCAAGCAACCTTCCAGAATAATGGACTGTGATTATAAATACTTTGGGCACTTAGTTGATACAGTGCTGGTATGCTTGTTGACATGTTATGGAAGTTAGATAATTATGCCAATAGGTAATACCTTGCATGTCACTCTATGTGTGTGTGTGTGTAGAGAAGCCATGAAATGAGTTTTGGTTTCTATTCTTGACCAGTTCAGTGAGTCACTGAATATCTTTTTGCTCAGTCACAAACCCTACAATACTTTCCACTAGAACCCCTTGGAACTTGGGTAAAAGCTATTGTACCGACACTTAAATTTTCAGGGCTCTCAATTTTTTATCCTCAGAAATAATCCAATTATTTAAGTTCCATACCACTTTGCTTTATTATCAAAGGGAAGAAACCCTTAAGTGCTTGTTGGTGGAGCAAACATCTTTTAAAGCCAAAGTGAACTCCTTGCACTTTGACTAAGAATTGGGCCTGAAGGAAACAAGTTGAGAAATAAATATTACTATTCCACCCCCACAGCATAAATAATTTTGACATACCTTACTGAAGGGCCTTTTGCAAATCTATTGCTTTCCATAGTTTCCATAAAAAGCTCCTTTTCTTATCATGCTTTAAAGAATATGAATACAATGGAGATGGGAAGATTACTGTGTGGTGTTAATAGCCCTCCATCAGTAAGATAGGACATTCAATGATAAGAGCAGTATCACTGTGAGGCATGTGAAATTACATTAATAATGTATGAATGAATACACTCTCATTGTTTACAAAAAAGAAGCCATTTGTATGCATGTAGAATAAATGAGAAACATCTACCAACTTGCTTCCTGAACAGCTGAGAGGCTAACTTTTCATCTCATTTCTATGCATTTCATATATACAAAATACTTATAGGGGCCTTCTACTGACAGCTCTCATTCAAGTATAAATGGTATCACAACACAGTGACTGTTCTATGATTCATGCTTTTATGTTGAACACTATCTGAAGAGTCATGTTTCTTAACCTTTTCCTTTATGTCTTCTGGGCTTTGCCTTTATTTTTTTTTTAATTTTTAAAGATTTTTTTTTTTTTTTAACATGGACCATTTTTGAATTTGAATTTGTTACAAACATTGCTTCTGGTTTATGTTTTAGTTGTTTGGCCATGAGGCAAGTGGGAATTTTAGCTCCCCAACCAGGGATTGAACCAGCACTCCTTGCATTAGAAGCTGAAGTCTTAACCACTGGACTGCCAGGGAAGTCCCCTTCTATTTTAGAAACCCTTTCCCCACTCCGTTGGGTGCTTATTTTTCTATTTTTTATTTAAATATATTTTAAATTTTTTTACAGTGGTGTTAGTTTCTGCCTAAATCTTCATCCATGGTTGAACAGGACTGGGAAGACATTTAGAAAACAGCTGCCTGCTGGCCTGGAGGTGGAGTAGAAGATCAGGACTGTCTTGGCTGAGCCATCACCTCTTTGACCTCTCACAGGCCTCCTTTGAGCTTCAGCTCCCTTTGGCCCCTCCCACTTCCTGCCCAGAGTCTTCTTCTCTGTTGGCCCTCACAGTCTTTTTTGTTTTCCAGGAGAGGACTGTGTTTCCCAGGTAAGTGGAAAGGACTCATGGAGGAGGGTAAAGGAGAGTATTAAGGCTGGTTTTCTTTTTAGTATGCTATGTATGATGGTAGAGGCAATTGGAATGAGAAATAATCTCCAATTTTACACCAACTCAGTTCCATGGAGTCAGGGGAAAAACTGGTTTTGGTGTTTTGGAAACTTGATCAAGAATCAACATTTTGTATGCCTATGGCTGATTCATATTGACGTATGGCAAAAACCACCTCAATATTGTAATTACCTCTAATTAAAATAAATAAATTATTTTTTAAAAAGAATCGATATTTTGATTCACTCTCAAAACCAATGATCTAAATCTGCCTTATATTCAAGACCAAAAGAATAAATAATGACAAAATCTGTCAAAAAGTTGTGGTTAAATTTTGAACATGTGGTGATCAATCATCTAATTCATATTTTAGCCAAATTATTTTCATCCCTTCTACTTTCTATTGCTTTTTTCCCCACTTTATCGATTTTTAGTCCTTCTTAGTACCTTAAGATGGACAAGTGAGAGAAAAAGAGATGGAATTCCATTCAATAAAGCTTTCTGTTTACTGCAGTCATATATTATGTGAGGGGTTAGGTTCTAAAGGGAGACCATAAGGTAAAAATCATGTAAAGTCAAAGTTATCCTTGAAAATTCCTCAAATGGACCATAAGACCTAGGAAACACCTTGTCTTGTTTTGTTTTATTTTGTTTTGTCTCCAGAATTGAAACTGATTTATGGGTTGGTTTGTTTGTTTTTGGCCACACTTGTGGTTTGTGGGATCTTCCCTAATCTAGTGTCCAACCTGGGCCCAGGGAATCCCTGGAAGTCCAGTGGTTAGGACTCTGGGCTTCCACTACAGGGGACTCGGATTGGTCTCTGGTTAGGAAACTAGGTTTCCACAAACCACTTGGTGCAACCAGAAAAACCCAAAACAACAACAACAGAAACAATATGATCTGGCTAGGGAGTGAAAACAATGAGTCCTAGCCACTGGGCAACGGGAATTCCTGGAAACGGATAAATGTTTCTTCACTTGAGCATTAGATAAAATAATTGACTTGTATTGGGGGATGGATTAAAAGGGAAGATAAGTACCTTCAAACACTAGACTCATATTCTGTATGGTGAAGTCAGGACCAGTGACACCATTTTCAAGGTCCCGTGCAAAATGAAAATGCAGAGCTCCTTGTTCAAAAATGAGTGAGAATTTCAAGTAGGCAGCAGCAGAGCTTTAAATTAAGTATGAGGCTCCTCTAAGCATAGGGTCATGAGCCACTGTATGCCCAAGAAGCTAGCCTTGGATAAGGAGCTTGGACCCGTAATGAGAAACTTGGAAACTGACATCAACTCAGGAAGTGAAGCCTCACAACTCCCATAAAGCGAAGAAGGGGTTAACATCACTGCTGGGGTTTCAACCATGCTTTTGTGCTCCCTACTCCACATCTCATTGATGTCAGGTTGAATTTGCATTACATTGATGCTGGGAAAGATTGAAGGCAGGAGGAGAAGGGGAAGACAGAGGATGAGATGGTTGATGGCACCACCAACTCAATGGACATGAGTTTGAGTAAACTCCAGGAGTTGGTGATGGACAGGAAGGCTTGGTGTGCTGCAGCCCATGGGGTTGCAGAGTTGCACATGACTGAGTGACTGAACTGAACTGAGATCAGCACACAATGCAACCCCACTATAAACATTAAGCTGCTAAGAGGTTGCAAATCCACATTAAAATTACATTTTTGGATCTTCTGATTTATTCAAGGATTCACTGTAACTTAAAACTCAGATTTAAGATGTGTCAAAGAAGTCTTTAAATTTTTTTGCTGAGTAAAAATGTCGATCTGCCTTGAGTAATCCACCAAAGGCAATAGATCAGATTTAATCTATTGTGTAATTTACAGGGAAAGCAAACTGCATTACCATGAGCTCTCAAAGTGCTTCAAAAAAGAAAAGTTAAAAAAATTAAGTGTGATAATATGTCTTCTTCACATAAACAGAGGTGTTTTGTTTTGTTTTTTCAGAAGATCATGAACTAATCTGTGCAAAGAGGATTTTATTTTATGACTGCCTGGGCTCTTTGGGTAAGAATATGATACAAGGCTCTCTGATTTTTTTAAGGAAGCTGCCTAATATTTTACAGGACTATATTTCTTCATAGTGCTTTTATATGCAAGCCAGTCTAAGGGCAATTGGTCAGGAGGCTTCCTGACCAAGACGTTAACTGACCAAGAGGTTTCCAGATAGCAAGTTATTTAATGTTGATGTAATAGAAGACTATTTTTCCAGGAGATTTTTCTCTCTGGCATAGGTCTCTGATGTTACCCTACCTTTTATGCCTCAGAGTTCTCACCCTAGCAGATGCTGAAACTTGACTCATCTGTTTTGACAAAAATTGCTTCCTTTGAGAATCACATATTTGAGCTTTAAAATATGTGCCATGCCCAGGATCAGGCAGCTGGTGACCCAGGTAGATTGGACAACTCTCCTGACTCATGCTTACCTGCTTCACATTATGTAATATGACAAAACAATACTTAACAAGCTCCTGCAAAGCTAACAAAGAAAGCAAAGCTGCCATGTGTCATCGTCACAGTGTCCAGAAGTTTGGGGGATATTTTTAGTTAATCTTTCTACTGTGGAGTCTCTAGGGTGGTGATAGCAGTTGTGTGGTGGTGGTGATTTGGCAAGAATTGAAATTAGAGGCTTCTGTCAACCTGACTTCTGATTCCAACAAATGGCATAAGCTAGGTTCATAGAAAAGAACCTGGGTGGCAATAGCATCTTCTCTTTAATCTCTTGATTTGTACCAAGTTGTGCATTTTAGGAGAAGGGAGGAAAGAGTGGCATTAGGAGACACAAATACAAATTTATTCAGATCACCAGCTAAGGTTGTTCAGAGTGGTTTGCCAAATAGTTTCAGCAACTAGCACTGATTGAGTGCTTACTGTGTACAACCCTAAGCACTTTACATGCTTTATCTCATTCCATCTTCACAATAGCCCAGTTAGACGGTTATAATATTTTCTCACTGACCAAGATCTCATAGTAGTAAATGTCAGAGGGAGGGTTTGAACTCAAGATAGGGCCATTTTTAACACTGAATGATTCCATCTAGGTTAACTGACTTTCCATCCTCCTTTAAAATGTTGCCTTTTTTTTTTTTTTTCCTACTAATAGAACCAATTTTCCCTCCACCAAACCAGACATGATTTCAGCACTAAATGGAAGTATTTGAGCCTATACAAAAGTCACTTACATTCTGGCATGAAACTCTCTCTCAAATAACCCCCAGTTTACACCTAGCAGAAGGTGCAGTTTTCCTGTGAGCAGCTGGGGGAAGGGTGTTTCTGTAGACTCCGAAGCACACCCACAACAGAGCAGAACTGCAGGCCTGACCGCACAGAGCTCCTCTGGGACTGCTTATTTACATTGACCACTGTCGAAACTTCTCTCGGAGATAGGTGTTGCCAAGAACCCTAGGGGAAGTTAGATGCTTTATCTTTTTCGCGCATACGAAGTTTACGTCTTCAGAGAGCCTGGGTGGGTGTGACTCCCAGGAGTTAATCGTCCTGTCCAGTCATATGCCAATCTGGACTCCTGTTTCTGTGGAGGTGCAGACACAAACATAGGTGACAATTTGGTTGCTGACGTGCGTGGGAATGCACTTGCCCAGTAGTGGGTTAGATTGTCTCTGTGTAGACCGTGTGATAGTGGGAACTTAATTTGGATCGCTTGGTCTAGATGAGGGGTGTTTGGGTCGTAAAAGTTCCACCTGCGGCAGCTTGCTGCATTGCTCACGATGGTGTGGGGCCCTGTAGACCAGTGGGGTCAATCCAGGGCTTCACGGGACTGTCCGCGGGTGGCTCCGCTCCGCCCCCAGAATCCCGGCTCCGCTCCTTCCCCCAGCGCCCCGACTGGCCCCGCCCCCAGAGCCCCAACAGGCCCCGCCTCCAATACCGGGCGCTGGGGAGGCACGGCTGTCCCAGTTCCGTAAACACTCCTCTCCCCGCCCCTAGCAGTATCCGGACTGCACCACTCGCAGCCCAAGGGGGGGAACCGTTTCCTCTGGCATCCAAAATACCCCCAATCCGAGCTCTCCTGGGTCTCTTTCATTCGAAGTTGAGGCAGATGTTTTCTATGAGGTCAGGTCTGTCAGAACGCTGACATCAAAGCTGAAGTGCCCTAGATTTACCCCGCTCCTTGATGCGGTCTTCCCCCCGCTCTCCGCTTCCGTGGTGGCCACTCCGTGGCTGCCTCTCTAAAGTCCCTCCCGGCCCTTTAAATACCGCGTGGGGGGGCCGGGGAGGCTGAGGGTTGTTGGACTCGTGAGTTTCCGAGGTGTTTGTGCGGTCCTGGGCGAGGGAACACTCAAAGACCGCTGACGAGGAGTCCCTCAGTCGTCCTTCTCCTCAGCCTGTGTTCGTGCCGGACTCGGTGCGTACCATCCCCGGGGAAGGGGTCGCGGGCTCTGAGGTGACGGGCCAGATTGGCAGAGGGGGACGCGTCACCCCAGTAGCCCCCCGACGACCTCCCCCACTTCACCTCGGAGCTGCGTCCTGGGACCCGCGGCCAGGGGCGGTAGAGCCCGGCTTCTCGCTTCCCCAACCCCCTCCTCATATCCCTTGTTTGACCTCGAACCGCCGTCCCACGTGGGAGCGGGGCGCGGGGACCGAGTGGCCGCGGCGGGTGTTGGGGTGGCCGCGGGCTTCGGGCCCTGGAGGGGCCGGGGTCGGGGTCGTGGCCGCTTGCCCTCTGTTTACCTCCCTCTGGACCCATGCCAGCGACCGCGCCACGAGCGGCGTCCCACCATCCGGGCTCCAGGAGGGGGCACCTTGTAGCCTGCGACCGCTGGCCGGGCTGGGGTGGGTGAACCGAGCCGCGGTCAGGGCTGGGAGGGGCTCCGATCGTGTGTTTGGGGTTTGTTGCCGGGGTTTCCTCGGTACTCGCCTCGGCCTCCGCTGTCCCCTCCCCCAAGGGTTTGTTTTGACAGGAAACGTGCTGCTGAAGGGGAGGGGCGCCCAGGGGACGTGGGCTAGGGGTGTGTAGATGCGTTCCCGCGACGGTACCCTCAGTTACCGGGAGGAGGCGGGACATGTGGGTCAAGCCCGGGTTCGAACCCCTGAGGCCCTCCGGGGTGGCTTGTGCTTCCCAAGGCTGCTACTTTGGATGGTGCCACTCCAGGTCACAGCGATGATTTGGGGTGGCACGTGGACGAACATGGTTAAGTGTTTTCATTAGTGTTAAGGAAACTGTTCCGTTAAACCGAGCGATTTCACAGTGATAGAAAGTTTCTTTTCAAAACAAATCTATTTAAATCCAAAAATCTCGTCCAGATAAAGAGAAGTCTTTGCTAGAGCACAGGTGAGGATGGAGATGTGGAAACAGTCGTGAAGAAAGGTCGTTGGGAAACATCTTCGATGGTTATCCTGTTACTTTCAGGTAGAAGAAACTAGAGAAGCTGTCTTTGTCCCCAGTGGGCCCCTTGGCCCCCAAGATCCCCGTGGTCCCATGGTCTCCAGCCCAGTCAAAAACCTTGCTCTGTCCAACCTGCCAAATTTAATGAGGTTATGGCAGTGGTTCCCACTTTAGGGCTGCCCAGCCTGCTTTTTCGTCTTGCCTCGGGGGATTTCATCTATCATCCTGGCAGCCCCTGGAGGTTGCCTGACTTAAAGTAACCCAGGGCTGAAGATACCTAGTCGTGTATGAAGCAGCTTCAGTGCCCTTTTGTGGAGGATTGAGGGCCCAGAGGAGGAAACAGGTACTAAAACAGGTCAGCCAGAGGTGGGAGAAGTGTTTTCCAGTGTGCACAGTCCCTAGAAATCCTTTCCCTGATGCTGTAATGTTAAGGGTGGCATGAACATCTGCTTTTTTAGACAATGACTGGCTTTATTGGCCTTTATCTAGCTCTTTGTTGGCTCTAATTTGATGAAGACCAGTATTCTGTAGCTGAATGGAGCAGGCACCTACCTCTCTGTTCTATGTTTTTTGCTTTGCTGCGTGTGGATAGCTCTTCAGCACTGCTGTTGTTTAGTAGTGGTTCTAAAGCAGCACTTTGCAGAAGATGAAGATTTCCCATATCATCTGCAGGGTTTTCTTCAAAGTCCAACCTGACTCCTGTGACTCCCTACCCTTTACTATAGATATATGAATGCTTGTCCTTGCACCCAACCTTGATCAGGTCTTGAAGGAGGATACCTGCTAGATGTTTCTTGAAATTTTCTTTTTCATGACTTAACCTTAACTGGCTGGGTTCCCATTCCTCAGGGCCCTGCTGGATAATCTGAGTAATTCACTTCAAAATGCTTCTGACTCATGCTAGCTGTAAGCAATTAACCCTTTTGATAATATTTGGGTTTTACAGAGGGATTTTGCAGTTCATAAAGAAAGACTCCCTGATGGAGGATTTTCAGTCACTCTGGTGTGGTGGGTGAGAATGATTTTGGTCAATGGACTCTTTCAGTGATGTCCTTTGTAGTATGGCACTGGAGCAGAAACCCTGGGGGGAAGGTCAGCTTGTTATCACATGTGCAAGGGTCCATGTGGTGATGGATAGATCAGTTCAGCAGTGTGGGAGTGGAAAGAATGAACAGTTCTCCACATTTTCTATAGGCATCCTAGAGTGGTAAAGAGCACAGGCTTTAGGGATCCACTGCCTGGATTAGAGTTGTGCCTCTGCCACTGCTGTGAACCCTAGAGCAAATTATTTAACCTCTCTGAGCCTCAGGTTCTTCCCTCTAAAAAGAGAACAATGATGATTCCTTTGCTAACAAGGTTATAATGAAGATTCAAGAAGATAAAACATTTTAAGCTCTTGTTATAGGGGCTGAATCATAGTAAGTACTCAATAACTGTTACCTCCAATTGTTACTTTTTGCTACCAGTTTAGCATTAGGAGGGTGGAAAGTTACAATGTGAAAGTTTCCTTAAGCTCTGGGACTGTGAGTCTTTGCTAATTTGAATTATTGCTGCCTTGGAAACGCGTTGAAATAGGCACTGGAAATTGGAGGAAGAAGACATAGCTTCTTCCTGAAAGGAGTTTAAAATTTAGTGGGGAGACAGATTTGCAGACAATTATCTTTCAGTGACCACATAATGGGAATATAAACAATGAGGCAAAGGAGAAAGGTAACCCAAGTTGTCTTGTGAATAGTGTGACTTAATTTGTTTGTCAGTGATGCTCACTGAGCTCTTGCTCTATCCCAGGCAGCATTCTGAGCTCTAAGATGACTAATAAATGCAATGAGTAGGGAACTCAAGGAAGGTCACTTTGAAGTTGTAACATTTGCTTTCAAGTCTGAATGACAATAAGGCTCCAACCACACAGTGATCAGGGAAGAGAACATCCCACTGGAAGGGAATAACAGGTGCAAGTGCTCCAAAGAAGTTTGGCATGTCAGAGTAACCCAAAGAAAGCCATTATGTTCAGAATATGAAGAACTAGGGGGAGAACAGTTAACAGAATAAAGGGTTACTGCTGCTGCTGCTAAGTCGCTTCAGTCGTGTCCGACTCTGTGCGACCCCATAGACAGAAGCCCACCAGATTCCCCCGTCCCTGGGATTCTCCAGGCAAGAACACTGGAATGGGTTGCCATTTCCTTCTCCAATGCATGAAAGTGAAAAGTGAAAGTAAAGTCTCTCAGTCATGTCCAACTCTTCGCGACCCCATGGACTGCAGCCTACCAGGCTCCTCCGTCCATGGGATTTTCCAGGCAAGAGTACTGGAGTGGGGTGCCATTGCCTTCTCTGAGAATAAAGGGTACAAAGGCCAAATCACAGAAGGATTATAGACCACTGCCAAGAGACCTTGTAGGAAAAGGGGACCCACCTGGAGAAGAACACTTAAAAGGGATTTCTTTTGCCTTTTCTGAAAGGTTCTGGACAATTTCTTGTTTTATTCATTAGGCACTGTTCAAGAAGGACATTGGGAAAGTTTGACTGTCTAGAAGAGATTTTGTAATAGAGTGCTATCTAAGCTAACATAGCAGTGGGAGCAATCAAGATCATAAAACTACAGGAGACTGGACTGTTCTGAATTAGACTTGAACTTTTGGTACAGTACTTCTTCTTCTAACCTTTTACTTTGCAGTAATTTCAAACTTACAGAAAAAGTTGCAAGAACAGTACAAAGAACTCCCTATTATCTACCTTTTACTCATATTCACCTATTAGCATTTTGTTCCATAGGCTTCATTGTTTTCTCTTTTTCTCTCATTTGAATCATTGGAGAGAAAGCTGTATATATCATAGGCCTTTATTCCTCAGTGAAATAAAGGACAGTTTTTCCTTGTCCTGTGCAATGGAATAAGCACACTTATCAACTTCAGTAAATTTGACTTTATAATACAGACAGTAGATTCAATACTGTAACTGTGTTGTCAACTGATGCAATAATGTTTGTTATAGCATTTTTTAATTTGGTACAGGATACAATCTGGTATCGTCTACTGTACTCAGTTGTCAAGTCCCCTTTCATTATCCTCAACCTTTCTTTGTTTTTTTTTATGACACTGACATGTTTTTAAAATTCATAATTTCTAATAAGAATAAAATAATATTTCATATCTGTCAAGCACTTAGTAGGTGTTTAAATACATAAACTATTTCAATTACAACAGTTCTATAAGGTAGATAATACTGCTGTCCCCAATTCATCTAAGGGTAAGTTCCCTGTCTCCAGTCTATAAGTATCATGAGTAGAGATAAAGAATCCAGTCCTCCTGGCTCCAGAGCCAATGTCCTTACTGCCTTGGTGACATGTGCATGGTGACTGGTGCATCTTTGCAGTTCTGAACCAGTGCCAGATCATTTGCAGGTAGATTTTGCTGCAGAAAGAAAATAAGAAAGTAAAGTCAGTTATCTGGACGCAGCCTAAGGATCACTGGCAAATTAAAAACTGATTTCCCCCTTATATGTGGTGAAATGCAGGATGAGCCCCTTCAGGTCTCTGTAACTTGTTCCCTCTTCTCTAAAATGCCAGTGGTCATATAGCTATTCATTCTACAATAAATATTTAAGTGCCTCCTGCCTCCCTGTCATTGACCTTGGAAGGAATGATTATACTGCCTTTATTATTACAAAATGTGGAACTGTACAATGAAAACTGTGATTATTCTCTTTGAATAGTGATACACCATAGTGCTGGAGGCTTTGTTTTGGTGTTACCTCCGCTCTTCACATTGACTTTACCTTTGGCCATTGAGTAAATCCTCCCATGTGGGATGAGATGTGGTGTTCCCGGAAAGTTGTCTAGTTTGTTTGTAAGTTGCACTGGTGAAGGTTAAGTAGATCTAGTTTGTCAGTATTAGAAGCACTACATTTCTTAAAGAAACAACCTGCTTTTGTTGTCACTCTTCTAAGAGAGAATCCAAAATAGCTTTAAAGGCAGTCTAATTACCCTTAATGCTTTTGAGTCAATTAGCTTTGTCCCCAGATGACCTATGTGGACACCTGAGACCAAGAAAGGTAAGAGCAAGTATGAAGGAACTTGCAGAAGATTGTTTATACCATGATGCACCATTTGCTTTTGATTTTTGTATTTCAAACAAATGCAAGAGTTCTGTCCTCGGTCAACTCCCAGTCTTTGTTATCTGTAGGGGAACATGCTTTTATCACCACAGAATGAAACTATTCTTCCCTCCAGAGTTTCTAATGCCTAAAATGATGATAATAACAACTACCAAAGCAAATAATACTAACAACAGCAAACATCTGTATCCTGTTTACTCTGTATCAGACATTGTTCCAATATATACTGCCTGAATGAAATCTCTCACCAACCCTATGAATTAGGTATTATTAATTTGAGAATGCAGGCCATTTCTTTTGGCCTCAAAGAAAAGTTTCTGCTCAGATCCATGAAAACCCAGCTGTCATGTAGAGGCTTCTACCAATTAAACAGGATTTCTGAACATTTTGATGCTTTTACATTTTTTTTACATCCCCTATGCCAGAAACTCTACTTCCAGTGAATTGTTGAAGGAAAGCAAGCTGTGTATGTGCTATGCTCAATCACTTCAGTTGTGTCCAACTTTTTGCCACCCTGTGGACTGTAGCCCACCAGGCTCCACTGTTCATGGGATTTTCCAGGCAAGAATACTAGAATGGGTTGCCATTTCCTCCTCTAGGGTATCTTCCCAACCCAGGAATTGAATGCTCGGTTCCTGCACCTCCTGCATTGCAGGCAGATTCTTTACCCACTGACCCAGCTGGGGAGCCTGGAGGAAACCATAGTTGCATGTTATTGAGCATGTCTGCCATGAAATATTTGATTTCTCAGAACTTCTAGTGCTGTGATGCTTCACAGAACTCTGGGTTTATATAGCATTTTAGCAGTTCCTCATAAAAGGCACCTGATATCTGGCCCAACCCCCTCAGAAAAATGAGGTGAAGAGAGCAGATGCATTGTGGGTGAAGTCATGCAGCAAATCAACAGCAGAGTCAGGCCTCACACCTGGGACTTCTACCTCCCAACCTGGAACTTTTCATTTTTTCCCAAATCTTTGTACTTACCTGCCTCGTTAAACACAATTAAGAAACCTATGAGGTGTGCCATTCAGCTGGAGTATAAAAATGAAATGGACAGTTTTAGCTATTAACCTAGTTCATAAATTCCAATGGATGAAAAGCTTTTATTCACTTTTACTTAGAAAAATAGCCAAAGTGAAGAGAAATGATCTCAGAGCATCATGGCACAGTTGTCACAGTTGAATGAATGAAAGAAATAAAGTGGAAGCAGAGCTGAAGGTATTCTAGTTTAAGAGTATGACAGGACCAGGGAATATTGAGTCCTAAGCCTCAGAAGGCAGGTAGAGGTGGTAGGTTCTTTGCTCCAGGCCTTCCCCTGTGACAGCAGCAGGTCTGCAAATGTGGAATATCAGTTTGCAAATGTTCTGGTTGCGATTGTACCAGATGGGATTTAGGGATTCCGATTCGGCTGACACCAAATGAATGCTTGCCACACACTTGACACTGATGGTGGACAAGACACAGTTTCTGCCTTAGTAAGGGGGTCAGAAGTAGCCAGGGGAGGAAAGCAACTATGAGGGCCTAAGTACTATTGCGCAGATACCGAAGATGTGCTGCAGGTAGACAGAGAAGAGTGCCCTTAGCTCTGGCCAGGCGTAGAGGGAGGGCTTTCTGGTTTCCTTTCCTTGAAAACCAGCATTTTCGAGAAATGCCACCCATGAGAAGTAAAACGTTGGCAAAGAGAGAAAGCCAGAGAGAAGGGCAAGCACTCCATTTTGGGACTTGGGGTTTGGTGGAATTGAAAGGATTAGAGTGGACCATTTTCTTCTTCCTCTAGCCCCAGCCACACCCACACCCCCTTCTATCAGATGGGAGTTAAAGTGCAAGGCTAGTTTGCCTGGGGTAAAGGAGGTAAGCCCACCACTGAGAATGCCA
The DNA here is from genome assembly GCF_014754425.2 of Oryx dammah. NCBI lineage: Eukaryota > Metazoa > Chordata > Mammalia > Artiodactyla > Bovidae > Oryx > Oryx dammah. The sequence goes on along the minus strand of NW_024070213.1, from coordinate 48,674,165 downwards.
GGGGTCAGACCTTTTGTAGCCTGTGTCCAGGGTGTTTGGTCTGGGGACTCTGGGAGTAGTGTCTCTATGGGGAAGCTTTCTGGCAGCTCCAGCACCACTCCACTCCCTCCCCTTCACTCTGCAGAGGCAGCCTCTGAGTTGGTGGTTTTCTGTTTGTGAAAGTGGAGGGCTGAGCAAGGGTACATTTCTACAAGTGGCACGACTGTAGAGATTGCTTGGATGAGGCCAGGGGCAAGTGCCCTTGACTTCTGACCTTCAGTAAGTCCCTCTTAGGCCCATCCATTTCTCTGTCATCACCCAGAGGATAAAAAAAAAATAGCCCTGTTTCTCTCAGCAAAGGCTCAGTCCCTCCACTTGGTCCCCAGCCTGCCTGTCCTTTCTGTTGCTTCCTCAGCAGTGCCTTGGTGTCCCCTTCCTTGTCCTCCAGCATCTGACACACAGCTTTAGGTAACTGGACTTTAGAGCCACGAGAGGATGGCCTTGCATATTTTGTTCACTGTTACTCTTCCCTGGGCTTGGTGCACCGTAGGCGCTTAATACATTTGAAAGGGACCATTCGATAAAGAACAGAAATGCTGTGGACCTAGCAGAAGCAGAAGATATTAAGAAGACGTGGCAAGAATACACAGAAGAACTGTACAAAAAAGATCTTCATGACCCAGATAATCACAATGGTGTGATCACCCACCTAGAGCCAGGCATCCTGGAATGTGAAATCAAGTGGGCCTTAGAAAGCATCACTACAAACAAAGCTAGTAGAGGTGATGGAATTCCAGTTGAGCTATTTCAAATCCTGAAAGATGATGCTGTGAAAGTGCTGCACTCAAGATGCCAGCAAATTTGGAAAACTCAGCAGTGGCTCCAGGACTACAAAAGGTCAGTTTTCATTTCAATCCCAAAGAAAGGCAATGCCAAAGAACGCTCAAACTACCACACAATTGCACTCATCTCACATGCTAGTAAAGTAATGTCAAAATGCTCCAAGCCAGGCTTCAATAATACGTGAACCGTGAACTTCCAGATGTTCAAGCTGGTTTTAGAAAAGGCAGAGGAACCAGAGATCAAATTGCCAACATCCGCTGGATCATCGAAAAAGCAAGAGAGTTCCAGAAAAACATCTATTTCTGCTTTATTGACTATGCCAAAGCCTTTGACTGTGTGGATCACAATCAACTGTGGAAAATTCTGAAAGAGATGGGAATACCAGACCACCTGACCTGCCTCTTGAGAAACCTGTATGCAGGTCAGGAAGCAACAGTTAGAACTGGACATGGAACAACAGACTGGTTCCAAATAGGAAAAGGAGTATGTCAAGGCTGTATATTGTCACCCTGCTTATTTAACTTCTATGCAGAGTACATCATGAGAAATGCTAGGCTGGAAGAAGAACAAGCTGGAATCAAGATTGCCGGGAAAAATATCAATAACCTCAGATGACTATGCAGATGACTCCACCCTTATGGCAGAAAGTGAAGAGGAACTAAAAAGCCTCTTGATGAAAGTGAAAGAGGAGAGCAAAAAAGTTGGCCTAAAGCTCAACATTCAGAAAACCAAGATCATGGCATCCAGTCCCATCACTTCATGGGAAATAGATGGGGAAACAATGGAAACAGTGGCAGACTTTATTTGGGGGGGGCTCCAAAATCACTGCAGATGGTGACTGCAGCCATGAAATTAAAAGACACTTACTCCTTGGAAGAAAAGTTATGACCAACCTAGATAGCATATTCAAAAGCAGAGACATTACTTTGCCAACAAAGGTCCGTCTAGTCAAGGCTGTGGTTTTTCCAATAGTCATGTATGGATGTGAGAGTTGGATGGTGAAGAAAGCTGAGTGCCGAAGAATTGATGCTTTTGAACTGCGGTGTTAGAGAAGACTCTTGAGAGTCCCTTGGACTGCAAGGAGATCCAACCAGTCCGTTCTAAAGGAAATCAGTCCTCGGTGTTCATTGGAAGGACTGATGCTGAAGCTGAAACTCCAATACTTTGGCCACCTCATGCAAAGAGTTGACTCATTGGAAAAGACCCTGATGCTGGAAGGGATTGGGGGCAGGAGGAGAAGGGGCTGACAGAGGATGAGATGGCTGGATGGCATCATGGACTTGATGGACATGAGTTTGAGTAAACTCCAGGAGTTGGTGGACAGGGAGGCCTGGAGTGGTGCTATTCATAGGGTCACAAAGAGTTGGACACAGCTGAGTGACTGAACTGACTGACTGAAGGAACTTCAGGTATTTCCAGGCATTCTCTGGGTAGTTGTGGTTTCATATTCTGACAGTTTTAAAAGCTCAGAGAACCTCATTGCTGGTTCAGGTTTAAAGACACTCGATGCACTCTTACTGTCATTACCATCTATTCAGGATTTGAGGTGCCTTTCTCCTCAGGCCTGGGTTTCCCCTTAGTGTCAGCTAGCACCACACTCATGTATCAGGGCCAGCTCCTTCACAGGTGTGGCTGAGGATCCTGAGTTCTGGCCTGAGCATCCTGCATACCCCAGATCTCCTTTCCAGAGAGTGACTGGGCCCACTGCCCTGCCCTTCCCTGGGAAGCAATCTGACGTCCCAGAAACAGCCCTGGATGTTGAGCCCAGGGACTGGCTTTGTGGCACAGCAAGTCTCCCAGAGCCTATTCTCCCCCATCTCTGTGCCTGCTTGTTCATTGGGTGGCTGTGGGTACTTGGTAAATTATCAAGTACAAACCAAAGATTGGGCCTTCTGCTTTATAGTGTGGCAGTTTGTGGCAAAATGGATGAGGAAAACCTGTACACTTCCAGCCAGAGCTGTTACTTAGTAGCTCCTCTTTCTCAAGGAGGCTCACAGACAACTAAAGAGACTGATTTCAAAAATATTTTATGTAAAACAAAGACAGAGGAATAGTAATAGCTAACATGTGAATGCTGTGCTAAGCACTTTAATAAGATGAATCCTGTTTCATCTTCAACAACCCCATGAGGTGAGTCTTTCAGCCCAGCTTTACTCTGGAGGGAGGAAGTTGAGTGACTTCTCCAAGGTCACCTGGCAAAAGGCAGAACCAGCTTCTAACCTGGAGCCCCACACTCTTAACTCTTACCCTCCCACGCTTCAGCAGCCCTCAGAGGAGAGAGCATGTGCTCTGTACACTGTTTTTCGAGGATCTGTTCTTTCTGGGAGCTGCTCCCTGTTCACACTGAGTATGTCCCGTGGGAGCTCATACCTGTGCCTCTGGAGTCCCTTTCTGAAGGCAGTCTTGCAGGCCTAGTGACAGGCTGGCCTGGGTGCCACGGGAGGAAGGAGGTCATCTGCTGGGGACCTTTCCGGTGTTGTGTCACAGAGGACATGGCTGTCTATGCTGGAGGAGGCACGGGCACCACTGGTGGAAGCACCATGCAAGGTTGACGCAGGGTCTGTTTGTCTGTGCAGGTGCTGTCTCTACCCACACTCCCGCAACACACAATGCCCTTCAATGGTGAGAAGCAGTGTGTGGGCGAGGACCAGCCAAGCGATTCTGACTCTTCCCGGTTTTCCGAGAGCATGGCTTCTCTCAGTGACTACGAGTGCTCCAGGCAGAGCTTCACAAGCGACTCCTCCAGCAAATCCAGCTCTCCTGCCTGTAAGCCGACAGGGAGCAGAGCCTGGGGGGTGGTGCTGGGCATAGTTCTAGACATACATGTCTGTTTTTTCTTTTAATCAATATTTAAAAAAATATTTATTTATTTATCTGGCTGGGCCAGGTCTCAGTTGCAGCCTGCAGGTCCTATTTTTAGTTGTAGCATGCGAACTCTCAGTTGTGGCATGTGGGATCTAGTTCCCTGACCAGGGATCAAACATGGGCCCCCTGCATTGGGAGCATGGAGTCTTACCCACTGGACCACCAGGGAAATCCCTAGATGCATGTTTGAGTGAGAGCAAAGTCCTGACTTCCCCTCCTTTCTAGACATACTGGAATGTCACTGGAAGGGCACCCCAGCTGTCTTGTACACACTCTCAGCAATAAATAGCCACTGAATATTAAAAAGCAGAGACATTACTTTGCCAACAAAGGTCCATTTAGTCAAAGCTATGGTGTTTTCAGTTGTCATGTATGGATGTGAGAGTTGGACCATAAAGAATGATGAGCACCAAAGAATTGATGATTTTGAACTGTGATGTTGGAGAAGACTCTTGAGAGTCCCTTGAACTACAAGGAGATCAAACCAGTCAATCCTAAAGGAAATCAGTCCTATATATTCATTGGAAAGGTTGATGCTAAAACTGAAACTCCAATACTTTGGCCATCTAATGTGAAGAACAGACTCATTGGAAAAGACCCTGATTCTGGGCAAGATTGAAGGCAGCAGGAGAAGGGGATGACAGAGGATGAGATGATTGGATGGCATCACTGACTCGATAGACATGAGTTTGAGTAAGCTCCGGGAGGGGAGTTGATGATGGACAGGGAAGCCTGGCATGCTTCCTTATGAGGCCATAGGGTCTCAGAGTCAGACAGGACTGAGCAACTGAACTGAACTGAAGTCTACAGTCTGTCTGTTTTTATTTTCATCACTGTCTCTGATCTTTGGTTTGACTGTAAATCAGATCTTCCAACCCCACCCTGTCTTCTCTCTCACTTGGTGGAAAACTACTCCTCGAGATCTTTTTTTGAGTCACATTCAAGGCAGAATTCAAATCAGTCCTTTCTGATTTATGTGGAAGGAAACTTGCCCCAACTCAAGGGTCAGGCAGGAAGTGAATCTAATGGGTTTCCTGCTGATTTCAAAAACAGTTGTGCAAATCACCCCAGAAAAGGGGTGCCCATGAGGAGAATTACTACACTAGGGATGTAAGAGTTAAAAGATGGCCATGGAGACATCTTTTTCCTTTTTTGTGTGTGGACTCTAGAGATGTGCAAAGCAGTGTATTTGTCCTTTATTCATTTTTTTAGCTTTTTAATTGACATTTTATATAGAAAATATAACCCCTTAAGTTGTCAATGCAAATGCAGAGAGAAGCAACTAACATTAATATGATCAAATGCCCCCTTTGGAAAAAGCTTGTTCATCTGTATTTAAGTTAGTACATTCTCATTTTTTAAAATGTGGAAAAGTAGACAGAAAAGAAAATATTGCCTGTAACGTCACCCAAAGATGACAGCTGTGACAGTGTTTTGTCATATTTTCATTCTTCACATAGACATACATGTGCACATGGACTCTTGTTGCTTACTATTTTGCTTACTAAAACATTTACTCATGATAATGTTTTTTTAAACATTTTTATGACTACTTATTACTTTATCAAGTGAATATACCATCAGTTTATTTAACTTCTGTTTATCATTGGGCATTTAGTTCATTTCCTTTTTTTTTTTTTTTTTTTTTTTGCTTTACAAATAGTGCATTATGAACATTGTAGTGCATAAAGCCTTTCGAGGAATTCTTTTGTATTTAATTAGGTTCCTGGACTAAAGGGTACAGACATTTTCAAGGAGAATGTTAATGGGAAAGAGAATTGGCAAAAGAATTTGTTAGCAGCCATCCAGCTTTCAGTGCTTTTTCTCATTCTTTATACTGTATACAGGGTTGACGTCTCCAGCAGGGCACCTGGGCGTCCTGAAAAAGGATTTTACTACTTGTGTACCACCATTCCTTCCATTCCTTCCTCCTCCTCTTCTTCCTCTTTCATCTCCCTCTTCTGCTTCTTCATCTTCCCCTTGTCTGCTTCTCATTTCTGAAATTATTTTAGATAGCAAAGCACTGGTAGCAGTCAGCATTATTTAAGGCAATGGTTTTTAATTAACAGAATCTGAGAGTTCTAGGAATGATTTCAAAAAGACATGACTTACTAGAATAATTTTTGAATAATATTTTTCAAATAACTGAAATAATTCTTTACTCCCTATTTCCTACTGAAAAGTAGATGATCAACTTATCAGATTTATTTTAATTATCTGCATTTATGGAATTTTTGCCACATTCCTTACTTAATTTATCTTGTTTAATCACTTCAGGACAGTCCTTCGATCAGGTTAATTTATGCTTCAGTGAGGTCAAATGGTAACCACCAATTAGGAAAACTTATAATTGTGCTATACTGCATAGTTTTAAAAAATCAGTTAGTTCATAGTGAGCCAGCTTAAATTAATGCTATGAATTACAGTATAAAAAGTAGTCATCAATTTCCTGTAGAGTACATGTAATAGATGCAGATAGTAGTATGTGCTGAAAAATAAAGCAATTTAATTTTTAAAAGTAACTTGTAATAGCCTATATTAATAAAAAATTTCTAAGAAACATTTGACAGTTTATTATCAATACAGTAACTGAAGCTATCAAAGGAATTAAAAAATTTTTGAAGCCGTAAGTATCAAGCATGGGAATCTACCTGCTTTAGTATACATTCTTCTTACTTGTAAAACCTTGAAAATAATACGCTGGAGTAGCTTAAACCTTGTGTGCATCAGAACGTGTCACTAGTTGGCAATCCTCTTCCACAATTCCTTTGTTTTCTTTTCAGCAACGAGCCCTCCCAGGGTTGTGACATTTGACGAAGTGATGGCTGCAGCAAGGAACTTGTCAAACATGACTCTTGCTCACGAGATAGCTGTAAATGAGAACTTTCAACTGAAACAGGACGCCCTCCCTGAGAGCAGGTAACCTGGAGGCATCTGTTGTGCCTGAACTGTGCTGCAGGCTCTGTGTGTGTGTATGTGTGTGTCCTGCAAACACAAATACTCACACTGATTCCTGGACAGTCTCATATAATGTCTACTGGGAGTTAACAGTACAGTAAGCCCCTATATATGAACCTTCAAGTTGCAAACTTTCAAAGATTTGAGTGTGCCCCTGTATGCCAGCTGTTGGATTGTCCTACTGTACTTTTAAAGGTACAATACTGTAAGACTAAAAATGTTTTATTTTGTGTGTGTGCTTGTTTTTTGTGTATTACTTGTGTGAAAAGTATTATAAAACTATTACAATATAGTACTCCATAGCCAATTGTGTGAGTTGGGCACCTAGTCTAACTTTGTTGGTACAGGCATGCTAAGTCGCTTCAGTCATGTCTGACTCTTTGCAGTCTCATGGACTGTAGCCCACCAGGCTCCTCTGTCCATGGGATTCTCCAGGCAAGAATACTGGAGCGGGCTGCCACACGAATAAATTGGACTTACAGACGTGCTCTCAGAATGGAACTCATTCATATATAGGGGACTTACTATATTTAGTTCTCTAACAAGGTCTTTTATTTGTTTTTAAAACCATTCTTCTAGGGAATATGTCACTCATAGAGTTTTAGAATTCAGTTTATATGTCACTTCCTGAGCGAAGCTTTTCCTGACATTCCTGAGCCCACTAGACTACATGAAATCACCTTCTACAGACTCCTGTAGCCCCCTCTCCCTCTGTTCAGGTGTCTTATAATTTTAGGTTCGAAGTCTGTCTTTTCCACTGGACCCAAAGCCCTGTTAATGGAGAAACTATGTCTATATTGCTTGCTCTGTTCTTATTGCCCAGCAGAGTGCCTGACACATAGTACATGCTCAAGAAATATTTTCAGCCTGACTTATTAAAAACTGATATTCAGATTGTAAAAGACAAATGAATGCAGCTGAGCTGCCAGAATGATGAGTCTATCTAGAAGCCTAGATAGGAGGTAGGAATCATGACAGCATAGGTACCCCTGGTTAACATCATGCCCAAGGGATCTCTAGTTAGAGCCATGTCCTTATACCCCACCTTAGTCTTCCCAGTTTTGGTGGTTCACAAGTCCCCTGGGACGAAGAGAAGAAAAGGCTTGAAGCCATGACTGCAGGTGAATAAGTTTTAGAGGCAAAATTGGCCCATGGATAACAACACTGAATCTGAAAGCTCACAGTGCCATTTATAAATCAGGAGGCATTCTCTCTATCAGTGAAGACAACATATAATATTTGATTCCATTCAGCAAGTTTTTGTTTTAAAGCAGGAAAAGAGTAAATATAGTAGTTTTCCTTTTTAAAATTATGGATCATAGTCCTCCTCCTGGGGATGTTGTTCATAATAATAATGAATACTTTTTAAGATTACTGGCCAAAATAGGTGTATCTGTTTGGTTTTCTACGGTGACCGAATTTCACTACGATCCTTTTTATCAGCTCTGCTGCTCTACTCCCAGGCTAGGTCGCCATCGTCTCTGACCTGGACTCTTTCTATCCTAGCTGGTTGTCCAGTCTTCATCCTTAGCTCCTGGAAGTCCATCCTCCACATACACAGTCAGCCACAGTTATCTTTCTAAAGGGTAAATCAGATTAAATCGTGATTTTGCTTAAAAACCTTCAGTGGTTCTATCACACTTAGAATAAATATTCCAACTCTATAGTATGACTAGCAAGGCCCTTCTTCACCAACCATGCCTCTTATTCCTTCCCTCCTGCTTGCTTCAGCCACACTGGCTTCCTTGGTGATCCTGCAGCACACCAGCTTGATCCTATCCCAAGGATTTTTTCTGTCTTCCTTCTTTTTTAATGTTTTTCCCATAGGTCTTTACCAGCTGCTTTCTTTTCCCCATTCATGTCTTAGAGAAGCTTTCTTCTACCGCCCCATCGAATGGGCACCCTCTTCATCACTGTGGACTGCATTGTCTTCATCTGCCTTCCTCATGGCTCTGAAATTGTCTTACTCGCTGTCAATGTGTTTTTTGTCTTTCTGTTTCTGCCAACATATAAGCTTTTTGAGAGCACACTCTTTTCGAAACACCCCAGTGCCTGAAACAGGGCCTACCACATATTGAATTTTGAATAAACAGTTACTGACTAATAAAAATGAATTTTTAAATTTAAAATGAGTATGATTTATGAAGTACAGCAAAAGACAAATTGGGAATATTTGTGCTTTAAGTTCATAAGTTGCAAATACAGACTGAATGAGGGCCCTTTAGAATCAGACAGACCTTGGGGTTTGACCTGGCTCTGCTGAGACTGTATCTGAGCCTCACATTCTCCGCAATACTCACTCTGAATGCATGCTCCTGGGCATGTAAGTGCCTTGCACATGGGTATTTTGATACTGTGGAAGATAGGAATTCCCCTTTTCTTCATTTTCTGCCATGGCTAGAAAATGTGAGCAAGAGAAACAGCACACAGGATTAGGACACATTACCTTTGCTTAAAAGTGAAATAGCATAGCATTAGCTGTTGACCTTTCAGATGATTCTCCTCAGTGGCCAAGTTGTTACTATTTTTTTTTCATCAAAGCATCATCCTTTATTACTTGTGACAAATGAGGAGACAGGCAATTGCTCTCAAAGCACTGTCTCCTTTACTGTTTAAAAAATGGCTGACTCTCATATTTTACCAAGTATTTTCTTGGGGAGAAACACTTGGTAAAATAAGTCAGATTTCTGATACTGGGTAGGAATGCTTATAAATGATTTGACTGATCTCATCACTACCCACCCAAAATTAGAAATCTAACAAGTTTGGAAAACTTAAACTCTGACATCCTTCAAGGAGCTATAAAGTTGTTTTAGCTCATTCCTGCTTGGTCCATTCAGGCCAAGTACCTGCGGCTTGTAAAGTCAAGAGCAAAAATCCATTCCTGCAATGTTTGCCTTTCTAATTGTTCTGTAATTGCTTGAGAGCGTTTCAGACATTGGGAATGGCATTTATGCTAAATAAATCTACTCAGGCAACTAGACTAAGTTTTAACATTTAAAGTGGCTGAGTAGAGTATAGTATTTGCAGTTACAAAAACAGTTTTAAGTCACGCTTCTCAGAAAGCTAGTTTTTATTTCTAACATTATTGTATATTTTAGCTATTTGAGCTTTAAAAAGAAAATTTAAGTGATATGCTCAACTGTCAAATTATCAATCCATTCACCATGCATTCAGTAAACCTTCAGTAAATACCAAGCACTATGCTATGTGTGGTGGCAGGTACCTAGAAGAAGTGGCCTCTATCTGAGAGAGGCGCACCGCCCTGTGAGGGATAGAAACTTCAAGTGATTACAGTTCAGGGAAATATGTGCTTTTCTAAAAGCAGTTTCAAAATGGTATAGGAGTTCAGTAGGGATGTGTATTTTAACACGCACCTATTTTGGGACATTGACATTGACAGGAGAAAGCAAGGTGGCCACCTATTCTATTGTGAAGCTTTCCTAGGAAGGCTCCTATTTCAGCAGTGTGGTCTGGCCAACTTTAAATGGGACATCTAAGCTGGAGCTGGCAGGCATTCAAATGCATGTCTCCTTGGGGCCAATCTGTTCTGTTCCATGCCACGAAACGTCCGCTATTAAGGAAAGAACAACTTGGCCACCTCATCCTAAAAACCTAGACCAGATCTGAAGATCTGTGTAGAAGACTAGTTGTGGGAACTTTCCTGGTGGTCTGGTGGTTGAGATTCTGCTGCCAGTGCAGGGGTCACAGGTTTGATCCCTGGTCTGCGAATTAACATCCCACATGCTGTGCAGGGTAGCCAAAATATTAAAAAAAAAAAAAAGGGGGGGGGTGGATGGGTGAAATAAGGTATCTCCTTAGGACGGAATTTTATTTATTTTTACTTTTGGCTGCACGAGGTGTTGCTTTTACATGGGCTTTCTCTGGTTGCAGTGCATGGGCTTCTCATTGCTGTGGCTTCTCTTGTTGTGGAGCACAGGCTCTAGATGTGGGCTTCAGTAGTTGTGGGCACAAGTTCAGTAGTTGTGGCTCCAGGCTTAGTTGCTCCATGGCATGTGGAATCTTCCCAGACCAGGGATCAAACCAGTGTCTGCTCCATTGACAGGCAGATTCTTATCCACTGTGCCGGGGAAGTCCTAGGACAGAATTTTATGAACTTGTTGAAAGCTATAGGAAGGAAGCACTTAAAAAATTTAGGGGAGACACTTAAGACAGAATATTAAATGAAATAAGTATATACTATTGTACAGACCACTACTATAAAAATTATATTAAGACCATTCATTGAAATATGTCAAATATGTCAAAAGATTAATAGTAGAATTATGAGCAGTTTTTATACTCTGTTTTTCTGCATTTCCTAAGATTTCTACAATGTGCATACTTCTTTTATAATTGGGAAAAATAGTGCTTATGTTAAAAAAAAGTGATTCATTTCATTCCCATAGCTTGGCTGGTCAAGTGAGGCACATTGTCCATCAGGCCTTCTGGGATGTCTTGGAATCAGAACTGAATGCAGAGCCTCCCGAGTATGAACACGCCATCAAACTCTTTGAAGAAATCAGAGAGGCAAGTTGATGTTGTTTGTATTCATTAGTAATCCTCTGCCCCCACCCCGCCCCAGAGGCTGTTTTTCTGTTCTCTAAAGAGTATTGGAGGCTTCTTTTGAAACACTGAGCCAGTTCAATCACTGGAAGAGTTTTTGCTTGCATCTCTGAGAGGAGGATGGAGACGGGGGAACAGGGCAGTGACAGGAACGCAGGCCCGTGCTTAGCTGGTAGGCGACGGCTGTGGTGCTTCAGAGCACAGAGCCCAGATTAGATAGGTCTGCTTTAGTGATCTGCTTCTGCTTTCTCCTAAGTCTCAGTCTCCTGAGTGAGTGAAGTGAAAGTTGCTCAGTCGTGTCCGACTCTTTGCGACCCCATGAACTATACAGCCCATGGAATTTTATAGGCCAGAATACTGGAGTGGATAGCCTTTCCCTTCTCCAGGGGATCTTCCCAACCTAGGGATCAAACTCAGGTTTCTTGCCTTGCAGGCAGAGTCTTTACCATCTGAGACATAAGGGAAGCCGAAGTCTCCTGAGTAGTTGCAAGAATTAAATCAGATGACAGTCATGGCTAACATTTCACAAGACACTTGCTCTGTGCTAAGCACTAGAGTATTCATTTATTCCTTACCATAACGCTATGAGGTAGTTATGCCTGTTACTATTTTATATAAAGAAACTGAGTTCCCTGACTCATCCAAGGTCACACAGCTTTGAGGGGCAGAAGGTATTTGAACTGAGGCACTCCTGCTCAGAGATCATGCTCCTAACCACATGCTATGTGTATAAGTGCAGTGTCTGCTGTGTCGTGAATAGGTTGCTCCCATAGTATATAATGTGCATGCATGCATGCTAAGTTGCTTTAGTTGTGTCCGACTCTTTACAACCTTATGGACTGTAGCCCGCCAGGCTCCTCTGTCCATGAGATTATCCAGGCAAGAATACAGAAGTGGGTTGCCATGCCTCCCTCTAGGGATCTTTCCAACTCAGGGATCGAATCCCTGTCTCTTACATCTCCTGCATTGTCAGGAGGGTTCTTCACCACTAGTGCCATCTGGGAAGCCGATAATATATATTTCACATGTAAATATACTGTATTATACTAATGGGGCCTGTGGGGGTGTTACTATTTGCCCTTCTTTAAAAGGTTCTTTTGGATCCCTGATCTGCAACTTTTTCTTTCTTTGCATGATTTCTCTGTAAACTTTTTAAAGTTCTTTCAATACTATTGCTTCCTTACCAGTTATTTTCATTATGATGGTGTTAGTAACTTCCCACAGGAGGGAAGGGAAGGCTTTCATTCAGAAGTGCCAGGGTCCAGCCCCGGTGGATCCAGGGTAATTCGAAGGGTGGACGGAATCGGCAAAGAAAAACTTACTTATTTAGAAATGTAAAGAGAGATTAGGGAAGAATAGTATAGTAGGAGAATTAGTGGAGAAAAGAGGCCGAATAACTTGGCTTACGCAGAGAGCTAATAAAACCTCGAGACAAGAGGTTTGCACCATCTACGTAGGTCACTGGTGCCCGCTTGAACAGCGGAGGGTGCCCCGCCTTGGGCTCCCTCTCGTGTGGGTCTTAGAAGCCAGGGCAAGTAAGTAGACATGGTGAGCCTCCACACCCCAGACGGGAATTCAGCCAGAAAAGAAGAGAAGGAGAAAAGACCACACAGGGGAAATCAGTCTTTCCAGTGACTGGCTCATCCTTTATTGTTCGGGAAAGCCTTTTATACTTTTGGTTGTACATAGAGATCAATGGATAATACAAAATTATGCAGCATCAGCAGCCCTGACTCTTATCGAGACCAGGCTTTCTCTCTGCATACCTAGCTGTATACACAAGTCTTAGGTGATTTACATCATCTTCTGGCCAGGAGGCCAATTAACATTTTACGGCCCTTTTCTGATAAGGGTCTGTCAACCAGAAAACTTATTTGCCCTTAAAAGTGTTGTTCTTCCCAAAGTCTGGTGCCACTCTCAGAAAGCACTAATTAAGGTTACATTCTCACATAGCAAAGATACAACGATTTATAATAAAGAAAGAGGAGTACAGTGATTTATAACAAAGAGAAAGTTTACTAACTCAAAAGCCTAGTGTTGCTAACATCAAAACTACTATATTCCTTTTTCTATATCCCAATTACATTGATTAATATCCTCCAGGTGCCTAAAAGATGAAGAATATGGAGGTCTGGCAGCAGTCATTGACTCAACAGTGAAACCCATCACCAGTATAATTTTTAGCTTTTTAGGAAAGGCTCTATATCTTTAAGATGCTTTAAGCTTCACGCCTCTCGCGACTGGGGGCATAAACAATCACAAGTGTAGTTAAACCTGTCAGGCAAGTTAGAGAGCCATCAAAAGGGTTTGAGCTGAAACACTCCTTTTATTTGCAGGAGACTGTCAATTGGAGCTCTAAGTTAACTTTTTCCAGAGAAAGGTGGTGGGAAATAGCCCCCTGTTATGTCAAAAGAGTGGAAAGCAGGCAGACTCTGGTTTTGGGGGGTAGATGTTTGAGAAAATTCAGCGAGGCTCCCTTAAGGCCCGACTAGCCTTTGCCTGTCGGACCCCTTAACCTCCTGACCTTTGCTATGGGCGGGAACTCCTCGTGCTGGCTCCGGGCACAGAAGATAGAGCTTTCTTTTTAGGATAGGACCCTGTCATGCTTCTCTGATCCACCACCGAGTCGGGGCAAACTTCTATGATATCCAGGGCATTCAAATACTGAGGGCAGGGAGCTTGGTCATCTAGACACTGAAATTTAAAAAAATGACAGCCTTTCTTCATGTAATGATGTTGTTCATTCTCCCTGTACAGATTCTCCTCTCTTTCTTGACTCCTGGTGGCAACAGGCTTCGCAACCAGATTTGTGAAGTTTTAGACACAGACCTCATTAGGCAGCAGGCTGAGCACAGTGCTGTCGACATCCAAGGCCTGGCCAACTACGTCATCAGTACCATGGGAAAGCTGTGCGCCCCTGTGCGAGATGACGACATCAGAGAGTTGAAGGCTACCAGCAACATCGTGGAGGTGCTGAGGTTAGTGCTGGCTGCTTGCATTTTCTTAAGGTACCTATGAGTGCATTCAGAAGGGAAATGTGGGAATTGAGGGGCACAGAATAGTAACTGGTCTCCCAAAGGAACCCTTAACCCTAGGGGAAAAACTGACTAAGCAAGGGGTCAATCATTTATTGTGTGCGTGGAACTTTCACATAGAATGAGCAAACAAGGGTGTTAGTTGGCAGTGCTGGGCCCTAGAGATGCAGTGATGAAAGGGGCAGATATGATCTCTGACCCCAGGGAGTTTACAATTTAATGAGGAGACAACCCTGAACAAGGAATTACAGTTGTGATAAAGCTCTGTGGGAGGGGAAGTAGAGAGGATTAATAGGGCCCCCAGCAGAGGCACCTAATCTTGTCAAGGATACAGGAAGCCTTGATTAGGTAGGGTATTGGAGCTGCTTTGACATGTAAACCTTGAATTCTTAGTGATTTAACCACTAAAAGTTTGTTTCTCACTCACGCCAGTCTGAGTCAGGGATTCTTGGTCAGGCAGACTTCCAAGCGCCATTCAGGACCCAGGCTCCTTCTCTCCTTGGCTCCACCCAGGTCTTTGGAGTCCTTTACATTCAGCTGGTGAATGGGGAAGAGATCATGAGGAAGGCATGCTGCTGCTGTTTAGTCGCTCAGCGGTGTCTGACTCTTCTGCGACCCCGTGAACTGTAGCCCACCAGGCTCTTCTGTCCATGGGATTTTCCAGGCAAGATTACTGGAGTGGGTAGCCATTCCCTTCTCTAGGTGATCTTCTCAATCCAAGGATTGAACCCACTGAGCCATCCAGGAAGCCGTGAGGAAGGCCTATTAAATGTTTAACGGCCTCGCCCCAGAAGTGACATATTCCACTGACTATGCCTAGTCCTGTGGTCCCACGTAGATTGAAGTGGGTCTAGGTAATATGATTGCTGTGTGGAATCACATTTCCCAGCCACACATCCACACTGCAGAAAGGGAAATGGACCTTTGGTGGTTGGTTAGCTAACTCTGCAGCAGCTTCCCTGAAGAAGTGAGGTATACAGTAAGATCATAAAGACTCTAGTTTGGCTGTGATCCCAGAGGAAAGAGGAGTCTACAGTACTTTTTTCCATTGAGACAAATTCTCCGCGCCCCCCCACCCGTTTGTGTGTGTGTGTGAATACAGCCACATAGAGAATTAAATTTCATGTAATAGTATTGGAAAGGGAAGGGGAGGAAATTGGTTTGCATATAGCAAGTTCCTTATTTTCTGACTTTGAGAAAGTTGACAATTTCTCAAGTCACACTTTCTTCATCTGTAAAATGGGTTGTAAATATCCTTAAGAGTTGTGCTCAGCTTTGGCAGGTTGAGATTCTTCAGCTGTGGAATCCTTGCTTTGAATGATCTTATTACCCATGTGTGATAATCAAATCTGTGGCATTCATCTTGCTCATATATTGAGCACTTAGTGGTTGGTACTGTCCCTACATTTCTAATATGCTATCTCATTGATTCTTCACAACATCTTTCCATGGTTGATCTTGTCCCTTTCTTTCACAGGTGAGGAAACTAAGGCTCAGAGAGATTGAGTAGCTTGTTCCTGGCCACAGAGCTGGTCATTTGTGAAGCTCCAATTGAACACAGGGCTGCCCAACTCTGAAATGCATTGTTTTCCCTGGTGCTTCACTGCCCTGTCCTTTTCTTTTTCTTTTTTTCTTATTTCCTTAGGAATAGAAACAGGGTATACTATATTCAGACTCTTTAAAATTTCAGGGACTTTCAAATGAAAATTCCTTCTTGAATCTTTTTTTATCTCATTGTTAAGACTCATTGTTTATACTTCTTAGTGTCTGTCAGTCTATGGCTGAATGTAATGAATCAGTTGGAAGTATATTTGCTAAAGCAAATACTCTTGAGATCTCTGGAAGAATACATTTGGAATGCATGTGTAATGCCTCTTATGAAACGTGTCCTTGTCAAAGTGATTGGAATTTCAAAACCATTTCGGAGATGTTTATCTTTTCCAGCCTGTAAAATAAATAATAGTTAATGAATTTCAGATGATTTTCTTGATCACCTGTCTAACTATTTTAACTCTGAAATTTTTAGACAAATATTTCATGTCCTGGACCTCATGAAAATGGACATGGTGAATTTTACAATTCGGAGTCTCAGACCACATCTTCAGCGCCAGTTGGTAGATTATGAGAGAACCAAGTTCCAAGAAATTTTAGAAGAAACTCCAAGTAAGTAAACTATGTGTGGATATATATTGAAATGGGGTGAAATATGGCATTTTGGTTTTTGATATCTTAAACAATATTACTAAAAACTTTGGCATTTCTGTTCAACATTTTTTTGACTTCTAAAATTAATATCACAAACTTAACAGCTGTTAACTTTGACCCCAGGAACTGCGCTAAGCACTACTCTTTATGCATTAAAAAAAAAAAATTTATTAACCACCTGCTGTGTCTCAGATACATCTTGGGTGCTGTAGATATGAACAAAAAATAAAGTTGCAGCTCCCAAGGAGATGGCCGAGTAGGCATCACAAAAAAAACAAGCATATATGGTCAGATGTGTTATTTAGTGCTATGAATAAAAGTAGGATAAAGAAACAGACAATAATGGGGCAGGAGTGAGGGTAAGAGGTTATTTTTTTTTAGGTGAGGTGGACTGAGAGGCCTCTAAGAGAAGTAACATTTGAGCAGAGTTTGCAAAGGAATGAGGAAGGGCCATGTGAAGATGTGAGGGAAGAACATTCCAGCCAGAGAGAGCTGCAAGTACAAAGGCCTTGCAGTAGAAACTTGCTTGTGTTTTGCACAAACACAGGGCAGACAGTGTGGCTGGAGTAGAGCAGGCAGGAAAGAGTGGTTACAGTTGAGGCCAAGAAGTAGACCGAGGCAGGTCCTATAGAGCCTGGTTAGGAAATAAGAGGAATTTGGATTTCAGTCCAAATGTAATGAGGGTCATTGGAGAGCTTGAACAGGGAAGCAGCATCTGCTTTTTATTTTTAAAACATACTCTGGCTCCTGGGTAGAGAATAAATCACATGGGAGCAAGAAGGGAAACAGGGACACCAATTAGGTGGTATCACAGATGGCGGATGGTCCAAATGGTGGTGGTAGAAGGTAGTGAGAAGAGATCAGGGTCTGGTTGTATTTTGAAAATGGACTAACAAGATTTGCTGCAAGTTGGATGAGGGAAAAATGAGAGTGGAAGATGACTCTAAGCAACTCGATGAATAGTGATGCCTATGGAGGGTGGGAGATGGGATGAAGTCAGAGTTCAGTTTTGGACCTGTGAACTTTGAGATCTTGTTTGACATCAATATGAAGATACCAGAAGGGATTTAGGAATGAGATTGGAGTTTGGGGGAATGGTGAGCACTGGGAGTATACATGTAAAGCCATGGAACTGGATAGTAGCTGATGCATATAGAATGCTTACCATATTCTAAACACTTTACCTGTTTTAACTGATTTAATCTTTATAAAAACTTTAGGAAATTACTTCCTATTTATGGATGAGGAAACTGAGACATAGAGAGGCTCAATAACTTGCCACCATAATACAACTTGAGAGTTGTAGAGCTGAGACTCACCCCAGAAGTCTGACTCCACACTCCTGTCCACTCCATGCTCTTATCCTAGGGTTACCCTGGAAATTACCTAGACAGTGAGTGTAGATACTGAGTGGGCCTGACCTGGGACTTTTGCACATCTAGAGCTTAAGAAGAGAAGAAAGATCCAACAACAGAGACTGTGTAGCCAGAGAGGGGAAGAAAGACAGGAGAGGGTGGTGTCCTGCAAAACAAGTGAAGAGAAAGTGTTCAGGGATCAGCTGTGACAAGCGCTAAGTGGTCAAGAAAGATGAAGACCAAGGCTTGATTGTGGTATGAGACCGTATGAGGCTCCTTGGTAACCGTGATGGGAGCAGTTTCAGTGGACTAGTGGACATTAAAACCAGACCAGAAGCGAAGAGAGGAGGAAGTATGACCTCACTGAATCCTCACAATTCCTCAGTGGGGGAGGTACTGTTCTCCCTTCATTCCACAGGTGAGGAAACCGAGATGCCAGATGTTGGACAGTTGGCAAGAGGCTAGCTCACTGGTTCCCTTATTAGCAAACCCTTGACAGCAGCATCTGGGCTTCAGTTGCAACCACGGTCTAAGTCTGGGTTAGGTGATCCCCCCATGCCACCTTCCCCCTCGTGGACTGTGCTCTTCTGTCAAGATGGCCAATATGATAGCCTTATGTATACAGAGCCAAACACATGCCTCCTTTAGAGGGATTCCAGCAGACTGGACCTGTCCAGGGAAGAGGGCAGGGGCATGGAGGGTGATGTGAGGAACAGTCAGTAAAGCTGGGCCCATAGTGCCTAGTACCAGGGAGACTCAGGTGGGCCATGAGCACTGCCTGCCCTGTGGTTAGTGATTCAGGGCTTTGGTTAAGTTCTGAAGAGCAGACTAGGACCCATGGGAGAGAAGTAGCCAACAGCCAATTTAGACCTTCCTAGCAGCTGGAGCTGCTCTTTTAACTTCGGAATGGACTTCCTGTCACTCATAGTAGCCCATGCTAGCTAACATTTTGTTTGCACACTTACTGTGTGCCAAGACCTTATTATGTGCCAAACACCTTACATTTATTAGCTTATTCAAGCTTCACAAATCACCCTATGAGACTGTTATCACCTACTGTTTATAAAGGAAGAAATTGAGGTTAAAGTAAGAGATTGCTAGTGGGTGGAAGAGCCTAGATAACTCAGGCATGTCTCTGCCCCAAAGTGTATGCATTCAACCACTATGCAAAACTGACTCTCTCCAAACAGTATACCAGCTGCCTTGGGAGTATTTGCAGAGAAAGTTCTAGCATTGAGTGGCAGATATGACTAGATGATGTCTAAGGATCCTTCTGCAACAAAAATTCTCTTGACTTTAGGGTTACATTGTTTGACTTCAAAGCCAGAGAGGGATTATGGGAAATAGAACCCTACATCAACTCTGGATCTGAAACCTGAACTATTAATATGATAACCATGTTCTTAGCAGCATTTTCCTGAGACTCACTGGTTGGTTTCATTTGTGTCCCTGTGTGTTCATATACATGTGTACAAATGTCTCCATGTCTTGAGTCAAGATGGGCCTGTAATCTTGAACAAAACCCTTAATGTAGGGTTGAACTACAGTTTTGTTCATCTCAAATGATTTGTTTCTCTCCTTGAAATCCAGACTTAGTCACTTGTATTTCACTCGTACCTTTCTCATTGACTTGGATATTTCCAGAGATTTAAGAATAGAATGAATCCAGCTGTGCAAATAGGTCATTATTGCCCAGCTCTAAATATGTTCCCAGAGAAATCAGGAGTCCAGGAAGCAGAGTGTATGTCAGCTGTTAATTATATCCTCAAGTCACGCTGCCAAAAGTCGGCCACTGTGCCCTGCTATCAAAATAAAAGTCTTACTGTACTGCACAGAAGTACAAAAGTGTTGGATTTATTTGTGTACATGATTTTTGTAAATAATTATTTGGAAAATCAATATTTAGAAGTACTCTGGGTTTCCTAGTTGACTCCCCAAAAGATTGTATTTTGCCAACAGAGAGATTTTATGTCATCTCCCTATTTAAAATACACTCAAGAAAGCCTTACACAGTGATTGGGTATGTGTCTTAAATGTCAGCAAAATAACCACATTAAATCCAACAACTAAATTATCTGTGGAAAGAATGGCACATAACCCCTAGGCCACAAGTAATTTTTCAGATACTCAGAAAGAAAAGGTTTTATTTAGATCATCTCTTATATCTGATAAAATGTTCTCAGGAACTTCATTTCATGTGATTCAGAAATCCTCATGGGACATAAATATTTTTCAAAAAATAAATGAAATTGCATTATGATTGTCTACCTGGCACCCAAGGCATTCGGGAAATATTTATGGAACATTTTAGAGATGAGCAAGCTGATGCTCAGCAGCAACCTGCCCAAAGACAGAGGCGCACAGCCGAGAAACAGCAAAGCTGGGACTGGAAACCAGGTCTCCCCTGGCCAAGCCAGGAGTAAACCAAGCTGCTGCCTTCATTCCTTTCTTTGGATTTTTCAGTTTTGTGTTGTTTTAGTTGAGTTATATCAGAGGCACCAGAAACTCACTGGCTGATTTAGCAGAAAAGGAAGTGAATGGAAGGAGAGGGCAGTTCACAGAAAAGCTAAAATTTCCTGAGTCTGCACAAGGCCAGAAATCAGGATGGCATCAGGAATCTGGAGAGGAAAAAACAAAGGGAATTTCCCAGCTGCGTCCTCAGATGGTTAATGCGCACTTCAACACGGACCATGCTTGAAGGCTGTAATTATCATTCAGAGTCCCAGGAAAGAGTCTGATGGGCATATGACTCAGCCAGGCCAACCCCTGGGTAAGGAGGTTGCCTGGTCCTGGTCATGTGGCCTCTAATTAAATCCGCAAAAAGCGTGGAGTGAAGGAAATGATTTCTCAAAATCAGTACCAACAAAAGGGAAAGTGAGGTATAGCCAGGCATAAAAGAGTCAATGTCACGGATAAGCAGACTAGATTCTAACTGAAAACTGGAATATTTGGTGTGAATATTTTCCAGAATATTGAAAATAGGGGCCAGGCTAGCTCTCAGTCTTTGCAATTCTGAACAGGCACCATTCAGTAAACCAGGAGAATGGTGCAGAATACATGAATGGGAGTCCCTGGCATTGTCCAAACCTTTAGATAGCCCCTATTTTCAATATTCTGGAATTTCAAAAGAGTTGGACATGACTGAGCATCTGAACACATGCTCACATACACAGAGCTGGCCTAATATGTACAGTAGGAAGTGTTCCCTCCTCTTGCTTTCTGAAAGTTTGCAAAAAACACCTTATATCTTTTAGTTTGATTTGCATGCACTGTGTATATCAGTAAAAGGGAAAGATATCTTCAGGTGTCAGGGATCAAATCAATTTGCCAATCTGAAGGAGACTATTTGAGTCAGTCCTTAAGCCCATGGTTAACTCCAGAGATAGGGAGTTAAAAAGGAAACCTGCCAGGTCTCATACCATATATAGAGAGCAAAAGCTTTCTGAGAACCTAGTAAGTGACAAGTACCACTGGGAAAATGTTTGATTAGTTTCCAAAGCAAGGTACAGTATCTAGTGTATGGTTGGTGCTCAGTTACCTTTGAAGAAATTAATGGAGAGGCTTTTTTTCACATGAAAAACCAAGTACCAGTGCCTCCGAGGGTTGACCTTGCTCTTGGAGCTGCTCAGAGCAGTCAATATTCTTGCTTGTGGGAGTGAAATCTCAGCAGCGTGTGTGTGTGCTTAGCTGTGTCCAACTCTTTGGGGCCCCTGGACTGGGGCCGCAAGGCTCTTCTGTCCATGGGATTATGCCAGCAGGAATACTAGAGTGGACTGCCATTTCCTCCTCCAGGGGATCTTCTTGACTCAGAGATCAAGCCCCTGTCTCCCGCTGCTCCTGCATCGGCAGGTGGATCTTCCTTACCACTGAGCCATCTGGGGAGCCCCTGAAATCTTAGCAGATCCCTTAGAGAAAATCCTTGTTTCCCTCTAAACTCTTGCTCTTTCTGCTTTACCAATTGTACTCACGCCTGGTTACATATAAAGATCACCTGGGGTGTTTAAACACAGATGCCTGAGCCCATCTCAGGCTGATTAAATCAAAATCTCCAAGAGCTGACACCCAAAATCTTTTTTTTTTTTCCCTGTAAATTCCCAAGGTGATTCTACCATCAGCCAGGATTGAGAACCTCTTTGCTACACTGTTGCTTTTGTTTGAGATAACTAAATGGGCTTTTAAATGTGTCAGTTGTAAATGATTACACTTGTATATAAGTGCTTATTACTGCCACATTGTAATTATCCCCGTGATGGTTTCCACTCTTACTCTCTGTTGGATCCCTTTTAAAGACTGCAAGTCTTTTACTTCTTTATAAACAAAACTGGGAAAACCAAGAACAACATTTGCCAACTGAAGAGAAGTAAAGTTGTGAAATTCTGGGGGTGGTATTGCTTTAGTATAGCAAATGGAGCTGCTCATAAATTACCCCTGTTTAAGGGCTGGGTCTGATGAAAAATTTCAGGGTGACTATTCTTTATTTCATTCTCTGGGTGTTTATTTTTTTTTTTTAAATCTGCACCTGTGTTAAGTCTGCATTTTAAAGCAATTGACACCTTATAAATTCTGCTGCTACTGCTAAGTCACTTCAGTCGTGTCTGACTCTGTGCAACTCCAGAGACGGCAGCCCATCAGGCTCCCCCATCCCTGGGATTCTCCAGGCAAGAACACTGGAGTGGGTTGCCATTTCCTTCTCCAATGCATGAAAGTGAAAGTGAAGTCGTGTCCGACTCTTAGCGACACCATGGACTGCAGCCTACCAGACTCCTCCATCCATGGGATTTTCCAGGCAAGAGTACTGGAGCGGGGTGCCATTGCTTTCTCCTTATAAATTCTACCAAATGCATATTGAAAAATCCCATGGATGGAGGAGCCTGGTAGGCTGCAGTCCATGGGGTCGCCAAGAGTCGGACACGACTGAGCGACTTCACTTTCACTTTTCACTTTCATGCATTGGAGAAGGAAATGGCAACCCACTCCAGTGTTCTTGCCTGGAGAATCCCAGGGATGGGGGAGCCTGGTGGGGTGCCGTCTATGGGGTCGCACAGAGTCAGACACAACTGAAGTGACTTAGCAGCAGTAGTCTAAAGAACAATTTATTTCTAGGCGTAAGCCTTAGAACTGGGTCTGAAGTAAAAAAAAAAAAAGTATTCATATTAGCATGTTGGGAAAGGCATACCTCTGATCAGATACTCCAAGGGGTCTGGAACCCAAAATGTTTAATCACCACTGCTTTTAATCTAGATAACTTCTCTGCACAAGACTCAAGGTCATGTGTGAGCTGGCCTGTCTGTCCATCTGATGCTATCTGCTGCAACTCTCTCTTCCCTTCCCCACCTCTTTATGGACCAGCAGTACAGATTTGCTTGTAGCATCCAAATTGCCATGCTTTCCCATTATTCTGTCTCTCTGTGTGGTCTGTTCTAGCCTGGAGTGACAGCTCTTCCCTCTATCTGCCTTGTGTCACTTATGGAGTTCTTCCTCTTAGATTCCACCGTAGACAGCCTCTCCTCCCTCCACCCCACTGCACCTTCGAGTACTCACTGTCTTCTGTTGTAATCATGAGGGCCGTGGCCCTCTTACTGTTCATCATGTGTGGAATGCACAAATGAAGGAGTCTGTCAGCCATAGGACAAGTGTGTGGCCTTTTCCCTTGCAGGTGCTCTTGATCAAACTACAGAGTGGATAAAAGAATCTGTTCATGAAGAGTTACTTTCTCTTTCTGAGGCTACTTTAACGCCTGGAGCCGAAAACAACTCCAAGCCAAGCCTGAGCCCTACGTTGGTGCTAAATAATAGTTACTTGAAACTGTTACAGTGGGATTATCAGAAAAAAGAATTACCAGAGGTGAGTTTTTCCCCCCCCTTTGGCTTCCCTCAAGTTTTCAATATTCTAATTCTTAAGTTCAAACAGTGTATCAGCTGGTCTGTCTGTGTTGCATGTGGTTTAATGACCTAAACTGGAATCAGATGAAAAACAGGGATTTGGATGTAACACTGCTGATCTCACACGTTCATGGTACTGAGCTCCCCTTTCTATTTTTACATCTTAAATATGCTAGACACTCATGACAGATGGAGCACGTCTTCAGGAACTGACAGAAAGGCTGAATCAACTGAAAATGATTGCCTGCCTGGCCCTTATCACCAATAACATGGTGGGTGCTCTTACAGAAGGCCTACCTGAGCTTGCAGTCAGACTAAAAAGGATTTCAGCTGTTCTACTTGAAGGCATGAACAAAGAGTGAGTTCCAGCATTTTTATATGCTCTCCCTTGTATTCCAGCTCTGCATATGTTTCAGAGAACATGAATAACCTTGGAAAATCTGGATGTGGTATTCAGGACCATGCTTTAGAGAAACTTAGCTCATGCCTTCTTTTCCTAGAGTTTCTTTTCACGTCTCTGAAGGCTTAGATGTCCCTCATCGGTAGGGAGAGGTCTTTTCCATAACAGGTGCCAGGGTGAGTGTAGTGTTTCCACTTAGGACGGATGTGTGTACAAGCTCTCCTTTGACAATGTTGTGGAAAAAACAAACAATACCTAGAAATTCGTCAAGCTCAGGGTCTATCAGAGAGGCGTTCTGATTCAGTTATTCTGACTCCATCATTTTTCTGCAACGAAATGTTTACCAGCTTCACAGATCCAGCCTCTGTGAAGCCTACAGAAGTAGTGACATCTCTGTCCTTCAGAGATGTTTTACAAGTCAGTGAAAGTTTTGTCTTTGCCAAATTCATTTCTCAGTGTCAAACCATCATTGAATACTAGAATCCCATTTCAATTTTGCATTATTGGGAATCCTGTCCAAGTCAGAGAATTTCTAATCCTGACCAATGACCGGGTGTTTCCATGGGTCTCTATATGTCAGCTCCTCTTGCTGACTGTCCTCTCAGGTGCTTTCAGGGACTTTACACCCAATACATCCAACATCCCATCTTCCTGCTTGTTATTCAGAGAGCACATGCATGACTTGATAAAATCCTAGAATCTTAAAAGCCAAACTAGCCCAAATGATTCTGGCAATCCAGAGTTCTCTTCTCATTTTGACCTAAAGCTCAGAGAGAATAGGATTTGCCTTGGGCTGTACTCCACGAAAAGGTCAAGCCAAGGCCTGAGCTCAAGCCTGACAGTCAAGTCCCTGCCCTTTCTACTGATCCTGGTGCTAACCTGCCAGGCTCTTTTCTTTCACATTCCAGGACCCAAGACCTATAAGGAAAAGAAACCTGCTCTGATTTTGCAGAAACCTGCTCTTAGCATTTCCCCACACTGGGTAACCATTATTTTCCAGGAATTCTAATTTATTAAGCCTTTAGTGAGTCCCCAGATACTGCTTAGTGTTAGCTGCTCAGTCGTGTCCAGCTCTTTGCAACCCCATGGACTATAGCCCAACAGGCTCCTCTGTCCATTGAATTGTCCAGGCAAGATTACTGGAGTAGGTTGCCATTTTCTACTCCAGAAGATCTTCCTAACCAGGAACTGAACCCGCATCTCTGCATTTCTTGTATTGGGAGGCAGATTCTTTACCACTGAGCCACCTGGGAAGCCCTCCAGTACTGCCTAAGTATTCATATGAAGCACATAGCAAAATGGTTACTAAAAGGACAGGCTTTTGGGTTAGACAAACCAGGGTTTAAATCCTAGCTGTGCTGCTGACTTGTAACGTACCATTGAATAAGATCCTGAGTCGCTCTGAGTCTCATGGCCTCACTTGTAAGAAGGGATATAAAGATACCTACCTTAGAGTTATGGCAACTTAAGATGACATTTGAAAAGACCCTGATGCTGGGAGGGAACTGGGGGCAGGAGGAGAAGGGGACGACAGAGGATGAGATGGCGGGATGGCATCACTGACTCGATGGACAGGAGTTTGGGTGAACTCCGGGAGTTGGTGATGGACAGGGAGGCCTAGTGTGCTATGGTTCATGGGGTCGCAAAGAGTTGGACACGGCTGAGCGACCGAACTGAACTGAAGATGACTCATGTGTAGCATTTAGTGCAGGTGTGTGGCATGTGGCAAGTGCTTGATAAATGTTAGCTCTTAATAACTGTTTAGTTGTTTGTTAGGTCATCTTCTTTATAGTTGTTCTGCTTATCTGATTGTTTTGTTGTTTTGTCTAATTCCTCTCACCACCATCCCCCCTTGTCTTATCCTTTAATCCATTTTACACAAAGTTGTCTTAAAGATCCTTTCTGAATAGCGAGACGCAATTTTCAATATCATTCACAATAGTGTGGACAAAGCAAATGCTGCTTCCTATTATACCTTTTTCATTACCTATTAAATAACCACCACTAACTACTTTTTACATCTTTCTGGACTGTATATATTTGGAACTACTGATCAGCTACTTGAAAGTAACAGTGGGAAAGAATCTCTCATTTTTCATCATGATAGGTCAAGAGTTTTAGGTAATTTGTCTTTATGGTGTTGGCCTCTGAATGTCTTTATTTCTTGTTTTTGGCTGGTGTTAAAGGTTTCCTGCATAGGCATGGATAAATGAATTGTTTCTATCTTATTTTCTAAGCACATTAAAAACAAAATCTATGACTGAATCCACTCAGGCCAAAGGGTTTATTCTGTAAATTAAACAAATATTTTCTATCCTTTTCTGATAGCCCTGCCTGAAAATGGGGTTGCAGATTTATTTTTAGGGACCACATTTTTCTGTCTGTGCTTTTCATATTTCCTACAGAATTGAGTGGTTTTAAGCATTTAAAAGTCTGATGCATATAAAGCTTGGTGATTGGGAGGAGTTTCCTATTTTCTAAGGTCATCCTAATAGGGGTAATTTTTGTTTGTATGAGAGAAAATTGGTAGACATTTGAAACAAGCTGGTATATTTTTTAAACAAAACAAACAGAATCCTGCTGAATAAAAGTTGTCCCTGGTGGAATTATTGTTTCATATTTTGTAGGACCTTTAACTTGAAGGAAGTCTTGAATTCTATTGGCATTCAGACTTGTGTTGAGGTTAACAAGACCCTAATGGAGAGAGGTTTACCAACTTTAAATGCTGAGGTTCAAGCTAACCTTGTAGGCCAATTCTCAAGCATTGAAGAAGAAGACAATCCTATCTGGTCTTTAATTGGTGAGTCCTTATATTTTTATTGGTTTCTGCTTCAATGTCAATATGCTTTACCACGCTGGCTTTGGCTAATGTTAAGTATCAGTCAAATTTTAGTCTTAAACAGATTACCTGCTTCTCTTCGTGAATAAATATTGAAAACATGAAGAAAGCATTAATATTTTCAAAGGTTTGGGACTCACTGCTGCTTATGTGTGTATATATAGTGGAGTAGGGGGATGTTTCAGGGTCTTCTACCTTACTACCCAGCTGATAGGGTTTTGAAGAAAATAACATCATGCTGCCATCATTTTAAATTCCTAGATCAATATAGCAGTCCAAACCAGATGGCAGTATGTTCACAGAAAGTAGACACATGCTCTGATGGAAGCTAACCTGTGTGAGCTGAGGCCCCTTGCTTGGTCAGGCTTAGAAAGACTAAAAGTTAAAAGGCCCATAGAACTGAGAGGCATAGTGGGGGGATTTTTTTTTCCCTGCTTGATTGCTAAGAAAATAAATATCTCAGGATCAAATTGTGTTGGTGAGCTGGGGAAATGGAGAATGTATGAGGACTTTTTTCTGTTACCTGTGACAGATAATTTAAAACTCTGAAGTGGCTTCCCAGGTGGCTCAGTGGTAAAGAATCCACCTGTCAAGCAGGAGACCTAGGTTTGATCCCTGGTTCTGGCAGATTCCCTGGAGAAGGAAATGGCTATCCACTCCAGTATTCTTGCCTGGGAAATCCCATGGAAAGAGGATCCTGATGGGCTACAGTCCATGGGGTCGCAAAGAGTCAGACATGGCTTAGTGACTAAACAACAAAGTGGCTTACGCAGGAAGGGACTGTATTTGCTCATATCACAGAAAAGAGCAGTTGGGGGGATTGGCTGCTGGTACAGCTTAATCAGAGTTCAGATGATGTCTTGGCACTGTTTCCCCCTTGTGATCCCTCAGCGCTGCCTTCCTCTGGGATGGCTGTCTCTAAAATAGTCTCTTCCCAATATAATAAGATGACTTCCACTCCAGCCTGCATCTTTCCATATTTAAATCAAGCCAAAAAAAAAAAAAAAAGTCAGTTTCCCTCCCCTCTTAGCTCAAACTATGACCCTAGAATTGAATCCCATTAGCTCCAGTTGGTGGTCACATCCCATTTTTGGTGACCAGAGTGGAGGAAACTTAACCCTAAGACATGTGTTCAGCTCCTGGAAACAAGGTGAGTCAGCTTTACCTGAACACCTGATCTGAAACTAGGGAAGCAATTGTTTTCCCCAGACAGAATCAGGGTGCTGTGGCCATGAGAAGAGGATGAAGGTGATGTGGGAGAAAAAGCAAGTGTCAGCTGCAGTGGGAGAGGAACAGATGGAGTAAAGAGTGTGGAATTTGAATATCCAAACATTCCAGGAGGAATCTGCAAGTTTTCAAAGCACCGCACTGACTTCTCTAGGAACACAAACACTGGTTATTATTTAGCTGAGATTCTTAAAGGGTGTCTTTCAACCTGATCCCTGGGGACATGGGATGCTGGTAGTCTAAGCCACCCAGGCCACTGAAGGGCTCTGGTGCACAGCACGTGGGCTTCAAGGGGTGGCAGGGAGGACAGTCACACACACAGCCTAACCTCAGCTGCCTGTGGCCGAGCCCTGCCCGGCATGACTGTCACTGCTGACAAGCATGTCACAGCCTGTCACCTCCGGTGGTACAGCCAGCACTTGGGCCATGGTGCTTCTCAGAGGAGGAGGGGCAGGCTGTCAGCCATCTCTGCCTCATACCAGGAGACCCTCGCTAGTGCACAGATCTCATGAGGAGGATGGGATGCATCTTTGCTCACAGCAGTTTCCCCAGACGATGGGGGGTGGGGCCCAGAGATGACCTTTAATAGATATCTGAGGGGATGACAGAGGATGAGATGGCTGGATGGCATCACTGACTCGATGTGTCCATCTGAGTGAACTCCAGGAGTTGGTGATGGACAGGGAGGCCTGGCGCTGTGATTCATGGGGTCGCAAAGAGTTGGACATGACTGAGCGACTGAATTGAACTGAGGTGTCAATCACAGATTGGCACTTGCCGTCTACCTCTCTAAGGATTAAATCATGTGCTGCTGCAGCTGCTCACCTCTAACACCCGCTGAAAGGAGTTCAGGATGGAGAATAGAAAAGAGGCACTCTGCTCGGGGGAAAACTGGCAGGATAGGTCTTCACACAGTTAGATATTCTCCGGAGCTTTTTATGAGCCCAATTCACATATCTCCTCATATCTGGGAAAACACTAAAATCCTTCATAGTGATGACTGTTTCTCGTGACTAGCAGAAGCTTCACGAGACTAGCAGAAACCTTTTGTAAAATGTGTTTTTTATTGCATGTATTCTCCCTTCACCAAAATCACATATATACTGTCCCTTTCCTCTATGACTTTGGAACAGTCTCTCAGAGCTATCTGAGGTGCTGTCTCCCAGGCTGCAGTCCTCATATTGCCCCATATAAAACTCAATTTGCAACTCTCACATTGTGCTTTTTTTTTTTTTAAGTCAGCAGTGGAGTGGATGAATGAATGCATGGAGACTTGGAGCAGTCAAGTATCTCTCACCTGAGGCCATATAACCAGCGGGTCTCAGGGTAGGGAGTCTTCCTGTCTCACTCACCTTCTCACCTGCTCTGATGGGTACTCCAGTCAGAGCTGGAGCCCTGCTACCTGTTGGCAGGCTGGCCAGAGCCTCGGGTGTTCTCTGTGCTCTTGCTTTAGATCAGGGAACTACTGGCAGCGCCAGAGAGGGGGAAGCTGGGGGCCAGGAGATGCCCCACCCTGAGGAGGCCTCTTAAAATCCAGTCAAGCCACTTTTTCCACCCAGCCCTCCCTATTCCAAGTTTCCTGTTCTTTTGCAAATTGGAAGTATTTTATAACCTTGTTCAAAGTATTGTTGCCTAGCAACTTGCATGACTCACTTGAGCGTCTCTCCCTAGACTCTGGAAGCCAAGGCATGTCTTTGGCAGGGGCTGGGTTTGGCTGCTCCTAAATGGACAGACGCTTCTATCACTTTAGTCTTGGCCTAAAAACTGACTCGTCCACAGAACAGACAGAACTACTTGTCAGCATAATAACAGTTTTGAAAGACCTGCATTCTTTAAACAGTCTCACAGAAAAGTGTCCAGACCATAACCATGACAAAAATAGACCCGGGCTCATGAGAGTCGAGCAGCCAGCCTAATGGGGAGTTTCGTGGACCATTTGCTCTGAATTCTCTGCCTACAGAGGAGCAAGAATATATTAGACCTTAGAGGGATCCCTGGGACAGAAGAAGGGCTCCAGCTTAGCCCTAGCTTTCCTCCTCTGTTGTTCATGGTACCCACAGTCTGCCTTCTTTGTTCTCAGTTGATGTGCTATTTATTTACAATAAGATCACAACGCCTACTGTGTTTGCATGCTAATGGCCACCTACATTTTTAAAAAGTAATCTTCAGCTGTACCAATGACCCCTCCATGAA
Organism: Oryx dammah; assembly: GCF_014754425.2. Lineage (NCBI taxonomy): Eukaryota > Metazoa > Chordata > Mammalia > Artiodactyla > Bovidae > Oryx > Oryx dammah. Next base: position 48,643,818 of record NW_024070213.1, on the reverse strand, counting down.
TAATCTCCTCCTGTTGAAAAATTATGGATAAGGCTCAGGTCTTCCTCAGCCCCCACTCCTCTCTGGCTCCTTGCATTTTCAGTTTGGAGTTTATCTTCATAGATCTTTTTCATTCCGTTCTCACTTCACTACAGTCAACATTTATGACATGCCTGCTCCCTGCCAGACCAGGGAAATAAAGGCTAAAAAAGTAGCCCTCACCCTCAGAAAGCCTACTGTCTGAGAAGTGAGAGAGAGAAATTCTCAAGTAACAATAATAAGCGTTGAGTATATAATAAGGTTGAGTAATAATAAGGGTATAACAGATGGTAAGGAAAACCACAGAAAGGAGGTGACTTTAGTATCAGTATGATGTTCTTGACTTTGGTGGAGATGAAGTGAGATGGAAGGGCATTCTAGTAACAGGAAATAGTCTGGGCTAAGATATGGACATGGGACACTGGGCACTTTGAGTTCCAGGTCAGATCTGGCTGAAATGTATGATTTGGGGTAGACGTGTTTGGATATAAGAATTTCAGTAATATTACAGCTGTCTGTATTAGATGAGTGTATTTAACTGGCAACCCACTCCAGTATACTTGCCTGGAAAATCCCATGGATGGAGGAGCCTGGTGGATTGCAGTCCGTGGGGTCGCAAAGAGTCAGGCACGACTGAGCAACTTCACTCACTCGCTCATTTTCCTTAATAAATGTTCTTATTTGTGAGATTTGTTTCCAGAGCCAGAGAATGTCCTTGGAGCAGCCTGGGCTGGAGCAGGTCTGGCTTGTCCAGTGCCATTTGTCCAGGACACCACAGCTTCCTTTTTATAAGCATTTGCATGCATTTGTGAAGTCTTCGCAAATGCAGGTGCACCAAAGCAGGAAGAGTGGAGAAGGTGGCAGTGCTAGTTGGGGTGGTCCTTCCTCAGTGCCTCCAGATTCTTGCCCACATGGGGGGTTGTCATACAATTTATTTTCTAACCCGGGACACTGTTGAAAGTGTTCTTTTTATTAAGACCAGGACAGCAGGTGTCAACTTCAATTGTCCTGAGAAAACCTAGATGTATGTTCCCCTTTGCCATGTGGCAGTTTGGGCTCCCAAGTTTGCCAGATCTGTAGATTTTTCAAGAAGAACCAAAAATTTGATATTCTATGTGAAAGCCCCTCATTTTAAATAGCTTCTGTTTTTTAGAAAAACACTGTCTGGGCTAAAATAGCAGTCCTAGTTTACATACTCAGCTTTAGGATATATAACTAAAATTATGGACATTTGAATTTTTATAAAAGATTCCCCACTCTACCCTGAAAGTGCTGTGTATGTTTTATTTGTTAGCTATTACTGTGTAACAGATTTCCCTAAGACTCCATCTATCATTGCTCACCAGTCTGTGGGGCAACTGGGCAGTTCATTTGGTCTTGCTGGACTCAATGCATGCATTTATGGTAAGCAGCCTCATGGGTAGTTAGCTCTGCTGGTCTCGCCTGGGCTGTCTCAAGTGTTTGGGATTTGGTTGGCTACTGGTTGGTCTAGGATGGCCTAAGATGGAACAGCTGGGCTTCCCTCAACATGGGCTCTCAACTGGCCCAGGCTTGTTTACATGGTGGTGGTAGGCAGAAAGGGCAGATTCAAACCATGCCTCTTGAGCATGGAACTCACACACCATCACTCCGGGCACATTCTGCATGGGCCAAAGCAGGTCAGAAGGCCATCCCTGATCCAAGACCTGGGCACCCGGGCTCCAGCCCTGATGGGAAGAACTGCCAGGCTACCTTGGAAAGGGCATGAGTATAGGGAGGGGATAAAGAATTGAGGATGTTGTTGCAATCCATCTACCACAATTACTATTCTCATATTTTAAAAGTACATGCTTTAATAATAGGACAGATAAACATATTTTCTTTTCCCCCAGATAAACGAATCCAGCTATACATGAAGAGCCTGCTTTGTCTGCCAAGCCCTCCAAGATGCATGCCTCCCGTGCCAGGAGGCCTTGCTGTCGTTCAGCAAGAGCTGGAGTCGCTAGGCTTGCAATACGCAAACATCGTGAATCTCAATAAACAAGTGTACGGACCATTTTATGCAAATATACTCCGAAAGCTGCTGTTCGGTGAGGAAGCCATGGGGAAGGCAGAAGCTTCTTCATCTACTAACTAAAGAGGAAATGACACTGGAAAAAAGACTGGAAGCCCAGCACTTAGGTACCCAGTCTGTTTCCACCAGCTGCATTACAGATGGGGCACATTCTCGATCCTGTGTGAGGTACAGTGTTAGCCCGAAGTTGTGTAACCCAGTAATGTCAGCATTGCAGAGACATGCACATCACAATGCCCCCACATGTGCACCATTTTCGAGTCCTAAAGAGACTTTTTAACGAACAGAAAGCTATTTGTATTTAATTCTATTACCTATATAATACTTGTAAATGTTTTCTTAAGCATTTATATCTGGCTTATTCATTCAACCCTTAAGGAGTTGTATTTCCTCACCTGTTACTATCAGATCTAATGATTTTTTTTTTTTTAACTTTGGTACAGCTTCTTAAAGGGTTGAAAGTTGTGATCATAACCAAGTGGACTGATGTTCTAAATAAATGATGTGAAGTAAGGATAATTGTATTTGAAATGTACAAATTAAATTTTATTCGTATGTAATAGAAACTTACATAGTCCTCAAATTCTACAAATATACCTAATCACATTTGGTGATACTGATGGTCAGTATTTGTTTAGAATTTAAACGTATTAAATACATTTTTATGCTATGTACAAATTTTAGATAAAATCTCCCTTGATGATTTAATGGAAATAGAAACAAACCCCTTCTAAAATCTCATTCTAGAGGGTGGATTCTTCTTGCAACTTATGCTGCTCTCTGAGAGAAACACTTTTTGCACACATCTCTTTGTGAATGTCCTTGCATTTCTCAGGCCATTGGTAAGGTTTATATAAGATTTTAATATTTTTACATAAGGCAGGAGCGGTGTGAATTGGTAACTTGAATTTACTTGTAAGAAAAAGTTGATAAAATGGGACCCCCATTCTCAGTGAAATTCACATCTGAAAAAGAAACAGATGTACTTTGGATTCTTTTTCTTCTTTAAGCATATAATGTGCTAGCAAATGCCTTCTCTGTGGATTTAATTCTTACCCCACCGTGACCAAGAAGCTCTTCTCAGTACCATCATAATTTGCCATTCTTGTGCATTAAACTTTGCCACGCTGGCACTGCTTGTCAGGATCCTAGAGAAATCTGCTTGTCTTCGAATTACATGCTTCTGAAGTGTTGAGGGAAACACTACTGGATAATGCTTTATTTGCATAAAATGCATTTTTGATGGTTTGATTTTCTGAGGACTCCTTGAACCTTAGCGGTCTGGTGGAGAAGAGCAAGTAGGAAGAAAATGATTAATCCTTCTTTCTTCCTTACCTCCTCTTCCTCACCATGACCTCTACCATTATGGTGCTACCTAGTGATTTGATGAAGGCCTGGGAAATTATTGTGTGGATAACTTATCTCTGATCTTTACATTTTGGAGGGATCTGCCAAATTGAGGAAATGTTGAACATCAGCTTTTTTTCTCCCAATGACCAATACATAAATCACCATTCTGTCCATTTGAGCAGCTATGTAGAAGTGGAATTTACTGAAGAGCACACCATTGGTCTTACCCATTTTTTCCCTCCTCCTGTATGTCCATTCTGCCTGTTTCCTGTGCTTAGAAATCATAAGGTGCTGTAGATTTGTGTTTGCATTTTCTCTTAAGTTGAAATTGTTTTCAACTGTTCACTTTGGGGCCTGGATAGCACAGAGGGTCTGAAAGGTAGCGTATAGTGTGATTTTTTTGTCACTTTCCCGGTGAACTGTATATTTAACTAGAAGACCAGGTGGTATACTTTTTTACTATCAGATTGGAATCTGGCTGGTATTCTTATATACTTGATTATACTATAGTTGCCAGCAGGAAAACAATGTGCAAACATTTTTTTTTTGATGCATTTTAAAATGAAGGGCATTCTGCTTTTTTTTTTTAAGTGGCAAAGTAAATCTCAATGTCCCATCTGGATTTAAGCAAGTACATTTATTAGGATTTTTAAATCCTGTCCCTTAGCATGTTGTTTATTTGGTTTTTACTTAAATGTTTACTTCTACTTTTGAGAATTTTCTTAACATGGTCTTGTTTTGTAATGTCAATTTTCCTAAACACCATACACACATTTTCATTCGTCTACTGCTAAAACATGTATTGTGTGCCCTAGTTACATATTAAAACATTAAAATTATTTTAAGATAGATGGTGTCTCTATTTTCTAAACCACCTTTGGGTAGCTCGGGGCTGGAATATTGCACAGTCTTTATTACAGTGGTTCTAGAAAGAATCTTCTACTTAATGTCAAAGCCTCACAGACATCAATTGTGTTCATTCATTCATTTAGTCAACAAATAGCTATTGAGCATCTACTACGTGTCAAGAAGTATCCTAGGTATTTAATACACAGATGACTAGACAGACACTGTCCTGAGAAGTTTATAACTCAGTAAGAAGGACAAACTTGTGAACAATAGCAATAAAGTGTAATTCGGGCTATGCTTTTAAAACAAGTACACATAGTACAGAAAGTGAAGAACTAAAGAGCCTCTTGATGAAAATTAAAGAGGAGAGTGAAAAAGTTGGCTTAAAACGCAATATTAAAAAGACTAGGATCATGGCATCTGGTCCCATCACTTCATGGAAAACAGATGGGGAAACAATGGAAATGGTGACAGACTTTATTTTGGGGGGCTCCAAAATCACTGCAGATGGTGACTGCAGCCATGAAATTAAAAGATGCCTGCTCCTTGGAAGAAAAGCTATGACCAATCTAGACAGCATATTACAAAGCAGAGACATTACTTTGCCAACAAAGGTCCGTCTAGTCAAAGCTGTGGGTTTTCCAGTAGTCATGTATGGATGTGAGAATTGGACTATAAAAGAAACTGAGCACTGAAGAATTGATACTTTTGAACTGGGATGTTGGGGAAGACTCTTGAGAGTCCCTTGGACTGCAAGGAGATCAAACCAGTCAATCCTAAGGGAAATCAGTCCTGAATATTCATTGGAAGGACTGATGCTGAAGCTGAAACTCCAGTACTTTGGCCACCTGATGTGAAGAACTGACTCCTTAGAAAAGACCCTGATGCTGGGCAAGATTGAAGGCAGGAGGAGAAGTGGACAATAGAGGATGAGATGGCTGGATGGCATCACCGACTCGATGGACATGAGTTTGAGCAAGCTCTGGGAGTTGGTGATGGACAGGGAAGCCCGGTGTGCTACAGTCCATGGGGTTGCAAAGAGTCAGATATGACTGAGTGACTGAACTGAACTGACACATAGTATTAGAGGAAAAATCACTGGACTCTTTCATGGATCACCCTTGAGCTAAAACATGAATGATAGGCAGGAACTTGCCAAGAGACCAAGAAAGGGAAAGGCACAAGAGGCCAAGTGCACAGGAGGCACAGTCATGTGGAGAAATGGTGAGCCCAGGGAACAGCCTCCAAAAGAGGGGAAGTGACAAGAGGAAAAACAAGCAAAGGAAAAGGCTTCTGGGATGTCATGTTCATATGTGTGGGGTTTGTTCTGAAAGAGGTAAAGAATCAGGGAATCCTTTGAAAGTTGCAAACAATTATGTTTGGGAAAGATTGCCCTGGCAAAGCACACTTGCCATTGGTGCTAGAATATTATGTGTTGTGTACGTATGTGTACATGCCCTCAAACCCGAACACATGGCACAAGCAGTAGAAATGGACTCTAGCTAACAGACAGAAAGAGAGTTTATTGGAGAGATTAACATACTTCACAGAATCTATTTTGTTTGGAGAATTAAGCTTGGCAAATGGGTAGGAACCAAGGCAATGCAAGTGCAGGGCCTCAGCCAAGCGGGATTCAGAGATTGATTTCTCAACTGTCCATGCTGCTTTGCCTCATTTGCTCAAGATTTAAAGTCCTAGATATCAACATTCAGTGGGACGAATCTCTGTCAAGGGCAATGCTCTAATTTGCCTGGGATGGAATGAGATAGTGGCTGACACTTAGACTCCCATGTCCCCACCAAGGTCACCCAACTAGTGATTTCTTTCAAATAGGAAAGGTGTCCGGAGGAGCAGAAAGAGAAAAACAAATCCACTATCCTTTACATTTATGAGGTCTTTTGAACTCGACTGGGAGAAATGTGTGAGGAGACCCCTTCCCCCATCCAGTATTGCCTCTAAGAATGACACTGTAAGACAATTCCAGGAAGAGCTCCAGGAAGTAGCTCTCAAGTCACCATGGCCTCAGCATAGCCTTCTTTCTCAAATTATAGTTCCAAGTTTAGGGAAGGTTGGTGTATGTATCGAGGGCCTTAATCCAGCTACTCAGAAATCCAACTTCCATCCATCTTATAACTCAGCAGTCCTCAAAACCTTCAGCATCTCCTGAATCACTCAGAAGACAGGGGAAATAAATGGATTACCCACTTCTATTCATGGTGCATTGGCCAGAACTCAAAATCATCTGGCTCCAAGTGCAAGCAAGTCAGGAAAATGTGCCCAGGAGAAAAGAGGTGGACATGGGTATTGGGTATTGGTAAGCATTAGCAGTTTCTACCTCAGATCCCGCCAGTTTCCTTGAATAAACTCTATGAATCCTCTTTTCTATGAAAATAAGTTTAAAGTCATGTGTCTGCTCTGATCTTTTAGTATTAGCTCCCCAGAACACCGAGTTGAGAGGATTCTGAAGCCAAATCCAGGATAAGCAGTAAAGAATTCTGTGGCTGATTGGCAAAGTATGCCATGAGTGTGGGGCCTGCCACATTTTGTGCAACATATATTTTTTCACTTGAATCCTCCTTAAAACTAAAATTCAATCTGTTCTACCTCTGGGGATGTTAAGTACCAATAACTCCCACTCGTTAGTCAGTAAAAGTAGCACAGGACTGAGAGTCAGGGGACTTGAGTTTGAATTCACTTATTTTTCATAGCTATTATGACCTCAAGTCAGCCTTCTAGTCTTGTCCTGAACATCGATTTCCTACCCTACCTGCCTGCCTCACAGAGCCCTAGTGAGAGTCAAATGAGATGTATTTGAAATTGTCTACAAACTTAAGCATAATGTGGCCAGAATACATTACAAAAGCTAATTTATTAGTCCTAAATCTCTTTCAAGCTTCAAGAGGTTTTAGTATTGTGAGATGTGGTGATCGAGTACTTAAGTACATAAGACCAAAAATTGTCAACTCTCATCACAAACATGGTTCATTAAGCCCAATATTGTCATTGGCAGAGAAACTCAAGGGTATGTAGAGACTGCAGTTATTGTCCTTGATGTCAACTTCAAAGGATAGTGACACAACCCCACATGTTCCAATTTCGTTTAGTAAATCAGGTATGACTTTATCCTCTATGATTTAATCTAACCTTTTAGAAAGTACATTTGTACCAGCACCTTGTGCCCTCTTGTTCTCTACTTTTCAAGTGAAACTTTATCTTTTCATGTCTCAGCTTGGTATGTTAGCCTTGTTCAGCTTTCAAGGGAAAGGGACCTAGGGATTTATCGCAAGGCTTGAAGAAGAAAGGAAACCTGGGAATCTGCCAGCAGTTGCACCTGCAGGCATGATAGAGAAGTTGAATATAATTTTTTTCTTTCAGAATTTAGCAAAATAATTACAAACCACATGGACTAAGCATTTTATATAAATGGTCTCCTATAACTGCACAACCCGCTACAAGGCAGGTTCTATCATTATTTCCATTTGTGCAAAAAGAGACACAGAGAGGTTAAGGTCACAGAGCTGATAATCAACTTGAACCCAAAGAGTCTAACCCTGGAACGTGTTAACTACTCGCTATATTGGTTCCCTTAGGTCATCCAGTCAAAGGTATGTTTCACTGTTGTAATGCTACCAAATGCTGTTTACTTCTCTGCCTCTGTTTCCTGTTGCCCTTCCCTTTTGGTCTTCATTGAAAACCTCCCAGGAGAGAGAAAATGATTGGGTCCATTTGCCACTAGTCACTATGGATATCCTTCCCCGACTCTCTTGCCTTCGGTAGGGGTGTCTCATAAGGAGCTCCGTGCCCCATCCCTGCCCCCTGCCTTAGGTGGCTGTCTTTAGCTGGTGGCTGGCCCTGTTGGTTTTGACAGGATGATGAGGTAACAGGACTCAAAGCAAGGCTTTTCAGAGAAAGATCTATAGGCCTGGCAGGCAACTAGAGGTTTTGGACCATCCAGTCTTGCTCAAAATGCAAAATGTTCTCTGATTACAGTAGAGACTTCTGTCCCGGCTTTTTCTTACCTTGCTGGCTGGGAAACAATAGACTTCCAGGATCCCCTTTGCCCTTGCCTTTTCAGATTGAAGAACCCTATTCCTGCTCCAACATTGTTCTGGGCTTTCTCTAGTTCTGCTGTAAATGTATTCAAATATAGAAATCAAGATCTTTTTTTTTTTCCCAGTCTGAATGCACCAAGGTTTTCAAGGAGAGAGGGTCATCTTTTCCTTTTGTTTTCTAGTGTCTTCAAGTTGAAGCCTCTCAAAATAAGTTCTAATTTCTTTAACATGGCATAAATGACAATTTCTGGTGTTATCTATAGACACGTCCCTCGACAAGCCCTGTGGGAGAACTGCACTGAGCCGCCACACCTATTGATGGGATTATGTACTCTACAACCCCCATGTTTTGCTCAGGCTGTCTTTCTCTGCTTGATGTCTTCTACTGACCCATTCAGCTGGTGTCACAATAGAGTGGTTTAAAACATGGGCTCTGGGGTCAGGTAAGTGTGGATTTAAATTCCAACCATGCTTGGCAAATTTCTCAAACCGCCTTAGTCTCCTCACTTGGCAAAATGGGGATTATCATACTTCTCCCCCTTGATTATGAAATCAGAGAATGTATAAAAAGTGGTTATTCCAATGCCTGGCAAAGAGTAAACAGTCAACAGAAACACTCCCTAATATTCCAGGGCTCAGCTCTGACACCCCTGCTTTCCCCTTTCCCTTGCTCTTCTTTAACTGATGCTCATGGTTCTCCTCCCATTGGTCACTTTCCCATCTTGGGACCACAACACTTCATACCTAGGTGATGGGATAGTATTCCAAGATGTCAACCGTTTTTCTGTGATTTCCTTTCCCTAATTGCCCAGCCCTCTATTCAAACCACCAAGTCTTTTTTGTACCAATATTTCAGGAAAAGGACAGCAGAAAGCAGAAACCAGGAGACTGTTTCTGGCTTTTTGAATTAAAAACTCCAGCCCGTTAGGGCAGCAGTCCCCAAACTTTTTGGCACCAGGGACCAGTTTTGTGGAAAACAATTTTTCCATGGACTGGGGTGGGGGGTGGTTTCAGGATGTTTCAAGTGCATTACATTTATTATGCATTTTATTTCTATTGTTATTACATCATCTATACCTCAGATCATCAGGCATTAGATCCTAGAGGTTGGGAACCCTTGCCTTAGGGGATCAGAAAGACAATGGATTTGACCCCAGGATGCAAATGCCCCTACCTAACGGACCAGGCAGGTGTAAACAGAGTGGACACCACTTAGTGTCAGCCAATTGCTCCCATGTAGGACTCTGGGACCACTGCTACCAGATCCTCCTCCAGAGACACTTTAAAAAAATCAGAATTTTAAAAAGCATGACAGGAAATATTGAACTTATCACTCAAAGCATGTTTTTTTTCCCCCAAATCATTTATTCAACACAACTTTACTTAGGAACAAACAATGAATTAGAACCTGGAAAGAGGAACACAAACAAGACAGTCCCTGTTCCAGGTGTTCCCTGTCAGAAGGAGAGGTAAACACATAAATAGGCTATGGGATCGAGTGATAAATCTTATGCTACACTACGTTACAGAGTGATTCTCAACTGTGATCACTGGGCCAGCAGCATCAGCATCATCACCTAGGAGCCTATTACAAATGCACATCTGCAGGCCCCAGCCCAAACCTACCAAATCGGAAAACTATGCTTATTTTAACAAAAAACAAAACGACGACAACAAAAAGTTAGACTAACCCAGTGCTAGGGTTGCGTGCGTGAGGGTTGCGTGCGTGCATGTCGCTTTAGTCGTCTTCGACTCTTTGCAACCCTATGAACCATAGTCTGCCAGGCTCCTCTGTCCATGGGATTCTCCAGGCAAGAATACTAGAGTGGGTTGCTGTGCCCTCCTTCAGGGGATCTCCCTGACCCAGGGATTGAACCAGTGTCTCCTGCATTGGCAGGCTAGTTCTTTACCACTATTGCCACAAGGGTTAAACATTCAGAATGGCAAATGAATATTTATAAATTTTTGTAATTTACTATGGCGAAATATACTAAAATTTACCATTTCAAGTGCACAGTTCAGTGGTCTTATGTACACTCACACTGTTGTGAAACTATGACCATTATCCATTTCCAGAATTTTGCATCTTCCTGAACTGAAACTTTGTATATACTAAACAACTGTTGATTCTCTTTTGCCTTTCCCCTCTCCAATGGGATTTTTTTCCCTATTGATTCATGTAAGTTCATTTTAAATGAGGGATATCAATCCTTTCTCACCTGCCAACTTGTGTGTTTTGAAACCTATTCATGGAGATTTTTAACCATCTCTTCAGAAAATTTAAAATTTTTCATGGAATCCTAAAACTATGGGTAGAATTTTATGATTCAATCTATGAATATTTTCCTTTATGATTTCTGTGTTGCCATGCTTGAAGGCAGTCACCATTCATTTTCATGAATTTGTTCACTTTATATTTCCTTCTAAGGTTGTTAACATTTAAATATGTAATCCCTATAGAATTTACATATAAAAAAATATATTTTTTCCTCTTGAAACAGCTAATCAGCAGCTCCAACATCATTTTTTGGAAAAGCATCTTTCCAACTGACTTAAAATGTCACTTTTCATATTAAATTTCTGCTGACATTTACTCCTGGATCTTCTGCCTAGTTCTTTCAGAATATAACTATCTTTATTGCTGTCCTGTTATGCTCTACTTTCTGCTGCTAAGTCACTTCAGTCATGACCGACTCTGTGGGACCCCACAGACGGCAGCCCGTCAGGCTCCCCCACCCCTGGGATTCTCCAGGCGAGAACACTGGAATGGGTTGCCATTTCCTTCTCCAATGCATGAAAGTGAAAAGTGAAAGGGAAGTCGCTCAGTCATGTCCGGCTCTTAGCGACCCCATGGACTGCAGCCCACCAGGCTCCTCCATCCATGGGATTTTCCAGGCAAGAGTACTGGAGTGGGGTGCCATTGCCTTCTCTGGCTCTACTCTCTAGGTAAAGCTAATTCCTCCTCATTTTGTGGTCATTTTAATGGCTGTATAGTAGTCCACCACACACGTACCTTAAGTTTTTAAACCAATCCCCTCCTACCAGGTATTTGGTATATTTCCTACTTTTCCATAGTATATGTGTAGTTTGGGGCTAAATTAAATGATTCCTATGCTTCTGTAGCTCAAGTCGTGCAAATTCTCCTTTTACCCTTTTCTGTGAAATATTTTTAAAACTATGCTTTTTGGCCTCAATTATGGGATAACTGCGGAGAAGGCAATGGCACCCCACTCCAGTACTCTTGCCTGGAAAAATCCCATGGATGGAGGAGCCTGGTGGGCTGCAGTCCATGGGGTCGCTGAGAGTTGGACACAACTCAGTGACTTCACTTTCCTTTTTCACTTTCATGCATTGGAGAAGGAAATGGCAACCCACTCCAGTGTTCTTGCCTGGAGAATCCCAGGGACGGGGGAGCCTGGTGGGGTGCCGTCTCTGGGGTCGCACAGAGTCGGACACGACTGAAGCGACTTAGCAGCAGCAGCATGGGATAACTGGGGGCTCTCCAGGCAGTGCAGTGTTAAAAAAAAAAAAAAATTCGCCTGTCAGTGCAAGAGAAGCAAGGGACACGGGTTCCACCCCTGGGTCGGGAAGATCCCCTGGGGGAGGGAAATGGCAACCTACTCTAGTATTTTGGGGGCTTCCCTGGTGGCTCAAACTGTAAAGAATCTGCCTGTAACGCAGGAGACCGGGGTTCCATTCCCGAGTCGGGAAGATCCTCTGGATCCCATGGACAGAAGAGCCTTGCGGGCTACGGTCCATAGGGTCACAAAGAGTCGACACGACTGAGCAACTAACACTTTCTAGTATTCTTGCTAGGATAATCCCATAGCAAAGGAGTCTGGCGGGTTACAGTCCACGGGGTCCTAAAGAGTCGGACTGACTGAGATCGCAGGAACCGACAACCCTGCCTGGCTTTCAGATTACCCACGCGAGACTTCCGAAGGACACCAGAGGGCGCTGTTTCCTGGCTCCACCTCAGCCACATCCGGGTTCAACCGCAGGTTCCGACCGACAGCAGGCGGAACCTTTCTTCCTCCTATTAAGTTGTGCGGCGAACCCTTTAAGCCACCACGCAGCGCTCTCCACCGGTACAGCGGCTACCTTGACGCAGGGGAGGCGCACGTGAGTATTCTGCTTACTGTCTGGTTCATCGTGAGTAGCATGGACCTGCTTGCCGAAGAGTTTGGGAACCTGACCCCGGAGCAGCTGGCTGCGCCGATCCCAACTGTAGAGGTGAGTGCAGGGCAAATGGTGAGCGGAAGGGGCCGTGATGCGTCCCCGAGAGGCGTTGCCCCGAGAGTCCTGGCTGTGGAGGGGCGGGCCGCCTCTTCTGCGCATGCTCAGGACTCAGCTCTGGCTCGGGGCTCGGCGCGTTCACTCCCTAGCCGGCCTCTGGACCCACGTGCAATGGTTGAGCTGGGGGAGCTGGCAGGCGCCACGCTGGCCTAGCAGCCCCGCCCACGGCTCCGGAGTTGCACCCATTCTAGTGTACGTGTGTTGTCAGGGGAGGACTAACTCTCTCTCACCTTGGGGGACGTATTGCTTGCTTTCTTATAAAGGATGCTGAGGTCCTTGGAGCTTAGCGCTGGCTGTGGTGGTAAAACCAAATCGTCTGAATCCCAGGCTAGTAATTTCTGCTTTTCGCCGGGAACTCAAGTTGGGATTGCAAGAGTATTTTAAGTGCCCAGAAAATTTACTCCAAATTTTAAGTGTTTTCTCGGGGAGTACCCCTGTAGCTTTCTTCAGCTTCTCAGAAGTTAAGGATAACTATCCTACTCTGCGGAGAAGGCAATGGCACCCCATTCCAGTACTCCTGCCTGGAAAATCCCATGGATGGAGGAGCCTGGTAGGCTGCAATCCATGACTGAGCGACTTCACTTTCACTTTCATGCATTGGAGAAGGAAATGGCAACCCACTCCAGTGTTCTTGGCTGGAGAATCCCAGGGACAGGGGAGCCTGGTGGGCTGCCGTCTATGGGGTCGCACCGAGTCGGACACGACTGAAGCGACTTAGCAGCATCCTACTCTGAGCTGCCTGATGAAGTTCAGCTGTTGATATAATTTTATTTTGTGGAAAGACATATAACTTCTCTGGGGCTCAAAATTTTAGTTGGCATCGGTTGGGGACATAGAGAAATAGTCAAGGGAGAGATTGACGTAGCGGGAACAAGACACTTGAAACCTGGAGGCAAGGCCATATGATATTTTTGAGAAATAAAAATAAATCTGGTAGTATTGGAGTGTGGAAAAGTAGAGGAGAGATTAAAGGTGACAGATAAGGGTCCTGGTTATGAAAGGTTTTGTTAGACATTTGAAGGAGGCCTGGGATGCTATTGACAGGTTTAAGCAGGATGACTGACAAGATCAATGAATCAATTTCTTTATAGTCATTCTGCAAATTACATTCTGACGAATTACAGTCAGTCTGTTAGATTCTGTGAGTGCCTTCGTACATGGTGATTTTCTTCAGGCAATACTAGATTTTTAAAATTTTTTGTTTGTTTCTTTTATATTGGAGTATAGTTGGTTTGAATTTTTAACTCTTGAACTGCTATTTAAGAGCCAGCATTTACTGAGCACTTATTATGCGCCAGCTGTGTTCAAACCTAGTGAGCATTATGTTATTTAATCCTCCGAAGCAAGTAATATTTTTGCCCCATTTTGCCAATGAAAATTTTAAAGACCCAGAGAAGTTAAGTAAGTAACCCAGTGTCAGAAGGCCATTAAGTGACTGTTGGGGATTTTGGATTTCAGCAGTCAGACTCCAGAGCTCCTGACCTTAACTGCTGACTGAACTGCTTTTCCAGAGAGCTGCAGGATTTCTGTTTCTTCTCTGAATTTGCACAGCAATGAAGGGACCAGGAACATATTTTCAGTCTTCTGATTTAGAAATAAAAGTTCCTCTTTCTGACCCTCTGCATCCAGTCCACCATCCCATCTTAAGGGCCCCAACTACAAAATGTACTCAATTCTGACATTCCCACTGTTCTCCAAGTCAGCCACTCTCATCTGTTACTTCCTTGGCTTCTTACTTGTCCCATTATTCTCTACTCTGTCACCAGGGCCATCAGTTTAAACATGCAGATATATTCATATTGCTCCATTGGTTAAAATTCTTCAGTCTGCCCATTGCTCTCAGGGCAAAAAAAAATCTAATCTTTACCATATTGTTAAGGCTTTTCTCAATCTGGCCACACTTCTCTAGCTTGTTTCTCCCCACCTGCCCCCTCTCACTCCAGCTCCTCAAGCTCTTTCTACTCTCCTCATGTAGTCCGTTTTGGTCTGTCTTTCATTCTTTGTAGATTTACATCCAGTAAAACGCAGAAGTACTTACTTAGTGTTCATTTACATTAGTTTTTACAGTTAATGTATACCCAAATAACTACCACCCCATACGGGATATAGAACATTTTCATCATTGCAGAAAGTGCGCTTTTCAGTCTAAGCCCTACACCACCGTTTGATTTCTGTCATCATAGATTAGTTTTGCTAGAGTCATTTCTTTTCTGTGTATATGTGTGTGTGTTGATGTTTGGTAGAAACTAGTAAAATTCTGTAAAAGCAGTTATCCTTCAATTAAAAAATTTTTTTTTCTTTAAAGATGACTTTTTTAAAGAGCAGTTTTAGGTTCTGAGCAAAATTGAGAGGAAGGTATAGAGATTTTCTATTTACCCCTGCCTCCACTTACATTTTCTTAAAAAATGTTTTTCCATTTTCCAGATTGTCTACCTCCCTCTCTGGCCTCTCCTCGATCTCCTTTGCTCAGTGTGCTTTCTGCTGCTCCAAGTGTTGGAGTGTCTTTGATCTCAACTTCATGGAGCTCCTCTCCACCTACTCTCCGTAGGTGGTCTTATCTGTTTCATGACTTCCACTCCTGTCCGTCTGCTGACTTTCCCTGACTTAGATCTCCAGGCCACTCTTCCCAAGTTCCAGACTCATTTGTTGTCTATTTGGCATCTCCACCTGCATGTCTAATGGATATCTCAAATTTAACACGCCCCCAGCCAAACTCCTGGTCGCCCCTTCACACTAAACCTGCTGCCCCGGCAGCATCCCTGCCTCCTCATCTCTAGAAATGGCAGCACTAAGGTGTCAGTCTCCATTTGTCTTTCTCAGATTCCTGCATCTCATATACTATCAAGTCCTGTTGACTCTAACTTCTCGTGTTTTCCTAGGCAACAGTTTCTCACTGCCTGTATTGTTATCAGCCTAGAGTATTGCAGGAAACTCCTAAATGATCCCTCTGCTTCTAACCTTGTCTTTTCTCACCCCAGCAGCTGGAGTGATCCAGTTAAAATGGATCACATCATCTTGTCACTCTTTTGCTCAAAACCTTCTAGCACTTCTCTGTTGCCCAAAGTCAAGAAAATTTTACAGTTTCTCACAAGGTCTTACGTGATCCTTGGACTCTTACTCAGAAATTGTGTTTTCTTACTTTAGACTCAGTTCTAACCATTTGTCAGATTTCCCACGAACAGATTAGATACCACTCATGAAGTGTTACATCATGATGGGCTGTCTACAACCTCGGGAAGGTGTGAAGAGCAGGCCTAAGAGTTGAACGTGGCAGTTCGCAGCTGTTTAAATAGGTGAACACCGGGTGATATCTTCCTTCAGCCTGGGCTCTGACCAGGTGCTAGTTGAGAAAAAATAGGAGGGAGAAAGAACTCCCTTTGGGTTTAAACCAAACTCTCTGAAACTTACTGATACTTTACCTTTCTCAAACTGGCAAATCCTGCTTACTCAGGAAGAGTCATGAGAATAAAATAAAGATGAAAAGTGCTTGGAATCTTGAGTCATCAAAAAGAGATTAAAGTATATTCTGTTTAAGAAATCTGTGGTTTATATACGCTTGTGTGTATGCATGTTTGTATGCATGTACATGTACAGTACATATATGATTTCCATAAAAAGGTTGCAATGTAAAAATTGTTCTTTTTGTTTCCACTTCCTTTCTTTTGCTTACTGCAATAAAGTAAGTCACTTTTGGTACATTAAAATAACCTCATGAAAATATTGTGATCACTGACACAGAGTTCTGATACTTTTATTGTTCTGATTCACAGGAAAAATGGCGGCTGCTTCCAGCATTTTTAAAGGTAATTAATATCTAATAACAGTTATTTTTCCAATCAAGAATCAAGAAATAAGCCTTTTTTAAAATTAAATTTTTATCACCAACATTTTTTGACTTTGTACAACTGTGCACTTTTCTAAGTTTCAGAAATATGAGAAATTATAAGGCAGTAAACCCTGTCCATAAAGTACTAGGTAGGGGATTGTAATCTAATTTTAGAGGTAGGAAGTAGTTTACATTGTCACTTGGCATAGGAATAATACAAACCAAAGTGTACAAACCAAAGTGCTGCTGGCAGAAGATTGATGCCACAGGTGGTCAGAAAGGGCCTCCTAAAGGAGGTGAGACATAAACTACATCCTCTGAGGAGGGGAGGACTTCCCAGTTGGCTCAGTGGCCTGGCAGAGTGCAGTCCATGGGGTTGCAAAAGAGTCAGACACAACTTAGCAACTAAACAACAACAATAAGAGGAAAGGAATTACCTAAGCCAAAAGGTAGGATGCGGGGAGCATGGCTTAATAAAAGACCTCAAGAGGAGGATCCATGGGGTCTGTTGAAAACAGAGTCCAGTCTGCTTGGCTGGAGCGGATGAGTGGTTCAGACAAAGGAAGTACAGATTATAAGGTTCCTGTTATCATTGAATTTCAGGTTTAAAGTGCTTATGCTAAATAGTAGCAGGTTCCACAATGAGAGACCACTTGACACCCAGTAGGATGGCTATATTGAAGAAAGAAAGAAAATAACAAGTGTTGGTGGGGATGTGGAGCAATTGGAACCCTCACAATCTACTGATGGAGATTCAGCCGCTTTGGAAAACAGCCTGGCAGTTCATCAGATGGTTGAACATATAGTTACTGTATGATCCTGCAATTCTACTCCTAGGTATTTACTCAAGAGAAACAAAAACATATGTCCATGCAAAAGCTTGTACACAGATGTTCATAGCAGCATTATTTATAATAGCCAAAAATAGACACAACTCGAATACCAAATGATGGATGGCTAAATGAAATATGATATATCCATACGATGCAATGTTTTTGACAATAGAAAGTGCCAATACATGCTACAGTGTGGATGAATCTTGGAAGCATTATGCTCAGTGAAAGAAAAGAGGGTTGAAAAATGAGTCAGGTTTTTTCCATCTTAGTTCCGTATTATTGGCAGAAGGGAGCATGCTGGTAGATGAGGCTGGGAATTGTCAAGGCCAGATTTCTGACCAGTTTTTACGGTCCGTGGGCTGCTGAAGAGTCCAGAAAGCATGTCTGTGAGAAATAGTGGAAGAGCCTCTTCAGCCTGGAAGAGAGAACATAAAAGAGATGTGATAACTAAATGGACTGTGGTGGAGAAGACATTTTCTCCAGAAAAGACATTAAGCCCATGGCGGGGGGGAACTGCAGGATGTTAGACTACAGATCATTATAAGAGTGAATTTTTCCCCCAACAATCAGGACTATTTCAAAATGGGATAGCTGCTTAGTAAGCCAGTGAGATCCCTCAAAAGAGGTGTAATTAAAGCAGAGGCCCTGTGATGCTTTCTGTTGAGTGTATTCTAGAAGTGTTGAACTAATTGTGTTTGAACATTAATGTAAAAAGTTGAACACGTTACAGTCCTTTTAAATCCTAAGACTTTGGAATCTGTGTTTAGCATTTCAGGGTTTTTCATAGCAGCACACAGCACTGTCTGTGTAGCTGTACTGACTTTTGAGATGAAAGGCAGTCACTGGAGCTGATCTGTTCATTGGTCCCCGGGATTCACCTTGCTTTCAATTTTAAATGCATTTAATTTTGGTTTCCTTAATAGAGATCCTTATTTTTCCCCCTCATTCTTCTAAAAGTGATACAAAAGACCAGATATGGGGAAATCATAAAATCGCTTACATAGGAGCAAGAATAAAAGAAAATAGGCATTGTTTGAGGGTTGGAGAGATTGCTATATTTTTTTCTTGGATTTTCTTTCTTGCCTAATTTGTTAGCTCATGGGGAGTCATTAGATATATATCTTGAATTCCAAACGTCAGGTTGTTTTTCAGGGAGGAAAGTTTGAGGTTGTTCTAGTAAGATGGAGGAGAAATGGAATGAGCACATGAAAATAGAAAGTTTTGCCAAGTAAAATTTATGGATTTTTTGTGGTCACTTTGGTTTTGGGGAAAATTTATAGATCAGGTTAAGCCCCTTGTGTAATCTGCTATTTCATTGCTAATCTGCTTTTATTTTTTATCCATTTAGGTGAAAGGCCTTGTGAAACAGCATATAGATTCATTTAACTATTTCATTAATGTAGAGGTAAGCATCAGATCTTGGGAAAGGATATGATTACAAATGAACTGGAAGCCAGAGTCTTTCCTCATGTTACTCTTTCCATTGCAGATAAAGAAAATAATGAAAGCCAATGAAAAGGTTACAAGTGATGCTGACCCCATGTGGTACTTAAAGTAAGGAACCAACTACTCTTAGTTTGCTATTTTGATCATGTTTAACATTTTTGTGTGTCTATCTGACTTTTTTTTAATAGTGATTGTAGTCGCTATCAAAATTCTTTTAATATAATTCTTTTTTGTTTTGAATACGAAGATAATTATCAAATGTTCAATTTTTAATTGGTAAGCTAATGATAACAAGTAGTTATGAGTGAAAAGTTACTGAAACTTAGGTTTAAGCCTTTCTTAAAAACAATTTTATAGACTTAAAGAATTACAAAAATAAGACAGAGTTCCAATGTTACCATTCACCCAATTTATGCTGATGTTAACATCTTATGTAGGCATAGCACAATTAGCCACACTGGGAAATCAGCACTGATACAGTACTGTCAACTAATCTTAGGTTTCCCCCAAATGTCCTTTATCTGGTCCGGGATTCAATCCAGGACCTGCATTAGGTCCAGGTGGCATAGGTCTCCTTTGTCTTCTCCAACCTGTGCCAGTTGCTCAAGCTCTCTTAGTCTTGGTCTTGCATGTGACCTTGACATGTTTTTGACCTTGACACTTTTGAAGAATTCTGGTCAGTTGTTCTGTGAAAGGTCCTCAGTTTGGGTGTGTGTGTTTGCTCATGGCTACATTGGTTTATGCCTTTTTGGCCTCAGAAGCGATGCTTTGTGTTGCTCTTACTGCACCATATCAGGTGGTATAGCTGTCAATCTGTTTTATTATTGGTGATTTTAACTTTGTTCGTTTGGTTAAGGTGGTATCTTCCAGGTTTCTCCACAGTAAAGTTACTATCTTTCCTTTAGTAATCCATCACAGTCTTACAGGGTGATCCTTTGAGACTATGCAAGTGTCTTATTTGCCATTCTATTTTTCCCACTACTTTAGCATGCATTGGTGGTTTTCACCTTTAAAAGTAATTACTTTGGTGTTTATCTAGTGGCCAGTACCTTTTTCTATCATTCCTTCTGCATTGATGTAAGAATTCTACTGTGAGAAGAGCTGTTTTCTTCCCTCAGCTTCTTTCTGTTCACTTCAGTTTAGTTCAGTCCAGTAGCTGTCATGTCCTACTCTGCAGTCCCACGGACTGCAGCACGCCAGGCCTTCCTGTCCGTCACCAGCTCCCGGAGCTCACTCAAACTGTTGTCCACTGAGTCGGTGATGCCATCCAACCGTCTCATCCTCTGTTGTCCCCTTCTCCTCCCGCCTTCAATCTTTCCCAGCATCAGAGTCTTTTCCTGAGTTCGTTCTTCACATCAGGTGGCCAAAGTATTGCAGTTTCAGCTTCAGCATCAGTCCTTCCAATGTATATTCAGGACCTGCTTCCCTTTAGAATGGACTGCTTGAACCTCCTTGCAGTCCAAGGGACTCTCAAGAGTCTTCTCCAACACCACAGTTCAAAAGCATCAATTCTTCAGTGCTCAGCCTTCTTTATAGTCCAACTCTCACATCCATACATGACTACTGGAAAAACCATAGCTTTGACTAGACAGACCTTTGTTGGCAAAGTAATGTCTCTGCTTTTTAATAAGCTGTCTAGGTTGGTTATAACTTTTCCTTCCAAGGAGCAACGTCTTTTAATTTTGTGGCTGCAGTCCCCATCTGCACTGATTTTGGAGCTCAAACGTAAAATCTGTCACTGTTTCCATTACTTCCCCATCTATTTGTCATTAAGTGATGGGACCAGACCTTTTAGAACTAACACCCAAAACAGCTGTCCTTTACAGTATAGGGGACTTGAATGTAAAAGTAGGAAGTCAAGAAACACCTGGAGTAACAGGCAAATTTGGCCTTGGAGTACGGAATGAAGCAGGGCAAAGGCTAATAGAGTTTTGCCAAGCATAGCAAACACCCTCTTCCAACAACACAAAAGAAGACTCTACACATGGATATCACCAGATGATCAACACCAAAATCAGATTGATTATATTCTTTGCAGCCAAAGATGGAAAAGCTCTATACAGTCAGCAGAAATGAGACCAGGAGCTGACTGTGGCTCAGATCATGAACTCCTTATTGCCAAATTCAGACTTAAATTGAAGAAAGTAGGGAAAACCACGAGACCATTCAGGTATGACCTAAATCAAATCCCTTGTGATTATACAGTGGAAGTGACAAATAGATTTAAGGGCCTACCTAGATCTGATAGACAGAGTGCCTGATGAACTATGGAATGAGGTTCGTGACATTGTACAGGAGACAGGGATCAAAACCATCCCCATGGAAAAGAAATGCAAAAAAGCAAAATGGCTGTCTGGGGAGGCCTTACAAATAGCTATGAAAAGAAGAGAGGCGAAACGCAAAGGAGAAAAGGAAAGATATAAGCATCCAAATGCAGAGTTCCAAAGAATAGCAAGAAGAGATAAGAAAGCCTTCTTCAGCGATCAATGCAAAGAAATAGAGGAAAACAACAGAATTGGAAAGACTAGAGATCTCTTCATGAAAATTAGAGATACAAAGGGAACATTTCATGGAAAGATGGCCTCGGTAAAGGACAGAAATGGTATGGACCTAACAGAAGCAGAAGATATTAAGAAGAGGTGGCAAGAATACACGGAAGAACTGTACAAAAAAGATCTTCAAGACCCAGATAATCATGATGGTGTGATCACTCACCTAGAGCCAGACATCCTGGAATGTGAAGTCAAGTGGGCCTTAGAAAGTATCACTACGAACAAAGCTAGTGGAGGTGATGGAATTCCAGTTGAGCTATTTCAGATCCTGAAAGATGATGCTGTGAAAGTGCTGCACTCAAGATGCCAGCAAATTTGGAAAACTCAGCAGTGGCTCCAGGACTACAAAAGGTCAGTTTTCATTCCAATCCCAAAGAAAGGCAATGCCAAAGAATGCTCAAACTACCACACAATTACACTCATCTCACATACTAGTAAAGAAATGCTCAAAATTCTCCAAGCCAGACTTCAGCAATACGTGAATCGTGAACTTCCGGATTTTCAAGCTGGTTTTAGAAAAGGCAGAGGAGCCAGAGATCAAATTGCCAACATCCACTGGATCATGGAAAAACCAAGAGAGTTCCAGAAAAACATCTATTTCTGCTTTATTGACTATGCCAAAGCCTTTGACTGTGTGGATCACAATCAACTGTGGAAAATTCTGAGAGAGATGGGAATACCAGACCACCTAACCTGCCTCTTGAGAAACCTGTATGCAGGTCAGGAAGCAACAGTTAGAACTGGACATGGAACAACAGACTGGTTCCGAATAGGAAAAGGAGTACGTCATGGCTGTATATTGTCACCCTGCTTATTTAACTTCTATGCAGAGTACATCATGAGAAACTCTGGACTGGAAGAAACACAATCTGGAATCAAGATCGCTGGGAGAAATATCAATGACCTCAGATATGCAGATGACACCACCCTTATGGCAGAAAGTGAAGAGGAACTAAAAAGCCTCTTGCTGAAAGTGAAAGAGGAGAGTGAAAAAGTTGGCTTAAAGTTCAACATTCAGAAAACAAAGTTCATGGCATCGGTCCCATCACTTCGTGGGAAATAGGTGGGGAAACAGTGTCAGACTTTATTTTTTTGGGCTCCAAAATCACTGCAGATGGTGATTGCAGCCATGAAATTAAAAGACGCTTACTCCTTGGAAGAAAAGTTATGAGCAACCTAGATAGCATATTCAAAAGCAGAGACATTACTTTGTTGACTAAGGTCCATCTAGTCAAGGCTATGGTTTTTCCTGTGTTCAGGTATGGATGTGAGAGTTGGACTGTGAAGAAGGCTGAGCGCCGAAGAATTGATGCTTTTGAACTGTGGTGTTGGAGAAGACTCTTGAGAGTCCCTTGGACTGCAAGGAGATCCAACCAGTCTATTCTGAAGGAGATCAACCCTGGGTGTTCTTTGGAAGGAATGATGCTAAAGCTGAAACTCCAGTACTTTGGCCACCTCATGTGAAGAGTTGACTCATTGGAAAAGACTCTGATGCTGGGGTGGAGATTGGGGGCAGGAGGAGATGGGGACGACAGAGGATGAGATGGCTGGATGGCATCACTGACTCGATGGACATGAGTCTGAGTGAACTCTGGGAGTTGGTGATGGACAGGGAGGCATGGCGTGCTGCGACTCATGGGGATCGCAAAGAGTCGGACACGACTGAGCAACTGAACTGAACTGAGTGTAGCACTTTCACAGCATCATCTTTCAGGATTTGAAATAGCTCAACTGGAATTCCATCACCTCTACTAGCTTTGTTCACACTGATACTTCCTAAGGCCCTCTTGACTTAGCATTCCCAGATGTTTGACTCTAGGGGAGTGATCACACCATCGTGATTATCTGGGTCATGAAGATTCTTTTTGTACAGTTCTTCTGTGTATTCTTGCCATCTCTTCTTAATATCTTCTGTTTCTGTTAGGTCCATACCATTTCTGTCCTTTATTGAGCCCATCTTTGTATGAAATGTTCCCTTGGTATCTCTAATTTTCTTGAGGAGATCTCTAGTCTTTCCTATTCTATTGTAATTTTATTTAAATCAATATGAACTCGTAGATAGTTATTTTATTATTTGTATCATAATCCAGTGCTGTCATTATTTTATTTCTCAAATAGTCCCAGATTCGACCATAGGAAGCTTCCATCGACTTGACCTTTTAACATGCCTGTGTTTCGGGCACTCCTTTACTTTCTGTTACCATGAGATGTGGTTCATGTAGTATTTCCCTGTTCCAGACTGGAATCAATCACTTCTCCAAGCATCCTTAGTCTCCTCTTTTGGAGAGTAGTATTTTAGACACCAAGATTTGGGTACTGAAGTCTCAGTAGACAGAGCTATACTTATTGTTCATTCAATCCTAGGATATATAGACAGTAGTTTCAGAATTGTTAATTCCTCACTCTATGAGAATAAAATTTACTAATATTTGTATGTTGCCTTTCTTACAAGAATGGTAGCAAACTATAGATACTCTTGCATTTGCTTTTTTCCGTATCATTTTTAGGGAGCTATAATTTCAGTATTTTTGTAGAGAGATTTACTGCATTTTTTTTAAAAGTCAGCTTGATGGTATTCCCTCTCTTTTGTAAACCGTGTGTTCTGTGACTTCAGGATCTCCAGTTGTAATTTTTCAGTTTGCCATCCTCTGCAAAATAAGCATTTGCCAAAAGTGTAATCTCCTATCTGGAAGGAAAATAGCTTGATTGTTTATATGTTCTTTGAAGAAGTATAACTGATTCTGGAATAACTTGCCTTTCAGATATCTTAATATCTATGTCGGGCTCCCTGATGTTGAAGAAAGCTTCAACGTAACTAGACCAGTGTCCCCTCATGAGGTAATTACCAACCATAATTTAATTGGATTTGTTTGGCTCAATTGGAAGAGTCAGTGCCCTTAAAATATATTCTTAAAAAAATGATTTAAAGATAGGGGGAAAATATATTCTCCAAAAAGGGAGAAGACAAAGAGTTCAGAGTAGTTCAAGAAGACTGAGGCTGCAGCTGTCACAATAATTCCTCCTGACATTGAAGAAAACTCATGGGTGTTACTGCAGTTAGAGAAAGAGGACATGAAGATTTCTTGGAGGGATTTTGACTCTTGGAGAGATGGGGAGCGTGGGAGAGCCAGGTGGGCAGGCAGTCATGGGACCCACAGCAAGACTCGGAGTGCAGGTACTGCAGGCTCTGCCATACAACTCTATTCCTATTGATAGCAGAGAGCATCCGAGGGAAACAGAGGGATCCCTCAGGTAGTTCTGTGGTCCTGTCCAGTTTCATTCCCATTTGAAGGGATTGTTAAGACCATGAATATCTGCCTATCATGGGTATTACCTTAGTTTTACTAAAAAAGAAAACAAGATAATATTTATAGAGTATACCAGCACCATTCTAAAATACATATTCATACTTTTAGGAATTAAAGTTACTCACATGACTGAGATACAGAAAGTTTATTTAAAACTTATTTGGTAGAGCCAAGATTTGAACACAGGCCAGAGTCCACACTAACCGTCATGCCAGCCCACTTTCTGTCAGACCTGAAGAAGGCTTGATCTAATTAAATAAATGGTGTAAGCAATGCTTACTGGTCAATAATAGGGCTTCACTGGTAGCTCAGACAGTGGAGAATCTGCCTGCAATGTAGGAGATCCGGGTTTCCGTCCCTGGGTTGGGAAGATCCCCTGGAGAAGGAAATGGCACTTAACTGGAGTGGGCACAACCCACTCCCGTGTTCTTGCATGGAGAATTTCATGGATAGAAGAACCTGGCGGGCTACAGTCCATGGGATCACAAAGTATTGGACATAATTGAAGTGACTTTTTAAAACCCTAGGCACAATTAGGCTAGAAAAAAGTTTATATCTGTCTTTGGTTTAGTAAAAGCCCAAGAGAATTCAGCATCATGAATTATATGACTGAGGTTCAGAGGAATTCTCTTTTTGAGACCACAAGCCATCTGATGACCTTCAATATAATAGAGAAGTCTTCAGAAGATTCTGGTGGGTTTCCTGTGTCCAATCATGGCCCATGTGAGGGCATCACTTAGTGAGTCATGGCCATGTAAAAGTAAAGCTCGCACCAACCATTCCAAAAGTTCTGCAAGTGATTCAGAAACTGTTAGAATGACGAGTTTGAGTGATTCATGCTCTGACATGTCACTTGCTTGCAAAGGAATTTTATGATATAGTTTAGTATATTTGAAGAAGACAAGGAGATACAGTTTAATTTTTTTAGTTTGTGTGTGTACATACTTCAATTATGTGTGTGTGTTCAGTCACTGAACTGGTTGTTAACTGTTTTGAGTAAGCCACTGATGACTTTCCAAGGTCCCAGTTTGCAAAGAAGGATCTAACGGCTTCAGAGATGTGGAAGGAGACTGGTGATAACATCAGGTCAGGGAGAAGAGACTCAGTCCAAGATTTATTGTCCCATTTCTGGGCTGTCAGGGGCAGGGATGCTGTGGCAATGTCCAGATCCATGATTGGCATTGTCCCCTCATGGAGAAGGTAAGGTCATAACTCCCAGTTCCCTTAAGGAAGCATGAGGGCAGCTGGGTACCATGGAGGGGTCAGAGTCCAGCATGGACCTTACTACTGCTTGAGATTGGCTCTTCGAGGCTATTGGGACCCATTCTTTCCCCAGAGGAGGAGCAGTGATTGTGTGATTCTCTTCCAGTGCCGATTGCGGGACATGACGTACTCCGCTCCCATCACAGTGGATATCGAGTACACCCGAGGCAGCCAGAGGATCATCCGTAATGCCCTACCCATTGGCAGGTGAGGCCTGACGCTGCCTGCGTCATGCCCTGTGAGGTGACCCCCGGGCAGTGCCAACACTCTCCGTGCCCCGTTCTCTTGTCTGAAATGTGGGGGAATGGAGCCTCCTTCGCCGGGTTGCTTTATGGGTCCAATGAGTTAGTATATGTAAAACACTTGGAGCAGCATTCATCACGTTGTTGTGTTTCAATTGTGAGGTTAAGGAAACTGCTTCCATTTCCTCCTATAACTCCAGGCTGTTAGGGAAGCACTAGGTAAGATAGCATTTCATTCAACTCTCCTGGGCCAGTCTTCTTGGTGGATTTTTACATATTTTGAGTTTTCTTGGAAGAATGAATGTTCATAGCAGTATTTAGGGAAGAAGTTATTTGCCCAGGACAAGTTTGGAAATGATAGCACCAGCTGGCATTTTTGCTGCCTGCTTTTCCTAATTAGGGAAGTGTATCGACTCTCCTGTAGAAATGGACCAGATCCACAATATTGTATGTTTAATAATGATGTTGGACTTTAAACACAGCGCAAATAATTGCCACTCAAGTGTTGCCCCTTGCCTCAAAATAACTTAATAAACATGCATTTGTTTATTATTAAGCCAAGAGTTCAATAAACATCCATTTGTTCATCAAATATGCACCAGCTACCTGTTACTGTTGTGTGCTATGCTGGTACCTCTATCAGGTAAATAGAAGATACTTAAGACGTTGCTCACTTGGCTACATTCTCCTCATTCTTCATTTAGAAAAAGAAATCAGGATATTAAAAAAAATTAATCTTTGTTTTAGCACAACTGTTTATCAATGTTAAAAGAGAAGAAATTCTCTTATAAATGGACCATACTTGTGTCCAGTTAAATCTTAGTTCTTTTTCAGAACCACCTGGTTAGTTCTGAGAGTCTCTGGTTCCTTACACTTTGATTCATAGTGCTGTTTCTACATGACTAAGGTGAGCCACTTTGTTTTCCACGGATGAAGTCTTGCTGCCATTTGTTGACTGTCACTCAGGCTTGTCTGCAAAGTTGGAGGGAACCATGGATTTGGGGTTTTGATATCTGTACCAGAAAAACAGTGCCTGAGGACATAACTTCGTTTCGCTCAGCTCTCTCCCACAATACCATCCCTCTGCTTTTCCTCAAACGTCCGACAGGAATGCAGATACCTCAGTGGTGTGTGCACTGGCCAGCTTGTGTTCTGTTCAGCCTTTTTGCCAGTGACCATCTGAATATGATATTTTCTTTTTGTTTTATTTTAAACAGAATGCCCATAATGCTGCGTAGTTCAAACTGTGTTCTTACAGGAAAAACACCAGCAGAATTTGCTAAACTGAATGAATGTCCTTTAGATCCAGGTAGGTGTGATTTTTTAGATTTCCCCTCCACTTCCTTCTTTTTTTTTTTTTGCTTTTGTTTTACTCTTGCTGTTGATTTACCATTTTTTCTCAGAAACAAGATCAGCCTTTCTTCTTTTAGTGAATTAGGATAAAATTTTGTTTGCAAAACATACAGCACTTTGGTTCCAACTTTATTCTGTTAGTCTGTATTTTTAAAGATATGTTGTTTCCTCTTTTATTTCAGGCTTAAAACTCTAATACCTCAGTTCAGTTCAGTTCAGTTGCTCAGTCGTGTCTGACTCTTTGCGACCCCATGAACTGCAGTATGCCAGGCCTCCCTGTCCCATCACCAACTCCCGGAATTCACCCAAACCCGTGTTCATTGAGTCAGTGATGCCATCCAGCCGTCTCATCCTCTGTCGTCCCCTTCTCCTCCTGCCCTCAATCTTTCCCAACATCAGGATCTTTTCAGATGAGTCAGCTTTTCCCATCAGGTGGCCAATATACTGCAGTTTCAGCTTCAACATCAGTCCTTCCAGTGAACACCCAGGACCTTCTGGTTTATTGCTATGGTTTATCAGGCTGTCTCTTTGCTTGATGGTGTTTTTTGGTATGCTTAAAAATTCAAAAATAATCTCATGAAGTTCTTTGTCTATGTCATCTGAAAAGACACAAGTAGCTCACTTCTGGCTGTTTTGAATGCTGTATCTAGGCAAAAAATGAGTCTTCTGTTTAAATTTTTTAAAGTTATATTTTCGTACTTATTTCTAGGCAGTTTTTTTTAAGCTTCATGCTCAGCAGTTTGCAGAATGTTCTTTTAATTCCTTAATTGATGTTTCACTTTGATTTAGTTAATGGTTAATCTAGTTCCTTTATAGCTGCATATATTGCATCCCTGATAGCTCAGTTGGTAAAGAATCTGCCTGCAATGCAGGAGACCCTGGTTCAATTCCTGGGTTGGGAAGATTCACTGGGGAGGGGATAGGCCACCCACTCCAGTATTCTTGGGCTTCCCTTGTGGCTCAGCTGGTAAAGAATCCGTCTGCAATGTGGGAGACCTGGGTTTGATCCCTGGGTTGGGAAGATCCTCTGGAGAAGGGAAAGGCTACCCACTCCAATATTCTGGCCTGGAGAATTCCATGGACTGTATAGACCATGGGGTCACAAAAAGTCAGACACGACTGAGCGACTGATGTAGAATCCCAGAAGGTTTTGGCAAGAGGATAACACAGAATGTGGCTTTACTAGAGCAATAATAAGATGTTCCATAAATCAAATATATTGCCTTATTTTTGCTTATATTCTGAAGGTAAAACAGTCTCACTTTATCCCATTCTGAATTGTGTGCAAAAAAGCATAACATAATGTTTTATGAATTTTGTCAAGTATAGACTATATTTTGGAAACCTGATCTTAATCTGCCATTGTCAATGATTTGTTAGAAAACTTGGAGTGAATTTTAATTTATATTGAAGATTGTCAGTTATTTCTGTGCTTATAAAATCTGAAGACTAATTTATTTGGCTTTTTTAAAAAATTCACTTCTCATATGTCAGGTCCTGATGATCCATAGACCAATAAGATGCATTCCTTGTCCTCCAGAAATTTATCTTGTGGCTCATTTGTTTAAGTCATGTGCTGAGACTGTTAACAATTTGTAAAACAATATTGACAAACCCCTTTAAATTAAGGAAATGGCAGTCTTCTCCAGTATTCTTATCTGGAAAATTCCATGGACAGAGGAGCCTGACAGGCTACAGTCCATGGGGTCGCAAAGAGTCAGACACGACTGGACTACTATCTCTCAGCACCATAAGGCGATGGTATTGAGTCGGCTGATAAGTTCATTTGGATTTTCCTCTAAGATATTATAGAAAAATACAAATTAACCTTTTGGCCAACCCAGTAGAAAGACTAGGAGCTCGCTGCCATTGCTCAGTCATGCTGTTGGAAGAACGGCTGGTGATGCTTTTCTTGTTTCCCTCTGGCAGGGGGCTACTTCATCGTTAAAGGAGTAGAAAAAGTTATTCTTATCCAAGAGCAACTGTCTAAGAACAGGATCATTGTGGAGGCCGACAGAAAAGGGGCTGTGGGTGCTTCAGTTACCAGGTATGGATGGCAGAGTTGTTGTTCTTACAAAATATTGATCATCCCATTGGTGTCAGATGGTGATCACTGAATACAGAGGTAGCCCGTTATTTCTCTTCTATAACAGGGAGTGTGACATTTAAACTATCTAGCATTCAATTGATTGTGTAAGTCTGTGTCATAGAGTGCTGATTTAAAATTTTCAGTGATGAAAAGTGTGAGACATTGTTCAAAAGGCCATTAGTTATTTTATCCAAGTTGAACTTGGCTGCAGTCCATGGGGTTGCAAAGAGTTGGACACTGAGTGACTAACACAGCGTTAAAGGAACTTTTTAAAAAAGTTAAAAGTTCTGGGAATAAAAGTTATGTGGCATGGGTAAAATGCCAGTATGAAATAGAGTTTCTCTTCTGATGAGTTATAATGAACGGCTCAGCTTAGAGTTTCTGAATTTTTCTGTCTGGTGAAGAGACGCTAACAATAGTGCCCATTTGTTGAGCAGTTAGTAGGAGCCAGAGAGTGTATTAGGTGCGTTATATATATTCGTCACCTCTGCCCTCCAAGATAAGTGCTGTTATTTTCAGGTGAGTAACAGGCCTTGCTCACAGGGTGACATTGACCATCAGAGAAAGCCAGCATTTGGATCAAGATGTAATGATTCTGCAACCCACATCTTCCTGTTGTATGCAGCTTTTGAAGCCAGGGCAATCAGGATTTGAATCCCACAGTTGTTTACTAGCCATGAGGCACTTGGGGGCAAAATTACAATATTTAACTTCTCTAAGCCTTGGTTTCTTTCATACATGATTTAGGGACAACACTGCAAAATAAGTGTTAGTATGTAGGAGATTAGAGCTAATGTTCATAGAGTGAATAACGGTGCACAGTATGTAATAGGTGATCAGTATGTGTTGTTATTGTGGTGGATTAAAGCTGGGAAATGTTTTTAAATCCATCAGGAAAGTTTCAGCTGAGATATCAATAGGAGATTCCTTAGTTTCTTTTGGCTTCACTGTATACCGAAACTATAGTATGTTTTATTGGATTATTATTTTAAAAATTCATAGTATTCATTCATTTCCTTGTGGTTTTTCCATTGTGGTGTAGGCTCATTTTAAAGTTTTTCTTTTCAAATGTATAAAATTGATCAGAAATATGTCCCATATTTGAACAAAGCAGTTCAGGTGGAATCAAAGTGAAGTAGGTTAAAATGAATTGGTGATTATTGCTTATTCACCCACAGAACTTCTGTCATAATTTCACAGCTAAAGAAACAATTCTAGTGTTCTAAAATGTTCATGGAAGTGGCAGAGGAGGCTGGAGAGGAGTTGTGTATCTTTAAAAGGTACATGTTTGGAAGGACCTTACTGATCGTTGCTGATCACTGGAATCTTATTGATTGGTAGTTATTGCTCTTGCATGTTACTAGCTTGAAACTAGGTGGGGATGTAGTTTAACCAACTGTGTTTTCTTACAGCTCTACTCATGAGAAAAAAAGCAGAACCAATATGGCTGTGAAACAAGGACGGTTTTATTTGAGACATAATACTTTGTCAGAAGATATACCTATTGTCATCATATTTAAGGTGAGTCTGCAAGTATCATTTGAAAATTATAAAGAATTCTTTTATACTTTTATTTTTATATATAGGTTAGAAAAATTGAGCCTGCATATGTCTTCTGAAAATTATAAAGTTTTTATGGTTTATTTTCATATATAGGTAGAAAATTGAGCACAAGGAGTTGTAGGAATGTAAAGATCTGTGACATAGAGAAATTGTCAGGCATGTAATATAAATTGAAAGCTAGTGAGGCTGTGGTTCGGGTATTTTTAAAAGTAGTGATCTATTCTTTAAAATGGAAACACGAGAAGGAATTCCAAAGATACAAAAGGATGTATAGTAATGAGTAGGCCTCTCACCCACCTGTACCTAAAAACACAGTTGTCCTACCCAGGAACACTGGTTTCTGGTGCATCCCTCTAGGGCTAGTCTATGCATGTACAGCACCTGAGTATGTTGTAGGTTTCTTTTTTTGTTTTTACTTACATTGGAGAAGGAAACGGCAGCCCACTCTAGTACTGTTGCCTGGAAAATCCCATGGACAGAGGAGCCTGGTAGGCTACAGTCCCACAGGGTTGCAAAGAGTTGGACACGAGTGAGCGATTTCACTTTCTTTCACTTTCACTTATATACACTGCACCCTATTTTGCACTTAGCTTTTTTTTTTTTTTTGGTAACTTACATCTTGAAGATAGAGTTTTATTAGTTCATATACAGCTACTTTTTTTTTTTTAATGATTCCATTTATAGGTATACCATAATTTATTTAACCATTGTCTTATCAGTGGACACACAGCTCTTGCTATTTCAAAGCTGCTGTAATATTTTATACAGGGCAAGGATATCTGTAGGCTAAGTTTCTAGAAGTGTAATTTTCTAGGTCAAAGAGGATGATCTGAGTCTTTTGTTCTTTTTTATGTACTTTGGCATACCTGTGAATTTTTTCATAGATAACGAATCTTTAAGCTAAATCTGATTTTTAAAATCTTCTCTGGGAATTGTTGACTTAGAACCCAAAAGACATTTTCCTGTAGAAATAATGTTTAAGCGGTATTTACTGTTCAGTCACTCAGTTGTGTCCAACTCTGCAACCCCATGGACTGCAGCACGGCAGGCTTCCCTGTCCGTCACCATCTCCTGGAGCTTGCTCAAACTCATGTCCGCTGAGAATTTTTAAATTTACTTCTTATTACCTTTCTTTGAAGTTTATGTTATTTGTAATTTTAATTTTTGTAAAAGACAAAGTAATTCTGTCTTTTCTTGAAGGGAATCCCACATTGCCCATCGCAGTATCTTGTGTGCAGAGTGAGGTTTAGTGGATAAATTTTACCTATGTGAAATTACATCTCCAGCAGAGGGCAGTATGTTACCATGCATCAGAAGGACTTTTATGGACAATTTCAGAGCTTATAAAGATGTGTAGGACTGCTTTCCCTAGACCAGAAATTATAAATTAATTATAATACAGATACTGTTATGTCACTCATGTGGAAAATGGATCATTAGACACATGGATGCATTAAAACCAGAAAACTTTTAAATACTTTACTTGGGTAGGTGACAAAAGTTTGGTAAGACAGTTTTTTCTGTCAAATTTAATATTATGTTGTAAATGTATACATATGTCCATAGCTGACTTAAATCCTTTCTAGAATGAGGCTATAAGTTAATAATGTGCATTTTTATGCAGCCAGTAGTTGAGATTTCCAGCTTTTCCCTTTCGGATTGTAAAATAGTCCTTACGCTGAATTGAGAAAGTCACTAAAAAGTGTAACAACATTGGATAAAGTTTTTTAAGACCTTTTTTCCTTTGCTTTTGAAATATACACATTGATTTCATTTTACTTTTTTCACCAGCAGTGAATTTTGAATAACTTTCCTCATCTGTCGGGGCTTCCCTGGTGGCTCAGAGGTTAAAGTGTCTGCCTGCAATGCGGGGGACCTGGGTTCGATCCCTGGGTCAGGAAGGTCCCCTGGAGAAGGAAATGGCAACCCACTCCAGTACTCTTGCCTGGAGAATCCCATGAACTGAGGAGCCTGGTGGGTTGCAGTCCATGGGGTCCCAAAGAGTCTGGCACGACTGAGCGACTTCACTTCACTTCCTCATCTATAAATAAAATCCACATCATTATTTTTACTAGATATTGTATAGAATCCATGTATATAATATAATCTATTTAAGCAAATTCCTATAGTGGGACCTGTAGGTGTCTTTTTTCCCTAAATTTTCACTCATGCACAGCACTGGGCGTCCTTATACATACATGTTTGTATGTGTTGCTGATTATTTTGTAAGACTTAATTCCTGGGAGTGGGATTATATATATATTTAAAAACTTGTACACGTTGTTAAATTTTTCCCCTAAATGTATTCATTACATTTTAATCAGCAGTGTATACTAACTAAAATAAATATTTGAAAAATTTTAGGTCAAATGAATACATTGGTCACACATAGTCACTTTTTTTAGGTCTCTTACTATAGAGTTGTTTTAATGAACTTGCTTATTAACCACTGTTAAGACCTTCCCATTTGGGAGGCAGCACAGAATGAATATTGGATGTCTTACAATCAGACAGATCCAGGTTGATTTCCAGTCTCTTCACTTACTAGTCTCTGTGGCCTTGGATAGATTTCTCAGTCTTCCTGAGTCTTCATCTAAAGTGAGCCTTTTACCTAAGGGGGCAGTTCTTTAAAGAGCAAATGAGATAATATATTTTTTGCAAAGTAGACTGCGTAGAAAGACAATGCTTTCTTTTTAGTGAGTCCTCTTTACACTTTTAATGTCAGAAGCCCCGGAAAATAAAGTAGGCTACCAGGAAAGTCACATCATTTCTCTTTTTGTGTTGTGTGGCCCTAACATAGACCTTGACAGTCATTAGAACTTGATGGTTGTTGATTGTAGCCAACAATTGGCTAAAAGTGACAGAAGCAGCAGGGTTTCCAGACTCCATGCTGAGTCTGAATATGACGGATAAAGCTTTTAAGACCTAGATCAGCCTTATTTATGGACTTGAATCACAACAAAGGTTCTGCTGCCCATGAATCTTCCCCACTTTTATTTTTTGTATGCCTCAGTATTCAGCACTTGTGCTGTGAC
The DNA here is from genome assembly GCF_014754425.2 of Oryx dammah. Taxonomy (NCBI): domain Eukaryota; kingdom Metazoa; phylum Chordata; class Mammalia; order Artiodactyla; family Bovidae; genus Oryx; species Oryx dammah. The sequence continues at coordinate 48,609,687 of NW_024070213.1, read as the reverse complement.
GGCATCTGCAGCCTGAAGATTTTTATGGAAAAAAAGGACAGATATCAAGGGGGCTGGGCATTGCATAATTTTGAAATTTTTGGTCTTTAAAGAGAAAAAAAATTACAGAGTTCAAGTGAGCGAATGCAGTTCTTTTGTTATCTGTGTGGACTGCTTCTGGTAATGATAGGTTGACTTCTGTCTAAAGAAAAATCTCTGGTTTCTGAATGTTAAATATTTTAAGAACTTACCCTTTTCCCTTCTTCACATGATATGTTGCAACATATCACCATTAGCTTGCATATCATTCTCTTCTGCTCATTAGTATTCTTCTTTCTGTCTCTAAAAATCACACTTTTAGTCACACTGAGTGGATATCCAAGGAGAAGACTTCCTGCCACTTTTTAAAGAGCACGTCCCCTTATTTTTGTTCTTCTTGCTGATCGCCAGACTGGGTGACCTTCTGCGGAAACGTATTATCTCTGCTATTTTTCCATGAGATTATTGAATAGCTTTCACTTTTGACTTATTCGTTAGGTAAAATGATTTCAGATAGCTGGAGTACAGAGTTCCAGATAAAGCTGGTTTTCAGATGTCTAAATTATGTCTGTAGAGCAAAATGGTTGGGCATTTTGCTGTCGTTTCTATAGCAATATGTCATTTATTTGTAGCTGTGACTTCTGAAGGCTAAATAGTCCTAAAGTCACTTCCATCTTTGGAGCTGGAGCACTATTGATAACCACCTGACTGAGTTATCACTGTGTTTCAGTGATCTGATATAGGAAGAGTTTAGGGCTTTTAGAGCTAAGCTTTGCCACAGATTCTTTCTGCATATATGGTGTCATTTGCTGTGTGACATATCTTTGTTTCATAGCTTAAAAATATTTGGAAGGCCTAAGCAGTCTGTTTAGATTCATGTTAGGCCGCTCGAGAGTTTTGTGCAATTATAGACTTGCTCCTTAGATCAGCATCAGGGCAACTTGAAGTAGCAGCTTCAAGGGAAGACTCTTTCATTATTATTAAACACCAAAAGAGACAATCAAGAACACTGTCTTTTTTGCTTGGAGATTACTGAGCTAAAAAGTATTAAGGTGACGTACGGTGAGCTTCACGTGGTTTAGGTGTTGTCTTGCTGAACGAAAGGGGCCTGGCCCAGAATACATCTGCTGTTTCAGTGCTAGGATTCTGTTTGTTTCAGCGAAGCCTTTTCCTGCTGTATCGTTTTGCTTCCTTGGTTTGGTACCTGTTCTACACAGATCTCATCTCCTTTAGTGTGGGTTTTTTTGGGTTTTTTTTTGTTTTGTTTTGTTTTTTTCATTTTCTTCAGTTTGGGCTTTCCCTGAGAAGTGAGACTTCTAAGTTACAAAGCTGTACACATTCAAGATTTTAGAGAAAGATGACTGCAAACTATTGCCTTAGTGTTGTTTTTGTAAAACTATGTTGGTTTCATGAAACCCATTATTTTGAGAGATTGACAGGTAAGAATTAACATATTCTAACTGGCTTTTCACACAGAAGAACTGTCATCTGTTATTTCTGAGTGGCTCCTTGGCAGACCACAAAGGATAAATGGTACCAGATATATGCCATCACCACCAGAGTAGATGCAGCTCTGTGTTTGGTTAAAGGATAATCTAGGGATGTTCTTTTTTTAAATTAGAGCTGATAATTTTTTAGGATTGCTCTTCTTTAATCCATGAAAGACTAAATGTGTGTGTGTGTTTTCTTTTTTTGACTGCACTGGGTCTTTATGGAGGCACACAGGCTTCTCTAGTTCACGTAGCCTTAGTAGCTCCATTGCATGTGGGATCTTAGTTCCCTGACCAGGGATCAAACCCTTGTCCCCTGCATTGAAAGGTAGATTCTTAACCACTGGACCACTAGGGAAGTCCCAGGAAGACTGTGTTTTAATGAATTTGTATAGTGTTTAGAGTTGCTATCTAGTGTCCATTTGAATAAATGCATTATATCAGAGATAAAAAAGACATGAAAACTGATGTGAAAATTAACATGTTAAAAAAAAAGGTTTGTATCCTCAAAACTTCTTCATTTTGTTCATGAAACAAATTTTTCAAAACAAGTTGTACTCTTAAAATAGTAAGTTTAGTGGATTTAACTCCCAAAGTTGGTTTATTAGTTATCTGTGCTGAGTAACAAATGGCAGCAAAGTCTCTGTTGGTCAGGGCATTGGGCCTTGCTAGAGGGAGTAGTCCTGGCTCAGGGTCTTTCATGAGGCGAGGTGTCAGCTAAGGCTTCAGTCATCTGAAGACTGGATTGGAGCTGGAGGTGGCTGACTCTCAGGGTAAGAGACCTGGCTCCTCACTGCTGGCCCTTCCATGGAAGCTGGAGTGTCTCCATGACATGGCCACTGGTCCCCAGAGGAGCCAGCAAGAAGCTGCAGTACCTTTGTGAGCCAGGCTCCAGAGTCATACAGTGGTTTCTACCTTTTATCTGTAGAAGTGAATCATTAAGTTTAGCCCATACCCAAGCAGACGTGCGTCTTGATGAGAGTGAAAGAGGAGAGTGAAAAAGTTGGCTTAAAACTCAACATTCAGAAAACTAAGATCATGGCATCTGGTCCCATCACTTCATGACAAATAGATGGGGAAGAAGTGGAAACAGTGACAGATTTTCTTTTCTTGGGCTCCATAATCACTGTGGATGGTGACTGCAGCCACAAAATTATAAGACATTTGCTCCTTGGAAGAAAAACTATGATCAACCTAGACAGCATATTAAAAAGCAAAGACATTACTTTGCTGATGAAAGTCCATATGATCCAAGCTATGATTTTTCCAGTAGTCATGTATGGATATGAGAGTTGGACCGTAAAGAAAGCTGAGCACCAAAGAATTGATGCTTTCAAATTGTGGTGCTAGAGAAGACACTTGAGAGTCTTTTGGACTGCAAGGAGATCAAACCAGTCAATCCTAAAGGAAATCAGTCCTGAATATTCACTGGAAGGACTGATGCTTGAAGCTGAAGCTTCAATACTTTGGTCACCTGATACCAAGAGCTGACTCATTGGAAAAGACCCTGATGCTGAAAAAGATTGAAGGCTGGAGGAGAAGGGGACGACAGAGGATGAGATGGTTGGATGGCATCACGACTAAAAGGACATGACTTTGAGCAAACTCTGGTAGATGGTGAAGGACAGAGAAGGTTGGTGTGCTGCAGTCCATGGGGTCGCAAAGAGTCGGACACCACTGAGCAACTGAACAACAGCAACTGTCCTAGCAAGCTTCAAAACTTTCAGTAAGCTTGCATCTGATCCTAAGATATCCAAATTGAATTTGTATGATACAGACTATTAAAATTCAAATGCAGAGTGGTGGAATGTGGAGCTGGAAGGGACCTGGTTTGCCTTGTCATGAAAGAAATGAAGAAAGTCAGGTGGAGGAGGTGATGTGCAGTAGTGGTCATCAGGCCTGTTGACATTCTCTGTCAACTTTGAAGAGGTGCCCCTTCCATTGTGCCCAGTGTGATGCTCTCTGTGTTCTGCATCAGACTCAGAATTTGATTTTCCCTGTCTTGTGTGTGGAGAAGAGGTAAGAACTAGACTGTCAAAGTTTAATAGACGAGTACCCCTGGTTCTCTTTTCTCTGCATAGGTAAAGGAAGAATTTGAATACAAATGTAACTTTCCCCCTAACTTCTTAGAAGTGGATTACTTCTCTGCCAGGATAGGTTTAGTGAGATTATGCTCTATTTCTTGATGTGGCAGAATGCCAGGCAAACGTGTGAAGGAGTGAGCCTTAGGACGACCATATGGAATCTACAAAGACCTGCGTTGCTGGCTGCCACCTTGAAACACTTAAAGATAAATGGGTTTTTTAAACCTAAGGGTGTTCTTGGTTTTATAAAAATCTCATTAAAAACCTACAGAAAGTAGAGCTTGATATCTCTAGAATAGTGAGGTAAAACATTCTCTAGGAAAAATTCTTTGAGCCTAAAGGTGCATGATTTGACAGTTCTCAGAAAATTCTGTCTTGGGGCAAAACTCTTTGAGGGTTCTGTTTATTTCCCACCACGCATATTTTCTGATTTACTGCTCTTTGCCTTTTGTTTTGTTTTGTTTTCTCTTTTTTCAGTTTGTCTTTGTAATTGTGACCAGGGTCTCCACTCTACCGCCCCACTTCCTTGGATACTTATAAATTGTAGGAGATAGTACACATGCAGAAAGTGCTTGAGAATGTTTGTTTTTCTTCTTCCTCATCAAAATTTCTGTTTCAGGTTCTTCTGCAGCTTGGGCTGTGACTGCCAATGCCAGATGGCACCGTTTCTGAGAAAAGAGCTAGCTTTTGCTTAGAAGTAATACCCACAAACAATGCCAAATTAGCATAAGCAAATGTCAGTGAGTTAACACAAAGCCCACACTCTTTCTATCTTTTCTTCCCTTCCTAGGCCATGGGTGTTGAGAGTGACCAGGAAATTGTGCAGATGATCGGAACAGAGGAGCACGTGATGGCTGCGTTTGGGCCCAGTCTGGAAGAGTGCCAGAAAGCTCAGATTTTCACACAGATGCAGGTGTGTCTTTTCACGTTGTCCTTCGCTACGAAAGGGAATTAACTGGCGATTTAATGCTGCTCGTCGCTAAAGCATCAGATGCAGTGACTTGGGGGTAGAGATTTGGGGTGGATGTTGGGGATATGGGAGTAATGGTCAAGGAGCTTCTTTGGCTCATTATTTGAGGGATTGGAGGAGTCTGCCTAGACAAATTATCAGCTTTGGTGTCCAACTTAGAAGCGGAGGGACCAAGAGGCTTTTGTTCTAATGTAATAAATAGCAAGTACTCTTCTGTATTTGCCTGGTGACACAGTTTTTTAAACTACAGCACCTCTAGTGTAGAAAGCTTTTTTCTTTTTACGTCTTTCTCTTTAGTATTCTTTTTTATTCCCTGCTTCGAGTTGCTTTCAGCATCCAGCTGTATGTGGTCTCTATCCCTTTTGCTGAATTTTCAATGTTTCCAGCAAGAAAGACCCAGGCTCGGAACCCATTTGCCACTGCAGAGCCTTCATTGACCAGCCTTAAGCACTTCCAGCTGGAACCTGTGGATTTTAGGACCAAAGATGAAGACAGGGAACTGTATATATGCTTTGTTGTTGTTTAGTGACTAAGTCCTGTCTGACTCTGCAACCACATGGACTGTAGCCTCCAGGCTTCTCTGTCAGTGGGATTTCCCAGGCAAGAATACTGGAGTGGGTTGCCATTTTCTTCTCCAGGGGATCTTCCTGAACCAGGGATCGAACCCACATCTCCTTCTTGGCAGGTGAATTCTTTACAAATGAGCCACCTTGGAAGCCCCTTTATATGTGCTAAACATAATCAAAATAATTAGACTTCCCTTCCCATGTGACAGGTAGCCCTCATAGCCATACTCAGGATTTTTAGTTACATGCTTGTAAGGTGCTTTGCTAAGTATAAATCAGTAGTGACCTTACTCATAGCCATCCTGGTAGGTAGGATTTCCCTACTGTAGAGAAGCACAATGGGCAGCTCTTATTTATCCATGTATACATTGTCTATTCTGTTAGGTTGCTTAAATAAGGTATAAATTCCATGCTGCTTGTTCTTGTCACCCAGGATGTTTTTAGAAATAGCATTTTCCTTATATCTGTTAGTATGTGTTCTGAAAAATGAAATGAGTCCTGATATTTTCATAGACTGAACCAAACATTTAGGAAGATTGATTGTCATATGTAAGTACACATAAATTCCAAAGCAGAAAATAGTAAGAAGTAGTCTTACCACTGCTGCCTTCTTTTTCTGTAGTTAATTAACCAGTCAACTCTAGTTTTCAGGCAGGCAGCATCAGGTGAAGTTGTTTCGATTTCAGTTCAGTTCAGTCACTCAGTCGTGTCCGACTCTTTGTGACCCCATGGACTACAGCACGCCAGGCCTCCCTGTCCATCATCAATTCCTGGAGTTTACTCAAACTCATGTCCATTGAGTCGGTGATGCCATCCAATCATCTCATCCTCTGTCGTCCCCTTCTCCCACCTTCAATCTTTCCCAGCAACAGGGTCTCTCAGATGAGTTAGTTCCTCACATCAGATGGCCAAAGTATTGGAGTTTCAGTTTCAGCATCAGTCCTTCCAATGAATGTTCAGGACCGATTGCCTTTAGGATGGACTGGTTGGATCTCCTTGCTGTCCGAGGGATTCTGAAGAGTCTTCTCCAACACCACAGTTTAAAAGCATCAATTCTTTGGCACTCAGCTTTCTTTATAGTCCAGCTCTCACATCCATATGTGACTACTGGAAAATCCATAGCTTTGACTAGATGTACCTTGGTTGTCAACGTCTCTGCTTTTTACTCAGCTATCTAGGTTTGTCATAATTTTTCTCTCAAGGAGCAAGTGTCTTTTAATTTCATGGCTGCAATCACCATCTGCAGTGATTTTGGAACCCCCCAAAATAAAGTCTGTCACTGTTTCCATTTGCTTCCCCATCTATTTGCCATGAAGTGATGGGACCAGATGCCATAATCTTAGTTTTCTGAATGTTGAATTTTAAGCCAACTTTTTCACTCTCCTCTTTCACTTTCATCAAGAAGCTCTTTAGTTCTTCTTCACTTTCTGCCATAAGGGTGGTGTCATCTGCATATCTGAGGTTATTGATATTTCTCCCGGCAATCTTGATTCCAGCTTGTGCTTCTTCCAGCCCAGCATTTCTCATGATGTACTCTGCATATAAGTTAAATAAGCAGGGTGACAATATACAGCCTTGATGTATTCTTTTCCCTATTTGGAACCAATCTGTTGTTCCATGTCCAGTTCTAACTGTTGCTTCTTGACCTGCATACAGATTTCTCAGGAAGCAAGTCAGGTGGTCAGGTATTCCCATCTTTTTCAGAATTTTCCACAGTTGATTGTGATCCACACAGTCAAAGGCTTTGGCATAGTCAATAAAGCAGAAATAGATGTTTTTCTGGAACTCTCTTGCTTTTTCGATGATCCAGTGAATGTTGGCAATTTGATCTCTGGTTCCTCTGCCTTTTCTAAATCCAGCTTGAACATCTGGAAGTTCACAGTTCATGTACTGTTGAAGCCTGGCTTGGAGAACTTGGAGCATTACTTTACCAGCGTGTGAGATGAGTGCAATTGTGCAGTAGTTTGAGCGTTCTTTGGCATTGCCTTTCTTTGGGATTGAAATGAAAACTGACCTTTTCCAGTCCTGGAGCCACTGCTGAGTTTTCCAAATTTGCTGGCATATTGAATGCAGCACTTTCACAGCATCATCTTTTAGGATTTGAAGTAGCTCAACTGGAATTCCATCACCTCTACTAGCTTTGTTCATAGTGATGCTTCCTAAGGTCCACTTGAATTCACATTCCACGATGTTTGGCTCTAGGTGAGTGAGCACACCATCGTGATTTTTCACTGGGTCATGAAGATCGTTTTTGTATAGTTCTTCAGTGTGTTCTTGCCACCTCTTCTTAATATCTTCTCTTTCTGTTAGGTGCATATCATTTCTGTCCTTTATTATGCCCATCTTTGCATGAAAAATTCTCTTGGTATCTCTAATTTTCTTAGAGAGATCTCTAGTGTTTCCCATTCTATTGTTTTCCTCTATTTCTCTATTTCCTTTGTTTCTTTGTATTGAGGAAGGCTTTCTTATCTCTCCTTGCTGTTCCGGGAACTCTGCATTCAAATGGGTATATCTTTCGTTTTCTCCTTTGCTATTTGCTTCTCTTTTCATAGCTGTTTGTAAGGCCTCCTCACAGAACTATTTTGTCTTTTTGTGTTTCTTTTTGTTGGGGATGGTCTTGATCCCTGTTTCCTGTACAATGTTATGAACCTTGGCCCATAGTTTTTCAGGCACTCTGTCTATCAGATCTAATCCCTTGAATCTATTTGTCACTTCCACTGTATAGTTGTAAGGGATTTGATTTAGGTCATACCTGAATAGTCTAGTGGTTTTCCCTGCTTTCTTCAATTTAAGTCTGAATTTGGCAATAAGGACTTCATGATCAGAGCCACAGTCAGCTCCCAGTCTTGTTTTTGCTGACTCTATAGGGCTTCTCCATCTTCAGCAGCAAAGAATATAATCAGTCTGATTTCAGTGTTGACCATCTGGTGATGTTCATGTGTAGAGTCTTCTCTTGTGTTATTGGAAAAGGGTGTTTACTATGACCGGTGTGTTCTTGTGGCAAACTCTGTTAGCCTTTGCCCTATTCTATTTTTGGTCTTCACTGAAAGTGAACTATTTGGTGAACATGCATCTTCATTATAAACTGAAATTACATTGTAATTATGTGAAGGGAAAATGTCAAATACTTAGGAATTGGCTACATTTGGGGAGATAACACTCTATGCTTTAAAGCTGTGTAATGCCTGGAAGAACAATTTACCTTAATGATAGCCCAGTGGATTCAGTGAGATCCAGTATTCATATTATTGCAGGCATCATCATTGCTGGTCAGATAATTCTATCATTGTTAAGCTGTTTGAGCAGGAGTTAAACAGTGGGTTGGAAGATCATTCATTTATTCCTCTTAGGAATAAATGACAGAAGGTACTGACAGAAAATATTGGCTAACTAAAAGTTACTAAAGTGAACTGGAGAAGTTCTTTTAAAAGATGAGAATGTGTGATTAGCTAAGAAAGACGAACATATCTCACGTGAGACAAACAGTGAGTAGAAGTTTGAGATGGCTTGTTCTCTGTGTGCTGGATTAAAGCAAATATTAATTATTTGCAACTGATAAAAGGTTACAGAGGCACAGGTAGTCCAAACTGGTTGATGACTTGAACATATGAGTTAGGGCAACACAAATATATTTTATGTTATTCTAAGTAAAAATGTATTACCTTACATAATGGAACTTTCAACATGGCACTTCAGTAGGTTGTTTAAAGTACATGTATTTTGCTTTGTTTTTAATCCCTCCCTTTTTAGTGACTCCTCCATTTATTCTGCTCATAAAGCCCTTTCACTGCTAAATTTGTCACAGATGTTTTACGTTATCATTGCCAGGGGCTCTGAAAAATGAAGAAGAAATTAGTTACTACCTTTTTGGAAGGAGAGGATATACCAGGGGTAGCATCTTGGCTTCTTTATAAAGCCAACTGGGCTCTACCCTAGCCCTGACACTGTGCAGCCCTGGCAACTTTATCAGCTATTCTACGATGGCAGCCCACTCCAGTACTCTTGCCTGGAAAATCCCATGGACGGAAAAGCCTGGTAGGCTACAGTCCATGGGGTCTCGAAGAGTCGGACACGACTGAGCGACCTCACTTTCCCTTTTCACTTTCATGCATTGGAGAAGGAAATGGCAACCCACTCCAGTGTTCTTGCCTGGAGAATCCCAGGGGTAGGGCAGCCTGGTGGGCTGCCGTCTGTGGGGCCGCGCAGAGTTGGACACGACTGAAGCGACTTAGCAGCAGCAGCAGCTAGGGAAAAGTGACTTTGTGCTGCAGCAGAAGGCACCCCTGTATTCCTATTTCTTCCTCAAGGAAGTGAAGAATCTTTAGTCTTTTTCCCAAGGGAATTGAAAGACCAAAATAATAAAGTCAGCCAAGTTTAGGGAAAACTGAAGTGCCTGTCTATTCCTTGTTCCCACCATCTGCTGACTTACTACTCCTTGCTTTGTTACTGCAGCTTGTGTTTTAAAGGTCTTAGTTTGTCCTACCCTCTGATGGCCTTGTTGTTTTTTTAACCAGGAAGGTTCTAGATTTGATCTCCAGTCTTAACAGATGTTCCATTCAGTTTCAGGGACTATTTTAGTTAGGAATCAAAAAAAAAAAAAAAAAGACAAAATGTCTAGTAAGCGGGACATACAGGTAAGTAGACAGAATACAGTGCGATATGAACACAAATGGAAGTACTCAGTTATTTATATGTAAGGAATTAAACAGCAGAGAGAAAGAAGTAGGGTTAGGAAAGGCTTCAAAGAGGAAATGGTACCTGATCTAGGTTTTGAAACATGGAAAAGAAATTTTCCCAGGCAGGAAATTGGCAGCAGGAATTTCAGGATAAAGAATCAGGGATCCCAGTCCTTTTTATGACTAAATGGAAACCAGTGTTTTGGTAATTTTTTTAAATGCATTTATTCCTCTTACAAAATAATAACCACATGACCTTTTCAAACTTTTTTTATGAAAAAATTTCTAAATATAAAAAGTATACAGAATAGTATTATGAACCCCCATGTGCCTGTCACCCAGCTTCAACATGAAAAGCACTTTGCCAGGGACTTCCCTGGTGGTCCAGTGGCTAAGACTCCATGCTCCCAATGCAGGAGACCTGGGTTTAATCCCTGTTCAAGAAACTTGATCCTGCATGTCACAACAAAGATGGGAGATTCCGTGTGCTGTAACTAAGAGCTGGTGGAGCTAAATAAATAAATATTAAAAACAGAAAAACTTTGCTATTCTTGTTTCATGTAAAGCTCTGTCTCTGCCTCACCTATTCCTTGGTTAAGTTTTTAAAATTTATTTTTATTTGGGGGGAAAATTGCTTTACAGCATTGTGTTGGTTCCTGCTGAGCGTAAAGCTCTGTCTCTGCCTCACCTATTCTTTGGTTAAGTTTTTAAAATTTACTTTTATTTGGGGGGAAAATTGCTTTACAGCATTGTGTTGGTTCCTGCTGAGCAGCAACACAAATCAGTCATATGGTTAGTTTTTAACATTTCACTTTTTAGGTAAAGTGTTTATACACATAATATACAAGTCTTAATTGTATACTTTTTAGAAGATACAGAATATTTCCATGACCCCTGAAAATTCCCTCATGCCTCTTCTAATCAGTTTCCACCTCCATTCTCGTTTTTCCCCACTTTTCTTATTTTTTTCACCATAGATTAGTTTTGCCTATTCTAGAACTTTAGATAAGGAATTATGCAGTATATACTTCTTGTTTTGTCAGCTTCTTTTGTTGAACGTATTGACTTAGATTCATCCAAGTGTTTCCTCATTATGTCGTGTATCCATGTTCTTCATTCCTTTTAATTGCTGAGTAGTGTTCCACTGTATGAATATACCACAGTTTGTTATCTTTTCCTGTTGACAGACATTTGGTTTGTTTCACTCTTGGCTGTTATGAATAAAACTGCCATAAAGACTCCTGTCTAAGTCTCTGCCGAGACAGTTTAGCCTTTCTCATGGATAAATACCTAAGAATAGAGTTGCTGGATCAAAATGCAATTGTGTAGAATAGTACTCAGCCGTTAGAAAGAAAGAAAGAATGCCATTTGCAGCAACATGGATGAACCTGGAGATTGTCATACTGACTGAAGTAAGTCAGACAGAGAAGGAGAAATATTGTATGGCACCCCTATATGTGAAATCTAAAAAGGAATGAATGATGCAAGTGAACTTACAAAACAAAGACTCACAGACTTAGAGAACAAACTTACAGTTGCTGATGGGGAGAAGGATCGGGGAAGAGATAGTTAGGGAGTTTGGGACTGACATGTACACACTGCTATATTTGCAATGGATAACCAGCAAGGTCCTGCTGTATAGTATGTGGAACTCTGCTCAATATTATGTGGCAGTCTGGTTGGGAGGGGAGTTTGGAGGAGAATGGCTACATGTTTATGTATGGCTGAGTCCGTTTACTCTTCACCTGAAACTGTCACAACAGTGTTAATTGGCTAAACCCCAGCCCAAAATAAAAAATTAAAAAAAAAATCAATTGTGTATGTAACTTTGATCAAGTCAGAACTGCCAGATGTGATGGTACCATTTTGCAGTCCCCTCGGCCATGCCTGAGAGTTCTGGTTGCTTCATGTCCTCACCAACATTCATTATTGTTAGTCTTTGTAACTTTAGCTGTTCCAGTTTGTTTTGGTGGTATTTCACTGTGATTTTAATCATGCACTTTCCAGATGACTAATAATGTTGACTACTTTTTGTGTGCTTACTGTCTTCCTTTATAGTTGAAATCATGTAAATCTTCTGACTGTTTCAACACTATTTTCAGCTATTCTAGGTGTTCACTTTTCCATAGAAATTTTGAAATCCAGTCAATTTGTGTTTGTTAACAAACCTGTCAGGAGTAAAATTAACAATAAAAATACATCTTTTGGTCAATCTGGAGAGAATTTTAACAGCAAACCATCTTTAACTATATTAAATGTTCTAGTCAATGAAAATGGCATAACCCTTAGTTTATTTAGGTTTTGTCTTCTCAAAGCAATGCTTTGTAGATTTCAGGGTAGAAGTCATACATGGTGTGATTCCTTTTTGAGGAGAGAAAGACTCCCCTTCCCCACAAAAGAATACTCACCCAAAGTGTTAACTGTCGACAGGATTCTCTTTGGGTGGAGGATTGATGGCCAAAATACTTATCTCCTTTGTATTTTCTAAACTTCCTACAATTGTCCTGTATCAATTTTATAGTAAAAAAAAAAAAACAAATTATAAAAACTATTTTGTCATTGGTTTATGACAAATTTTTTTTTTTTTTTTTAACTAGGACCAATTCAGTTTTCTTTATAAAGGTCCTTGTCTTTTTTGCTTATAGTGTTGTGTATGGGTAGCTACTAATAAATTCTCTCTGATGTCATTCAAACATTATTATAATATATTCTGTTTTTTTAATAGGCATTAAAATATATAGGCAACAAAGTCAGAAGGCAAAGGATGTGGGGAGGTGGCCCAAAGAAAACCAAAATAGAAGAAGCAAGAGAGCTCCTGGCTTCTACCATTCTGACCCACGTACCAGTGAGTAAACCCTTTGCAATTGTGAATACTGATCATTGTGGGATCCATGAACTTCTGTTTGAGTACAAGTTTACATTAATTGAAGTCTAGTTCCATAAGAAAAAGAGAGAAGCCTAAAGAGGACTCTCCGATGGACTACCCTGGAAATAATCTTCCATTATCAACAGTTTATTTGTACTTAGAGAATGTTAGCTATATTATGTCATCATCTGATCATGTTTATTGTCTTGATTCTTCTTTCAATCCAAAATTTTAGTTTTTTCTTTGATATTCAAATATATATTAGCAATGCTGCTAGATTTCATCTCTGAAGGTCAGAGATGGTGTCTTAGATATTTTTAAATAAATTAAAAACAAGCTTACAGTGCCTTGCCTATATGTGTAACTTTTTGGAAAATTGTGGTAAAACATACAAAAAATAACATTTACTCTTTTTATGTGTATGTTTCTGTGGAGTTATATACATTCTCACTGTTATGTTACCATCACTACCACAGATACTTATTAAAATATTAGATGGGCTTATCTTCTAGACCTTGAGCTCACATTGTCCAGTTTCCTTCACTTAGAATGCAGATGCTCAGGTCCAGAGAAGCTGGATGATTTTTCTTGTCAGCCAGCTGGTTAGTGGTCAGAGAGAGAGAGCTAGAATCCCATCTTCTGGCCCTTGAACCAGTGTTTAATATTTATTTTTATTAACTTATTATTAAACAGAGTTCAGCCATATTGGCAAGAGTCATTCTTCCCCTACCCTCACTTAATACATATGTACTCTTTCTAAGTTATAAAATTGTTAGACTTATCTTGTTAACCAAATAGTCTGGTTTATGTTGACTTTTAGCATGTGTATTATTCACAGATGATCTAATTTAAGAATTGCACACTCTACCTTCAGGGGCTGATTATGAATAATGAAAAGTTGAGGGAACAGTAGAAGTGAACTGTGACCACCTACACACATGAAGATACAACTTTCTTAGTTTGAAACACCTTGTTAGCCAAATAATGTGGGTCTGTAATTTTGCCCTTTTGCTGCCATTTGTGTGTGCCCTTGATCTGATTCAGAGAATTAGGAAAGTAAACCAAATTTTATAATATGAATTCTTTATAAACAAGCCTATGAAATATTCCTTAGAATTGACAGAAACTTAGACTACTCTCAGTACTCATTGTTTGGGATGTAGAGAAAGAATTTACCTACTTATCTAAGATTTTTGTCTCTCCAAATAAACCAGTGCAATGATTTCGCCTGTTTTGATTTAACTTACTGATTGGGCCAGATTCATTTATGTAGACCTCAGTTGTACAAGAGAAAATTGAATAGAACATTTGCAGCAATTTACTTTATCAATCTGTTCATTTATTCCATAGATATTTGCTGAGTTCTGACAGTGTTTTAGTCCCATTCCTGTTGTTTATCACTGCACAGCAAATATTTCCAAAACTTAGTAGCTTGAGATAACTGTTTATTGCTCTCTCTCTCAGGATTCTCAGGTCTGAAGGGGCTCAATGATAGGAAGGGAGATTCTTTTTTTTTTTTTTAATATTTATTTATTTAGTGGCATCAGGTCTTAGTTGTCGCACATAGCTCTAGAGCACATGGGCCTAGTTCGTTGCAGCTCACAGGCTTAATTGCATCACGTCATGTGGGATCTTAGTTCCCCAACCAGAGATCAAACCTGTGTCCCCTGCATTGGAAGGAGGGTTCTTAACCACTGGACCACCAGGGAGGTCCCAGGAAGGAGGTTCTTGACATGAGTCTTATGAAGTTGCAGACAGATAGCAGCTGAGGGTGGAGTCATCCAAAGGCTTGACTGGGCTGAACATCAAAGATGTGTCTTCAGTCACATCTCTGACTCCTCACTGCCTTTCCAAGTGGCCCTTTTCTCCCCAGCAGAGTATCCGAGACTTCTCACTTGGTGCTTCAGGACTCTTAAAAGGAAAGAAGTGGAAACTGCTAGTTTACAAGCCAACCCAAAGATGGTGATTAACTCCACCTCTTCATGAAGGAATGGCGTGAAACATATAGGGAGGGAAGGAGTTGATGGTGGTCATCTTTGAAGAAAAACTGCCACAAGTATTGAGTACAAAGATGGAAAGTCATCATCTCAGCTTTTAGAAAGTTTATAGACTGGTTGAATTTTTTGAATAAGGAGAATCATAACAATTCATTTTTTTCTTATTTAAATATTATAGCATTGGTTATTTTCTTGAGGTACCTTAAATTTTAATGTGTAGATTCTTAAACATTTTTCTCTAATTTCTGAATTACAGGTTAAAGAATTCAATTTCCGAGCCAAATGTATCTATACTGCAGTGATGGTGAGAAGAGTAATTCTGGCTCAAGGAGATAATAAAGTTGATGACAGAGATTATTATGGTAACAAGAGGTTGGAGTTGGCAGGACAGGTGATTTAACTATTTTATGTCAAATCTTATTTTCCTCAATAAAAGTTAATTTGCTATTCATTTTAGATAGGAGGAAGAAACGGTTGAATGGAATATAGGTTTGTATATTGGAATATAAACATTCATACGTGACTTACTATCTCTTTGACTTAAGAATTTCTTGAACTATGAAAACTCTTAGCTCTTTAAATATGTTAGTAATGTTACCTATATCATATCTTTTTGAGATGTTTATTTACTCTCATTGTGTTTAATGTAGAAAGTGATGTATGATATTAAGTAGTATCATTTATTTAGTTAACAGATGTCTATTAAACTTCTACCATGTGCCAGGCATAGTTATATAAACTGGGTATAGAGGAAAAATAAGACAGACAAAAGTCCCTTTTCTATCTTGGGGCTTAAAAGAAGTGCCCTGATGTGGTGGTCTCTGTTACAGACCTACTTAGAGTTTACTAAATTCTTCAGTCTGTAAATTTATGTCTAACTAAATTTGAGACATTTTTGGAACCTGTTTCTTCAAATATCTTTTTTATATTATTCTCTCTTGTCCTTCTAACTCAAATCATCTTGTTTGACCCTTTGATATTGAGGCTCTGTTAATTTTTTTCCCCCCAGTTTAGCTCTCTTCTTCAGGTTGGATAATTTCTATTGATCTATTTTCAAGTTCCCTAATTTTTCTTATGTTGTCTGTAACATGCTTATTACACTGATCCAATTAATTTTTTAGTTTAGATGTTGTTTTCAGTTCTAGAAATTTCATTCTGGTACTTTTAGCTTCTGTTTTCTCTACTGAAATTTCTTATTTGTTTATTCATCACAACCGTGTTTTCATTTACATCCCCAAACCTTAAAAACTGTTTTAGAATTCTGGTCTCATTCCAACAACTCAATCATCTTAGAATCAATCTCTTGATTAAATCAATCACTTAATTAAATATCTCTTTGAAAAAGTGATATATATTTTAAGCTGAGCCCTCAGACATTCCAGCTGAGGCTTGAGAGGAGAATCCAGTCTCACACAGCCTCTGGAACTGCATTCTATTAAGAGACCTGCGTGAGCAACATATGTCTTCAGGCAGTGCCCTTACTGGAAGAACTGGAAGAGGACCAGTGTTTCTGGAGTGAGAGGTGTGGGGTGGTGAAAGAGGACACTGGAGAACCAGCATCATACGCCATGGGAAGGGGTTTGGGTTTAATTGCTCCTGCAGTAGAGAATCACAAGAGAGTTATAACCAGGGAAGTGACACCATCAATTTCAGTTTAAAAGATCTTATTTGGAGATGAACCTGCCAAGAAAGTCCGGTTAGGAGACTGTGGCAGTATTCCAGATGGGTGATGGTGGCTGGGATCATAACTGCAGGTATCAATTACCACATCTAAAATGTAAAAAACTAGAATTGTATCATTTTTTTCTGAGAAAAAAATTAACGCCTGGAATACTTGGGAAGTTGTTTGGTCAATGGCTAAGGCTAACAGGTGGCTCTTGGCCACCTTCAGATTAACCACAGTTCAGGGGATTGCTTGTGTGTATCCCTGCCACCAACAATCCCAATTTTTTACAGATCTTTATAATTGGAAAAGAAATCTTGATGTTCAACTAGTCCTTTAAAAAAAAAATGTTGGTTGTTTGGAGGACTAAGGAATGGAGTTGAGAGGGGAGAGGAAAAGACTATCCTGTTGCTTAAAAAATTAGAATTAAAAAGAGGGTTCCCATGTGCAAGAAAACACTGCTTTATAAACAGTGTAAGAACATAAAAGGCATTGTGTTGGCAAAAATGTGTAAAAACAATAGCTGCTAATTTCACACCCCATGGGATGAGGGAGTGTGAATGTGCTTCAGCTTTAGATAACAGAGCTGTATCCACTGGCCAGGTGGGTTCACAGAGCCTTCCCTCAGTCTCACTGCCACCAGAGGGCTGGCCGGCTGGCCGCCAATAGAGGTGTTAGCAAAACCTACCGGTTTCAGGCTTAATCTTTGCACCTACCTTTTCTCTTTCGGTAACGTGTTCATTATTTGCCGAGCATTACTCTATTCTTTGTCTGCAGATTTTTTTGTTTCTAATGCAGCTTGCTTTGTATGGGTGAGATATGGAATGGCACCAAAATCCGGCACCCTGGAAAGCCAGGGATTTCCACCCAGTGACAAAAGAATGCCGTCTTGACTTCAGAGATTGCCTAATCCCAGCTGTTCTGATAATGTAATTAAGGCTGCCTAATGTCTTTAATTTTGCAACCAGTTTGTGTGAAAAGGAGAATTTGGCACTCTGAAGGCTTAAACACTAAATAGCAATCTCAAGACGCCTAATTAGAATTCTCTGACATTAAGCTAATTGGTGAAACTGTATTTCAGCAGCTTAACTTCTTTATTAATTTTTTTTTTAGCATTTTCATTGAAAATCAATTGATGAGCTGTCAGCATTTTTTCTTAAATATAATTTGCTCTTTAATGCTCCTGTCTTAGGCAGGCTGAAAGGCCTCATGCCAACAGTGAGAGGTATTGAATATTATAATATTACCAACATTCCATCCCTTTTCATCATTTTACTCTTGACCTAAATAATGTGGCTTATTGTCGGAATAGGCCTTGTAGCTTCTTACTGCTCTGTGAACTGGAGCACGTTATTTCTCTTATGAAGAAATTTGAAGGGTGGAGAAATTTATTAATGAGGCTGTAGTTTTGTTGAGTGTACTCTTACTCTTTACTTGTTTAGTGCTGGAGCATTTCCTTGTACTTGAATCAGGGGGCTACAACAAATTCATCTGGGATCCCCAAAAAAACTTTGTTGCAGTTTGAGACACAAAAGTCTTAAGTGTAAGGGACTAATTAAAACAGAGCTGAGCTTTTGTGGTTAAAGGTTAAGGGCATTTGCTTCTGTTCAGGATACTTATTCAAGTCCCTTTGCCAGTTTCCACAGGAAGCTGCTGAAATGGGCTTGTCCATCCCTCTCTTCCCCTGCACCTGCTTCCATTCCCATATTCTTTTTCATGAAGGAAACGGCTGGGTCTGAGTGGAAGAAAAGATTAAGCTCTCAGAGGAGGAAGTTTTCTTTTTAGAACACTTCTGACATGGTAAATCAAGGACCCTGGCTTTCCCATCTGCAAAGTTGATTTTGTAGAAAAGTGGAAGGATGTGTCTATCTTAAGGGAGAAGAGTGTAAAACCACGTTCTACCTAGGAAATGCTTTCTTCAACAGTGGCTGGAAGAGAAGACTCATTGGCTTTCATGTCTTCTAAATTATGAATCAAAAAACTACCTGTGGGTTGTAAACATTCAAGAATACAGTGTGGAATTTGGAAAATCTTTAGCTTATAAGATTTCCCTGAACTTCAGAATTCCTGAACTTCAGAATTCCTGAATTATATAAGGAGTACATATACAATGTCCTCTGATACTACATTACTTTTGTGCTAGGTAGCTTAAATTACATATATATCTAACTGTTTTATTCCTCTATAAAGGAAAAAAAAAAAACAAATGTAATTGATTTTTCAGGGGAATTTAAGTAGTTGTAATTTTATATTTGATTATTGAAGAAGTATGCCTATTATTTTTTGGTCATAAGCCACTTACTTAGTTTTGTGAACTGTCTATAAGCAGTGTTCTGGTTTTGTCTGTTGCTGCATTGTATGGTATCTATCACAAAACTGAAGACAACCACCATTGTCTTAAGTGGCTTAAGACAGCCACCATTCTGTTATATCTCACGATTTTGTGGGTCAGGAATTCAGGCAAGATCCAGCTGTGTAACTCTTCTGTATCACACGGAGCTCGATTGGTAGTGTTCTGCTGGAGGTGGTGGGATGCCTGGAAGGCTGAGCTCAGCTCCGTCTTGACCATGCCAGCACTATGACATTAGAGTGGCTCAGGACTCAAGTGAGTTTCCCATGCCCAGGAGAATCTGTGTGACCTTAGTGAGTTCGTCTTAAAAATCACATCTTCACTAACTTTATTGAAAAAAAGCAGTAACAGCCCTTGCCTGAATTGGGGCAGTAGGAGGCATAGCAAGCAGAGATTTGGGCAAAGTTTATCTACATAATCTTGGGGTTTTCTCCTAAGGTTAACTGGGTAGTGGATTTGAGGATGTAAATTTTATTTGTGGTTATCTCCTTTCTATGACTTTCCCCTCACTTTGCAGCTACTGTGGTGGCTGGTATCTTCTCCCTATGATCCTTCAATCTAGTAAGACTGTGGGTTTTTCTCTGAGTTTTAGCTTCTAATGTCATCTGGACCCTTTTTGCTAATGTGTTCTACTCTTAGTTGAAAAGCCTTCAAAATGGAAATGCATTTTTGATAAGTATCAAGTTTCCTCCAGTTTCTGTCTGTATTTACTCTCCAATGCTGTCAAATAGTTTTAATATTTTGTCCAGAGTTTATAGTTTTTATCAACAAATGAGTCTGATAGGAGCTACTCCCATCAATTCTGAAACAGAACCGTTCTAGTCTATTTTTATGACTTTCCGTTCCCCATCCTATTGATTTGTTTTCCATGATTAACATGGTTTAATGTCATTTATTTTCTAATTTTTAACATAAAAAGTAAAAGTAAAAATGTCACATATATGTAAGTTATGAAGGTGACAAATTAAATCACCTCAAATCCACTACCAGTTTAAGTAATTCTTAATAATTGACCACTAATTGCCATTTCATTTACTTATATATTTCTTCCATACTCTGTCCTCCTTTTTCCTGCTATCCTGAATTTGTGAATTTATTGTTTTCTTTTTTATTGTATCATTTATTTAAAAATTAAAAAATATTTATTACAGTGTAAGTTTTGCTTTTTTTTAATTGAAGTATAGTTTATTTAGTGTTGCATTTAAGATGTACAGCAAAGTGAATTAGTTTACGTGTGTGTGTGTGTGTGAGTATACTATATTTGTATTCCTTTTCAGATTATTTTCCATTTTAGGTTATTACAAGATACCAAATATAATTCCCTGTGCTCTGCAGCAGGTCCTTGTTGTTTATCTGTTTTATATATTGAGTATGTATCTGTTAATCCTAACTCCGAATTTATCCTCTCCCCACCCTTTCCTTTTTGGTAACCATAAGTTTGTTTTCTGCATCTGTGAGTATATTTCTGTTTTGTAAATAGGTTCATTTGTACCATTATTTTAGATTCCACATGTATCATACAGAGTGAAGTAAGTCAGGCAGAGAAAAACAACTATCGTGTGATATCACTTATGTTTAGAATGTTTTAATTTCTTTCTTTTACATGTAGCTGTCCTGTTTTCCCAGCACAACTTATTGAAAAGACTGTTTTTTCTCCATTCAGTTCAGTTCAGTCGCTCAGTCGTGTCTGACTCTGCGACCCCATGAATCGCAGCACACCAGGCCTCCCTGTCCATCACCAACTCCTGGAGTTCACTCAGACTCAAGTCCACCGAGTCAGTGATGCCATCCAGCCATCTCATCCTCTGTCATCCTCTTCTTCTCCTGCCCCCAATCTCTCCCAGCATCAGTCTTTTCCAGTGAGTCAACTCTTCGCATGAGGTGGCCGAAGTACTGGAGTTTCAGCTTTAGCGTCATTCCTTCCAAAGAAATCCCAGGGCTGATCTCCTTCAGAATGGATTGGTTGGATCTCCTTGCAGTCCAAGGGACTCTCAAGAGTCTTCTCCAACACCACAGTTCAAAAGCATCAATTCTTCGGCGCTCAGCCTTCTTCACAGTCCAACTCTCACATCCATACATGACCACAGGAAAAACCATAGCCTTGACTAGACGGACCTTAGTCAGCAAAGTAATGTCTCTGGTTTTGAATATGCTATCTAGGTTGGTCATAACTTTTCTTCCAAGGAATAAGCGTCTTTTAATTTCATGGTTGCAATCACCATCTGCAGTGATTTTGGAGCCCCCCAAAATAAAGTCTGACACTGTTTCCCCATCTATTTCCCATGAAGTGATGGGACCAGATGCCATTGTGTGTTCTTAAATACGTTTGGCTGCACTGCATGACGTGTGGGATCTTAATGCCCCCACCAGGGATCAAACCCACACCCCTTGCACTGGAAGTCTGGAATCATAACCACTAGACTGCCAAGGAAGTTCCCCTATTGTGTATTCTTGCTTCCTTTGTCATAAATTAATTGACCATACATGTGTGGGTTTATTTCTGGGCTTTCTGTCCTATTCCAATGATCTCTGTTTTTTATGCTAGTGCCATACTGTTTTGATTATTGTAGCTTTGTAGTATAGTCTGAATTCAGGGAGTCTGATCCCTTCAGCTCTGTTCTTCTTTCTCAACATTGTTTTTTATTAAAACAGTTCAAAAGTTTCTCTCTTTAAATGTGGTGATTTAGTCGCTAAGTTGTGTTTGACTGTTGTGACCCCATGGACTGTAGCCTGCCAGGTTCCTCTGTCCGTGGGATTTTCCAGGCAATAATAGTGGAGTAGGTTGCCATTTCCTTCTCACTGGGATCTTCCCGACCCAGAAATTGAACCTGGGTCTCTTCCGTTGCAAGCAGATTCTTTACTGACTGAGCTACAAGGGAAGCCCCATATTTTTAAAATAAAGATTTCTTTAAATTTTTATTTTTGGCTGCACTGGGTCTCTGTTGCTGCACACAGTCTTTCTCCCGTTGTGGTGGGTAGGGCTACTCTCTAGTTGCAGTGCATGGCCTTCTCATCAATGTGGTTTCTCTTGTTGTGGAGTATGGAGTCTAGATGTGCGGGGTTGGTTGCTCCTCAGTGTGTGGGATCTTCTGGACCAGGTATTGAGCCCATGCCCCCTGCATTCTCAGGTGAATTTTTAACCACTGGACCACCAGGGAAGTTCCCTTAGGATTGTTTTGGCTATTTGGGATCTTGTTTCCGTACAAGTTTTTTAATTACTGGTTCTAGGTCTCTGAAAATTGCCATTGGTAATTTGATAGGGGTTGCATTGAATCTGTAGTTTGCCTTGGGTAGTATGGTTGTTAACGGAATTGATTCTTCCAGTCTAAGAGCTCAGTATTACTTTTGTATGTTTGAGTTTTATAAGAATAGATTCATATCATATACATTCTTTTGCAGCTTTTTTCTTCACTTAACATTGTTTTAAAGATTCATCTATATTGTTTCACGTCACTGTATTTCACCTTCACATTCAATGTGTAAAGATATGATACATATGATAAATAACCCTTTATCCATCCTACTTATCAAGGCCATTGTGTGACTTCTCTTTGTTAAAAAAATTAACCTTCTTATTCATATCTTCTCTTGCACATATGAAAGAGTTTCTGCAAATACGATTGTCCAGTCATGGAATCAAGTTAAGCCTTCAGCTTGACTGAAGAGTGTCAAACTAGCTTCCCAAGTATTTGTACATTGCATTGTATGTAAGACCTAATGGTCTCTATCCCGTGACTTAGTGTGAAAATTGAAAATTTTTTATCTTGTCTAGCACTCTTGCCTGGAAAATCCCATGGACGGAGGAGCCTGGTGGGCTGCAGTCCATGGGGTCGCTAAGAGTTGGACTTGACTGAGCGACTTCACTCTCACTTTTCACTTTCATGCATTGGAGAAGGAAATGGCAGCCCACTCCAGTGTTCGTGCCTGGAGAATCCCAGGGACAGGGGAACCTGGAGGGCTGCCATCTATGGAGTCTCACAGAGTCGGACACGACTGAAGCGACTTAGCAGCAGCAGCAGCAGCAGTGGGTGCAAAGTGCTATCTCCTTGTGGGCTTAATTTGCATTTCCTTCATTGCTGATGAAATTGAGTCTTTATGTTTCATATACTTATTGATCATTTCTACTTTTTTCTTAAATATCTTTTGTGTGGTTTGTATTTCCCTTATTAATTTTAAGATTTTTTGGGTGTACTTTGGATCCAATTTTTTATGAGTTACATGTGTTGCTGGTATCTTCTTCCAGTCTGAATTTTTTTCACTATTATGGGGTCTTTTAATTATAGAAGTTTATAATTCTAATTGCATTCAATTTTGTCAGTCCTTTCTTCTTTCCAGTTGTATTTCTTACACTTTAAACTTGTGCCTTTGTTATTTGTTCTTCAGTCCATCTGGAATGGATTTTTGTGTGTAGAGTGAAGTAAGGAAAGGAGTTTCATTTGGTTTTAAAATGAATAGCTGATTTTCCTAGCATTACTTATTTGTAGTCTTTCATTTCCTTACAGATATAAAGTGCTAAATGCTAAAATGTCTTTACCATATAACAGACTTTAATATATGTGTTGTTTATTTCTGGACTTTTTGTTCTGTTCATTGGTAAGTTTATACATTAATCAATTCACTTGCCTTCTTTTTCAGGACTGTCTGTCTCCTCTAGAGTCTTAGCTTTTCCATATTAATTTTAGAGTTAGCCTCTGTTTTCATTAAAAACCTGGGGATTTTGATTAGAGTTGCATTGGAATTATAGATCAATTTGGGGAAAACTAGTAATCTTAAAATAGTCTTTTCATCCATGAATATTTTCTTCATTTACTTAGGTTTTCTTTGATGTCTTTCAATAAAGATTTGTAATTGTCTCCACGAAAGCTTTGCACCTCTTTTGTTAGACTTACTCGTTAGTATATTAGGGGGGTATTTTGGTAGATATTTGTAATATAAATATTAATAAGAAAAACCTCAAACCTATATAAAAATTAGCTTCCATGTTTTAATCACACAACTTTGGCTATCATCAATAGAAGTTAACCTGGTTTTATGTCCTCTTCAACTCTTTTCCTCCTCGCCCCATTCCACAAATTCAGTTGTTTAAACAAATCCAAACCATCAAATTGTTTTAGCATTTTAAATAATCAAATCAGATTCTGTAAGTAAAAATGTGTCTCTAAAAGATACAATTTTAAAAAATCGTAACATCATTTTCACACATAAAATTTTTAAAGAATAATTGCTTAATGTCATTAAGCATCAATATCATCACTCATCAAATTTGAGTATTATGTATTCAGATTTCCCTGATTTCTTTATATTGTTGTTTAAAGTAGGATTATTCAAATGGAATCCAAACCTGTTTCACATATTTCATTCAGTTGATGTCTCTTAAATTCCTTTTGATCAACATGTATGCTGTGTGTGTCTGTCTGTCTGTGAAAACACTGGACCTTTTTTGGTTTTGCTTCTGCCCTCTCTCAGTGAGTCGCCTTTGCCTGGGAGCCTCGGCAGAAGGGTTTCCTGCCTTTGCTCCAGTGACTTAAGGGTTCTTCTCATGTAAGAGGAAGTCCAGGGAAGCAGGTAGAGTTGTGTTGCTTGTTGCAACAAAGGGGTCGTTCTCTTGTCTTCTTTCTCCTTCCAGTCTTTCCTGAGCACTCATGGAATGAACTTCTAAGTGTGGATCGTCTCGTGTCTGGAGCGCTGAAGAATTCTAAGCTTTCGCGATAGCTCACATTTGGCATTCTAGCAGTCCTGAAAATTTTAGCTAACTTCTTCTTTTACGGCACACTTCTGCTCTGTCATGTGTCCCATCTCTTCTTGGAGAGGCTTGACACTTTTCAGTTTAGTTCCCCTGGTTGCCTTACAACTTACCTCTTTGTTAGAGTCAAGAAATTTTATGATTTTGTAGATGATTCATCTTTTTAAAAAAAGATTATCAGGGTGAGAAGGATGTTGTCTTGTGGCTTTCTACATTCTGGGTAGAAGCAGAACTTGCAAAATCTTTCTTAAGCTTTCCCCTTCCCCTCCAAGGTGTAATCTCCAACCTGATTTTTATGGTGTTTGTGTCTTTCCTTTTCATTTTGCCTGCTAGTTATCCTTCCTAAACAACATAGCTGATTATTGTGCTGAGTTTTGAACCCTATATAGAGTGACATCATATATATTCTTTTGGGCCTGGCTTCTCTCACTCAATATTATATTTTTAAGACTTAGCTGTGACTTTGTGGCCAGTTATTTTTTGTCCATTTTCAATGCTCTGTAGTATTCTGTTATATGAATATACTACAGTTTGTCTAACTAAATAGTATTTGTACGGTATCCAGTTTTTAACTGATACAAATAGTGCTGCTTTGAATGTCTTGTACATGCACCGTGATGCACATAAAGACATTTCTGTAGGGTAGTGATTCTCAAGGGTACCCTTCCCCCACCAGCAACAGTGGCGTTCTTAGAAACTTGTTAGAAATGAAAACTTTGGGGTTCTACCGTAGACTTATGGAATCAGATACCAGAGGGGTATGGCCAGCAATTTGTGCTTTAATAATCCCTCAATGTGATTACATGCAGGTGAAAGTCTGAGAACCATGGCTATAGACGATGTACTTATGAGAGGAGCTTTGGGGCTTAGGGATGGGCAGATAACTACAAGTGATTGTTGATGGTTATACCAGTTCACATTCTACCAGTGATGCAGGCACCCATCCTTGGTGCTGTCAGAATTTTTAACATCAATTCTTCTCCCCTGATCTTTTGTGGGTTTTAATAGTCTTTATTTGTAAAGTTAAAAATTAGGTCAGTGGAAACTTAGTCTGGGAGTGGCTGGTCTAAATGTCTTTGAATACAGGGATTATGTCATAATCTTCACTCATATTCTCAACACCAAGCATAGTGATAAGCACATAGATAAGTACATGTTTATCATGTTGAATTTTTAAAATGTGTTTTTCCCAGTTTTAAGCAGTTTTGCCATCAGTTTTTTTTAAACAAAGTTTAATAAAGACCTAAAATTTAGTAAATAAGCTAGTGATGCATTTTGAAAGTTCACCATATACTTTTTTTTTCTTTAGCTTTTATCTCTTCTTTTTGAAGATTTGTTCAAAAAATTTAATTCTGAAATGAAGAAGATTGCAGATCAGGTGATTCCTAAACAAAGAGCAGCCCAGTTTGACGTTGTGAAGCATATGCGTCAGGACCAGATTACCAATGGCATGGTGAATGCCATTTCAACCGTAAGTCTTGAACCCTCGGGCACAGTTTTGTAACTTGTTCGTACATCTGTTCAGTGGGAAATTTAAAGTATTTTGAGAATCTAGGTGGGGGGAAAAATTTATAATACACATGTATATTTATTTGAGGATGCTACAAGTCACAAATTTTCTTCGAAATAGTCTGCAGTTGAAATCAGTAGAAATTTTGCTGCTCTATGACTGTATTGCCAAATTATAGTTGCTGTTACAATTTACTGAGGCACTAAGGAAATAGATACACTCTTCCATAAAGGAAAATATCTTTCAGTTTAACTGTTAATAACCATTCTTTGAATGGATACTTTCCCCCATTTTTTCTGTAATAAAGCTGACATATTGCAAGTATGGTTTACTAATGACAACTTTTGTCTGGAATATTGTAAAATGTTTCATTGCCTTGTAGGTTCATAGTCTTCAAAGGGCTCTCAGCTGTTCTCATGTGAGCAGTGAATTCAGGCCTCAGCAGCTGCTGTGTATTCAGGGCCTCTGGCTGTTCATCAGGGGTTATCAGATAGGTTTTTGCTCCCTTTCTTAAAGCGTAACATCTATAGGTTTATCTGATAAAGTCTGGTTCACGTTTTGTATGCCAGACATAAAATTAGTTTTATGGATGGGATTTGGTCCCAACAAAAGAAGAGTATATCAGCAGCTGATTTGCCGCCCTGTCTGACTTGAGAAATGTGCAGCAGGTCTGTGTGAGCACCCCTGCTGTGACAGCTCCATCCAGACTGCAGGGGGCCCGGCCTCTGTGCCTCTCTGGGCCCGTCACAGTCGTGGGGCCCAAACTTGTCTGGAAGTTGATTCCTGGATATTTGAAAAGAAGCCTTCAAAGAGCACTCGAACACACTTCTGTTAGAGTGACTTTTCCTTGCTTTCTGATGCTTTATTTTCAGGTCAGAATAGCTGTTTTGAGTAGTTCTATTGCCCCCAGATGACACCTTGTTAACTCTGGGAGCAGACCGCTTATTAGGAAAATCAGTAGTGGGCCTTGTGGTCAGTAGTGGGCCTTGTGGGTGAACGCCAATCTGTAGGCAACTGGAAAAAGATGGGTCAGTTGTTGAGACTTCACCTTGCAGTGCAGGGAGTATGGGTTCAATTCCTGGTCAGGGACCTAACATCCCACATGTCTAATGGCCAAAAGACCAAAAATATAGAGCAGAAGCAATATTGTAACAAATTCAGTAAAGACCTTAAAGGTGGTCCACATAAAAAAATCTTAAAAATTGTGAGTGTTGTCATATGTAGAATATTTTCAACAAATAAATTTTCTCAGAGGAGCAGTTTTAGACCCTTTGTTTCTCCTCTCTCCCTTTAAAAAAAAAAGAATATTGGAACAAATTATCTTGCTGAATGTTTTGACTGCATCCCCATCTATTTCTTCTTTGCCAGCAGCTGCTTAGTTCTGTGCTGAGTGTTTATTTATCTTCCTTGCTCTTTTTGGTCTTAAATCAGTTTACTGGGTTCATTCTCATTCAGAGCATACAAGGAGTTAACTGAACGAGCAGTATGAGGAGTTAACTTGTGAGATAAACGTGTTTGCTGTTTCTCTGCTTTGTAATGCATTGTTTCTTCCCAGGTTTTAGCTTTTTTCCACTCTATCAAAACTCAACTTTTTGAAGTGATAGATCTTCACTGTAATAGTGACTAAACCTTAGTTTGTGAGGAGCTCCTCTGAAGTCACGTATTTAAATTCAAACAGATGAATTTTTCTACTGGGAAGGATTTTAATCTGGGATCTGGGAATCCGCCCCTGAAATTGAATTAAAAATTTGTATTTGTGGTCCTGTGTGCATTTTTCTCACAAGAACAGTCATAGCTTTCATCAGATTATCAAAAGGAAAATGAAGAACCACTATTTAGCAGGTGTAATTTTCTTCCCTTTTGAATCAGAAATATTGAATCAATCATTTTTTGACATTTTATTTTCTACTTTGTTTTTCCTTTGCATACTATTTTCTGTTAATTCATGTTAATATGAGTTGAAAATTTGATTCCTAACCTTGATCTTTAAATTATCCTTGAGAATATTTAATGTGTACAATTAATGCTTCTGTAAAATAATATATTTAATGTATTTCAGTTCTTCTAATGCATTTAAAGTAAATTTAAGGCTTAAGATTTATTTCATATAAATCTATTTTAAGATTGACATGATAACCAAAGAAGATATATTAATGTGAATATGTACAATTTTTAGCCTTGATTAAGAAGCCTATACTCATTTATTTCCCCTGATAACTGCTATTAGAGACTTTTTTTTTTTCTATTGCTATATTTTTCTCTAATTAAAACTAATTTTGGAAGGCATCCAAATAATGGCACATTCCAACATGAAATTATCTCTTTGAGCTTCAGGCTCATTTTACCTTAAATATGTGTAGAAATTTGTAGTTTTCTATTAGTTAGCTTATTGCTTCCAGTGAAAATCTCTGGTTGAACTGGCTTGTTTAGAATGTGATTAGTTCTTTAGAAAATACCTGCTCTGATGTGATAATGTCAATCCATTGAAGCATTCTGAGGTGGTTGCTAGGTATAGGTAATATTCATTAAATTCCTAGAAAACCCCAGTGAGTAACTTGGCTAGATTTTAATTGTGATTTTTGATTTCTGAGTATATATCATGACTCTACTTTCACAAATAAGCAGTTCCTGTGCAGAGCCTCTCAGAATGACTGCTGCTTGTGGCAGGCAGCACAAGCGGTCTGGGGTAGTCTCATGTCTCCCCTCTCTCTTCAGGGCAATTGGTCTCTAAAGAGATTTAAAATGGATCGCCAGGGCGTGACTCAGGTGCTGTCTCGCTTGTCATATATATCCGCACTGGGCATGATGACGAGAATCTCTTCCCAGTTCGAAAAAACAAGAAAAGTGAGCGGTCCTCGATCCCTCCAGCCATCACAGTGGGGCATGCTGTGCCCTTCAGACACTCCTGAAGGAGAGGTAAGGTCCCTGAGGGTCTCCGCTGTGCCAGAGGTAATGGCTGTTCTGCTCCTGCCCTGTTCCCCCAGGCTGTATCCTCTCTGGGGTCAGCCATTTATCTCGCAGAGAAGTGTTGATGCAGCCTGTGAGAACATCAGTGTCATTCCCAAACAGTACCTCCAGAAGCCTTTGATTTACTATTAATAGCTCACCTAAAGAGGGGATTCCCTGGTGGCCCAGAGGTAAAGAATCCACCTGCAATACGGGAGACCTAGGTTCAATCCTTGGGTTGGTAAGGTGTCCTGGAGAAGGGTATGGCCACCCACTATAGTATTCTTGCCTGGAGAATTCCATGGACAGAGAAGCCTGGCAGGGTACAGTCCAGGGGTTGCAAAAGACTCAGACACGACTGAGTAACACTTTTACTTTCTTTTCTCACCTAAAGAGACATATGGGCCGAATTTTCTTGCTTGTTTTATTTTATCCCAAGAGTCAAACCACTCAATGACTAAGGGATAAGAATAGGAAGGAAAATTGGGAGACTCATCACCTTTGCTCACGAGGAGCTCTTTTTAAACAACTCCTTATTTTCCTTGACTCTTCTTAGAGGACATCAAAGTGACAACTGCAGCCATCCAGAAGCATACAGTCCAAGACTTAAAGTGGATTCCTGCTTACTTATATAGGAAACGTAAGCAGTTACCTAAACACTAAACCAAGGAGTCTAAATTGGTTTACATCAAGACATCAGTCAGTTCCTGTGTCATGGCTCTTTCTCCTTTGGGTTAGGTATCAGTGGTTTCACTTGATCTTATTCCTTCTAGCTTGTAAACTTCTGGTGAAAGGAACCATGTTAGATTCACCACTGTATCCCAGGCTTCTTAGTCCAGAGCCTCATTCTGAGTAGAGGTCCCATAAATACATGCTGAATGAATAAATGACTTAATTAGGACAAGTAAAAGATGTATGTTCCAAAGTATAGGAATTTGTTATGACTTGGGAGAGGTAAAAAATGGAAGTCCATACAGGGTTATAATTTTTAGAAATTACCGTTTTTCTCATAATTTATTTTAAACCATATGGAAAGTCATGCTAAAATTGTGCCGCTTGTCAAATTTGCCTAGTCTATGCATCTTGAGCCTTGGGACACCAAGTTCCCCAGAGCTTGCTTCAGCTAATCTCATAAAGAAACTGTTTTGTGTATCACTACAGAAGATGGTTTTTAAGAATTAAAGATGTAATCTTCAAATATCACATGTGTCTCAAGTGGCTTTTTTTTTTTCTTAATTTGTCGTATTAAGTCCTTCTTTATGTTTGCTTTAAATTTTTTTCTTTGGTTGTATAGAAGTTTAAAAGAATTTTTTTTAATTTCCTTTTTACTTTTGAATAATTTTAGACATACCAAAAAAATTCCAAAAGTAGTGCAGAGAGTTAACATGATCGTTCACCTAGATTCCCTAAATGTTATGTCTTATGTAACTATAGTACGTAATTATATTTATCAAGCTCGTGAAATTAGCATTGGTAACAGTATTGCAATTTCTGGACCTTATTCAGATTTTGCCAATTGTCCTATACCTAGATTCCCTAAATGTGATGTCTTACGTAACTATAGTACGTAATTATATTTATCAACCTCGTGAAATTAGCATTGGTAACAGTATTGTAATTTCTAGACCTTATTCAGATTTTGCCAATTGTCCTATCATGTTTTTTCTGATCCCAAGATTGCACTTTCAGTAGTCAGGTTTCCTTAGTGTCTTAATTTGGAGCAGTTTGTTCAGTCTTTATTTTTTAAGACCAAGAAGCTTATAGAGTACTGGCCAGTTATTTTGCAGACTAACTCTTATTTCATGCCAGAAGTTTTATGTTCATGTATTCACAGTTATCAATGTTTTTCTTTACTCTTTTTACACAACGTCGTCTTAATGACTATGATATACTATTGTTGGGAAATAACAATTTAGGTAAATCAGTTTCTTTGGGGAGGGGACATTTATAATGCCATCATCATTTCCAGTTCGAATAGTACTGAGCATTTCTGTGGCTAAATCTATATTTATATCCTTGCTTGTGACTTTAGTATCAGTTCCTGTGAAATAAAGGGTAGGTGCATCCTTCAAGCTTTGTATGAACCTCCACAGTGTTCCCTGTGAGGCTGCACTACTGTGCCTTGTTGTCAGCAGAGTGGTGAGCTATATTCAGACACAGACCGTATTTTGTATTGTTCATGTTCATTCTTAGACATGACTATCTTTTTTTAGGCATGTGGTTTGGTTAAAAACTTGGCCCTTATGACACACATCACGACTGACATGGAAGATGGACCCATTGTCAAATTAGCCAGTAACTTGGGAGTAGAAGATGTGAACTTACTGTGTGGGGAAGAGCTCTCGTACCCAAATGTGTTTCTCGTCTTCCTCAATGGTGAGTCTTTTGGGGAGGCATGTTGATCCTAAACGATCTGTGGGGGAAGGGGAAGGAATTGACTATGTATTTAAAGCACAAATATACTTTTAATTCTGCAGTCAAATTCTCTGCCACTGACCTCTCAGTTCAGTTCAGTTCATTTCAGTCGCTCAGTCGTGTCCGACTGTTTGCGACCCCATGAATCGCAGCACGCCAGGCCTCCCTGTCCATCACCATCTCCCGGAGTTCACTCAGACTCACGTCCATCGAATCATTGATGCCATCCAGCCATCTCATCCTCGGTCGTCCCCTTCTCCTCCTGCCCCCAATCTCTCCCAGCATCAGAGTCTTTTCCAATGAGTCAACTCTTCACATGAGGTGGCCAAAGTACTGGAGCTTCAGCTTTAGCATCATTCCTTCCAAAGAACACCCAGGGCTGATCTCCTTCAGAATGGACTGGTTGGATCTCCTTGCAGTCCAAGGGACTCTCAAGAGTCTTCTCCAACACCACAGTTCAAAAGCATCAATTCTTCGGCGCTCAGCCTTCTTCACAGTCCAACTCTCACATCCATACATGACCACGGGAAAAACCATAGCCTTGACTAGGCGGACCTTAGTCGGCAAAGTAATGTCTCTGGTTTTGAATATGCTATCTAGGTTGCTCATAACTTTCCTTCCAAGGAGTAAGCGTCTTTTAATTTCATGGCTGCAATCACCATCTGCAGTGATTTTGGAGCCCAGAAAAATAAAGTCTGACACTGTTTCTACTGCTTCCCTGTCTATTTCCCATTGAGTGATGGGACCGGATGCCATGATCTTCGTTTTCTGAATGTTGAGCTTTAAGCCAACTTTTTCACTCTCCTCTTTCACTTTCATCAAGAGGCTCTTTAGTTCCTCTTCACTTTCTGCCATAAGGGTGGTGCTATCTGCATATCTGAGGTTATTGATTTTTCTCTCGGCAATCTTGATTCCAGCTTGTGCTTCCTCCAGCCCAGGGTTTCTCATGATGTACTCTATATAGAAATTAAATAAGCCTCTACTCCCTAAATATACCTTAGTTCCGGACCCAGGTTGACCTTAACCGAAAGGTAGAAAAAATGGTAACAAACACTTCTTCCATTGACTGGGTCACCCAGGTTCTGAGATAATTTGGCTGTCAGAGCTAAAGGTAAAGGTGCAGAGACCCTGTGGCAGCTGCCAGTGTGTCCTCAGTGGAACGAGGTTCAACACGATAACCTTAAGTTCAAGTTAAATATGTGAGGCGTTCTGCAGAAATAATCAGGTCAGCCCTTAGAGTGAGATGACTTGTCTTCAGCCACTGAGTGAGTGTCGGCAGGCTCTGCAGGAGGGTCCCTTTCCTTCTGCTCTAGCTCCATGTGCTGCTGTCTCACATCCCTCCCCATCCCCTCAGGGTCCTCCAGAGATGCTGCAGCAGGTGTGGCTTGGTGGCCTGGGTGTCTGTCCCCTGCCTGGGGTGCTGCACGTGCTTGTCCTCACCTCAGCCCCCACATCTTCTCCCCATCCTTCCCGCTGTGGAAGGGCTTCACCATCTACTGTGAAGGCTGGTAGGAAGGAAACGGGGCTATTCACTGCCTGCCTGGTCAGTGAATTCTGGCAGCTCTCACTGAATGTGACCTTACCCTGCACATTCACCCAGTACCTCCCTGAATCCTCCCACTCACCCTGGGAGCCCAAGTCTGTCTGCTTCATCTCTCAGATAATGACAACAATAGCAGCTTCATGATAGCAATACTCAGTGCTGTGTCCAGTTCTAAGTGCTTTACAGGAGATCAGCTCATTTAATCCTCACATCACCACAGTGGAAGTGATAGAGCCAGGGTTCAACTCCAGGGCTCTGGAGCCCAAGTTCATGGCCCTGCACAGTGCTGACAGATAAGGAGACAGACTGACTTCACCAGCGATATGCAGTCAGCATGTGGTAGGGCCAGCTTTGGATTTGAGTCCCCTGGGCTGCCCTTGACCCCTCAACCCCTCCAGCCTTGTGGACTGGCTGCAGGCTTAGTAACAGTATTTCCAAATGACTGCTCACTGCTGGTTATTGTTTTATTGAGTAGATATTTTAAATCCATTAGATGTATTTTTTATGTCAATCTTGAACATTCTTATTTCTTTCTGCTTAGGTAACATCCTGGGTGTCATTCGAGATCACAAGAAGCTGGTGAATACATTTCGACTGATGCGAAGAGCAGGCTATATCAATGAGTTTGTTTCCATCTCAACAAATCTGACAGATCGATGTGTCTATATTTCCTCTGATGGAGGAAGGCTGTGCAGGTAGGTGTGGCTGGAAATAGTTAAGATCTCTTTATTTACTTTTGAAAGAAATGGACTTGTTTTTATTTTAGAAGTTGCTTTAACCTCTTTCATTGTTAAGATAAATTTAATTCAGTTAGCAAACACCTCATGAATATGTGTATTGGCTACTGGGGAGATTAATGGGAGTCAGTCTCTGCCCTCAGAGAAATCAGTCTGCTGGGAAAGGCAGAAATAATTAGTAATAACAACCAACTGTGAAGAAAGCTGAGCACCAAAGAATTGATGCTTTTGAACTGTGGTTTTGGCAGACTCTTGAGAGTCCCTTGGACTCCAAGAAGATCCAATCAGTCCATCCTAAAGGAGATCAGACCTGGGTGTTCATTGGAAAGACTGATGCTAAAGCTGAAACTCCAGTACTTTGGCCACCTAATGCAAAGAGTTGACTCATTGGAAAAGACTCTGATGCTGGGAGGGATTGAGGGGAGGAGGAGAAGGGGACGACAGAGGATGAGATGGCTGGATGGCATTACCGACTCAATGGACATGAGTTTGGGTGAACTCCGGGAGTTGGTGTGGACAGGGAGGCCTGGCATGCTTTGGTTCATAGGGTCGCAAAGAGTCGGACACGACTGAGCGGCTGAACTGAACTGCGAGTAGTAAGTGCTTGCCATTATGTGTTATCTTAATAGATGCTCTGTCTGTAAGGCTTTAACCACATTCAACCCTATGAGGTTGGATTATTATTTTCATTTAACAAATGAGGTACTGGGATTTGGTGAGACTAAATAAATTACCCAAAGCCAGATAGTGATAGAGTCTGTTTTTTACTGGAAAGTTCTTAGAATTCATTTTACTCCAGTAATCCTGATTTTACCGACTCTATTCTGGTGCTCTGATCTGAGCTTTAAAGGATGCATACAGACTTCCCTGGTGGTCCAGTGGCTAAGACTCTGAGCTCCCAATCCAGGGGGCCTGGGTTTGATCCCTCGTCAGGGACTAGTTCCTACATGCTGCAGCTAGGATCCAGTGCAGCCAAATAAATAAATAAACTAAAAATAAATGTTAAAAACCTAAGCAAAATAAACAAAAGCCCAAATCCTTTGGGGAAACAAAGAGGCGGGAGTTGAGTACCATTGCTTTAAAGGATAAAGGAGAAAAGGAAAAAGGCTAAGGAATGGCAAGAAAGAAAACGTGGCGGCACAAAGAGATGACACCACATTAGACCCTTAGAAGAGCAGGTGCCTTGTATTCACTCGGAAGATGTTTAGGGCCCGTTTTGTTCAGCTGTGTCAGAGACAGGGACACAGAGACCAATATGACATGGTGTCTAGTGCTTTGGGGGACCTTGGCTGAGGATGTCACCTTGTTTCCCAGGCCTTCACTCAGTTCACCTGAGTCTCTCCTCGGGGACCTCAGATGGTGTGAGGGCGCGAGTCGCCGAGCTCGCAGTGGTTGGGGCGGTGGCAGGAGCTGCAAAGTCTGACAGCTGGGAACCTGGACTGCCTTTGCCTTTGTCTGTCCAGCCTCCCTTTCTCCTTCCGGTCGCTCTCCTTGTTTTCCTTAGGGTTGCCCTTCCCCACTGGCAGTCTTCTTGGGTTGGTCAGTCAGGTGCTGTCTCTTGCTCAGCCAAAGATCAGGCATATGACCCAAGCCAGGCCAGTCAGACTTTCTTCAGAGAGCTTGAATCCCAAGGAGAATAACAGAGCAAGACGTGGTCAGAACAGATTCATCCTGGCAGCAGTGCATGCAAGAGACTGCCTGCTCCCCCTGCCTTTCTGGATCTTTGGGACTGTTCTGGCTTCTTTTCTTTCTGAGGCTGAGCCTTGCACCTTTCTCTTTCATTCTTATTTTTCTAGTAAGTTTTGAGCCTTTTAGTAAATTCTTTAAAATTTTCTTCTTCTACTTAGTTTTTAGTAAATTCCGTCTTTCCTTAAATTGGCCAGCATTGGTTCCTAATCTCTGCAATCAAAAAGCCCTAATTGAAGCTTATACCCATGTTTGAATCCTAATGTTCCACTTACTGACTCATGTAACTCTTGAGTTTATTACTTAAGTCTGTGGGCCTTGATTACAGTGCCTTCCTAGGATTGATACAAGGCGTGTTAAGTGCCTTGTAGGGTGCTGGGCAAACACAGGGTGCTTACTTACAGCCACTTACACGGTCCAGTTAAGGGTGGGGAAAACACTGACATTTTCTCAGTTACTCTTTTCTAAGATGTTTCACTACACCCAATATAATATGGCACAGCCTAAAAAAAAAACTAGTTCTTTTTTTAGAAGTGATTTTATAATGACCCAACATAGATCTGGCAAGAAGAATTAGTAGAATTTATGGAATAAAGTGAAAGGTAACGGAGGTGGTGAAGTGCAGTCCCTTCCCTCGCCTGTCCCTGCTGTCCGCACTCCTCAGTCCCTTGTCCTGAGCTAAAGTGCAGCCCCACCTGGGGCAGGGTGGGGTTCCTGCTTCCCTGATGAGAGGAGCAGCCAGGACTGCAAGGGGCATCAGGCGTCTTCAGCACCTTGTTGCCCCTTTTGTAATCGTGCCACTCCTCCTCTTAACTGTCTCCAGGTGCTCCTTAGTCCCGAAGGGCGCGGGGGCCTGAGGGTGGGGCGCACAAGTGCATGCCGGGTAGTGGCTCCTCTCTGCAGGAACCGCTTGTCCAAACAGCAACAGCCCTTGACGTTCCGAGCCACGCGCCGTCCTTCGTGTCGTTGTTTCCTCGCACAAGCGGAGCCCTCAGAGGCAGGTTCCCACTGCAGTTACAGGTTAATCTATCAGAACGTGTGGACCGAGGCTCTCTGCCTTACTTAAACCCACAATATCAGTAAAAATCACAAAGTGAGGAAGCTTTATTTTCTGTCAGCTCATACTCACTCTTTGGTTGTACTTAGCTTTAAGTACCCTGCTAGTGTCATCCAATGAGGTTTATCCTGAAGCAAAAGCACTGTAGACAGCTGACAGTCATCAGACCTTCACTAAAAATGCCACTGTTTTTCTCAGTGACTGGTCTCTCTGACTGCTGACTTCTCCATATTCCCAGTATGAAATCGGAAGACGTTTTTGGTATGATGGGTGCATTTACAAAAACATATGATATTTAAGGTATTAAAGTTTTTTGTTTTTTTTTGCTAGACTTTATCAGGTATTATTTCACATTGCTTTCTCATTCAGAACCAAATATTTCCAAAGATACTTGGACGAAGTAACCGTGTGTGTAAACATGTGCTTGTGTGTGGGCTGGTGTATGTGAAAGAGAAAATAGGCCCCTGTGTCTCACACTTGTAAAAAATACCTGGTGTCCTCAAACAATCCAGAAACATGTCTATAGCTTCCCTTACTTCACTATAGTGAATTTATTGGTTTTATTCTTCTGTTGAACTATTGCTGTCAAGCTGTTCTTTTCTCTTCCAGACCCTATATAATTGTAAAGAAACAGAAACCTGCAGTCACAAATAAACATATGGAAGAGCTGGCTCAGGGGTATAGGTAAGTAGCCAAAAGCAAACTTCTCAGTCTCCTTAAGACTCATTTATATGACCTAAACGGAAGTAACGGTGTTTGAGCTGAGCTTTTACGAAAAGCATATTTTCAGTTTTAGTCTCTTAATTCCTCTCTACCGAATATAACAACCTGTTAAAAAACCTCTTCTCTATGTGAGCTTGCTTGGACATAGTAAAAAATGTTTATCAGTTTATATAATGCAGGTTATAGATTGTTGGTATAAATCAGCACAGATGAAGTAGTAGGAGAAAGTTATGTTGATGTAGATACTGGGTATCTCATCATATAGGACTTTTTAAATCAGAGAAGGTATTTTTAAAAGCAGGACCAGATTAACAAGAATCACAGATTTTTCTAATATTTTGGTGGTTTGTGATAACTGTGGTCTAAGAATAACATGTTTCAAGTATACCAATGTATTGGTACTTTTTGGGAGAGAAGAATGCTTTGAGGCTAAATGAAAGCACATATCTTCCATTATTGCATATAAAATATGGCAGTAAAATGCTTTTTAAGTGTCCATTTCACCAATATTTTCTCAGGAATTTTGAAGATTTTTTACATGAGAGTCTGGTTGAATACTTAGATGTGAATGAAGAAAATGACTGTAACATCGCACTCTATGAACATACAATTAATAAGTAAGTAGGGTCCATAACAGCCATAATTAAAACCTGTTCTGATGCTAGACACAGCCTCCTTTTTTCATTTCATCTTCAGTTCTGTTGTGTATTCTTAGTAGGAACTGTTAGGAGTATTCTGTTATATAATGAAGCATAATCCATTGCTTATCTGAAGAGTATCACAGAACTGCTAACAAATAGTCTTGAGATTTAATTATCCTTCCTTTTCATTTTACACATAGTGTGTATTTCTTAAAAGAAATTGCTTCTCTGACTTCGATTACTGACAAAACTTGAACTAAGGAATCAGGCTGTGTAATGGTGTGTTTCTCTCTCAGGGTTGATTTTGTCAGTGGATGTCTGAATTCCTGTTGTCAGTGCAGAAATTCCCTATGTTGTTTTGCTGTAAAGATATCTCTAAACTTATGTGCAGTATTGACATGAAATGTTAATGTGTCCACAGTGTTTCTTCTAGAACAGTGATATTTTTAGAAATATCTGTGTTCCATTTGAAATACATTAAAAGACATTTATATCACTTGCTGTCAGATGCTTGTGGCTAAGGTACCACTTTGGGCTTGCCTGATAGCTTAGTTGGTAAAGAATCCGCCTTCAATACAGAAGACCAGGATTTGATCCCTTGGTCGGAAAGATCCCCTGGAGAAGGAAATGGCAATCCACTCCAGTATTCTTGCCTGAGAAAATCCCATGGACAGAGGAGCCTGGCAAGCTCCATGGGATTGCAAGAGTCAGACGTGACTTAGAAACTAAACCACCAAGATACTAGTTACCTAAAATGAGAATTTTTGCAGTTATATTGTTAAGTGGTTAATACTGCCACCTGATAACTATTTATGTCTTCAATCGAGAAAGTGCTTTTCTGCTTTCTGCTGCCAGGTGAAATGTACCATTTTATTTTTGTCTTACTATAATTTAGTAAATAATGCTTTTCAGTCAGTTTTTCATTCTTAAATGTATGGCTCTCTCAAAGTACAATTTTTATACCCCTCATTTCAAGATTGACTGAGTGTAAAGGAGAACTGTTATATGGTGGAGGTGGTTTAGTCACTAAGCCATGTCTGACTCTTGCGATCCCACAGACTGTATCCCATCAGGCTCCTCTGTCCATGAGATGTTCCAGGCAAGAATATTGGCGGGGGTTGCCATTTCCTTTTCCAGGGGAATCTTCCTAAACCAGGGATCAAACCCATGTCTCCTACAGGGGCAGGCAGGTTTTTTACCCCTGAGCTGCCAAGGAAGCCTCCATCATGGTTACTCAAGCCCAAACCTCAGTTTCAGCTTTGCCTTCTCTTCTGCCCTGCACCTAACATCTAATCACTTAACACACCATGTGGGCTTTCCAGGTATACTCAGAATTTGAGCTCTCATTCACATACTACCCTAATTGGAGGCCACTGCCATTGCTTGTCTGGACTGTTGCAAAAGGCATCTGACTAGGTTTGCACCTGTTCTTACATAGTCTATTCGTCAAGGATCAGAATGCTCTCGTCACTGCTCTTCTCAACCCCCTCCCCCCCCACCACCTCCCAGTGGCTTCCCCGCCTCCCTCTGCAGTCGTTGCGGAGGCCTTCACGTTCCTACATGGAACCTGTGCAGCTGTGTCATCTCCTCCCTCACTCTGCTCTGACCACGCTGGCCTTGTCTTCATGTTCCTGCCCCAAGCCCTCTGCCTGAAATGCTCTCACCCACTTGCATGGCTCACTCCTTCACATTCTCCAGGTCTTCACTCAGGCACCACCTTCTCAGCGAGTTTTCCTGACCACCCTATTTAAAGTAGAAACCCTTCCTTGGTCCACCCCGTTCACAACTTTATTTTTCTAGTGCTTACTTAAAATCTGTAAAATGCACATTTTATTGATGCATCTGTGTGTTGTCTATCTCCCCCCAGTAGAAGCTTCATGAAGGCAGGGATTTTGTCTGTTTTATTTACTGCTACAAGTTCAGTTCAGTTGCTCAGTCGTGTCCGACTCTTTGTGACTCCATGGACTGCAGCGTGCCAGGCCTCCCTGTCCATCACCAACTCCTGGAGTTTACTCAAACTCATGTCCATTGAGTCGGTGATGCCATCTAACCATTTCATCCTCTGTCGTCCCCTTTCTCCTCCCGCCTTCAATATTTCCCAGCATCAGGGTCTTTTTCAATGAGTCAGTTCTTCACATCAGGTGACCAAAGTATTAAGAGTTTCAGCTTCAGCATCAGTTGGAATATTCACTTGGAATATTCATTCCAATGAATATTCAGGACTGATTTCCTTTAGGATGGACTGATTGGATCTCCTTGAAGTCCAAAGGACTCTCAAGAGTCTTCTCCAACACCACAGTTCAAAAGCATCAGTTCTTCAGCACGCAGCTTTCTTTATAGTCCAACTCTCACATCCATACATGACTACTAGAAAAACCATAGCTTTGACTAGACGGACCTTAGTCGGCAAAGTAATGTCACTGCTTTTTAATAAGCTGTCTAGGTTGGTCATAACTTTTCTTCCAAGGAGCGAGTATCTTTTCATTTCATGGCTGCAGTCACCATCTGCAGTGATTTTGGAGCCCCAAAAAGTAAAGTCTGTCACTGTTTCCACTGTTTCCCCATCTGTTTGCCATGAAGTGATGGGACCAAATGCCATGATCTTAGTTTTCTGAATGTTTGAGTTTTAGACAACGTTTTCATTCTCCTCTTTCACTTTCATCAAGAGACTCTTTAGTTCTTCTTTGCTTTCTGCCAGAAGTGTGATATCATCTACATATGTGAGGTTATTGATATTTCTCCTGGCAATCTTGATTCCAGCTTGTGTTTCATCCAGCCCAGCATTTCTCATGATATATTCTGCATATAAGTTAAATAAGCAGGGTGACAATATACAGCCTTGACATACTCCTTTCCCGATTTAGAACCAGTCTGTTGTTCCATGTCCAGTTCTAACTGTTACTTCTTGACTTGCATACAGATTTCTTAGGAGGCAGGTAGGTCAGGTGGTCTGGTATTCCTGTCTCTTGAAGAATTTTCCAACAGTTGGTTGTGATCCCCACAGTCAAAGGCTTTGATGTAGTTAATAAAGCAGAAATAGATGTTTTTCTGAAACTCTCTTGCTTTTTCGATGATCCAGTGGATATTGACAATTTGATCGCTGGTTCCTCTGCCTTTTCTAAATCCAGCTTGAACATCTGGAAGTTCATGGTTCACATGCTGTTGAATCCTGGCTTGGAGAATTTTGAGCATTACTTTGCTAGCTTGTGAGATGAGTGCAGTTGTGCAGTAGTTTGAGCATTCTTTGGCATTGCCTTTCTTTGGGATTGGAATGAAAACTGGCCTTTTCCAGTCCTGTGGCCACTGCTGAGTTTTCCAAATTTGCCGGCATATTGAATGCAGCACTTTCACATTATCATCTTTTAGGATTTGAAATAGCTCCACTGGAATTCCATCACCTCCACTAGCTTTGTTCGTAGTGATGCTTCCTAAGGCCCACTTAACTTTGCATTCCAGGATGTCTGGCTCTAGGTGAGTGATCACACCATCATGATTACCTGGGTCGTGAAGCTCTTTTTTGTACAGTTCTTCTGTGTATTCTTGCCACCTCTTCTTAATATCTTCTGCTTCTGTTCTGTCCATACCATTTCTGTCCTTTATTGTGCCCATCTTTGCATGAAAAGTTCCCTTGGTATCTCTTAATTTTCTTGAAGAGATCTCTAGTCTTTCCCATTCTGTTATTTTCCTTTATTTCTTTTCATTGATCCCAGAGGAAGGCTTTCTTATCTCTTCTTGCTATTCTTTGGAACTCTGCATTCAAATCTTTTCTTTTCTCCTTTGCCTTTGGCTTCTCTTCATTTCATAGCTGTAAGGCCTCCTCAGACAACCATTTTGCCTTTTGCATTTCTTTTTCTTGGGGATGGTCTTGCTCACTGCCTCCTATACAGTGTCACAAATCTCCCTCTGCAAAGGAAAATGATTATCAGTATCACCCAACACCAAGTTATCCCACACATCAAATTAATTTTACTTTAAAAATAAGAAAAAAAGTGGTAGTAATTCATACTTAGGATATTTATTAAAATGTAGAAATGCATAAAGTAATTCCCCATTCCACCAAACTCCAACCTCCAGAAGTAGCCAGTGCTAAAGGTTTAATATGTATTCTTCTAGATTTTTTTTTTAGGTAAATACAAACATACATGCATGGTTACAATTATTTTCAGCATCTTGATATTTTTTGTGTGTGTGTGTGAAAACAGGTACAAAGTTTTTTTTTTTTTTTT
Organism: Oryx dammah; assembly: GCF_014754425.2. Classification (NCBI taxonomy): domain Eukaryota; kingdom Metazoa; phylum Chordata; class Mammalia; order Artiodactyla; family Bovidae; genus Oryx; species Oryx dammah. Next base: position 48,567,780 of record NW_024070213.1, on the reverse strand, counting down.
AAATTTAAATTTATTTATTTTAATTGGAGGCTAATTTCTTTACAATATTGTATTGCTTTTGCCATACATCAACATGACTCTGCCACAAGTGTACACGTGTTCCCAATCCTGAACCCCCCCTCCCACCTCCCTCCCCATACCATCCCTCTGGGTCATCCCAGTGCACCAGCCCCAAGCATCCTGTATCCTGCATCGAACCTGGACTGGCGATTCATTTCTTATATGATATTATACATGTTTCAATGCCATTCTCCCAAATCATCCCACCTTCTCCCTCTCCCACAGAGTCCAAAAGACTGTTCTATACATCTGTATTTCTTTTGCTGTCTTGCATACAGGGTTATCATTACCATCTTTCTATATTCCATATATATGCATTAGTATACTGTATTGGTGTTTTTCTTTCTGGCTTACTTCACTCTGTATAATAGACTCCAGTTTCATCCACCTCATTAGAACTGATTCAAATGTATTCTTTTTAATGGCTGAGTAATACTCCATCTTGATTTTTTAACTCAACACTATTAACATTATCATCCTGGATATTTTTCCATGTGAATGTATGTGTATATATTTATACATATAAATATTTTAATTGCTTTCAATTATGTTGTCTGTACATAAATACCTTATTTAATTTGTTCCACTATTGATGACAGTTTAGGCTATTTCTAATTTTTTTGCTATTGCAAGCAACAGGTCAGTTATTCTTAATTTGAGCTAAATTTAATGCCCTTATACACGGTGAACAGGAAGTCTCCTATTTCCTGTTTAGGACAGAAGCTTAGAGTGGTTTTAATTTTGAATAATATTGAATGATAAGGTGTTACACAAAAGCCCCAGTAAATTTTTGGCCAGTCCTATAAAATTCCTTTCTGTTTTGTAAAATTCAAATCCAGACTGAAAGTTTGGACTTTCATATAATCTTATATATGTTCTTGTCATGAAAAAAGCGGAAACTCAGATCTTTACCTTCTTCATTTTCAGCTTATCCCAATTTTTACATAAGAAAAAATAAAGTTTTTTGGATTGGTCAAATTAGCCATCATATTAAATATAAAACAGAACAGTACCTTTTAACAAACTGTTTCATTCTTGGTTATAAAATTTTTCTATAAGCTGTTTTTCTATCAAAAAAAAAACAGAAAGAAAACAAAGCCTAGAGCTATTTTCCTTTCTGCTGACAAAGACCTAAAGTGTCTGAGAGGATTGGGGTTCTGCGAGGTCGTGAGGTCAGAAGTGCATTCTTCAAAACCAAAGACTGCAAGGAAAGCATGCTCTCTAACCAAATGAGGGACAAAATTCAATACACATTTTTTGAAAAATAAATAGATGGATAACTGGATAAGTGGGAGATCTTTGCCATGTACATTGCAGCTAATTCTCTATGATGTGTTGGGTTATCTTGGAAATCACTTCTCTTCAGAAGTACTGTAAACTATTGAAATTACAGTTAAGGTTGTGCTTCAGAAACACTCAAGGGAGGGATAGAGGGTCATTGGAGACCACAGGTCCTGGATGTGAGATGTTTCATCAAGACCTAAAAACAGTCTGGCTGCCCTTTTCCATTGCAGTATCTCAGTTGCCTTATCATTTAACCAAAACTGAGTTTTATGCAAAATTGTGAAAGTAATCAAGATTCTGACATCTACTAGGCAAAGTCTTACTTTGTGGCCAGTATCTAGAACTGAGCTATCTAGTAAAAATAAAATGCAAGTCACCGTATAAGTTTTCTCATAGCCACATTAAAGAAGTAAAAATGAAACAGATGAAATTAATTTTAATAATTTTACTTAACCCAGTGTATCTGAAAGATTATATCAACATGTAATCATTATAAAAATATTGAGATAATTTGCATTTTTTTCCTACTAAGTTTCATCTGGTGTGTAGTTATACCATATCTCAATTTGGATGCTAAATTTTCATTGGAAATACTTGATCTGATTTCATAACATTTACAATTGAAAAGGTAGATTAATACATTTAAGTGATTACAAGCATAACTAAAAGATTTAAAATAACTGATTAAAAATTCAGCTTCTCAGCTACACTATTCTAACTTTTCAAGGGCTCAACAGCCATGTTTAGCTAGTGGTTACAGTATTGATACCGTGGTGGCTTCAGACGGTAAAGAATCTGCCAGCAGTGCAGGAGACCCAGGTTTAATCCCGAGTCAGGAAGATCCCCTGGAGAAGGGCATGGCAGCCCGCAGTATTCTTGCCTGGAGAATCCCATGGTCAGAGGAGCCTGCTGGGGGTACAGTCCATGGGGCCGCAAAGACTCATAGACGACTGAGTGACTAACATTTTACCTTTTCACTTCAGGTCTTAGTAATTGTTCTTAAAGGGGACATATTCCTCTCTCTAAGATGATAATACCACTTTTTCATTGATATAAGTTAGAAAAGTGGGAGAAAGCAGGCTACTCATCCACGGAGATCTATTTTTTAAATTTTTTAAAAAACTTATTGAAGTATGTGTGTCAGTTGCTCAGTTGTGTCCGACTCTTTGTGACACCATGGACTGTCGCCTACCAGGCTCCTCTGTCCATGGAATTCTCCAGGCAAGAATACAAGAATGGGTTGCCATTTCCTTCTGAACTGAAGTATAGTTGATGTACAATGTTGTGCCATGTAGATATTTTTGATACTGCATTTCTATGTGCTTAATATAGTAATTTCTTTAAAAGTGTTATTGTTATTATTAGTATGTAATAATGTTTTATTTTTTATATAGGCATTCTATATTGTCTCCCTGTATTGCTTCATATAATAATAAAGTTGCACGTTTTAGTTTCACTGAAAAAAATAATTTGCTTTATTATATTTTATTTACGTATGGATTTTTCCTATCAGCTTTACTAGCATCAAATTTTATTATGAGGTTTTATTATTTTATAAATTTATTATATATGTTTTGTATATAGATTTTTATATATATTTATGTAAACTTAAATTTTATTGTCTAGATCCCTTTGGGGCCTGGATAGTAATATTTTTTATACCTTAAAGAGATATTTATTTTGTACTTGGTGCCTGAGACGTCTGATTCTTAATTAACTTGATAGAGATACCACCCACTTGGAGATTGAACCTTTCACTCTCCTTGGAGTCTGTGCTGGCCTGATCCCGTACCCTCATCACAACCAGTCCCCGAGAAACACGTATCAGTGTGCCATGGGGAAACAAGCCATGGGTAAGAATTTCTTCTTGAACTTGGTTCTAAACACTTGGGTGAATACTTATATCTTTATTCGTGTTTCACCAGTATTGCATGTTTGGCTGAGTCAGATGTTGCTGACACACCTGAGTGTTACCAAACCCAGGAGGCTGTGGAATTCTGCAGTGCTTGCAAGTTCCCCTGTCATGTCTCAAGCCTAAACAAAAATGGAGAAAACCTCTCTGAACTTGTTCCCTCGGCCAAACAAAAGGATACATAATAACTGTCACAGAATTACAAGGTAGTAAATGTAAAGAGAACAGCCCTATATGAATGTAAGTTATCAACCAGGAGAGCTGGAAGAAAGAGCAGTGAAAACTGGAGGTAGAAGGAGGAGAGTGGAAGGCAGTAGGGATAAGAGCTACAGTATTGATTAGGATGTACTTAGTTATTGTCTGGATGACAATCACTGAGCCCGTTATATCCACACAGTTGCTCCTGTAGCTCCTGAAATATTCAGTATGTGTCACACAGTTTCCTGAATTTGTGTTTCTTTCCTTCTACTTTTCTTTCCTTTCATTCGTTCATTGATTTTTTTTTGTCATCCATAACATTTATTGAGCATCAAATATAAGCCAGACAGGAGTACTGGAACCTGAAAATACAGAGATGACAGAGTCCTGCCCTCAGTGAGTTCACAGTCTAGTAGGAGAGAACAATACATATGCCAGGAATTGGATATAGTCTGATAAACGCTGTGGTAGAGTGATAGCTAGTGTCTAAGGGAGTAGGAGCAGAAAGAACAGCTAAGGTTAGAGAGTGGGTTGTTTCTGGAGACTAGAACTCAACTGAGTCTTGAGGACTCTTGAGTATTTCTCACAGGTATGAGAATGTAAGCAAGCAGTGCGTGGGGAAGTCTTGGTATATACTTTGATACAGCTGTTCTGTATCATGTTTGCTATATGGTATGGGCAGAGAGGCATGCTGGAGAGATGCCATATGTGTAGGAGTTTGGATTTTTGTCTTGAAGAGGATATAGAGGATACTGGCAAAAAAAAAAGTTTTGCTTATAAGCTTTTTTTTTTTTCAATGTTTTTTAAAACTCATTTAAATCCTAATAAGTTTAATACATTTTCTTTTCATCCGTGTCTATGACATCAATATGACTTGTCATCTCTGATTTATAGTATGCTACAAGGAGGTTCATAAAGAAACCGTAAAAAGTTTTTGCGTTGCCTTTGGGTAACAACTGGAATGCAGTTAGCCTTTCAGTTACTGATAATTAGCTTGACAATTAAGGAATTCTGTTTCTCCTATGGATAAAGAGTATGCATGTCTTTTCGAGTTTTTATATTGCCCTTTGGTTGGCCACAAAGAAATAAGAAGCGTGTTGTCCTGCTACCATTTACCTGAATGATGTAATGCCTGGACAGTTGAGAATAATTCCCAGTGGGAAAATCTAAACAGCGGCTCATCAATTTAGAGTTTCCCATTCATCCTCCACAGCAGTGTAGGCTGAGTTCTCGCTTGTGCTTCTGACTTGCTAACAAGTTGAAATATACAGTACTGAATCCTGTGTGTCCTGAAAGGGCTATCACTTCTATTGGGTTTACCAAACCATTTTGTTTCATGATGTGAATCCCAGCTGAAACAATACACCTTTTGTGTAGAACCTTCAGCAGAATTAACGGAAGACTAATCACTTCATCGCGAATGCCACTCTTTAGTGTGTTTGAAGATTGAAACAGAAAGGGCTGTATCCCTTACCACTTGGCAAATCTTTTTGTTTTTGTAAATAAGTGACTCGAATGAAAGAAATAATATTTTTATTTTTGTAACTTCTTTTCCTACCAAAAAGGAAAAAAAAAAAGCCTTTATTTTGTAGCCCTGAGTACCTAAAACGTTTGGCCAGTTACCACACACAGTTAAGCAGGATCAGTGTGTACAGAAAGCCAATTCAGTGTCTGTAGAGTTCTTTTGTAGTTTTCTGTGTGAAGGTTTTTTTTCTCGTTTTGTTTTGAGTGTCATTTGCAATTCATTGTCTGTGTTTTCTGAGGTTGGTGTATTCAGCTGCTCTGACCCTGGGTCCTGCACATTTAGCTCCTTGGATACAATCCTCTGACGTGACTGCTGACGCTAGGAAGACAAAAGCTGCTGAATATCTTAAGTAATAATAATAATAATAAAAGCCTTTGTTACTGTTTGTTATTATAAAACACCTGACTGGAAAGAAAAGCTATGAGATAAAAGTAATATTTAAAGTTGGCACATGAGAAGGCCACCTTGCTCTGTGGGCACTGAAATAGCTGCAGAGCTATTGAGCGAGGTCTATAGGAAAACTGGCAAAAGGAAAGAGGGCAGCAGAGGGAGACCAGAGCAGAGACCCAGGTCTGAAGCAAACCCAGCTCTTGGAGTTGGAATTCTCTGAGTCATTTTAATTCCATGCTGTCTTGACCTCTAGTAACTAAAATCACACTATCCCATTTTAGGTATCAGCCATTGCTTAAGACTATATACAGCTCAGAGATTCTGTGTGGATTTTCTTTTCTTTTTTTTTCGGATGAAATATTATACAGTCACTTTTTGTGATTCCTTATATATCCTCCCAGTGTCTGTGTGGATTTTATAACAAAATATTTTAGTTGCTCTTCATCTGTTAGTCCATGTGGAAAGTAAAAGACCCTGGGTCCTGCACATTTAGCTCCTTGGATACAATCCTCTGACGTGACTGCTGACGCTAGGAAGACAAAAGCTGCTGAATATCTTAAGTAATAATAATAATAATAATAAAAGCCTTTGTTACTGTTTGTTATTATAAAACACCTGACTGGAAAGAAAAGCAGAATTAATTCACTAAATACTCTAACTAACCTGGAAGTTGACTATATGCAATTTACCACCAACCCCTCCCATTCAACAGTGAGAAAATAAAAGTCATTTTTCTGTCACTATGAAGGAGACCAAGACAGCACAGACCAGAGACACTTGAGAGCCTTACCTTGTGTAAGACAGGGCTGACTTGAATGCAACCTTGTGTATAAGACAGGACTGACTTGAATGCAGCCTGAAACACCAGCAGAGGGTGTTTCTTAAATCTTAAGGCTTTATTCGTGAAGTTCAGGGCTCCACACAGCGTGTTACTGAGCTACTGGGAGGCCTCCCTGCCATGCCTGTGGCTCTGTTGTGACGTGGTTCAGAGCGCGAAGTCAGGTCAGCGTGTGTGGAGGTGGCAGGGTCTTCAGGTCACCCAGTGCTGCAAGTGAAGGCTGTCTGAGGGGGCCGCGTTGTCTGCTCCCCCCGGCACCCGACGCCAAGTTCACATGAGTCACGCTTTCATATCCTGCCCATTTTATTAGTTGGCACGCCTCTAGTGGAACCCTTTCTCCCATTTAAAAGGACCTTTTGGTCACTGTCAGTGTAATTAATGAATATGCATCACATCCCTCCTCCAGCCCCCGCTGCTTCTCACCGCCCCTTCCTCCTTCAGCTCCAAACTGCTTGGACTTTTTTAAAGTTCGGTGTTAACGCAGCTTCTGTTTTGGTTTTTGTCTGAGTCTTTTCCTAAGTGGGTAGTTCCTTCTTTTGTATCCCCCACTTTACAGTAGGATGGGATGTACTAGAAATGCCCTGGAGGATTTCAAAATACTAGAAACACATCATATACACATAAAACTCAGAAAATGTGGTTTCATTCTACATCTCTTCTTCTCACATTTCCTGTTTGAATTTTTTTTTTAAGACAATTTTTTTAATCCATTTGGGGATACAAAGTGAAAAGATGTCTTGACCAAATTACCCATGGTAATTCTCTTTTAGAATTCTGTTGGTTAAAAAAGACATACTCATTTTACCTATTGTAAGTGTAAGCTTGTGTGACAGTTCCTGAGACTAGAATGTTTATAATGAGGAACAGTTCCAAATGTAGGGTTAGAGTTGGAGGTAGAATGAGCAGTCTTGCAGGATGATGAGTATGTATTTTTACTGCTAATATTGTTAATATTAGTCATAATGAACATTGCCACTCATTGAATATAACTGATTTATGTACATTTCTTCATTTAACATATTAATAATAATAGTCCTGTCAGATATAATACATACCTGTTTGTTTCTGACAAGGAAACTGAATTCCAGTTTGGTTGAGTAACTCTTAAGAGATTACTTTATGTCTTCTATACAGTGATCTTTGTAAAACTTACTAAAATTTTTCTCAGCTGAAACTAACTTCTTTCCTCACTTTTCTGGTTCACCATGGATCATGATGAAGGTAGACTGTAAATTATAAGCTCCCTTGAGGACAGGCGCTACGTCTGCTATTTATCACTGTATCTCTGGGGCCTAGCTAGGTGCCAGCTTAGTAGGTACTTTATGTCTCAACAGCAAATGAATCTCTGAGGACATTAAAATTGTTAAGAAATCAGATGCAGATTTTTAAAACAATCTTTGAAACGAAGAACTACGTTGGAGGACTTTACAAGCCAGAACTTAGACTTACCATAAAGCCATAGTAAGGAAGACAGCGTGATGTTGACATAAGGGTAGGCATGTAGATCAGTGGAACAGAATCCAGAAACAGAGCCACACTTTTATGAGCAATTGATTTTTGATGACTATATCAGGGCAATTCAGAGGAAAGGAAAATCTTTTCAACAAAATAAAATATCTGAGTATCTATATAGAAAAAAATGAATGTCAGCTCCTACCTCATACTATACAAAAAGTTAATACAAAATGAATCACACCCCTAAATGTAAGAGCTGAAACTGTAAAACTTATAGAAAGAAACTTAAGCAAAAATCTTTGTGACCTCAAATGATGTAAGAGTTCTTAGAACACAAAAAGGACAAACTATTAAAAAATGAAAATTTTAGCATATTGGATTTTCTCAAGTTATATTTCTTCTCTTTGAAGGATGCTGTTAAGAATATGAAAGACGGGGCTTCCCTGGTGGTCCCATGGTTAAGACTTAGCACTTCCACTGCAGGGAGCATGGGTTCAATCCCTGGTTGGGAATGAAGATCCTGCATACTGCTAGATGTGATAAAAAAAAAAATATATATATATATATATATATGAAAGACAGCATTAAGCCACAGGATGGACGGAAGTATTTTCAGTATATCTGATAGAGGATTTGTGTCCAGAATACGTACAAAGAACTCTTGGGTGATAAGACAACTCAATTAGAAGATGGGGGCCAGGGGAAAACTCAGACTTTTCTCAAAGAGTAATAGGAATAACCAATACGCTCATGAAAATATGTTCAACGTTATTAGTCATCAGGTAAATGTAAATTTCTATAAGATGTGACTGCACAGTCATTAGAACGACGCAGATAAAAAAGATTTGACATTTGTGGAGCAGCCAAAATGCTCACACATTGCTGGTGAAAATGTAAAACAGTAAAATCACTTTGGAAAATGCTAAAATTATTCTATAAAGTTAACTGTACTCTCAGCAAACAACACAGAAACTCCACTCCTGTGTGTTTATCCAAGAGGAATGAGTAACAAAGACGTGTGCATCAATGTTCATAGCAACTGTATTCACAGTAGCCCCAAACTGGAAACATCTCAAATATCCATCAGCAGGTGAATGGATAGACAAAATGTATATTCTTATGAGGGAATAGTACTCAGCAATAAAAAGAATGAATTCTGTTACACACAGACATGTGGATGCGTCTCAGAATCGTGCTAAATGAAAGAAGCAACTCAAAGAGTACACTTACTATATGATTTCATTTATATATGAAATTCTAGAAAATGCAAATTGAAACTGTACTGATAAACAGATCCTTCGTTGCCTGAGGCCAGGGACAGGATCATCTGGAAGTATTGGAAATGTTCTGGATCTTAATTGTGGTAGTGGTTTCACAGATTCATGTATCTGTCAGAACTCATCAACTTGTACACTTTAAATGGGTGAAATTTATTGTAATTCCATAATATATACAATTAAATAAAAAAAGCTTGGGTGAAGGAAGAATTAATTAAATATATACTTTATTTTTCTCAGTATACCTTTTCTAAGTTGTGTTCATCCTTACTTTTTTTCCTTTTGTCTTAAAAAGCATTTTCACTGTTTTAACCTACATATACATACCATATTATGCCAATTTGTGACTCCTTAAGAAAGTTTTGATCAAGGAAATAAGACTTTTTAAAAAAGATTATGTCCTGGGTAGTGAGTAGCTAAATTCATTGGAGATTGTTTTTACAGCAGAATGCGCCAGTAGAAGGAGAATTCAGCTTATAGATATTCTATTAGTTATTATATACATGCAGTGCCCTTCTTAAGGAAGCTGACAATACTAAATAGCTGTCCTAGTTTGAGCATATGCCTCACCCTGGGCTAATGTTATAATTTCTACATGACATTTTCTCCAAAAAGCTTACTTATTGATAAAAATAGCTAGTCAGTCATTCATAATTTGTATAAAAATTACGGGGTGTCGTGGCATTTGAGAATTTTATAACATAGAAGTCATAGTTTATAAATCATATTTTAACCTATGCACCCATCGCCAGTGCTGCTAGAGATGTATTGGCCTACAAGTTCTTTCAAAAGTCTTTAAGGAACATTTTCCGATGAGGTCATAAGCCCCAAACTTTTGCTAAACCGTTTAGCTGCTCCTCCATTTCATAGTGGGTTGCAATGCCCAAGAATTATGCTCTGGGCCGAGTAGCACAATTTTATAGCAGGATGCCATCTCTGTCACCCTGGTTTAGAAGTGCAGCTGGCTCTGCGTCTCTGCTGCATGGTAACACTCGGCTCAGGTCTCAGGGCATGTTTGGCAGCCTGGTGGGACTTTGCCTGAACCCTTGTCTCCAGCGGGTAAAGTATACAGTTGAAGCTGAAATCTCAACATAAATTTGAATTGATTTCATGTAAAAGGATGAACTTACTGTCATGAACTTTACTGTAGTCTGAGCAGCAGCAATTTTATTTCTAAGGCCATAAGTGATCTATTATCAGATATCCTGCCCAGTCTATTAGTTGGCACTAAAATAACAGTAATTGGGGATTTTTAGTGTGAACTTGAGAAAAACTTCATGCAGTTCAGTTTAGCCATTGGTTTTCAGCTGAATCTTGATAAATTTTCTAGAGATTTAAGCACAAATATGTACCTTCATAAAGAATATATTGAAATTCTTCCATTTCATTTACTTGACATTTATTGAGCATTGGTAATAAGCCTAGCAATGTACTAGGCACTTGTTTCTTTAGTGTCCTACAGATTTCATTAAAGCCCAACCATCAAGGAGTACTATATCATTTTTGCTGCCTGAATAGGTTGTTTTCATCTCTAAATTGAAATCACCATTGATTTAATGACGTGAGTAAGAGAAAAGGGGAAAGGAAACAGATAATTGAGTTTTATATCTGCTCACATTAAAGCTTAACTCCATTAAATGACATGTCAGCACCTTGGACGTGTGTGGGTATTGCAGATGTGCCACTTCAGGACAAAGAAGAGATACTTGGGAAAAGTTAAAGAGGTCCAGAAACCTGCACTCAAGCTCAACAGTAGGGCAAACGTGGGTTTCCCGGTTTTAAGGTCTCTGAGTAGGAGCAATTGTGTGTTCACAAGCCCCAGAGACTGAAAGCCTTTTTGTGGAATCTTTGAACTTTAATGCACCCAATGGGGAAAAAGAAGGGTAGGTAACATTCTAGCTTCACTTTCGGTTGACAGTGATACTCTTCCAAGGTCCAATCAGGTGGACAGGCTGATTGCTAAGGAGAGAAAAGCCCATCCCTGACTGGACAGGGCCCTGGATTCTCTAGGGGAAAGGACCCTGCCTTTCTCCATTTTATCTCCAGCACTGGGCCCCAAGTAGGTGTTTATTAACTGCTTAATAAGTGAATAGTTAGTTTTTCCTCCCTTTTTAAAATTTTTTCATGTTGAACATTTGGAATTGTTGGTTTCTTTATTTGTCCTATTGTCCAAGCTTTCTGCCATCAGCACTGTGGGGTATTTTCTAATTGCAGCTGTAAGTATGCCTGGAACATAGTAGAACCAAATGCAGAATTGTTGACTGACATTTATGATTAACCAGCAGAGACAAAAGCTCTCCAAATGGGATCAATTTTATAAATCCAAAAGTTGAAATTATTCAGATTAGTATACCTTGAGTGTGATTTTTCTTCTTTGTAGGATTTTTGACATAACTGAGAAAAATTGTTTTTGAAAGTCATTAATCACTTCATATGAGGTATTGCTCTTTAAATATTTGAAGATTTTCTTCATTTTAACTATTAAAGTGAATGTTTCTCTCTATATTCATTGCTGCTTAATTATTTGATCTAATAGAATGCTGCATTTTGTTTTCTCCAATGCCAATGAAGGTACCATTGGATACAACCAGAGGAACAGAATTGATACTCTCATGTATCTCCTAGCATATCCACAAAAACCCATGGTTAAAACAAAGACGATTGAGTTGATAGAATTTGAGAAACTGCCAGCCGGACAGAACGCGACAGTTGCCGTGATGAGTTATAGTGGCTATGATATCGAAGATGCTCTTGTTTTAAACAAGGCTTCCTTGGACAGAGGTAAGTGAATTTTCAAAGCACGAGCACCAAAGGTACCTTTGTGCAGATTCAGATACAGGCATGATCAATGTGAAAGTCACTGACGTCAGTTTCAAGTGATTTGATTTTTATAATATACAGCCAGGAAGTGGTTATGTATGGTGTTGACATTTTTAAAATGAATATTATATAGAGGTATTAATAATTGTTACTAAGGAACCTTTTTTTTCTTTGTTATTTAATTTATTGGTGACTTGAGACAGTTCAACAGAAAACAAAAATTGAAATGTAAGAATTTGATTATTTCCTAGCAGGAATTACAATAAATGAAATACCATTAAAAAAAAAACCATCAAGTTGTATATTTAATTACAAGCCTGTTGAAAGGGCAATAGCAATAGTTGTATGTAAAAGACTATTTTTATTATATATCTCAACTCCATAATGCTATACCTTTTTGTTAGCAAAATGATCAAAGTATACATGCACAAACCCTGATTCATCATTTTACCTTTTTCTTTCCCAGTTTTTTGATGGCCTACTTCTGCAGGTCCCCACCTGGGGGCTTGTTAGCCATCACCTGATCTGCGGTGTGACCTCTGTCTTCATCATCCATTCCTCTCCTTTCTCCCTGGCAGACCCGCCCTGCCTTCCCCTTCACTCTTTGCAGTTGCTAGGCAGCCATGATAGTACCCCTAGACATGTGTCTTTGGCGTTAATGTTGGCTGCACCTAATTTATGCTGCTTTTTTTCCTCCAAATGACAACAGCCATGCTTTAAAGCTAGATGTTTTCCTTTCTGATTAACTGGTAACGTTTATGTGGAAATCTGAAGACTTTGTGATATCTGTCAGAAACTCTGCAACACAATTTAATGATCTGAGTTTACTGTCCTCTTGCTTTTAAGCTCCCACCTGTAAATAAAATGTCTATTTATACTCAGAAGAAAACGCTTCTGATTCCATGCAGTTCAGATTCACACTGCACTCCAGCATGTTGCACTTAATGGCCATTGTATGAAATTTCAAGATCATGTAAGGTTTTCAAAACAGCTTGCTCTCTGAGGCGAGTTTATTATGGCCATACACAATTTACCAGCAGCCATAACAACGAAGACTGTTATCAAAGACACACAGATGTCTTCATCTACTGTCCAGATGTAGAAATGTGTTGTTTCATCCTGTGGTCACCTTCATATTTAAAAAATGACATTAGAGCACTGAGATTTTATTTAGAAATTCACTCTTCCCCGATTAATTTCCTGAACTCAAATTCTTAGATTTTTTGAAAGAGTTCTGCTTTGGGTGGAGAATCATAAGCAAAGGATTTTACAGCCTTGCATTTATTTCTTCAGTAATAGCTGGCATTTAATCTGGAGACATTTGGCTCAGTATATCCTGGGGAGATCAGAGGGAGAATCCCATTTAAAATAACAGCTTGGCCAAAGAGGGAAGAAGAAAGAAATCTAGCCATAGCATCTTAGGAAATGTTACTTAGTGTGGAAGGACAGGCAGCTCTTTTGAGCAACTGACAAATCCTTCTGTGGATTTCAGTGGTTGAGTTTGCTCCATCTAAAGGCTATTTCTATTCATTTTGCTTACTTTTCGTAAAGTTTAAGTTGTTAATTGGTCCCAGGACTTTTCCCTCCTCCACTAGATAAATGTAATATAAAAATGTAATCAAAGTAATTTCTAATCTTCAAGGCAAAGGTCAACTGTCTCTCCCATTAATATCATTTGATTGCTTCTTTTTATTCTCTCTTTTCTCTAGAGAAAAATTAATGTTGTTTGCTTGTTTGAGACTTCCTCTAAATGCTAAAATCAGCAAAAAGAAAACTTTCCAGAGAAGAGTAGCAAACGTTTTGCAACAAAATGATATATGAGAAGAATGAGGGCTAATCAGTGAACTTGCTCTGTCTCAGCTCAGCCACCATGTTGCTGAGTGACGTTGGCCACTTAATTTTTCTGCCCCTCACTCGTGGCACCTGTAAGATAGAGGAATTAAGCCAGGTGATCTTTAAGGCCCTTTCCAATTTTCACATGCTATGGCTCTGCACTCTTAAAGAATCACAGTGATATTCTTAGGTTTTTCTCACCTTCCTCCAACCTGACAAGGTATATTCTGTGCTGGAAAATGATTGTAGAGATTCCAGTGTTTATATGTTTATATGGTAGAGATCTTGAGCCAGTTCTTCAAGTCATCAGATTGCTCTTTGGCTTGGCTACTCTCATGATCTAAATGTAGAGCAAATTTGGGGTGTGTTTCTATGGGCTTCCCAGGTGGCTCAGATGGTAAAGAATCTGCCTGCAACACAGGAGACCTGGGTTTGATCCCTGGGTCAAGAAGATCCCCTGGAGAAGGGAATGGCAACCCACTCCAGTATTCTTGCCTGGTGAGTTCCATGGACAGAGGAGCCTGGTGGGCTACAGTCGATGGGATCACCGAGTTGAACACAACTGAGTGACAAACACTTCAGAGGGGAAGGGAGGTAGAGTGGGGTGGCTTGTTGAGTAACACAAATCTGTGACTTCATAGTTCCATATTGCTGGTGGTTCTGAACCCACTTTGGTTTCATTTTAGGTTTTGGGCGTTGCCTTGTATATAAAAATGCTAAATGCACCTTGAAACGATACACCAATCAGACTTTTGATAAAGTGATGGGGCCCATGTTGGATGCTGCTACAAGGAAACCCATCTGGCGACATGAGATTTTAGATGCAGATGGTATTTGTTCTCCAGGTAAAAGCCTTAAAATCATTTTTTTTAAATGTATATGCTTTTAAATTATGGAAAGTATTCAGCAGTATGTCTGAATGTTTGGTATACAGGGCAGAAAAAAAATAAAACCTATAAAACCGTATCAGTCAGGTGCTATGGCAGGGAAAACAAGTGCAGTGACAGCAGTGTAGTGGCTGGTGTCTGTGCTTACTGCAAAAAGGTGTAAAGCAAAGGTGAGGACAGCAGGAAAATCGAAGAAATACTTATATTTTCTCATTGTCCACGTTTAAGTTGGTGGGGACTCATTACTAGCTGATTTCACTGTGACACGGCCCAAAATTCTAACACCCTAGGAGACATTTTAAAGTGGATGGATTTTCTGTCATTCATGTGGTCCCCTAAAGCAGCTTCTTAATTTTATATATGCTGTGATCTTAATCTATGTGGTGTTTTCAGATGGGCTTGCAGAATTTCACACAAGCCCCGTTGAACTCTGATTCCGCCCATGTGGACTCTTTTTGTTACCTCCACATCTGAATTTCGTGCACCAGGTCTAATCATGGGGTTTTATGCTCCAATAACCTTTGCCCTCCACATGGATGATAGTGACTTGTCTGATGCTCTTCTCTCTCTCTCAGGTGAAAAAGTAGAAAACAAGCAAGTGCTTGTAAACAAGTCCATGCCCACAGTGACTCAGATTCCCCTGGAAGGAAGTAATGTGCCCCAGCAGCCGCAGTACAAAGATGTGCCCATCACGTATGTCCTGGTCATGCCTTGGAAATATTACATTGAAAGATTTTTAAAAAGAAGGGGTGGAGGAAATTAGAAGTTAGTTCCTTTGGCTGGTGACTGCCAGAGAGACTTCTGCCCAGTGTCATCTCCATACCTGCTCTTGGACAAAGGGGTCCCCAAACCCAGACCCAAACCGTCATTCTCCCCTCACCTACCCCAGCCTCAGACATGCTTCCTCTGGGTCCGTTTCTCGGTGAGTAGTGCTGCCATCCAGCCAGTCGCCTACGGCATACACCTGACTCCTTTGCGTGACCTGCTGCACGCCTTAGTTCAGTCAGTGCTGACAGTTCTGTCTCCTCAGAAGTTCTCTCTCTTCCCAGTGACAGGTGTGGCTGTCTGAGTTTGGCCCACTTCTCCTGCTGGACTCACCGTTCCTGGTAACTGCTCCTCTGCCTCCAGTCGTGCACCTCCCCACACTTCTCAGGCTCCCTCTGTTACTGCCAGAGTGATTTATTTTTTCTTTTCAGTTACTCATCTGCTACTCTCTTGAGTAAATAGAATAAAACTTGAGTAGATTGAGTAAAACTCCTAATAACAATGTCGCCTGCATGATAAAGGCTGAACGAAATGATAATATAATAAATACACGGCCATCCATGACTCTTGGCACATGTCTCTAGCCTCACCCTTTGGCACACCAGCCTCCATATTTCTAGTAAATTGTCTCTTATTCTCCAGACATTCCGTGTGACTTCTGTGCTTTTACTCACGCTGCTCCCTCTGCCTGGAATTTCCTTCTGTCTGGTCAAGTCTCCACTCTAGGGTCTCCTCCTCCAAGAAGCAGTCCTTGATAGCTTGCCCCTCCCTGCCACCACTGTCACCACCGCCGACCACTGGCGAGACTGACTGTCACCTCCTCAGGCCTTTCCCATTACCCCTCTCGCCATACCAGAAAACTTCCTTGTATCTCCCTTTCTCTCTTCCTTCATTGGTTGTGAGTTTCTTTGGGGCAGCAACTATGTCTTCTGAATCGTTGTATGTCCAGAGCCTGTAAGGATCTGACACAAGTAGACTCTGAATAATGTTTGTTGAATGAAAGACAGATGATGTGAAGTGTGTGAAAAGTTCCCAATGGAAAAGCTGAGTAGATTAAAGTAACATTTAAAAATCTGGAGTTGAGTAACGGGCTTCAGCTTAAATCTCAGGTCTGCTTTGTATGAGTCATGTGTCCTGGGCAAGTTCTTAACCTTCCTAAGTTTTCCTCAGTTCTTATTTCCTATAAAGAAATAACAGTATGTGAATACCATGTATGGTAATGATTAAATTGTATTGTGCCTGCCTCGTAATAAATGTTTAACCACTTTAAACTAGGACTGTCCAAGGGAAATTGTCACATTTTAATTTATTCTTGAAAGAGAAAAGTCATTTTTCAGAACCTGAAATGGGAATGTCAGAATATTCTGTGGTAGGTATTACATGAAATATGCCTGGAAGAATAGGTTCACCCAGGGCAGCTTGAAAACTCTGCTATAGTGACTCTCTCTTAATATTAGCTACAAAGGGGCAACAGACTCGTATATTGAAAAAGTGATGATATCTTCAAATGCCGAAGATGCTTTTCTGATCAAAATGCTGCTGAGACAGACAAGGCGTCCAGAGATTGGAGACAAATTCAGCAGTCGTCATGGGCAAAAAGGTAAGTTGTATCATTTCTCAGCTTTTTTATAAAACTGTAGTATTTATTAACCAAATTATATAAGAACTACTTTATAATCCTCCGTTAGAAAAATTCAGTATGTTAGAAAAAGTATTACCATGTTATCAAAAGTATTCTTGTTTTATTTCCCAGATTAACCTGTTTATATTTTAATAGCCTCTAACAGTATACGATGGAGAAGGCGATGGCACCCCACTCCAGTACTCTTGCCTGGAAAATCCCATGGACGGAGGAGCCCGGTAGGCTGCAGTCCATGGGGTCGCGAAGAGTTGGACATGACTGAGCAACTTCACTTTCACTTTTCACTTTCATGCATTGGAGAAGGAAATGGCAACTCACTCCAGTGTTCTTGCCTGGTGAATCCCAGGGATGGGGAAGCCTGGTGGGCTGCCATCTATGGGGTCGCACAGAGTTGGACATGACTGAAGCGACTTAGCAGCAGCAGCAGCAGCAGCAGCAGCAGTAGCAGTGTACCATAGTGTTGCTTCTCTATACTATGTATTTCATTCTGCAGCTGCTCAGCCAAAAATTATAAATAAGTTCTAGATGAGGTACCTACTAAAGTACAAGTGGCTGTTCAGAAATAAATAGTAATACCTATTTTTTACAAAAGGTGTGTATTTAAAATGCTGTATGTTCTATTGGATCATAGAATCAGGATGTCAGCACCTCAGAGTCACCTGCCCCTTTGTTTAACACAAGAGAAAGACCCTGCTCTTAGACCCCGCTCGGTAAGCAGCCGGTCACAGGCACCCAGCTTGTTGCTGAGCTGGTGTTAGAACCGTGGTCTTCGCCGCCTCCAGTGCAGTGCTTTGTCTGCCTCAAAGTGACGCTTCTCCTAGATGCTCCTTCTCCATCAGATCCCATTGGCAAGCCTATTTCTGTTGATGGTCAGTGCTGGGTTTTCATTCATTGTTGGTTTTGTTTTGTTTTATCTTCAAGGAACATGTGGTCCTGTGTCACTACTGATTAACTTATCAGTAGAGTCTCTTTTAGTCAATATATAGAGTTTAAGTTTGTCCTGGTGTTTGAATTTTAGCTCTGGCTGCCATGCACTAGTATTCAGAACTACAGCAGCTAACACTTGGGTAGCACTCAGTGTGCCTGGCACATTGCTCATTTGTTTCTTCCACAGTCCCAGGAGGTAGGTCAATCTGCACTTTATAGGTGAGGAAGTCAAGGCACAGAGAGGTTAGTAGGTTACCCACGTCCCCAGTTGGTGGCAGAGTTGGTTTTTAAGCCCTAGCAGCCTAGCTCCAGAGTCCATGCTCTGTAACTAACCTGTTTGCTATCCTGACCATTAAGCAGTTAGGATTGTGCCTGACACATAGTAAGTGCTCGAGAAGTGAAAGCTGTGATTATTAATACTGGCTATTATTCATTCACTCTTCAACTTTGAATCTCACTTGTGCTTATAAATTGCTGGTGTGGTATCTTCCTGTTTTTGTCGTTTGTTTTTTTTCCCTCTCTCCTGAACTCCCTTCCCATCTCCTACCCCATCCCATCTTCTTGTTTTTAATTGACTGGTTTGAAGATAATTATACATTAAATTCTCGATGATTCTGACTATTGCTTCGCCAGGCAAGTATATCAAATATTGTAGTGTGTTTGGTCAAATGAATCTAGCCTTAGTTGTCATTCCATCAGTGGAACTGTTTCAGACTAAGGTACTAACTATTTCATCGGAAGCATTTTTTAGTTCAGTTAATAGACAGAAGATTATTTCAGCCTATCAATATTTTATGAAACAGAATTGGTTCCATCTGTAACTGTGAATTTGATACCTCTACTTCATACAGTTCCCTAAGATGCTAAGTCTTAACTTTTGAGTTTAAAACCTATCTTGAGGTTCTATTATTTCCTACTACTTACCAGTGAAAGTCAGATTCTCTGTATTGAGGTTGTTTCTCCTTCTCTGTTGGTCTTGACACTTTCTGAGATGCACTCCTAAGTCTTTCTGTGGGGTAACCATAGCCTCATTAACAGCGTCTGTTTTACTTGACCTATTTCCTGGGCAAGAGCAAAGCTTGATACTCCTCTTATAAAATGTTGGCACTAAAAGTTTTACAGGCATGCACACCATAAGAGGACATCTCTATTCTGAATCAGTTTGCACACTTGAAGCCCAAATCCTTGTGCTTTGTTCCATCAGAGTTACTGTGTAAAGAGTTGAAGGCTAGTGTACATTTCAGTAATTATCCACTGTGTTCGCATTCCACTAAGCTTGAGGACAGGGACCATGTCATTAGATTCTCATAAGAGCTTTTCTCAGAGTAGATATTTAGTAGGTAATTGATCACAGTTGAATATATGAATGAATTGAAGGTATGGGGAATATGAAAAGAAACAGATTCCCCACTCTTGATGGATTGATTTTCACCCAGATTTTAATCTGTACATTGTATATGAGTGTGTGTATGTTACAGTAGAAACAAAGCAGTACTTTTGAATGAAAACCATGCTTGATTAGTAAGGTCCTGTGAATACAGACCTCGAGGTAAAATGTCATCAAGTCTGTGCTCTCGCATTTTTTCAGACTATTAATAAAATACAGATAGTGTTCATTGACGAAGTGGTTTCCAACTTGCAGTGATCTGAAACGTAGCAGAGTTTAGAGATCTCTTCAGTCTTAGGGAGCTTTGACTAGAATATCTCTATACGAAACTGAAAGAAGTCCTCCTGGGTCTAGATGACCTTTCACTTGTAGTGAGGAGTTTATCTTGCTAGTTTTCTTTTTCCAGATGGCGTTTAATCCAAGGGTAAAACCTTCTGATTAGCCTAGATTCCCTTGATAGTCTCTTCTCTTACAGCTTCATTAGATTTATTGAAAAGATTGGGGGGGAACAGCAAACAAAAAAGATAATGTAAGCTTTATCAGAGTATAAGGACCATTAACATAATTTTTATTTAAGTATAATTTTATTAAATAATAAATGCACATGGCTTAAAAAGATCAAATAGTACCAAAAAAGAGCGCTGCTTCTGCTAAGTCGCTTCAGGTCCAACTCTGTGCGACCCCATAGACGGCAGCCCACCAGGCTCCCCCGTCCCTGGGATTCTCCAGGCAAGGACACTGGAGTGGGTTGCCAGAGTACCTTGTACTAAAAAACATAGTTTTCCTTTCCTTTCCTTTCTTCTTCTGTTTCCTGAAGCAGTTTCACCTCATTTATCTTAGTATTTCTAAATAATATTCTTAAGCAGCTCTGTGTTCATTCATCCGTTTGCAGATGGATTCACCAGCAGATGTTGCCTGCTGATCTCACCTTGTGATTGGTAGGAGGACCTACACTTGGCTACCTCTGTTTCCTATTCCCAACTTCCATTCCCTGCGTAGATTTATCATAATTTTAAGTTACTTAATTATTTATGTTGCATTATCTGGGCCATAAATATTATTCGCTTCCAAACCAAGTGATTGTTGAGTACATTTCCTTGGTTATATAACTTTATTTTTTCAGAAGTTAATCGGTATCTCATTTAAGAATTTTGCTTAATTTTCCTTATTTTTATTACCATTCTGTACCATCAACAGCCTCTCAGCATGGGCTCAGTTTTCCACATGATCGGTAGTCTGTTAGAACCATTTTTTCCCCAGATGGTTTCTTTTATAGTGTCCCCACTCCTCCTCCTCCAAGCCATAGTGGTTCTTCTCTGAGCTGGACCTTCCCAGTCAAGTGTTAAGAATTGTAATAGGTAAACTGAGAGGTTAATCCTTGGAACTCTCAGGAGTGCCGGGCAGAGCCTGGGGAAGCCAAGGCCATTACAGCTCATCTTGCATGCCCTAGACTTGTTTTTTAGAAAGGTTGGGAAGCACTCTGTATTAGTTTGCTTGGACTGCTAAAACAAAATGCAACAGACTTAGGTGACCTAAACAAGAGAAGTTATTGTCTCTCAGTTCTAGAGACCAGAAATTCAACATCAGTAATATGAATTTTAGGGGGGACCCAGCCCATGCACTGCACTGTAAGCCTGCTGAATGGTAATCACTTATGACAGCCTCCTTTGAGCCCTTGTTTCTTGGCTCTCCCCTGTCACTTCTCTCTCTATCCCACCTCCCACCCTTGTAGTGGGATAGTCCATCTATTAACTTGCTGAGAAAGTGCGCATGTAAAGTACATTTTTTGAGCTCGTGTATGTCTGAACATATTCTGTCCTCACACTTGAAATATACTTCGGTGGAGTAAAGAATTCTAGATTTTAAAATTGCCCTCCCTAAGGGTTTTGATCCCATCGCTACATTATTGTCCAGATTCCATCTCACTTACATGAACTGCAGCATCATTCTTCAGATCTTTGTCTGTGTGCTGTTTCTCTCTCTTTTCCTCCTTCCATCCTTCCCTATTTCCCCACCCCTGGAAGCTTTTACTGTTTTCTTTTCTTGAATTCTGAAATTCCATAGACACTTTTTTCATTTCTTGTCCTTGATCAGACACCCTCTTATTCTGGAAGTTCGAGTTCCTTCAATTCTTGGACATTTTCATATATTTGTTGTTGGTAACTTCCTTTTCATCATTTTCCCTATGCCCTTTCTGGTTTTCCTGTTAGTTAGATTTCTTCCAGACTGATGCTCTAGCTTTGTTATCTTTTCTCTCCCTGCTCTCCATTCTTTTCTCTTATTTTTCTTTCTAAGAGATTGGATCAGTTTTATTTTCAAGATCCTTTTTAACCTATTTATATTTTTGATTTCCAATTATAATTTTAAATTTAATTTGTACTCTTCCATTTTATAACAACAGGTATGTATTTATATATTTTAAATTTTCTTTTAGTTTTTAGCTTTACTTTTTTGGTTTTGTTTTCTTTTTTTTTGTTGTTTTTTTCTGTTTCTAATATAATCTCTGTTTCTTGAGAGCATTCTTTTCCTCGTGTGTGTTTTAGAGTCTGGTTGTTGTTGCTGGAAGCTTTCCTTTAATGTGCAGTGAAAGAATGGTTAGCAGGTCTGTGTCCCAGGGATAGAACCCGTTGACTGGTGGAAGTCATTGTAGGTGATCAAGCAGTGAATCATATTTCTTGCGAGTGCCCTTCGGTTCAATTTCAGGTTGCAGTTGGAAATGAGGGTAGGATCAGTACTTAAGGTTTATCTGTCAGCTGACCTTTTGGAAGCCAGACGGGGGCAGCAGGCTGTGAGCCCAGTACACAGACTTTCACTTCATTCCTCTGTATCCTCACCCCACCCTCTGCTGTGTCATCACCCCACACCGGGTCATGGGTCATTCTGATTCATTTTCTTGGGTAAGTCTTTGGGGATAGAAGGTAGTTTCTTGGCTGTATAGGGTAGAGAATAAAAACTGAGGTTCTGATGATTTCTTATACAGACATATATTTCTACAAAGACTTAGTTATGTATCTCCTGAGTGTTCAGTACTTTTCTAGGTCCTGCTGATATGCAGTGAACAGAACAGACAAGATCCCAGCCCGTGTGGAGCTTGCATTCCTGTGGGCAAGAGAGATAATGCTAAGTGCTGAGATGAAAAAAACTAAGAGATAGGAGAGCAAAACAGGAAGCAGGTCAAGGGGGAGTGATTATTCGTGACATTGTAAGTAAAGTGGTTGAGGAGCAGTACCTTGCTGAGAGGATGACTGAGTAAAGTCCTGAGAGAAGGAAGGGAGCTCAAGTGATGGAGGGAAATGGGAGGTCTGAGGCTGCGCTCAGCCTGGTGTGCTGGAGGCCCAGCCAGGAGCCAGTGCGGCTGGAGCAGAGGCAGTCAGAGGTGAGGCCTCACTGGTCGCTCCGTGAACTTCAGCTTTACCCTGAAGTAGAGAGATGCCACTGGAGGGGTCTGAGCAAACGAGAAATACGATGGGACTTACTTTGGCCCCCATGAAAACAGACTGTATGGGGCCAGTGAGGGAGCCCTGATTCCAGTTCAAAGGCAGTTGTAACAGCCCAGGTCAGAGTTGGTGGTGAGTGGGGGAAGTGGTGTGCTTTGCTGGTGGCTCAGACAGTAAAGAATCTGCCTGCAATATGGGAGACCCAGGTTAGATCCCTGGGTCAGGAAGATCCCCTGGAGGAGGAAATGGCAACCCATTCCAGTATTCTTGCCTGGAGAATTCCGTGGACAGAGGAGCCTGGCAGGTACAATCCATGGGGTTGCAAAGAGTGAAACACATTTTAAATACAGAGCCTGCTGGGACTGCTGGTGGACAGGGAACCTATGAGTCAGTACTACTGCCCTCAGCCCCACCGCTCACCCTGTTTTCACAGCACTTTGAGCCTTCCCGGAAGTGGTGGAGAGGTCTGAGTCAGTTCCCTCCCTTGTGCCTCCGTGCAGGTTCAGTTCAGGTCAGTCACTCAGTTGTGTCCAACTCTTTGCAACCCCATGGACTACAGCATGCCAGGCCTGTCCATCACCAACTCCCAGAATTTGCTCAAACTCATGTCCATCAAGTCAGTGATGCTATCCAACCATCTAGTCCTTTATCATCCTCTTCTCCTCCCACCTTCAATCTTTCCCAGCATCAGGCTCTTTTCCAATGAGTCAACTCTTCGCATCAGGTGGCCAAAGTATTGGAGTTTCAGCTTCAACACCAGTTCTTCCAATGAATATTCAGGACTGATTTCCTTTAGGATGGACTGGTGGGATCTCCTTGCAGTCAAAGGGACTCTCAAGAGTACCAACACCACAGTTCAAAAGCATCAATTCTTCAGTGTTCAACTTTCTTTAAGGTCCAACTCTCACATCTATATGTGACTACTGGAAAAAACCATAGCTTTGACTAGACAGACCTTTGTCGGCAAAGTAATGTCTCTGCTTTTTAATATGCTGTCTAGGTTTGTCATAACTTTTCTTCCAAGGAGTAAGTGTTTTTAATTTCATGGCTGCAGTCACCATGAGCAGTGATTTTGGAGCTCCCCAAAATAAAGTCTCTCATTGTTTCCCCATCTATTTGCTATGAAGTGGTGGGACCAGATGCCATGATCTTAGTTTTTGTAATGTTGAATTTTAAGCCAGCTTTTTCACTCTCCTCTTTCACTTTCATCAAGAGGCTCTTCAGTTCCTCTTCACTTTCTGCCATAAGGGTGGTATCATCTGTATATCTGAGGTTATTGATATTTCTCCTGGCAATCTTAATTGCAGCTTGTGCTTCACCCAGCCTGGCATTTTGCGTGATGTACTTTGCAAGAAGTTAAATAAGCAGGGTGACAATATACAGCCTTGATGGACTCCTTTCCCAATTTGGAACCAGTCCCTTGTTCCATGTCCGGTTCTAATTGTTGTTTCTTGACTTGTATATAGATTTTTCAGGAGGCAGGTAAGATGGTCTGGTATTCCCATCTCTTTAAGAATTTTCCACAGTTTGTTGTGATCCACACAGTTGAAGGCTTTGGCATAGTCAATAAAACAGAAGTAAATGTGTATTTGGAACCCTCTTGCTTTTTCTATGATCCAACAGATTTTGGCAATTTGATCTCTGGTTCCTCTGCCTTTTCTGAACCCAGCTTGAACATCTGGAAGTTCACAGTTCACATACTGTTGAAGCCTGGCTTGGAGAATTTTGAGCATTACTTTGCTAGCGTGTGAGATGAGTGCAATTGTGCAGTAGTTTGAGCATTCTTTGGCATTGCCTTTCTTTGGGATTGGAATGAAAACCTTTTCCAGGTGTAATTTTCTCCTTCTCTTAAACCACTTACTGTTCTTTCCTCTATTCATCAGCTTTCAAAACTGTATAGTTCTTTCTTGCCCATTCTTTTTCCTTATAGGCTTATACCTTAATTTTGTCAACTCTCTTGTTAGTGAGGTTCAGAGAAGGAGTAGAGACAGACATGTTTCTTCTTCCCTGTTTCCTGGAAATCCACGTATCTATTATTCAAGAATGTTCAACACAAGAATGCTAAGTGTGTGAGTTTTTTTCACTGCAGCATATAGAACTGAAATTAAAGTTATTTTAGTAAAAGGTGAGAAGAGTTTTTAGAACACCTTTTATCTGCTAATCAGAGCCTTGCTTCCAGGGTGCCTGTTTTTGTTGGCTGTTGTAAGCATTTCTGAGATTGAAAACTAACTTAAAAAAGGTTTAAAGTTCATATAGTCAGAATTATGACATAAATGCTAATGATTATCAGAAAGGTATTCATCACAGTTTGGCAACTCTTATCTGAGAATAGCATATCTTTTTCCTGGATCATTATTACAGCTAAAGTCTGCCATTTTTATCCTTTCTGTGAATGTCACCCTTCTGAAACCAGAGACAGGACAATGGCACAAACCTATTTTTTCAGGTTTTTTTTCATTTATAGTAAAATCATAAAGATTCAAAAATAGTCATGGTTTTGTTAAACCACTTGTATATATTGTTAAAGATCAGAACACACACACACACAAAAAAAAAAGATCAGAACACTTTGTTGGGCTAACTTAAGTATATTTTAGATTTACCGAGGATGGAAAACATGCCCTACTAGTTTATTTAACTACCCCCACCCAGCAGCCCGCACAGCACTTTACATATTATACAGTATCTGTTCAATGTGTCTGTGGAATAGTTTATTAAATAAAGTATCACAAACATACAGATATAACAAGCCAAAATCTTCCCTCCCCAAATTAATGTAACTTATTTGTCCCAGTAAATATCAGAAATGAAAAGTCCCATTTTTATGCAGATTGGTACCAGGGTTTTCATCACCCTAGACTCATAGCTCCCCAGCCCTAACTGACACAGAAGCCCGCTAAAGCTTTTCAACCAAGACAGCTAAATGCACACACCCACCCGGAGATGCAGCCTGAGCTTCAATAAAAATCTGCCTTGACAGCCCACAGAAATCTATTTGGTCATATTTAAATCCCTGCTGTGGGCTCAAAATCCTGTTGGCTGTTTGGGAGGTAGCAAGGAAACTCAGCCCTTGGCTAGTGTCCCTGAGTAGTTGGCAAAAAGATGAATAGTTGGCAAAAAGATGAATACAATGGATTGCACACAGTTCATACTAAACTAAATGGTGAAGACCATTCCTGATAGAGAAGTTGTAAGTTTGTTGTAGATAGGGATAAAACTCAGCATTTGAAAATACTTTTAAGAAGTCTGGTCCAAATCCATCTTCCCTAGTATAAGAATTTCTTAGAGTATTTTTCACAGATGCTGTTCCTCTTTGCCTGTGACCTGTGAAGGGAGCCCCTTGCAGCTTTCTGAGGCTACGGTTCTCTTATATGGAACCTGAGTGCACTTTCCTGTAATGTACACCCAGTACCCCTGCCCTGCCCTGTGGGCTTACTGAATGCACACTTTCCCCTTTTCTTCGAGGTTACCTCTGTTCAGCATTTAAAGAAAGCCTTCAGGTTGAGAAAAAGTATAGCAGAGAGATAAAGGTCCTGAGCGCCGAGTGACCAGTTTTATCCCTTTGAAATGGAGACGGTTTCCTAGGAGTTGTTACCGGGATTAAACAGAATGATGTGTGTGAAGCAGGCAGTGCCTGGTCCACGGCCACAGTCAGTAGAGGTGACCGCTGGAAGGTCTGCTGTCGCAGGCTGGGAAAGGGAGACAGGCTAGGTGGGGTTTGGACTTGGAGGGCTGTGATGAAGGTTTTGTTTGGGGAGCAGCAGTAAAGAGTGAAAACCTGTTGACCTGCAGGAATAGAGCCAAGAAGAGGCGGGAGGCCATAGTGACCGGTTTTAAGCCTGGTAAAGGATGGCACGGATCACAAAGCAACTTTGTGTCTCATTGAACTTGATATAATGCAGGATTATCTCAAGTGCTTATATTATTAATCGATCCATTTCTCAAGCTCTCAGTATGTACCAACTGTTCTCAATATTAGAAATAACAGTGGTAAATACTGACAGTCTCTAATTTCCTGGGGAGTATGTTTTCTTGGGGAAGAAAACAGAAAAAAAGTAAACAAAAATACAAAGAGAATAATTTAAGGTAGTGATCAGTGCGACACAGGAAGACTAATGCAGAAGTGACTGGTTTTCAGGAAGAGGGGGCTGCCCTGTGGATGATGGTCAAGGTCGGCCTCTTGGAGGAAGTGGACTTGAACTGAGACCTGGAGGATGAAAAGAAGCCAGGGACGCAAGGGTCTGGGAGAGTTTAAGTTCACCAGCCCTGAGGCATGAGTGAGCTTGGTACAATCAGAGAAGACACACAAGGCCAGTCTGGCCAGACATGTGTCTGAGCAGGAACACGGTTTGAGATAGTGAGAGAAAAAGGATGGGGCACAGCGTACAGGGTCATGTGGCCAAAAGAAAGGGATTTGGGTTTCATTCTAAATATACTGGGAACAAGCAGGCCTGTTGGGTAGCGACTGTAAGCAAAGGAGTGACAAGATGGAATTACCGTTTTAAGAAATCACCCTGGGTTCCCCATGGAGAGTAGACTGGAGGGGAGCAGGCAGAGAAGCCCAAAGGTGGTGGCAGTGGTCCAGGCAGGAGAGGACGGTGACTTGGACAAGGGCAGTAGTGGAGAACAGGAGAGAAGTGGTGCATTCTGGGTGTGCTCTGGAATTAGAGCCAGCAGGGCTTGCTGATGGCTGAGGTGCTGGAGAAGGAAAAGACCAGAACTGAGGGTGAGGTCTGTGGCCTGAGCCACTGGCAAGGCGGTCTATCAAGAAGGGGAGGACCAGGAAGGAACAGTTTTTTGGAGTTAGGCCGGGGCAGGAGTTGAGTTCAGAGAAGGCAATGGCACACCACTCCAGTACTCTTGCCTGGAAAACCCCATGGACGGAGGAGCCTGGTGGGCTGCCGTCCATGGGGTCACACAGAATCGGACATGACTGATGCGGCTTAGCAATAACAGCAGCAGCAGCAGCAGCATACAGATCAGGAAATTGAGGGTCAGAGTCGTGAGTGGCTTGCCTCCTACAGCTTAGTGCTGGCAGAGTCAGTTTGGATCCAGATTTCTGATTCCAAGTGCATTGCCCATTCTGTGCCAAGTAAGGTGTCCTCTCTTGATATCCCATTACCACTCTGTCCCCAAGGCTGCCGTGTGTGTGTGTGTGTGTGTGTGTGTGTCCAGTATTTTACCTACTGAGCTCCGAGGGAAGCCTCAGCTTCCCAGGTGGCACAGTGGTAAAGAATTTGCCTGCAGTGCAGGAGCTGTGAGTTTGATCCCCGGGACAGGAAGATCCCCTGGAGAAGGAAATGGCAACCCACTCCATTATTCTTGCCTGGGAAATCCCACAGAGAGAAGAGCCTGGTCATCTACAGTCTGTGAGGTCACAGAGTCTGACACAACTGAGCAACTACACCACCACCACCACCACCACCACACCTGGGAAGCCGAGGTTGCTATATTCCCTGGAATTTTCCCTTGAAGAAGATGCAGCCTTTTCCTGAGACAGAATTCTAATTTTTCTTAATATTATATTTAATATTACCTATTTAAATATTAATTCTAGTATTTCCTTGAGGAGATGGAAAATTCCCTTTCTTCCTGGATAAGCAGCTTTACATAGCACTCCTGTGCCACCAGTCCAAAGGGAATGCTATCCTCACATACCTCATTCCCGAAATGCCTGACAATCCTCCACTTTAAGATATACTTCTGATACAGAGCTATGTTACCAGGTATTCCTGTCTTTTTAAAGTCAACTCATTGTAAAACTCACTGGCCCAGTAGCCTGGCCAGAGACAGTGTTTGGTTAAAATTTCCAAATCTGTCAAGAGTTAGTATGTAGAAGACAAAGAAGATTTTTAATTTGCTTTGTCCACTCTCTTTGTCCCTCCACTTTGTTCACTCTCCTGGTTTGTCTGGCTCGATGTGGTGGTTAGAGCCAGGAGGGCCCTTGAGGGTGGTGACCTGGAGAGGGCTGGAGGGAGCTGACTTGAATATTCATGTGCAGTGGGCACAGCTGGTGGCATCTGTGTGGAGCCTTGCAAGCTACGCAGCCCTCAGCGTGGGGCCCAGAGAGGAGCTGGACAAGGCCTGAGAGAATAACCTGTGAAGGGAATGGAGACTAGTCCACAGTGTCCATTATGCTGTTGCGGCTGTCATGAAATGAGCCGACCAAACTTTCATAGTGTTGTGAGCTTTCAGGGCATTTCTTACGTGTGTCATGTGGTGTCTCCTTCAGTGATTTCCTTCTGTATTGGTCTAGATGCACACCAGCGTAAGAGAACTATTAGTTGAACTAAGCTTTTATTCTTGAAATGTAGAATTTTTTTGGAAGTATTTTTATTTTTATTTTTGGTAGTGTCTCCTGCAAGCTGACACAAGTGCGTTCTCTATGAGAAATTGTAAAGATTGCTTTGACATAGGTCATCTTTATGCCCACCTCTCTCACCCCCTCCATTTAGAGCATTAAATTTGTTAGTCTTGGCATTTAAAAAGCAATGTGGCCCTGCAGACAGCCTGATTTTTGTCTTTTGGTGAAAGTTTACCTTGACAAAGTTGTTATTAGGAATTAGGAAGTCTTTTTTGTATACATACACTGTGTAAATGGCATTTCTGTACCTAATGCCTCTGAAAATATCCTCTCTAACAATTAAAGGAGACTTGAAAGTTTAGTTTCACAGAACATGAGTGTCTATCCTGCTCCAGCCTGATCACTTCAAAGGTGGTGGGATAATTAGTAGCTAAACAAAACACAGCTAAAGAGGTAGCTAAACAGTGGTAGTTACAAGCTCTGTGTTATAAAAGCTCAAGAAGAAGGTTGAAGAGGCCACAGTACATGGGTGAACTGGGACAGAAAAATCAGTTCTGACTAGCTGGGTTCAACATCAGTGCTCTGTGATAAGCAAAGCTTGAATGCAGTTGATTGGACAGAGAAGGCCAGCTGGAGAAGTGAAAGTATTTGATCAGTAGCTGTTTAAAATGTGGCAGACCCAGTCAGCAGCATCACTTCCTGTGACCTGGACCACAGAGGAGGACCAGGCAGAGAGAGCCAAGTGTGGAGGAGAGAGAAAGGATTCAGTAGGAGGAGGGAATTAACGTGAAGCAGCCAGGATTCACTCACAGCACTCTTTGTTTATTTTTTAAACTTTTTACTTTATATTGGAGTATAGCTGACTAACAATGCTATAATAGTGTCAGGTGGACAGCAAAGGGACTCGGCCATACATATACATGTATCTATTCTCCCCCTAAAATACACAACACACTTTTTAGATAAGGGAATTCCAATAGAGTTTTCCAATGAGAAATTCAAAGACTTTTAATGAAGTATATCATCCTCTGGGTCTTTGTGAGGTTCACTGTGCATCTCATCAATAAATGCATAGTGAATGAGCTCTCCCTCAAAAGAACTGGCCCTTGGTCAGAGATCTCTAGAACAGTTCATCCTTTTAGTAATATGCAAACTATTGGGGAAGGTGTGATGAGTTAGTAATAACTTGTATAGCAAAGTTATGAATTTGTTGTATGTTTGTTTATGAAGGAAGGAAAGCTTACTTTAACTTTAAATTCTGGTGGTGGTGGGAAAATATTAGAACCCCAAAGTCTGGATCTCCTTTCCCAAGTGTTCTCAACATCGGGTGCTTCATAGTGAAACTATGACCTGTATAATAGATGCATAATGGTGCTCCACAGGAGAAAGTAGAGCAGACATGGGTCTGGAATGTTCTTCGTGTTTTCTCTTCACGTTCTTCCTTGATCAAATTTATAGATAAGAGTTAAAGACAGGAAGGGGCTTCCTGGTGGCTCAGATGGTGAAGGATCTGCCTGCGATGTGGGAGACCTAGGTTTCATCCCTGGGTTGGGAAGATGTCGTAGAGGAGGGCATGGCAACCCACCACGGCATTCTTGTCCGGAGAATCCCCATGGACAGAGGAGCCTGGTGGGCTTCAGTCCTTGGGGTTGCAGTGAGTCGGACATGACTGAGCGACTAAGCACAGCACACAAAGATAGGAAGGGGCATTCACATAGAGTGCTGGTTGGAGTCATGTTTGGAACTAGAGTTTTTATTAAAGTCAAAATAATGTGTATAAGCCTCTTGAACTTTGGCATAAGTTCTATATGAACAAGATTCATCAAGGGCAAACACTTGTATCTTGAGCCTTGCTTTCTATGATGCTCAGTGCATTTATTAGAAGGGTGAGCAGATTTCCCGCTCAGTTGGGTTTTTGTTTGCTTGTTTTATTGTTTAATCCTTTAACAAAAATTACCTGTCAGCCTAAGGAATTCCCAAGTTAAATTTCATTTCAGTCCTCAGGAAACCAAATTATTATATTTTCAGATTTCCTCTGACTTTTGCTGCCATTCACAATGAGGGAGGAAAAAGTGGACTGCTTTGATGTGGGGGGAAAAAGCAATATATCACTTCTCTCAGAGGACATTTCTCAGTCTCTCATGTGAAAAAGGATTAGCACCTCCAACAAAGGTCCTGGAGATCACAGAATCGGCAGCAGCACCAAACAGTATTCCAAAGCAGAGGAAAAACTGTATTTGAGCAAGAGTGTTTGTCCTGGCAAACAGAAGCTTTTTAATAACTGCAAATCTGAGATAATGGCATACCCTCCTCAGCATCGCCCCCTAAATCCTCAAACAGCCAGTTTAAGTGGAGTGAAGTCAACCTTTGTTTTAAAATAGAAATACAGTCTTATCAAAATGCAGTTTTTTTCCACAGGCTGATTCAGCTTATCTATCTTTGGTTCATAGGGATTATACATTTACGGATAACATTGTTTGGAAGATTCATCTTTGACCCTCTCTTGTTCAACAAAAGTTCCATGATAAGGTCACTTGCCTCCATTTTGCATTAATAAAAATGATTCAGCAACCTGCTAAATTAATTTATTAGATTTTAACTGAATGTCTATTAGAAGAAAAGAAAGTCTCCTCTGATTTCCCAACACATTAAAGAATCCGTATACAGTAAGCATGAAGAGGCAGTGGAAAGTAAGAAAATGTTAAATTTGCGTGTGGCAAAAAATCCAAGAGAAAAAGTTTGTTAAGCAAGGCTGGGCAAAAAGCTTTGCTTTTTCCAGACCTTCACTTGTTATTTCAGTTTTCTATCTTCATGTTTTCTAAAATTGAGAGAATGAAAAGGCTTTGACTTAGAGTAATAATAATACCTTGTACTCATGTAACACTTGAAACCATCTAAAATCCTCTCTGCTAGTCTGAAGCTTCAAAGTCTGGATGTCTTTGGCTCCCTACTTTGCTTGATCCTTTTGAATGAAAGACTCCAGTGGGAGGGGAGAAAGGGGGCTGATGGAGTTAACAGCGTGAGCCCCAAGATAAGGTATACGACACCAGACAGTCCTTCAGAGTTTCCTTCCAAAAAGAAATCCTGGCAACTCTTTAACCTTTGAAATCAAGGTGATTTTTGTCCACATAAACACCTCAGGAAGATTTTATTTAATTTGCTTTTTGAAGAACAAATTTTGGTCTTCAGTCGCTAGCCGGTAACCCTCTGACCTTTTAGTAAATATCCAAGTAAAGCTTTGAAATTAGGGTTTTTAGTGTTTTATGGCCCAGAATAAAAATCTCCAATTCTGTTTCCAAATAGTGTAGCCTCAACACATTTTATTAAGCTCTCGACACATTCAGCCATGTGTATTTTGTAAAGTTCCTATGGTTATTGTTTTACAATAGCTGCTTCCAGAAGCATTGTAAGGGTTTCAATTAATCAGCCCTTTGTGTGCTTCAGACTATGCAAATTTATCACATCAAACCATTCAACTGCTCATGGGAAAGCCGTGTAAAAACTGCATTGTCTTCTAGCGCCTCCTCTCATTGAGAGTGATGTTTTAATAAGAAAGCTAATCAAGTTTTCTTATGCATTATTTATCTGTTAACATGTAAGGAAGAGCCGAATTAAAATTATGTCAACCGGGATATGGCAAGTGATGTGATAGATCTGGAAGCAATTCAACATCAGAACAAAGCTAATATGATTCAACAGTTTTTTTTTTTCTCTTCCCCTCCCCCTCGGGATTATTTAAGGTGGTGGTGTGGAGAATAAAAGAAGGTTAATTCAATAACTGGAAAGGGGGAAAGGAAGAAAGGAGTAACCACCTGTGTTAGCCTTCCCATTTCGACTTAGAGATTTACATTTCTGAATATGTAAAGACTTATCGAGATGAGTTTGTTCAAAGTAGAAACATTTCTTATTGAACACGAACAGTTCGAACTTGAAAGCATTCCTGCTGCTTCTTCGGCCCCATTTAGCACCATATTCATCAGCAGTAAGCTACTCTGCCCTGGAAATCCGCAGCCCAGGTCCTGTGAAGTCCTAAGTTATTAGGAGAGACACCGTCCTGATCGCGTGAAATGATCTGCACAGCCCAGTGGAGGGAGCTGCCTTTCAGCCTCTTAAGCCACAGTTAGTGCCACTGCATCTGCCCCTTCTATCCATTCATTAAGTTGGTCTCCTTTGCCTTGCTAGTTTGCTTCCTGCTGAGAGTAATTAGGTTTCTTATATAATAATAATTCCTTGTGTTTAGCTGCCGCCTTTCTCTGAGGACCTGAAAGTACCTCTCAGACATTAGCTCATCTGTTTTTGTAATACAATTTCCTCATGAGATAGATGCTAATTATTCCCATTCCAAAGACCAAACAACTAAGGCTCCCTGGAACGTGGTGCTTTACCCCCCAGGTAACAATATCGGTTGAATAGCATGGAGACAAAGTAAGATCTCCTGCTTCCTTGATGCCCTGCCCTACGCAGGTCTCAGCATCCAAGGGGTGATGAGCCTTTTATAGATGGCACTCCCCCTGCCCCTGTGTCGAACCTCATTAATACTGGGCTTTGCAGTGATCACACCTTCCCCAAACACCAAGCTTCTTCCTGCACTGTGACCAATAGAGAAGCATGGCAGCATCATTTCACCTTCACTTAGTGCTCAGAGTATGAAACTGTGCAGAATAAATAGCCTTGTCTAACCAGTACCCACAGAGAGTACAGGTTGGCAGTGTAGACTCTGATGGGTGTTATTTCAGCAGGTCGGCTCTGCATCACTTAGAGCATTAGAATGTGGTAAGCTGAACCAGCCCAGGTGTTTTTGTGATCAGCATTCAGCTGGGCTGCTCTGCTCGGGGCAGCTCTGAAGTGGACCCAAGTTCTTGAACCTCTTCATATTCCCACCTCTATCAGCACTTGTCACACAGCCTGTTAATTGAGGAAAATGATTCTCTCTTTTTTTCTCAGAAAATAAAGAGTAAAAATATGTAGCAACCTGAAAGTGGTAAATTTAATCCAAAAGTGTTTATACTTAGAAGGTAGACATGCTGCATAAAATTTTTAAAAATTAAGAAGTGAAGCAGAATGTGATCTTAAGAGGAGACCAGGCTGTCAACAAAAGAGAAAAACCCTTTGCTAGTTGGTTCTCGGCACGTTAAAGTCACACCAAAAATAGCTGTCAGGTTAAAGATGTTATTTCAGTTTTTGTCTTTAGCCAGCTGTTATTTGCTTTTCTGTCTCTGTATGGTAATGTAATGCTTTAGTGTTTTTTCCATATCTTTTTTCTCACTTTCTTACCTTTTCTTTCCCCCCAGCCCCCGTTTGGATTGAAATGGATCCATTACATTAAGACTAGTTTGTGTTTTTTTTTAATCCACAAATGACTTTTGAACAACTGAGTTGCTGTTTATAATTAGAAATACTTTCTAAGAGTGATTTGTCAGATTAACTGGAATTTTGCTGGGTAAACCTATTCTTAAAATGATTTATGTGTTGTTCTGCAAGGCACAGCAATAGAAATACAAATTGGTGTAAGAACCTCCACTATCTGGACCGTGACACAGAGAGCCGTGACAGCGGGTCCCCAGACTTGCCTTTGCCGTGTGGCTTGGCAGTCAGACTTGTAGTTTCTTGAGACTCCCTAAGTTCTTCACCTTTATGACTTGATATTAAGATGGATGGTGACGGAATAATATTTTATTGACTGGGTATCCGTAGACTTTTTCTGCTCTAACTTTCTGTGTTCCAGTTTCTCCTTCTTGTCTGTTTCCATCTGGTAGAAGTTCTATAGTGTCATCTGTGGTCTGATTCTCCCTTGGCCCCTGTGAGTGTGTTAAGTGTTCCAGGCCTGTTAAACTAGTGTATTTGTATTTCACTGCCAGGCAGTTGTGCTATAAACAGTGGGGTTGAGACACCAGCATGAGCCAGGGGATGAAATTTTATTTTAAAATCTGAAATGCTGCGTAAGCATTTAAGGTATGAATCAGTAATTGTTTCACAACAGCTTCCATTAGATATGGTTTATTTGTAGTCCATCCTCTTTTCAAGGATCCAGGAGAGTGTTAACACACTGAAGCGTACTGCATATCATTTACATTTTTAAACTAGCATTAAAGGAGAGTAACTTTAAAGAGTTCTAAATATCGGAGGAGATTTTTATGCCTCTGTTCCTGGAGAAGCCAAAGATTTAATTTTTCATTTGCAAAATAAGAGGAAAAAAAAAAAACCTTCCTGCTTTGATTAAAGATTTGAATAATCCTGAAACAGAAATACCTTAAAAAAAGAAAAAGAACAGTCTGGTCCTAAGATCGAGAACTCTCTCCCCCACCCCCTAATGAATTCAGTAAAATACAAAGTTTAAAAAAATCATCTGTCTCATTTGAGATTCGAGATCATCAAATTCTGTCTAAATATTTTGTTTTAACTCCTAAGCTCATTATGGTTTCTTTGTGTTAACTTGTATTAAAATCTGTCAGCTATGACTGGTCTCATAAGCACAGTCAGCGGACCAGAATAAGTTAATTATTTACTTGTGTCACTAGTGCTCTTCATCTAATGAAATGCACAGCTGTGTTGGATCTGCAGTTGGATGTGTAGCGCGCATTGTTCCGCAAGTCAGCAGAGGGTAGAAGCCGCAATGATGGAGAGCCCTCAGTTCTTTCTGCTGTTCTGGCTTTCTGTGTCGATTTCATGGATCTTTTATCATTCACTTTCACACAAAACAAACAACACAGGCCTGTCTGCTATGGGAACCATCTTGGCATATAAAAGGGTTTTCAGAGCCTAAAGTAATTTTAAGTTAGCGAAGATTTAATTTTTGGCTCACAGGTGCCCTTGATTCAGATGTGGCCCCAGCAGTTCCTATTATGGAATGGAAAAAAAAAAAAATCTGTAAGTGACTTACATAACCAATACTTTTTAAAACTGCAATGTCAGAAAAGGGCTGGTAAGAAAATAACTTCCCAAGAAAGGAAGCTCTCTACCAAATATTAATCAGATCTCAAGCAGAGTTGTTGGAGATTCAGATTTCAGGGGAGGGAGCACTGCTTTCGTTTTAATCACAAAATGAAGTTAAATTTGCTTGATGAAACGTGTCCACTAAGACTGGGAATACAGAATGCAAATCAGGTCTTTCTTTACCCTCCACCAATCTGAGTGTGTCCAGCTTCCGCTGGGGATTCCTGCACCTCCTGCTCCTCACTCCCACCTTCTACCGGGTGAACAGGCAGCTTCCCCCTAGAGCCGACGCCAGCATCCCCCTGTGAACTGCTGCGGAAGGGGGTGCTGAAGCTTTTCTTCAGTTTTGTTTTTAAGGGATGTAGCCAGCCCTTCACCTCCTCACCAGCCAAAGTGACATTCTCACCCAAGCACATCCTGGGACTGGCCTCTGCAGGAATTGCTGTTTTTAACATTTTGTTCACTGCTAAACAATGTTGTTGTCGGTTGCACCTAGATTTACAATTTGATCTCTTTCAGAGTAGATTTCCCAGTAGCCCCAGTGTTTTGTCGGATAATTTCAGTGTAGACAAGATGGATTTTTGGAGAGAAGAAAAGAGAGTCACAGACTCTGCTTGATTTAAATTCTAACACATTGTAGCTGAATTTGCAGTCAAGTGAACTGACTGTTTCTATGCTTGATGTAGGAAAGCATATGTTCTTTATGATAAACAATACAGTTTCAACCAAAAAGCCAAGTAAAGTACCTACATGCTCTGGAATTCAGCTTCATAAACCTAATTACCATTATTGTTGGAAATCTGAGTATTGATAACTGATGTCGAATAGATAAATGGTGCTCTTTTGCTTTATACTTCAGGTCTTGGTGTTTATAACACATCACCAAAAAAAAATCTCTTTTGAAATAGTTTGAGTAATTATGTAGAAACCAAACTGAGGAAAGAAACGTTTCTTTGAGGACAGTTTCTTTTTAATAGATGGAGATGTTTGATAGCTGCATGTACAAAGGAAAATAAATTTCATATTTTGAAATATTAAAGCACACCTGTGGCGGATTCATGTCAATGTATGGCAAAACCAATACAGTACTGTAAAGTAAAATAAAAAATTTTAAAAAAGCATTTTTTCTTGCTCCAATGCCATTGTACACTAGCTTTCTAATTCTGAATTTTGTAGATTGTGGTTAGCAATCTAAATTGTACTCTTGTATTCCTCCTATCAAGAAGTCAGAGGAATTTAAAATTATTTAAGTGGTAAGATTTTATAAGTTAGATTTTTAACTCTACAGGTTAGAATAATATTTAGGGAGTAATAAAGTACAACCAATTTAAGAGACCATCAGTAGAGTGCAGAGAGTTGGTGGGGTTTTGTTTTGTTTTCATGCTTAGAATTTCATGTCGAACTCTAGCCTTTTCTTCCAAGAATAATTTGGCATTTAATTTTCTTGTTCAACTTCACACTTCAGTCTGAGGTCCCTTTTCTGATGCGCTGTCAACTATAGGAATTACAATTCCTTAGGGCAGCTTAGGGAAAGCCAGGGGAGCCGGGGCAGAAACTGTGGGTAGACCATCAGCACATCGGCCACGCACAAGTACTCCTTGTCCCAGGTTTTAAAACCACAATTTAAACACACCCCTCGCTCA
The DNA here is from genome assembly GCF_014754425.2 of Oryx dammah. Classification (NCBI taxonomy): domain Eukaryota; kingdom Metazoa; phylum Chordata; class Mammalia; order Artiodactyla; family Bovidae; genus Oryx; species Oryx dammah. The sequence goes on along the minus strand of NW_024070213.1, from coordinate 48,530,263 downwards.
GTCAGCTCTCTGTGTTTGGTGGTCAGAGAACTCGCATTCCTGGGACCTGGGTACGGCACATCAGAAGCTGGGTGACGCAGAGCGAGGCCGCTGCTGACCTGCAGCTTCAGGGCTCCTGACGGGGCCAGGACTGCTTTCCCCTCTCCGTAGCTGGAGAGGCTGGGCCGGCAGCCAATGGCACGCTGTGTGTTGTGCCAGAAGGCCAGTCCGCAGGCTGCAGGGCCTTCCAGCCGGGACAGTTGTTTCGAACTGTTTGTCTAGCAGGGCGGTTGGAAATTGCTTTTGTTAACTCCTGATAGAGACCACAGAGAAGGTTTGAGAGCAGCAGAGATAGAAATGGCAATGAGGAGATCTCAGTTCAGTTCTGTGTTCTTCCTTCCTGCCGACTGGCTGTACAAGACCCAAAATCTTCTCTCCCCCAGGTGTCTGCGGCTTGATCGTCCCTCAGGAAGACATGCCATTCTGTGACTCTGGCATTTGTCCGGACATCATCATGAACCCCCATGGCTTCCCATCTCGAATGACGGTCAGTCCGTTTTTCAGAGATGCTGCTTTTAAGGAAGAGCGCAAGGCAGTTGGAGGAGACGGGACCCTGAAACTGATTTTTAGAAAAGGCCCTTTGAGCAAAAATAAGTTCCTGACCAGGTGGGCTGATCTAACAAGGGGAGGCGGAGAGGTTTGGGCTGTTCTTCAGTGGAAGTCTTCGAAGTGATGAAGTTACTCCCCAGCAAAAGACTCCGTCATCTCAAACCTAATGCGTCTGCCTCTCCGTGGTTGTCATTGGTCAGCCTGCCTCCACTACTGACCAGCCTTGGGACTTCAGAGTCACTTAACCCCTTGTTCTTCAGTTTCCTCGTGTGCAAACAGAGGGAGATAATAGTATCTATCCCATTGGGGTTTTGGAGGCATAAACTTAGGTCACAGTAAGAGAGGGTAAATATTTGCTGCTCTTAATTTGTCACTCTTATTAAGACTAATAGTCTCATAATCTTTGGGGGAAAGTGAGGCCAGAGCTAAATAAACCAACAGAATTCCTGCACCACAGGAAGGTCCTTACTTAAATCTTTTTACATCACGCAGGTGGGAAAGCTAATCGAGCTGTTGGCAGGCAAGGCCGGCGTGTTAGATGGTAGATTCCACTACGGCACCGCATTTGGAGGCAGTAAAGTGAAGGATGTGTGTGAGGACCTCGTCCGCCACGGTTATAACTACTTAGGGAAAGACTACGTTACATCTGGCATCACAGGGTGAGTGTGTGTTTAGACATCTTAAAGGAAAAGTATGATTTTATTAAAGTAAAAGTCTGATAAGACTTAAGAGCCCTTAAAATATACAGCTGGACTTTTTTAAGAAATCTGAAACAAGAAAATCAGGTTGGTGGTGGATTGTGGCCGCTAAGCTCTGGTGGTCATGCATGACTTTGCAGCATGTGGGTCTCACATCAGCACTCTGTATACTGTTCCTGATGTTGTATATGAATTATATCCCAGTTAAACTGGGGAAGCGGAGAGAAGAAAAGCCCGAATTTAGAAAACTAGGGCTTCCTGGGTGGCTCAGTGGTAAAGAATTTGCCTGCCAATGCAAGAGACACAGATTTGATCCCTGATCAGGGAAGATCCCACAGGCCTCGGAGCAACTAAGCCCGTGTGCCACTACTATTGAGCCTGTGCTCTAGATCCCGGAAACTGCAGCTGCTGAGCCCACGTGCCACAGTTACTGAAGCCTGTGCACGTAGAGCCTGTGCTCTGCAATAAGAGAAGCCTGCCCACTGCAGGAAAGAGTAGCCCCTGCCTGCTTGCTGCACTAGAGAAAAGCCTACATAGCAACACAGATCCAGCACAGCCAAAAATATAAACAAATAAATAAATGGTTTTTAATTAGAAAACTGATAAATTCAGGAATGCTGTTTTGCTGAGGAGGTTCTCATTTAAAAAGTAGAAAAGATCTTATTTACTAGGATTACTACACAACTTTTAAAGAACACATCAATTGTGTATAATTCAAAGTCTCTTAACTGTTGGCCTTTCTCTGTACTTCTGTGATGAATTTCAGGTATTTTGTGCTCTGACAGATAGCCTGAGGCCTAATGTTTGCACATTCATTCACCAACAGCGTGTTAAACACCTAAGTATATAACAGTGAACAGAATAGACATGGTCCCTGGCCTGTGTGTCTGACCATTGAGATTTGTTACTAGACATTAAAAGATATAGATTACTTTCTCAGATGATCTACCCAGACTGTAGTAATGTGAATTTCTTTAGGTGTATCATGGTTGAGCTATTATAGAAAATCACATTACAGGAAAAGAGTGATGGTCCATTTCAAAAATGATTCAGTGAAATAGCTAAGGTCCATTTCAAAAGAAAAGTTGTCATTGCTCAACTGATCATTTTACTCTTTGCTCCTCATCCAGAAATAATGCAGTAGTTGACCAGAAGGTGTGCAGAACTGGTGACTCAATTTGGCAGACCTTATGAACATAATTTTACTGGAAGATTTGAATGGGTTGTGCTCTGCTTCCTGTGAACAAAACTGTAGACTATGTCTACACCACCTTCTGCAGTGCCTCCAGCCAAGCCATTCATCTCAGTGGCAAAGTTTGAGAAACACTGTTTTAGCTTGTTAGTTGAAAGTTCTACACAGGACTTAGAAACATATTCACCCACCAGCTTTCATCTCTTGTCACATTTCTGAGCATAGTTAGGAGGAAAGATTGCATATGGCTTTATTCAGTTAATGATAGAATGGCATTAGGTGCCAGAGTTCCAGAAATTCTACCATGAAGAGCCATACAATGGAGAAATAGAATCATTTATTATTAAAAGCTGGAAAGAAAGGGGGTCAGTGTGACCCCCTTGTACAACTAAGAAAACTGAGATAGAGAGATCACGCAATTACTTTGTGACAGGCCTAGGATGAGAATAGTGTCTCCTGACACCCTGTCCATTGAGCCTTTCACTCTACTGTGTCTTCCAAGAATCTGGCTCTTCTTAAGCCAGCAGAATGGCTTGATAGAGGCAAAAGTCTTTGCTAGTGATGCTGAAAGCATTGTAAGATGTGTACCACGCAAACAAGGGCAGGTGCTTTTGTGTCCTCTCTGCTGTGTCTGTTGCCTTCTTTGTCTTTCCACTCTTGCATCAGGCTGTGGCCCAAAATTTACTTAGTAGGGAAAGCTCTGGATTTGAGTCACTGTACCACTCACCAGCTCTTATTTAGCCCTGTGTGCCTATTTCTTCATCTTAAACATAGGGAAGACAGTCTGTCCCTCCCTGGACTGAGTTATGGACTAAGTCATGAGTTAGATGGCACATATTAGATGCTTCCTTTCTTTTGAGGAAGAAGTTCTGGGGCAGTTAAACATGTTTTTAAACGCATCTTTCTGGCTGCTCTTGCTCCAAACTGAAGAAAAAAAGCTCTCTACTGCCAAAGCATTTAAATATTCACTCTCTTTTGAAACTCTTAGTACACCTTTTCTAAAGGGTGCGTCAGCTATGTGACAGATGTTGACCAAGTACCAGTTGTATGCCAGGCAGAGTCATTAGTGCGGGGACCACTGTGACAAGGAGATGAAGTGCTTATCCTGCAGAGTTCACTTCTCCTGGGGAAAAGAGGCAATAATTGAGAAATAACAAATGTGTCTTTTAATACCAAACAGTGACAAATACTCTGAACAAAATATAACCTAGGTGAGAGCTGAGACAGTGCACTGGCACTGTGACGCTGGGTGCAACGGGGACCCTGTCAGGGTACATCTCTCTGAAGAGGTGGAGTATTTTGACAGAGCCACATGAACACCTGCTGAAAGAGTGTTTCAGGCAGAGGGGACAGTGAGTGCAAAGGCCCTGAAGTAGACTGGCATGCTACATTTGCAGAGCAGTGAAGAAGCCAGTGTTGCTGAAGTAGAGTTGCGTGGTGAGGAGAGGGAATAGAAAATGAGTCAGGTGGACAGGAACCAGCTTGTGTTAGACCTTGTGGCCATGATACACGGTTTGGGTGATGCAGATTCTGAATGTAATGGGAAACCACTGGGAATTTAGAGCAGAAGGGCCACCTGCTGTGAGCTCTGTTTTAGAAGGAACCGTTCTGACTTACTCTGTAAAGAATAGACTGTTAAGAGATAAGAGGAGAAGCAGAAAGGCAGATCAGAGGATTGTCTGCAGCGGTCCAAGCGAGAAAGGAGGGTGACTTGACAAGGTGGCAATGGTGAAAGAGGGGCTGTCCTATATACACGCTTTCACAGCCTGTTTACATTGTTTTCACTATTATTTTTAATTGAATGGAAGACTCTTTTAATTTTACAGTGCTTTGTGATTTTCAAAAGTTTCATACATGGTTTCATGAGTCAGTTCAGTCGCTCAGTCGTGTCCGACTCATTGCGACCCCATGAATCACAGCACGCCAGGCCTCTGTGTCCATCACCATCTCCGGGAGTCCACTCAAACTCACGTCCATTGAGTCGGTGATGCCGTCCAGCCATCTCATCCTCTGTCGTCCCCTTCTCCTCCTGCCGCCAATCCCTCCCAGCGTCAGAGTCTTTTCCAATGAGTCAACTCTTCGCATCAGGTGGCCAAAGTACTGGAGTTTCAGCTTCAACATCAGTCCTTCCAAAGAAATCCCAGGGCTGATCTCCTTCAGAATGGACTGGTTGGATCTCCTTGCAATCCAAGGGACTCTCAAGAGTCTTCTCCAACACCATAATTCAAAAGCATCAATTCTTCAGTGCTCAGCTTTCTTCACAGTCCAACTCTTACATCCATACATGACCACTGGAAAAACCATAGCCTTGACTAGACTTTGTTGGCAAAGTAATGTCTCTGCTTTTGAATATGCTATCTAGGTTGGTCATAACTTTTCTTCCAAGGAGTAAGCATCTTTTAATATCATGGCTGCAGTCACCATCTGCAGTGATTTTGGAGCCTCCCAAAATAAAGTCTGACACTGTTTCTACTATTTCCCCATCTATTTCCCATGAAGTAATGGGACCAGATGCCATGATCTTTGTTTTCTGAATGTTGAACTTTAAGCCAACTTTTTCACTCTCCTCTTTCACTTTCATCAAGAGGCTTTTCAGTTCCTCTTCACTTTCTGCCATAAGGGTGGTGTCATCTGCATATCTGAGGTTATTAATATTTCTCCCAGAAATCTTGATTCCAGCTTGTGCTTCTTCCAGCCCAGCATTTCTCATGATGTACTCTGCATACAAATTAAATAAGTAGGGTGACAATATCCAGCCTTGACGTACTCCTTTTCCTATTTGGAACCAGTCTGTTGTTCCATGTCCATTTCTAACTGTTGCTTCCTGACCTGCATACAGGCTTCTCAAGAGGCAGGTCAGGTGGTCTGGTATTCCCATCTCTTTCAGAATTTTTCACAGTTGATTGTGATCCACACAGTCAAAGGCTTTGGCATAGTCAATAAAGCAGAAATAGATGTTTTTCTGAAACTCTCTAGCTTTTTCGATGATCCAGCAGATGTTTGCAATTTGATCTCTGGTTCCTCTGCCTTTTCTAAAACCAACATGGTTTCATATAATCCCATAATAACCCTTTTTCTCCTACCCCTATACTGCCTCTCTCTCTTCCCTCTCCCCACTGGTAACCAATAGTTTGTTCTTTATGAGTCTGGTTCTTTTTTGTTTTATTTACTAATTTGCTGTAATTTTTAGATTCCACATATAAGTGATATCATCTGGTATTAGACTTTCTCTGGCTTTTTCACTTAGCACAAGGCCCTGCAAGTGCACCTGTGTTGCTGCAAATGGCAAAATGTCATTCTTCTTTATGCCTGAGTAGCATTCCATCAGATAGATATACCACATCTTCTTTATCCACTCATCTGTTGATGGACACTTAGATTGCTTCCATACCTTGTGCTTGTAAATAATTTTAAAATGTATGGAAACACAAAAGACCCCAAAGAGCCAAAACAATCTTGAGAAAGAAGAGTAGAGCTGGAGGAATCACTCTCCCTAACTTCAGACTGTACTACAAAGCTATAGTAATCAAAACAGTATGGTACTGGCATTAAAACAAACAGATCAATGGAACAGGATAGAAATCCCAGAAATAAGCCCACACACTATGGTTAATTAATCTGTGACAAAGGAGGCAAGAATATACAGTGGAGAAAAGACAGTCTTTTCGATGAGTGGTGCTGGGAAAACTGGACAGCTACATGTAAAAGAATGAAATTAGAACAAACTCTAACACCATACACAAAAACAAACTTAAAATGGATGAAAGACTTAAATGCAGGACTGGATACTATAAAACTTCAAGAGAAAAACATAGGCAGAATACTCTTTGACATAAATTGCAGCAATATTTTTTTTAATCCATCTCCTAAAGCAAAGGATACAAAAGCAAAAATAAGCAAATGGGACCTAATTAAACTGAAAAGCTTTTGCACAGCAAAAGAAACATCAATAAAACAAAAGATAATCTAATGAATGGGAGAAGATATTTGCAAATGATAAGGGTAATCAGTGGATGGGGTTAATATCCAATACATAAAAACAGCTCATATGGCTCAACATTAAAAAAACAAAAACCGAATTAAAAACTGGATAGAAGAACTGAATAGACTTTCTCCAAAGAGGACGTGCAGATGGCCAATAGGCACATGAAAAGATACTCAGCATTGCTAGTTATCGGAAATGCAGATCAAAACCACAGTGAGATACCACCTCACACCAGTCAGAATGGCTGTCATCAAAAAGAACAAAAATAACAAACGTTGGAGAGGATGTGGAGAAAAGGGAGCCCTTGTACACTGTTGGTGGGAATGTAAATTTGTGCAGCCACTGTAGAAACAGTATGGACATTTCTGAGAAAGCAAAAAATAAAAACTACCATATGACTCAGGAATTCCATTCCAGGTTGTATATCCAACAAAACCAAAAACACTAATTTGAAAAGATACATGCACACAGTATTCATAAATTTTTATTTCTAATTGAACAGTATATCTTTTATTGTATCTGTGGTACTTTTATATTTTCAGTTCTCGCATTTTGTTTACTGCAGTCTGAAAGTCACTCTCTCGCCCATTCATTCAGTCATAAATTCATTCAAAAAACAGATTAGGACCTGCTGGTGATGAGTCCTAAAAAAGGTTGTCTCTTGTTATCCCAAACTTAGTTCCTTAACCTAAGACTCTGACCTTTCTTGCAGTGAGCCCTTGGAAGCATACATCTATTTTGGCCCTGTGTACTATCAGAAACTGAAACACATGGTGCTTGATAAGATGCATGCCCGGGCCCGGGGACCACGAGCTGTCCTTACCAGGTAAGAGAAGAGCATTTATAATGCAGTCAAGTCTACGGTGCATTTCTCGGATGTAGCAGTAGGCAGATGTCAAAATTTAGGGTGTTAGGTAGGCATCAACAAAAATCACATGTCTGATTAACATGAGAAAATAGCCACCAATTGAAAATCAGTTCATAGGTAAGCAAACCCATGGAAGGTCTTGCCAATAGTCTCCTAACAAAGTCATTTATCCTGCACCAGTTGGGGCTTGGGTCCCTAACCTTTTAAAGTATTCTCAAGCCCAGCAGATACGTAAACCACAGGGAATCCATTTAGGGGGCCAATAGGGGGCCAGTTCTCATACAAGAAGGAACGGCCTGAGTGGGACACACAGAACCTTCCCAGTCTCTGGGGAACTTCCCATCTGGCTCAGGAACTCCATCCTTCCAGGGGATTCCTTATCTATTCCAAATTTTGTAGAAAACTCTCTCTGCTTCTTCCCATGTTTAATTTATATCTTAACAGTAAAGCTCCTCTCTGGAGCCCTGGCAATAGCTATTGGGGACCCAGGTTAAGTTTTTCTATTTTTAAATAACAGAGAACTGAGACATCTTTGAAAATACTCAAAAGACTTTTTCCCCTGGTTTGAGGACTGTACTATGCTGATGATGATGATAGTGATGGTGATAGTAATGCTAGCACTGCTGTTTTATGTGATTATATGTTAACTTATTGTTATATCACAGAAGATTGTGTAATTATTATTTCCATCTAATAATAATATTAGCAGCCACTCGGGTTATGTCTCTTCTCATTGAAGGCTCTTTGGGCTAGATTGTCTCACATGCATTTTTACAAATGAGACTGAGAGGCTGAGCAGCGTGCTTTTGCTCACTGTCTACAAGCAGTTTGACAGATACCATACAATATCACTTACATGTGGAATCTAGGAAAGTGGTATAGATGGGCTTATTTACAAAGCAGAAGCAGAGTCATAGATGTAGAGAACAAATGTATGGATACCAAGGAAGGAGAGGGTGGGATGAATTGGGAGATTGGGATTGATGTATATACACTACTATGTCTAAAATAAATAACTGATGAGAACCTACTGTATCACACAAGGATCTCTGTTCAGTGATCTGTGGTGACCTAACTGGAAAGGAAATCCGAAAAAAAGTGGACGTAGGTATATATATAGCTGATTCACTTTGCTGTACAGCAGAAACAACACAACATTATAAAGCAACTATACACCAATAGAAAATTAATTTTAAGAAATAGAAGCAGTTTGAATCCAGGTGAGCCCTGCTCTGTAGCTTTGTGCTTTTAGCCAGCATGTGATGCTGCCTCTTTGTTTAGTACAAACACATTTGTCTGACTTGTTCCAAAGGCAGCCCACTGAAGGTCGATCTCGCGATGGTGGTTTGCGTCTTGGAGAAATGGAACGTGACTGTTTAATCGGTTATGGAGCCAGTATGCTTTTACTAGAGAGACTAATGATTTCAAGTGATGCCTTTGAGGTTGATGTCTGTGGGCAGTGCGGACTTCTGGGGTACTCCGGCTGGTAAGTGGATACCACATGTCTCTCGCACCACATCCCGTGCCTCTTAAATCACAGCTCAGTGTTTCACCCTGCATCCTCCCCACATATTCTCCAGCCTTCCCTCTCCAGACATTCTGGAATTCAGGATTCTGTATGTACATGCTTAGTTTGTCTGCCTAATGTTCTGCTCTCTACGACCACTACAGTTTAAACTCCCAAGGAGAATTTGTCTTCTTTTTAATGTTATCTCAAGTACCTTTTATAACACTATTCATCTGTAAATACTAGCAGATTCAGAATTATAGCATATTTTAACTAGTATCCTTCAATAGAAGACCGTGTCAAATGCCCTTGTTTAACGTCAAACCCAAGGAACCAGGTATGTTGCCCCAGCTCTTATAGCAAGTTGGTGAGAGAGCCGGGACCTTGTCTGTACCCTCTCTACTTTACATTTGGCCTGTGAATTCCCTGAAGTCAGAGACCACGTCTATCTCAGTTTTTCACTCAACAGACATTGAGTAAGAATCAGCTACATGCCAGACACTGTTCTAGGCCCCAGAGGTATGGTGGTGAATCAGATGAATGGCTGCTCAGAGGGAGCTTGTCTTCTAGCTCATTCTAACTCCTCTCTGTCTCGTCTACCTCTGCTTCTCCAGCCTGGGACCTTTCTGATGCTAAATAAAATATAATTGCTTAGGATTATCCATAGGTAAATTGCATAATTCATAAACTTTGTAATTTCTGTGTCGAGTTCAGTACACAGGCCAGTTAAAAGATGATACTCCGTATTTTTTGTTTGTGCTTTTTTTCCTCCTGGTACTGGTTCTACTCTACCACTGAAGAACAGGTGCTCTCCTTAGCTTAGTCGTGATCCAGAGCCCTGAAATACCCCTGTAGGCAGGAGGGCCAGCAGTTTCCTGGTGTTTACTCACTCTTCTGCCAGAGATGAGGTCTAGCAAGGTATAAAACCAATGCTGTGAGAGAGGAAATAGCCTCAACTCCCTCACCCACCTTCCCAGAGTCTCTTTCCCCACTGAGTCCCCCTTCAGAGTCTCCTTCCAGAAAGAGCCCCAACTTTTTGCCATCTGTCACTGCCAGTTTCTTGGTGAATGAAAGCAAATCAAGAGTTGGAATGAATGAACTTCTTTGAACACAGTGTATATACTTTGCTAGTTACACAACAAAACCCTTTAGCCAATTATCTTATGATTTTTTTTTTTTTTTGGTGTAAAATAGTTGAGAAGGAGTCATCTGTTTCTTCTTATCCGTGAAGAAATCACTTCATATTAAAAACCCAACACAAGAGGTGGCTGTTAGCACTTTGTTCCTTTCACACGATGGCAGAGAGGAGGCGACAGTATTCTAAGCATAAGCCTGCGTTGCTCTATCAGTGACATGGGAGGGGGTGTTTCAATTCTGGGATATCTACTTGTCTTTTGAAATGCATATTGAGTTTACTTTTTATTGTTCTGGCTGTGTAACACACCACAAAATGTGTAATAGCGAGATGCCTGGAACTAGTTTCACTATGCTTAAGTCTTCTAATTTGGTGCGACGATTTTTTTTTTTTAAAGCTTAAACTACAAGCATGTATTTCTCACATATATGGAGGCAGGGAAGTTCAAGATCAAGGGATCAGTAGATGTGCTGTCTGGAGAAGGCCTACCTCCTGGTTCATAGACAGCCATCCTCTGGCACAAGGATCTCAAAGTAATTTATTTTGAACAGATGGTGCAGAGGAATCATTTTATTAAGAACAGGGATCATGAGACTTCAGAGTTTCCTTTTCTTCTCCATTCTCCCCACATTCCCTCCTGTGCTTCCCACTCAAAGAAGAAAGAGAGAGTGTGTGTGTGACAGAGAAGAGAGACAGCAGAAAAGAACGGAAGCAGTAGATGAACTTCATTCACATACTTTGAAAACCTTCCACTAAATACTCAGGGAAACTCACAAGCTGTGGTTGATCTCCTCGTTCTTCTGTTAAATTCTCTTCTCCTTTGCTGCTGATCGTTTGATGGCAGTGCTTGATTTTGAAGCTTATGTGTTCAATGTGTATTGTATTTAAAATCCCTTGAAAGAGGACAACTCAGGTTATACAGTTTAAGGGTCTTTACTGTAATTAAACAGACATGGATATACCATAGGTCTGATTTTGAGTGGCCTGTGGCCACTCAACCCTTGTTGCCAACATAAAAAAATAAAACCTTCACCCACTCTGGGAGTCTGGCACCCTCCTTGCGCTGCTTCCTAGCAGAGGGGCCTAATGATGCTGTCATTTTCCCGTCCTTACCTGATCAGGCGCACTGGGTTGTGTGGGGAGGGAGCACGGGCATTTGTTGGAGGAAGTCGCTCTTTAATGAACAGCACAATGGAAGCTGAGTAATTAGAGCAGTTCAGAACCTTGAAACTGGCCTTTTGTCAGTGATTTGCACATTAGTAAGGCATTGCTATGGGGATGTTTACAGCAAGACTGTTGTTCTGCAGAAGACAGGAGGGCGTAAGTCACAAAAGAGAGGAAAACTGCCGAGAAAAGAAAATCCCTATTCGGATAATTAGCTTGTAGAGGATATTTTACTGGACAGTCATTCCTCATGTGGAGCCGCAGCCTCCTTCTTCCACGGCCTTCGCCTTAAAAAATCAGTGTCTTTTCTTGTTGTTTGGGTCAGGTCTCTTTCAGAAATAGGGTAAAACATTATATATTTTTATTTATGTGTATTTTATCTGTATATATGTGCATGTTTTATCTGTATATATTTATGCATATATATATGTGCACTGGAACATCTTAAATGATGAGAAATATTTAATAGAGATTAGTGGACTTTCTGGATTATGAATCAGCACATATGGAAACTTGAAACAGATGAGCTTGGATTGAAGTCACAGGGTAATATACTGGTCAGGAGAATCAGCAAGACATTCCCCCAGTTAAATCCATTTCTCCAGTTTAATTAAAGCATGAACATGATTCCTGAATAAATTAGATCAACCCAAGCACGTTTAAAAACATAATTCATAAACTTAATGCATTAATGAGGTCTTTAGTCTTTTAGGAAAAAGTCATCCATAATGTTCCTACTATTAGTGTTGGTGGAATCAGATCTCCAAAGTGCTTGCTAAGGTCTCTGCAGGTCCCCTGGTGGGGACCCAGGCATGGGTCCATCGTGGCTTGTCCTTTTTCCCTCCACCTCTCCTTGGAAAGTTCATATCTGCATAGTCACCCACCATCTCGTTCAAATTCTCAGCCTTAATGCTTTGCTTTTCTAAAATTAATAAAGCTTTATTTTACTGATGGCAAAAATGACCCCTGAATATTTTTATTATATTCAGTTATAAAAAATACATATATATAGAAAAAATACAAATTGTCACGTTTGTGACAATACAAATTCCTGCCACCCACAGATGACCACTAATTTTAGTGATCCTTTGGGGACATTTCTGTTTGCCAGTCGTTCTGTGGTTTAGTTGCTAACTCGTGTCCAACTCATGGACTGTAGCCCACCAGGCTCTTCTGTCCATGGGATTCTCTAGGCAAGAATACTGGAGTGGGTTGCCATTTCCTTCTCCAAATAGTCTGTGCCCTTTTTTACTTTAAATCATGAACCCCTTGGAGATTCTGATAATAGCATAAAAATAAAATTATATACACCAGAAAATCTGGTTACAGATGATTTTGGAAGCTTCATACATTTACTGAAACCCGTCTGAGAACTCCCCAGGTAATCATGCTGTTGAGTAGACTGCTCTTTCACTCCACATTGTGTCCTGGACACCTTTACATTTCACTAATCTGGGTCTGGCTGCACAGGGTTCTTCTGCATAAATGTCCTGTAATAACAGAACCAGTAATTTATTGGACATGTGAGTTCTAGCTTTATGCCGTTAAAACCAGTTTGACCATGAACATTCTTGTGCCACTTTTGTGGTTACTCAGTGAAATGACACACCCTCTACATGTGTAACACACATTGTCTTACTGCTCTGGTCTGCCAATCACTAAGGAGTCTCCCTCCAGCCACCAGTCAGCACTGACTCTTCTAAGCCATGGTTGCTGTCCCTCCTACATTCATTTTGCACCCTGTTACCTGGGAGGATCCAGTTTTCTACCTGTTAAGTTTCAGGATATATACTGGAAATCTATTGTCCCAGGTACCCCAGACCCTTGAGATATAGGATGAGGTCCTATTTTGGTCTGAAACCTAAGAGAATAATTCAGCTTCTCCCCTGGGACCCTTCTTCCGTTGTAGCCATTGATTAAAATCTAGGTTCAGTTCACTGGCTTTTCCTGAAGGAAGAGAAAAGAAAACTAATTGAAAGAGCAGATACGTTGGCTCGGACTGGGTGCTGTTGTGAGGATAAAATGGGAATACATGAACACACACAGGAATCAGTGCATTGTGAGTGCAGTGGCCTCCAGGACTAAGGGAAATATCTATGCTTGAAGAGCACTGGAAAAATAAGTAGCATTTGACTGGATACCACCTTCCTGTATGAAAGTCTTCTCTTGCCCATCACACTTCAAGCATTTCAGTGACAGAAAGCAAATTGAGCATCTTGTCTAGAATTGTATAGAGCAGTAGTAGCTTTTCAACTACAGGGATAGGGACTAAATTGTTTTGAAATTCTTTCAATAACAAAGACTAAATCTGAGTAACTTTCAGATAAAGTTCAGATTTCTGGGCCTCATTCAAAACAACTATATAGGCAGATATTTTGCATTTTAAAGAGAAAGGTCTAGAAGTGTGGATGCAACTGATTAAAAGTATGTGCTTTTAAAACTGGGGGAGTGGTATTTGGTTTGTTTTTTTCTTTTCCTGCCTTGGATGCTTCTTTTTATTCCTGGGGTGTATACATACATATTTGGAGAAGGAAATGGCAACCCACTCAAGTATTCTTGCCCAGAGAATTTCATGGATAGAGGAGCCTGGTGGGCTACAGCCCATGGGGTCACAGAGAGTCGGACACCACTGAGTGGCTCACACTTTCACTTTCATACATACATATTTGATAGTGTGAATGAACACTGAGGACTAGGAAACGAGCGAACTCAATAGGATGGTCATGGAATGGTGCAGAGCGCATCTTCCCTTCTTTCACGCTGCCTCCACCCCTGTTGCTGTCCCTCTAACGCAGCTAACTTGGGTTTCAGGTGCCACTTCTGCAAGTCATCCTGCCACGTGTCCTCCCTGCGCATCCCGTACGCCTGCAAGCTGCTCTTCCAGGAACTGCAGTCCATGAACATCATCCCCAGACTGAAACTGTCCAAATACAATGAGTAAGGATGGAGCAGATGGTTATTTAAAAAGAACGGTCGATATGTCCAACGCAGTGGAAAGCAGAAGAGATGAGGACCACCTCTACTCTGGGGAGTTCAAACATCCTTTGAATTGTTCTCTCTCTTAAAAAAAACAAACCACATAGTTGATGGAGAGGATTTTTATACATTGGGAGACTTGGCTAAACAACCTCCATCAACGAGCCTCATGCCATGGGAGAGGTACCAATGATACAAACTCTAGTGAAGTCTCTTGTCCATATACCAAATGTGATTCACAAGTGGATGTGAACTAAAAGATAAACTTTTATTTATGGCCTGGTATCTTGAAATTTACTCATTAGAAAGACCTTCCTTCTTAAGAAAATAATGTTTAGGGTCAAAGAAAACTCAAGATTCTTAGGAACAGGAACAATCTGAATTGGTTGACTCCTTTGTCTGGGAGGCTGTTCTGAGCTGTGTCTATAGGAAAGACAACAGCAGGAAGCTGAGAGGATAAGCGGGGTCTTTCTTATCTGGTGCAGGGGATAAATTTCCCCAATAATTGAATCTTGTCTTTATACACTCAACTTTTTAATTCTATTAATAAATGTCTTCCTACCCTCTTAAGTTTACCAAGGATGTCACCTTTTCTTAAGAACTAACTGCTACTCTTCTGAACCACCATGATCATATGCAATAACATTTGTTGAGTATCTGAAAATAATTCCATGGATGCTTTGTAAAGTTTTACATCCCTTCCATTCCTGCCTGGATGTTTAGTTGTTCATTTGGTTTTTAATCTTTTAATCGGACAGCACTCTTCATCCGATTCTATAATAGGTTGTTCTTAATTGCTCTGCCCTGAAGCCAGATAAATATTTGTGTTAGGGATTGTTTGTAAGTCAGAAAAGCTTTGAGTAATGGTCTTAGGTCGGGTCCCCAGCATGTCACATTCAACCTGTGCCACAGAATATTAATAGGTGTTCTAGAATCAAGGTCCAGTGTCAAATAAGGTTGAGAAACAGGATGTATCCACGTTAAACTACCACAGACTTGTTCAGAGGCTTTACCAAGCTACTGTGCTGGGACCTCTGAAAGAGGGAGCCAGGCTAGTCACTGACATGGGAAGCCAACCTCGACAGTCTCACGCAGGTCCTGGAGGTTTCTCAGGATGGACTGCAGGGGAGCAGACCTTCTCCAGCCGTCTCCACGTGTCTCTGTTCCCTTCAGGGACTGGGTAGGATTTACAAAGGCAGAGGGGTTTGCATGCCCAGATCTCTTGCTTCAGCTGGTGGTTCCTTCTTTGCGTCTGGCTTTGTTGTTCTCAAGAGTGTTGGTGCCTGAAGATGACTCTACCAGATTGAATGTGTATGTCCTGCATTTCGTGGGCCGTTTAAGGAGCTTTGTATAGTAACTTTGACTATTGCCTGTTACACGACAAGCCACTATCAACTCTGCTAAAGATGCCGTAGCCCTGCCCCATGAGGCATGCCACGACAGTGACCCCTGGGAGGAGCTGCCAGTGTGCAGGGTGCTGGCGTGAGGGCTCCATCACATCCCCATTGTGAGACCCTGTACTGAGGATAGAAGGGGCAGGACATGACTGCTGCCCCCTAGGGGCCCCGAGCCCAGTGGGGGAGACCAGACGCCACTAGTCATGGGTCACTGCCCGTCAACCAGTGCTGAGGCTTAACCCGGCAGTGCTCAGGGTTAGCTGTGCTCTGAAGTTTCCGAAACAGCCCAAGAAGCTGAAGCTCCAAGTGGCTGACTCACCCTGCGCCCCACCACTGATGGGAAACAGTAGGGGCCTGGAGACCAGGGTTCCTGATTTGGAGGGCTCACTTTGGGTTTCATCCATGATTCTTATTTTTCTTTTTTTTTTTTTTTTTTTTTGAAATTTTTTTATTGTGAAATTCACATAAAACGTGCTATTTTAACCAATAACTGTACAGTTCAGGGGCACTAAGTACATTCACATTGTGCAACTGACCGTCATCCACAGGATTCTATTCTTCAGTCACTAAATGTGACAGTTTTCTTTTCTTTTTTTAATTCAGGTGCCACTCAGTATTTGAATTCTTAAACTTCTTTTTTCAAAAACAGTTCAGTCAGTTCTGAAGGGAATTGGCTAGGAAGTTCCCAGTTCTCCAAGTTACCAAAGATCTGGAAAGTGTGGGTTCCAAACTGAGACCTCCTTAGAGCAAAAAAATTGTGTCAGGTTGGTAATTTCAAAACCCAGCAGATACGCCATTTGAATAACTAGTTGACTGAATAGTATTTTGATGGAAAGAACCCAGAATTGATATTAGCGCCACTACAGCCTTATTTGTCAGTTCCTTATTTTAAAAAATGACCATTTAGATTTCCATTTCCAGGAATGATAAATAACCTTTTGCAGGCCACCCTCAAAGTGCCTTTTTCCCTCTGGGCTTTGCCAGGCTGAAATTGGCTCTAGGATGAAAGGCTAAAAAGCCAGGCCAAAGCCACTGCAAGACTGCACCCCTTTCCCAAGCTTTGGTGAGTCCAAGGGCTGGGGAGACAAAACTATGGGCTCGGTGTGGCCAAGAGGACAGGCCTAGAAAGGCCAAGATCCCAAATAGAAAGCAAGCTCCCTGAGGCGAACCCAGCTTCTCCACCACTTTTCCCCTCATAGTAGTCTGCTCTGGATGCCGCAGCCAGATGCCGCAGACTGGGCGGTTACACAATAGACATTTATTTTCTCACAGTTCTGGAGATTCAGAGTCCAGGGCCAAGGTGCTGACAGGTTTGGTCTCTGGTGCGGACTCTTGTTTCTCCCTGGCTGCAGACAGCCACCTCTCACTGTGTCCTCACATGGCCTTTCTTCTGTGTGTGAGGAGAATGAGTGAGCTCTGCTCCTCCTCTGTTTCAAAGAACACCTGTGACGTCATTTAACGTTAATTACTTCCTTAAAGGCCCTGTCTGCAAATAAAGCCACATTGGGAGTTGGGGCTTCAACACAGGAATTTTGGAGAGGCACAGTTCAGTCCATCATACCTGTCAAGGCATTTGCCAGCTCCTAACAGCACTGGCTGGCCTGCTCGCAGTGTCTTTTAAAGCTGAACGTGCTTAGCAGTCCTGTTCCTGGATGTGTGTGCCCATCAGAAATGTGTGTGTATGTCTTATCAGTAGGCAGGAGCAGAAATGTTTCTAATAGCACTGATGTAGTAGCCCTGACTTAGAACTAACCCCTGCCTATTAACAGTATGATATAGAAGGAAATGAGAGCCCACTCCAGTGTACTTGCCCTGGGAAATCCCATGGACAGAGGAGCCTGGCGGGCTGCAGCCCATGGGTCAAAAAGAGTCAGACATAACTGAGCAACAACTACTACTACTATTAATGATAAAATAGATCTGTTATAGCGTGTTTGCAAGTGGAACACTATATAGTGATGAAAAGACTCACATCGATCACAGATAGTCTCACAGCGGTAATAGTGGGTTCAAAAAAAAGCTAAATACAAAAGAATCCATACTATATTGATTCCATTTAAATTCAGAAATAAGCAAAACTAATCTATGATCTAAGAAATCTTGATAACAGTTCCTGTGCAGAGTGGGGTGGCTGGTGACTATGTAGTACAAGAAGGGGCTTCTAGTGCTGGCTGTGTGGGGGTTTTTTTTTTGTACCTAAGTTGGTTATATGGGTGTTTATGAAAATACACTGAGCTACAGACACAGGATTTTTCACTTTTCTGAATATACATTATACTTCAACAAGTTAAGTTTTTAAAAAGAACACAGATTCTAAACCTGTTGTTCAGCCTCTTCATCTAATGGCTTTGTCACCCCAACTATCATATGTTATCTTTGCTTTAGTTTATCCATTTTCAAAATGGGAAAAAGTAACAAAACTGACACCCAGGGCCACTTTTAAAGGTTAAATGAGATAATATGTCTAAATGACTCAGCACAGTGCCTGGTGCGGGATAGGGACACGGTGACGGAGTGTTCAGACTCTACACTGAACACCGCTGCCAGGACTGGCCTCATCAGGAAAGGGTCAGGAAAAGTAAGCCCCTGGTTTCCTTTGGAAGAAAGAGTATAGGAACCAGGGCCAAGGGCAGAGACTTCAGGGTTCTACCAAAGCTGTCTGTGAAAGCTGCCCTGGTTCACAGTGATGAGGGGGAAGGAGGGTAGTGGGATTAAAGAACACACTTCCCTGGAACAACCATTTTATCGCTGACATCAAAGTGAGGCCTGTCGTCGGCGCAGGAGCCCACAGAACCAGATCTCAAAACACTTCCATGTGGGGAGAGTCTAGTTAAGGCGGGGAGGGGCTTGATTGGGTGCTATATATTAGGATAGTTTTCAGCTGCTTCAGAGCGTTTGGGGCCAACACCTTCATTTGCCGTAATGAGTCACATGAGAGAGAGCACAGGAGGGCTGGTGGCTGAGCTCATCCGCAGCTCGCCCAGCTGAGGAATAGAGAAGCCAGGTTCCCAGAGACCTGTAAGTAATTCCTTTGTGAGACGGATGTTCAGAAAAGTGACTGTAAAAGTAGCACCTCCTTACCGTCCATATTTACTCCATATGTGTCTTGAAAACAGTTTAGTTCATTTGCTGACTAAAGGTTGGACTTTTACTACATCAGCCCCACGGGGCCAAGGTTGGTGGGAAATTACTGTCAAGCCTTTAAAGAGGCCATTTCAAACAGGAGGAAGAAAATCAGCGGTGGCAATCCAGAAGTATATATACTCTCTGTTATCGGGGCCAAGCTACCAATTTGGATTTCAGACATGGGCTTCAGAAGCAATTAAGAGATTTGCTGCAGCAAATCAAATTTATTGTGATCAGGATATCATGGCAGACATTCTCAGGACAACCTGAAACTTACATTTTATTCAGGTCTAAAATCTCAGACCAAAGTCCAAGCACTTGTGTTTTTCAAGTCCGGGTAATAGATCCCATTCCATACATAATAAATTTTAAGTCTGATAACTTCCGATCATCCATGTTAATGAAGGCAAGGAGTAGTGTGAATTAATTAAAACAGATGATGGATCCAAAATCTTTTGTATGGGATGCTGGGGTGACGTTTACATTCACATTTCTCATACAGTTTTTTTGGAGATTAAGTACATTTACTGTGTGTTAAATAGGGATTCCTATGAACACTGTCTTTGAAAACACTGGAATAATAATAATGATAATACCGTTTATGGTTAAGTAATGATAACTGCTGTTTGGAGTGGGGCAGGTAGCCTGACTCAAAGTGTGGTCTGGCATCAATGTCACCTGGGAACTTGTTAGGAATTTGGGTGTAACACAGAGGTCTGTGGGGCTTCCCAGGTGGGGCTAGTGACAAAGAACCTGCTTGTTGATACAGGAGATGTAAGAGACACGAGTTTGATCCCTGGGTCAGGGAGATGCCCTGGAGAAGGGCATGGCAATCCACTCCAGTATTCTTGCCTGGAGAATCCCATGGCAATCCACTCCAGTATTCTTGCCTGGAGAATCCCATAGACAGAGGAGCCTGGTGGGCTACAGTGCATGGGGTTGGAAGGAGTCAGACACGACTGAAACGACTTAGCACGCATGCACAGCAGTCTATAGATTGATGAACAAGCCCTCTAGGTGGTTCCAATGCAGTCTAAATGTTGAGACCCACTGTTGTAAGCTGTGCGAAGAGCTTTGGATTCCATCCTCTCTTAGAACTAGCCTTTGGATTTTTAGGGGTGCCAAAGAAGGCACACATTGAAAACTAGCCCCCAACTCTCCTGTGGTGTGACTTCCCCTTAAGAAGCAGATTGGCTAGGCCACTCCTCCCACAGGGCTCCAGCCCTACCTTCCCACCCTCCTGTGCCCGCCCCACCCAACCCCCCCGCCCCCACTGCTGGTGGAGAGGAAATTGCTCATTAAAGGCCAGATTTATGCAGGAAAAAACAACTCTCCAGCAACCTAGGACGCTGCTGTCACTTGTGCTGACCGATTTCTGACTCTCCAGCCCTGAGGTTCCCCTTTCTCCTCCTCCAGCCTCTTTCCACTCAGTCCAGATCTGCCTGCCAGCCCCACAGACACATCCTGTGTCGAAGGTGGCTGTTTTCTCTCCAGAATACTCCAGTTTCTGTCTCTGTCCCTGCTGGGCGTTTCAGTGTACTGTCCGGATCCTCCCGGGGTGCCACAGTGTCACCTCTCCCAAAGCAAAGCTCAAAGTCAGCAGAGATGCACTGGGTGCCCCACAGCTTCTGTGGGCCCTGCAGGGCTAGTTTGGAGCTGTGATTTTCCTGTTCTTTCCAGGTGCTGAGCCTGGAGGCATGGGGGAGGGAGCACCAGAGCCACTAACCTTGGAGCTCCTGCCGGAACAGGCATTGGCAGTGGTGTTACCAACAAGGAGGGAGAGAGCAAGCAGAGCACTCTGTCCTTCCTGCACTATGCGTGTGAGCACAGCAGAGGCAACGCCCTGCCCTGCGCTTCTCATCTGTCTCATAGAGTAACCTACCTGCCTGCCTACCTCCTCCACCCGACCCAGCCTTGGTTCAGGAGTGAGAATAGTGCCTACCGCACAGGTTTGGGGTGAGATGAATTAATTCAAGTGAACAGCGCCTGAAAGTGAAAGAGTTAGTCGCTCAGTCGTGTCCTACTACTACTCTTTGTGACCCCATGGACTGTATAGCCCGCCAGGCTTCTCTGTCCATGGAATTCTCCAGGTAAGAAGACTGGAGTGGGTAACCATTGCCTTCTGGAGATCTTCCTGACCCAAGGATCGAACCCGAGTCTCCTGCATCATGGGCAAATTCTTTACCTCCTGAGCCACCAAGGAAGGCCCTCCTGTCCCCCTGGTAAACACTCAGTAGAAGTTAGCTTTCCTCTCCCCATATGTGTAAACATCAAACTAGATCAGTTTCTCAACCTCTGCACTACTGACATTTTGAGCCAAATAATTTTGCGTGTGTGTTGGGGGGGTGCTGACCTGTGCACTGTAGGGCATTGAGCAGCACCTCTGGCTTCTACCCACTAGATGCCAGTAGCTTCCCCCTAGTCTTGATGATCAAGAATGTCTCCAGACAGGGCAGAGGAAAGCGGTTTTCATGACAAAGCAGACGAAAACAGTTTCAGACTGCAGCTGTATGGATTAGCCCTCAGATGGGCAACTCATATGCCTCTGGATGATGGAGTGACTATACTAACAAATGTTAACCTGAACCACAGAGCCCTTGTCTTCAATGTACCCGTCGTAAATGACATCAGATAAAACACGTCAATCATGTTGGTCATTAAATTGTTTCATTCCTATTGTAAAACGTGCTTTTATATATCTGATGATAATGTTACAGATACCAAAAAAATAAGATTAGTTATAATCTACATTTCTATTCACATCTGCCCACAGCCTGACGTTTTCGATTTTGCCTATTTTTTGTTTTTGTCAAAGATGGGTGCTGATTCTCATCTTTTACCCAAGCAAACCTCAGCTTTGCATCTGCTTGCCATGTGGCAGGGACTCTTTAGCCCCCCATCTACTCCAAGGCCAAAGACTGCCCTTCCTTTGAATAGTCCTGTGGGAGTAAACAGGGTCGTAGCCATCCCAGCAAGCCGGCAGCCCTGGGGCGAGGGCTCTGGGATCTCAGCAGCAGCAGCTGTCTTTCTAAGTTCCTGGACGTTTTTCTGAGTTCCTAGAAATTTTCCTTCATTGTTACTCTGGGTCTTGCACGTCCCATGTAGGTCTCCAATCTTTCAGAAACTGAAATTTATCAACATCAGGCCAGAAAATGAAACACGAGGCTCTTTGTGATCTGTTACTTGCTCTCCCTACAGGGAGAGTTACTCTAATTACCTTCCTCAGTGTCAGATGTTACAAAAATCTAGGAGTGAATATTTGCAGAGATTGAGACAGGCATGGTTCTGATAGCACAGATGTTGTAAGACCTTTCTCTTTTTAGTAAAATCAGGGATGCAAGTACCACCCATGTGCTTCTTTTCTGTGTCTGCTTCCCTTTGGCAGCTCTCTAATTAATCATGGCAGTCCACCCTGCTAAACCTGAATTTGGCCTCAGACCTACAGAGCTCAGACCGCCAGCCCCCACCAGTTGGGAGACCAGGACCATGGTTGGGAGCTAGGATGCTGCAGTCACACTGCTTGCCTTCAAATCCTGGCTCACCACCTACTAGCTGATCTTGGGCAAACTATTTTGCCCCAATTTCCTCATCTGCAAAATGAGGTGAAAGTGGCTCAGTCGTGTCCGACTCTTTGTGACCCCATGGACTATACAGTCCATGGAATTCTCCAGGCCAGAATACTGGAGCAGGTAGCCTTTCCCTTCTCCAGAGGATCTTCCCAACCCAGGGATTGAACCCAGATCTCCCACATTGCAGGCAGATTCTTTACCAGCTGAGCCACAAGGGAAGCCCAAGAATACTGGAGTGGGTAGCCTATTCCTTCTCCAGTGGATCTTCCTGATCCAGGAATCTAACCGGGGTCTCCTACATTCCAGGCGGATTCTTTACCAACTGCGCTATAAATGAGGTAAGAATATTCAGTTTATGTGGCCCACATAAATGAGTGCTCAATAAATATCAGCTCTCATTATGATTGATTGGAAGTGGCTTCCGTATGGAACCTATTTGCCTTTCCTGTGTAATAACATCTCTCCTCTTTCTGAATCAAGTCCAGTTCAGCTGTGTGATTTGTTACCTTCACGCAGCAGCCTATAATACCGATAAAGCAAGCGTTTGATCTTGATTGGAGCGGGAAGTTCAAATTGCCCCTCACTTCTATTCAGACACTCCCAAATATGTGCCTTGGTTACAGTGGAGGCTGGGTCAGAGGGTGTGGTTGACTGAAAATAAAGCCATTTCCACTCTTGGAAGCAAACAGCTTCAAGTATTTTAACCCTAACCCTAATGCTGGCTTAGGAGTGCCATCTTTGCATGTGAAAGAAATTCGGGACATGCCCATAATGTGCTGGTCTTCCCATCCAGCATCCTGACACCCTCAGTTACTAGGTTTTATATGTTTATATGCATATATATGTATTCATTTTCAGCTGTGTGCATTGAACTCCGCATTAATGTCTCCCACGCAAGAATCTGATGACCTGCATAAGAAAGAATTTTGTGTCTGAAAGAATCTTTGGCTTATGTGCAAAGGAAAAAGTCTCCCCTGGAAAAACGCAGGCCTTACACATTTAACAGACCCTCGTGTCCACAGAAACAGTCACTGGCAATTAGGCGGCTGCCCAAAGATCAGAGGCAGGAGCCCGCACATGAAATAGGGGCCGCGTGCGGAGATCGCCGCCTTCTATCTCTGAGTTATGGGCGGCCCAGGCTGCTTCCCCCTGGGCCCAATCTACTCTGAGCTTTTCCTGCTGTGGACGGAGGCCCCAGGGACTTTTATGCACCCCAGTTTTCTTGCAGCTCGCTGATCCCTTTTCACATGAATGAAAACCGCCTTTGATTTTGAACACTCACGTCTGTTTTGTGTAACACTTAACTGATGTGCCAGAATCACTCTGTACCTTAAAGGGGGTCTCACACTGGGTTATTAAAATCAGTCCTTCTGTGAAGAGTCACTTTGCTCACTTAAAGGATAACTGCTCTGCCTCTCTTAATGATGCTCATCTCGTTAAACCTGGATTAGGGAAAAGAGGGGCAAGCAGACCAGCAGTTGGAACATGGCCAGAGCCTATCGATGGGTTGGTCCAGCCACCGGAGAGGCTTCAGAGAGATGTTATCTGCTGATCAGCTGATCGGGAGCCCTCTCTGCCTTTCAATCCTGCTCCTCTTTGGGAACCCTGCTTCCGAGCATTAATTGCAGTTAGAATCCTGGGAAGGCAAGAGAGACCTTGAGCCAGTGTATCTACTTCATTTGTTCAGATGACATAATGGGCTGTTTCATTATCTATGGAATCCCGCATCACTGGAGAGGTCCAGGAAGTTAAACCATCAGTTCATTCAACCAACATTCTCTGTTTCTACTAAGTGGAGGGCTTGCTTCTAAGTCCTGGGAATATAGTCATGAGTTAGATTCTCAAACTGGGAGGGAAGACAGTGAAGATACAGGCCTCCCCAGTGGCTCAGCGGTAAAGAATCTGCCTGTAATAGAGGAGCCGCAGGAGATGCAGGTTTGATCCCTGGGTCAGGAAGATCTCCTAGAAGAGGTCTTGGCAACTCACTCCAGTATTCTTGCCTGGAGAGGAGCCTGGCCGGCTACAGTCCATAAAGTCGCAAAGAGTCAGACACGACTGAAGTGACTTAGCACACTCACACACACAGAGAAGCTATAACACAAGGAGCAGGGAGGCCGCCCTTTACATACATAACTTTGGCAAATTCAACTACAATGCTCACAATTGGAAAAGAGAGGGAAGGGTAGTATTGAAATAAGGCAGACAACTGTTGCCTCCCCCTCATCTAGATTAAATGAAACATAATCTGCCATCTCCTGTGCCCCTCACTGTGAATCTCTGCTCTGGTGTGAGTTTCTAGAATTAAAATTGTAGGTGACTTTTTTGGAGGGGGGGCACATTCTGGGCCCTGAATTTATTAGGTGGTCAACCAAAGAAATAGCCAGTTGTTCCAATGCTGAGGAGTCTATGTTGTCTTCAGGAGTAATTTTGACTTTCCCCCGCTTCCTTGCTCACTGTAGAAGCTAATTCCCTAGTGAGACTGGGTTCCTCTATCAGACCTCAGAGGGCGAAGCCAGCCTGTAATGTCACAAAGTGGGATCTTCCAAGCAAGTTTCCCAGAGGATGAGACTCCCAGAAGTGATTTTTGATGAGTGAATGGACATTGGCCAATGGAAGGATAGTCTGGGTTGGGACTGGAGGTGAGAAGGAAGAGGAGGAAGAAGAGGGTGGGAGGAGAGAATAAGGAAGTAGAATTGATGTTGTAGGAGGTGAGAGAGGGAGAACAGAATCAACAAGAAACTCAGGAGTAGGGGCTTGGAAAGGCAACTGGGTAGTGAGCCACCAGGATGAGCAGTGGCTGGCACAAAGCTAGTGGTGGGGGAAGTGGGTGATGATATGTTTCACTGGGAACGTACTGAGCTGGGTGCCTATGAGCATCTGAGTCAGCAGCCCTTCCCGAGATGAGAGGCCGGGCTGCCAAGGTAGACCTGGAAGTCACTGGGGATCAAGGTTTCCACTGACAATGTGCAAAGTCAGAATCATTGGAATTTGTTTTTTAAGACTTTTATTTAATTTTGTTTTATATTAAGTCTAGTTTCTCTGTCTTCTCCATGTTATGTACTTCCTTCTCTAGGTAGCCACTTAAATGTTATGCTTCTATGTATATATTTTTAACTGTATACATATATCCTCCTCCTTGAAAAACAGAAACAACTACATATGCTTCTCCACCTTGATTTTTTTTTTTCATTTAACACTGTATCCATGAGACCTCTCCATGGTAGTGTATAGAATAAATGGGTCTCTGTCAGTTGGATCAGATATTACACACTACTTTGTAGGCTACCTTTCATCACCTAATACCCCAGATGCCTCCTGCCCTCTTCCTCTCCTGCTTTGGAAATAGTCAGATGCACACCACCTTTGTGGGAGGATCCCCAAGACAGTACTTCTCAGGATTTCATTTTCATCCATCAGCTAGTGACTATGCATATGCATCCCATCAGTTTTACATCAAATAATACATAGACTTTCAACACATTTTGTAAACAATAAAAACAATATTTTAAAATTATTTCCACTTTAAATCTGTGAAAGAGATGATATTTGCCTTTTTTTGTTTATTTGTTTGTTTTTACCCAGGTTTTATATGCAGCTTGATGATGAATGGCTAGAGACCTAGGTGAGGGTTTCCATCAGTCTTGTTTTTTTTCTCAACTATTACTTTTTACTCAATTAGAAAATCCTAACTCATAAGTCATAAGTGGTTCTGATAGGTAGTTCTGATATTCATTGTGGAAGATGTTTCTATTGCCACCTTGAACCACCTCAGAACTCAGCAGCTTAAAGCAAGTTTATTTCTCATGATTCTGTGGGTCAGCAATGTGTGCAGGGCTCAGCCAGGTGGTTCTTCAGCTCCCTGCCATGTCAGCAGGCATCTCTAGACTGTGTTCAGCTCTGTCTGGTCCAGGAAGGCCTCACTCACATGTCTGGAGCCTCAGCTAGAGTGTTTGGAATGACTGATAGCCTTTCCCACCATGTGGCTTCCCAGCAAGTGTCCAGACAGTTTACAAAGGCAGATGGGCTCCAAGGCTGAGTGTTCCAAAGGGACAGCCCAGATACTTCTCAAAGAAAGCTTATTTGTTCATATCCTGTTGGTCAAAACAAGTCGCATAGCCAAGTCCAGAGGTAATGTGGGAAGGACCGCAAAGTGTGTGAACCCTAGGAGGCATAACCGGGAGCCAACAACGTAACAGTATACACTGGAGACTTTCTCTTTTCAGCCTCCTTTTAGCACTGTGTGAGACTAGCTTCCAAATGTTACCTGCCCAACAGCTGGAAGAGTCACTGTTTCAACTTGGGATGTAGTGATAAGTGCACCCTTTGTGGCAATCTTAGTTTTTCGCCCTTGAAAATATTTCCTTTCCATTGCAGCCCTGGGATGTGTTTTTTTTGTTTGTTTTTGTTTGTTTATTTGTTTTGTGTATGGCATGTAGGATCTACCAGGGATCAAACCCATGCCCCTGTAGTGGAGGTACTGGAAATGCAGAGTCTTAGCCACCACACTGCCAGGGAAGTCCTTGAATGTGCTTTTTTTTTTTTTCATATAAAGATGCCCTGATTTATTCTGACAAGTAAAGAAAAAGGGACTTCCCTGGTGATCCAGTGGTTAAGAATTCGCCTGCCATGCAGGGCACATGGGTTCTATCCCTGGTTCAGGAAGATCCCATATGCCAGCTGAGCCTATGTGCCACAACTACTGAGCCCACACGCTGCAACTACTGAAGCCCACATCCCCTGGAGCCCCTGCTCTGCAACAACAGAAGCCACTCCAGTGAGACGCCCAAGTACGGCAACTGGAGAGCAGTCCCTGCTCTCTGCAACTAGAGAAAGTCCATGCATATCAACAAAGACCCAGCACGGCCAAAAAAAAGTTGGGGAGGGGATTGGAAAAGATTCACACTTAGCATTTAAGTCATCTGCACCAGTTTGTCCTTCTTAAGAAGTCTTGATACCGGCTCCTCCTAGAAAAACTCATGAATCCTAGCCCTGAAAAGACAGGCTCTAGCTGCACAAAAGTAGTTCCTGTTTCACTGAGGTGCCCTTGAGCAAGACACCTGTAAATCATCCAAACAGTCCTTATTGGCTTTGTCAGCATCATAAAAAATGTTTTATCTCATCCCTCACTTTAAAAACTCATGAGCGTAATTACTCCCAGGGCAAGAGGTAGGATCAGGAATGGTTCTCAGGGGTCTTTAGCTTTATCTGTCCTTTTTGGTTTTCTATAATCAGGTACTATTTGTATAATTAAAGATCAAATTAACAGGGAAGAGGCAATTTGCATGAACACTTTAACCTCCATAGCCAGCACACTTAACTGTGGAAAAAGCCAAAAAATGCTCAAACTACCACACAATTGCACTCATCTCACACACTAGTAAAGTAATGCTCAAAATTCTCGAAACCACGCTTCAGCAATACATGAACCGTGAACTTCCAGATGTTCAAGCTGGTTTTAGAAAAGACAGAGGAACCAGAGATCAAATTGCTAACATCTGCTGGATCATCAAAAAAGCTAGAGAGTTCCAGAAAAACATCTATTTCTGCTTTATTGACTATGCCAAAGCCTTTGACTGTGGATCACAATAAACTGTGGAAAATTCTGAAAGAGATGGGAATACCAGACCACCTGACCTGCCTCTTGAGAAACCTATATGCAGGTCAGGAAGCAACAGTTAGAACTGGACATGGAACAACAGACTGGTTCCAAATAGGAAAAGGAGTACATCAAGGCTGTATATTGTCACCCTGCTCATTTAACTTCTATGCAAAGTATATCATGAGAAACACTGGGCTGGAAGAAGCACAAGCTGGAATCAAGATTGCCGGGAGAAATATCAATAACCTCAGATAGGCAGATGACACCACCCTTTTGGCAGAAACTGAGTAAGAATAAAGAGCCTCTTGATGAACATGAAAGAGGAGAGTGAAAAAGTTGGCTTAAAGCTCAACATTCAGAAAACGAAGATCATGGCATCTGGTCCCATCACTTCATGGCAAATAGATGGGGAAACAGTGGAAACAGTGGCTGACTTTACTTTTTGGGGCTCCAAAATCACTGCAGATGGTGATTGCAGCCATGAAATTAAAAGACGCTTACTCCTTGGAAGGAAAGGTATGACCAACCTAGATAGCATATTCAAAAGCAGAGACATTACTCTGCCAACAAAGGTCTGTCTCGTCAAGGCTATGGTTTTTCCAGTGGTCATGTATGGATGTGAGAATTGGACTGTGAAGAAAGCTGAGCGCCGAAGAATTGATGCTTTTGAACTGTGGTGTTGGAGAAGACTCTTGAGAGTCCCTTGGACTGCAAGGAGATCCAACCAGTCCATCCTAAAGGAGATCAGTCCTGGGTGTTCATTGGAAGGACTGATGTTAAAGCTGAAACTCCAATACTTTGGCCACCTCACACGAAGAGCTGACTCATTTGAAAAGACCCTGATGCTGGGGAAGATTGAGGGCAGGAGGAGAAGGGGATGACGGAGGATGAGATGGTTGGATGGCATCACCAATTCAATGGACATAGGTTTGGGTGGGCTCCAGGAGTTGGTGATGGACAGAGAGGCCTGGTGTGCTGCGGTTCACGGAGTTGCAAAGAGTCGGACGCAACTGAGTGACTGAACTGAACTGAACTGGGCTTATATTTTATATGGGTCCTGAGATTGGGCCCTATTCAGTTTTCACTATTTCCCTCAATGCTGAGTCCAGATTCAGAAGCTTATTATCACACTGACTGTTTTCTGTAATTCCAGTGCTGTGTGTTGGCTTTTATGGGCAGCTCCTTGTTAGAATATATTTCTCTTAACCTTTTTGTCACTTCTAGTCCCTGCATACCTTATCCTATCCACACCACCTCAGATAGAAGTAACAATTAATCAAGTGGGTAGAACATCTTGTTTCTCGTGTCAGTTTTCACTAATACGAAAACCCACTTTCAATATGCAGTACATGTTTGTCTCTGTACTGCAATACACTGTGAGCAGGACCATGATCTTTGATGTTCGAGGTTTTATCCAGCTGTGTGCACATCCACACAAGGACTGGTCCATGTTGTGCATCACTGATATCTACACCCTTCAGGTCATTTAAGAAAGGAAAGCTGCCAGATGATCACACCACTCTTTTTCAGAAGATAATCTTTTTCTTTCTGACTGCATCCTGTGGCATGTGGGATCTTAGTTCCTGACTAGGGATTGAACCCACGCCCCCCTGCATTGGAAGTATGGAGTCTTAACCACTGGACCACCAAGAAAGTCCTTCATGCATGCCAAGAAAGTGCGTGCATGCTCAGTTGCTAAGTCATGTCTGACTCTTTGCAACCCCATGGACTGTAACCTACCAGTCCCTTCAAGCATAATCTTAATAGTGAGGTTGGTTTCAGGTAGGGTGATCCTGCTGAGTGCAGTTGAGGAGGAACTGCAGAATAAAGCTTCAGGAGGCCAGAGGACCTTGATTTGAAACCCAGTTCTGCCACTTACTAGCTACATGCATGGACCATTGGATAGGTGCCCAAGGTCAACCAGTCAGTAGACCCCATTTTGAGAACTACTGCCTGAAGCATAACATAGTGTAAGAGTCCTTGGAACAGCTCGTGGTGGTGAGGAGTGAGGCTGAGTCCCAACATTCATACACTTCTCAGAGGTGTTTGTGACCATAAAACCTTTATTCATGTAAAGAAAGAATACTTTTGACAATCATTCTTACCTGGCCAGCAGGAAGAGAGGCCTCAAGAAAGAAGATACCCACCAAAGATGATGTAAACAGAAGTTAGAATTGGGTATTTTGTGACCCAAAAGGCAAGAGCAATGATGTGTCCCCATTTCCTAAGTCAAGGTGCTAGACCCTCTCCACAGAATGTACTGAGATTATGAAACCATTCCAGCAGCAGCAGGAATCATCCATGTCTAGCCTACAGAAGGAAGGGGTGGAAGAGTCCAGAGGGAGAGGGTTTCTTTGGAGAGAGGAACTGGATTGTTGTGGCATTTCCCTTTCCCCTCACCTATGAAAGCCAGTGAGATGGGGGGTTCCTCCTTCCTGTCAACCCCAAAGAGAGGGACTTCAAGGGGACAGTTTGAAGGCTCTATAGAGGTCCAGTCTGAATCCTGATACATGCCCAAGAAAGCAGAAAGTGAGAGACTGTGGCCATGGGGCTGAGGGAGCAGAGGAGAGGGGCAGGGCTCTGCACTTTCACTGATTACAAGGACAAGGAAATGGTGAGTTTTCCCAAGGGCTGAATGGACCCACAGGAAGAAGGCTGCCTAGTGATACTGTCACAGGGATGGCAGATATGAGGCCTGTTTCTAGAACTGATGCAGGGGCTTCCCTGGTGGCTCAGTGGTAAAGAATCCACTTGCCAATGCAGGAGACGTGGTTCGATTGTTGGCTGGGGAAGATCCCACATGCTGCAGAGCAACTAAGCCTGTGCATCACTATTGACCCCGTACTCTAGAGTCCGGGAACTGCAACTATTGAGCCCACACTACTGAAGCCTGGGCACCCTAGAGCCCAAGCTTTGCAACAAGAGAACCCATTGCAATGAAAAGCCCATGAACTGCAATGAAAAGAAACCCCCACTAGCCACAACTAGAGAAAAGCCCGAGCAGGAAACCCACTCCAGTACTCTTGCCTGGAAAATCCCATGGACGGAGGAGCCTGGTAGGCTGCAGTCCATGGGGTTGCTAGGAGTCAGACACAACTGAGCAACTTCACTTTCACTTTTCACTTTCACTTTTCACTTTCATGCACTGGAGAAGGAAATGGCAACCCACTCCAGTATTCTTGCCTGGAGAATCCCAGGGACGGGGGAGCCTAGTGGGCTGCCGTCTATGGGGTCACACAGAGTCGGACACGACTGAAGTGACTTAGCAGCAGCAGCAGCAGCAAAGAAAACCAAAAATAAATTAATTAATTTAAAAAAATTTTTTAAGAGTTGATGCAGCTCCGAGAGAGTCAGAGTAGGAAAGCATTAGGTAAGATTTGTTTTGCTGCAAGTGAGGACAAATTAACAATGGCAGCACTTAAACAAAAAGGAAGTTAATTTCTATCAAGTAAGTATAAGCAAATGAGGGCCAATATGGTGGTTCCAAAATCATCAGGGGTCCAGGATACTTCTGTCTTGTTGCCTTGCTATACTCAATACATGGCTTGCACCAAAGGACCCAACATGTCTGTTCTGGCTCCATCCATTACTTCTGCATTACAGACAGCTGGAATAAAGGAGAAAAGCAGCCTTTTTGCGTTTGAGGACAATTCCCAGAAATTGCAAATATGACTTTCATTTACAAATCATTGGATCGAACATGGTTATAGGCCACAGACAGCTACAAGGCAGGCTGGAAAATGATACTATTCCAAGATTCCATGTGCTCAGCTAGTTGGGGATCCTGAGTAAAAAGGGTAAAACTGATATTGGGAAATAATTGGTAGTCTCTATCGCATTGGTAGACTGCCCATGATTAAGAATTGAGATATAGGAGCCTAGGCATATGAAAGGCATTACCCAGGTCAAAAAAAAATTGCAGGAAGCTTCCATCAACAGCATGGCCAAGGGCTTCCATGGTGGCTCAGTGGTTAAAGAAAACAATCTGCCTGCCAATGCAGGGGACATGGGCTCAATCCCTGATCTGGGAAGATCCCACATGCCATGGAGCAATTGAGTCCATGTGCCACAACTATTGAGCCTGTGCTCTAGAGCCTGGGAGTCACAGATGCTGAAGCCCATGTACCCTAGAGCCCATGCTCTGCAACAAGAGAAGCCACTGCAATGAGGAGCCTGTGCACTGCAACTAGAGTAGCCCCTGTTCTCCACAACCAGAGAAAGACCCTCGCAGCAACAAAGACCCAGCACAGCCAAAAATAAATAACTTAAAAGTAAAAAAGCATTGCCAAACACATTCTCAAAAGCACTCCTCAGTGGGAGAAGGAGAGGATGGGATGATTTGAGAGAATAGCATTGAACCCATATATGTTACCATATGTAAAACAGATGACCAGTGCAAGTTTGGTGTACAATGCAGGGCACCTAAAGCCGGTGCTCTAGGACAACATAGAGGAATAGGGTGGTGAGGGAGGTGGGAAGGGGGTTCCGCACGGAGGGGACACACGTATCAGTTCAGTTCAGTTCAATTCAGTTCAGTCACTCAGTCGTCTCTGACTTCTTGCGACCCCATGAATCGCAGCACGCCAGGCCTCCCTGTCCATCACCATCTCCCGGAGTTCACTCAAACTCACGTCTATTGAATCAGTGATGCCATCCAGCCATCTCATCCTTTGTCATCCCCTTCTCCTCCTGCCCCCAATCCCTCCCAGCATCAGAGTCTTTTCCAATGAATCAACTCTTTGCATCATGTGGCCAAAGTACTAGAGTTTCAGCTTTAGCATCATTCCTTCCAAAGAACACCCAGGGCTGATCTCCTTCAGAATGGACTGGTTGGATGTCCTTGCAGTGCAAGGGACTCTCAAGAGTCTTCTCCAACACCACAGTTCAAACGCGTCAATTCTTCAGTGCTCAGCCTTCTTCACAGTCCAACTCTCACATCCATACATGACCACTGGAAAAACCATAGCCTTGACTGTGGACATTTGTTGGCAAAGTAATGTTTCTGCTTTTCAATATGGTATCTAGGTTGGTCATAACTTTCCTTCCAAGGAGTAAGCATCTTTTAATTTCATGGCTGCAATCACCATCTGCAGTGATTTTGGAGCCCAGAAAAATAAAGTCAGCCACTGTTTCCACTGTTTCCACATCTATTTGCCATGAAGTGATGGGACCAGATGCCATGATCTTCATTTTCTGAATGTTGAGCTTTAAGCCAACTTTTTCATTCTCCTCTTTCACTTTCATCAAGAGGCTTTTTAGCTCCTCTTCACTTTCTGCCATAAGGATGGTGTCATCTGCGTATCTGAGGTTGTTGATATTTCTCCCAGCAATCTTGATTGTAGCTTGTGCCAGCCCAGCGTTTCTCATGATGTACTATGCATATAAGTTAAATAGGCAGGGAGACAATATACAGCCTTGACGTACTCCTTTTCCTATTTGGAACCAGTCTGTTATTCCATGTCCAGTTCTAACTGTTGCTTCCTGACCTACATACAGGTTTCTCAAGAGACAGGTCAGGTGGTCTACTTATGGCCAATTCATATTGATGTATGGCAAAAACCATCACAATATTATAAAATAATTAACTTCCGATTAAAAAAAGTCTGAAGTCTGAGTGCCGAAGAAATCGATGATTTTGAACTGTGGTGCTGGAAAAGATTCTTGAGAGTCCCTTGGACTGTAAGGAGATCAAATCAGTTAATCCTAAAGGAAATCAACCCTGAATATTCAAATACCCAACAATTCTGCTCCTAGGTATATACCCAAAAGAACTGAAAACGTAACCACACAGAAACTTTGTGAATGTTGCTAGCAGCATTATTAATAATAATTAAGAATTCTGAACAACACAAATGTACATCAACTGATGAACGGACAAACAAAATATGGTATATATCCAGACAATGGAATATTGTTCAGCCACAAAAGAAATAAAGTACTGATGAAATTTGAAAATATTATGCTAAGTGAAAAAAACAGACACAAAAGGACATGTATTGTATGACCCAATTTACATAAAATATCCAGAATAGGCAAATCCATAGAGATAGAATGTTGATTAGTGGTTGCCAGGGACTAGGGGGAGAAGAAAGAGGAGAGTGACAGCTATGGGTATGGATTTTCTTTTTGAAGTGATGAAAATGTTCTGGAATTGGTTGTGATTCATTGTAAAACTTTGTAAATATATTAGAAACCACTGAATTGTACACTTTAAGAGGGTACATTTTATGGCATTTGAATTTTCAAAGTTTAATATATAATACTAGACAGGAAGTTATTAATCCTGCCTGAGACTTCATCCAGAGCTGGGGAAAGAATGAGCCCACAGGCATATCTAAGGGGACAGTGGGAGAAAGAGTTGTTTTTGAATTGTACTCAATAGAACCCATTATACTGAAAGGTCAGTATAATGGTTACATCTGTGAGAGCTCATCTAGGATCCTTTATATTAAATAGAAGTGATCAAAGTTTTAAAAAGATCACTTGTAATTAGAAATTTCAAATTAAAACAATGAGATGCCACCACATACATATGGAATGGCAAAACTCAAAAAAAAGACTGACACTACAAATTGCTGGTGAGGATATGGAGCGGGAGGACTTCTCATTCATTGCTGGTAAAAATGCAAAATGGACAGCCACATTGGATGACAGTTTGGCAGTTTCTAACAAAAGTATACATTGCCTTACCATATAATCTAGCAATCATGAGGCTAAGAACTTATCCAACTGATTTGAAAACTTATGCACAAAGGAAAGTCTGCATAGGTATGTTTATAGCAGCTTTATTCATAATTCCCAGAAGAAGGGAAGCAATCAAGATGTCCTTCAAATCAAACTGTGGTACATACATACAATGGGATATTATTAAGCAATACCAGTGAGCAATCAAGCCACTAAAAGATACAGTTTAATCTTAATTTTATATTGCTAAGTGAGATTATCTGGAAAAGGCAAAACTTTGTAAAAATGAGCTGGAAAAAATATTATTGATTGTCAGATGATTGGAGATAAAGAAAGAGGTGGAATAGGGGATATGAAGCACAGATATTTTTAGAGTGGATGAATTATTATATGTGATACTGTAATTGTGCATACATTGACATTAGGCACTTGTCAAAATACGTAGAACTTTATAGCATAAAGTGTGAACCTTAATGTTTGCAAAGTTAAAACATTATTTATGAGGTTAGATGAGGTATAAATGTGACTAAACAATCTCCTTTACAGATGAATGAAGCAACTTTATTGAAAGGAGTGTGTAGGAAAGGTACTGTCTCAAGTTACTTTGGAAATCAGTGGTCTGTAAGACCTAGGCCCTGTCCTCTAGCTGATAAAGTTGTTTCCTCTGGGGTATGGGTTAACAAATTCAGTGCCACAATACAATACTGGAATTGAACAGTTAAGAAAATGATGGTATATGGTGAGAGCCAGATTTCTCACTGTTGGAGATGGAGGGGCAAGAGGGAGCCAGGAGGACCCTAAGGAGACATGATTACCAAATGTAATGTGTATTTTGGATGGGATTCTGAAATAAGAACAGGACATTAGATCAACACTGAAGAAATGTGGATAAAGGGCTGACTTTAGTTAATAATCATGAGTCAATATTGGTTCACTAGTTAACAAGTATATTATACCAGTGTGAGATGTTAACAAGGGAAAATGGGGTGTGGGGTTTATGTGAACTCTCTCTATGACCTTCACAACTGTCCTATAAATTTAAATTCTTCTAAATAAAAAGTTTTTTGGAAAAAGCATTGTAGAAAGTAGGAGTTCCTCAGAATTGTAATTAGAATGATCTTGACTGTGTGGATCACAATAAACTGTGGAAAATTCTGAAAGAGATGGGAATACCAGACCACCTAACCTGCCTCTTGAGAAATCTGTATGCAGGTCAGGAAGCAACAGTTAGAACTGGACATGGAACAACAGACTGGTTCCAAATAGGAAAAGAAGTACGTCAAGGCTGTATATTGTCACCCTGCTTATTTAACTTCTTTGCAGAGTACATCATGAGAAATGCTGGACTGGAAGAAACACAAGCTGGAATCAAGATTGCCGGGAAAAATATCAATAACCTCAGATATGCAGATGACACCACCCTTATGGCAGAAAGTGAAGAGGAGCTAAAAAAGCCTCTTGATGAAAGTGAAAGAGGAGAGTGAAAAAGTTGGCTTAAAGCTCAACATTCAGAAAATGAAGATCATGGCATCTGGTCCCATCACTTCATGGCAAATAGATGTGGAAACAGTGGAAACAGTGGCTGACTTTATTTTTCTGGGCTCCAAAATCACTGCAGATGGTGATTGCAGCCATGAAATTAAAAGATGCTTACTCCTTGGAAGGAAAGTTATGACCAACCTAGATACCATATTGAAAAGCAGAAACATTACTTTGCCAACAAATGTCCACAGTCAAGGCTATGGTTTTTCCAGTGGTCATGTATGGATGTGAGAGTTGGACTGTGAAGAAGGCTGAGCACTGAGGAATTGACATGTTTGAACTGTGGTGTTGGAGAAGACTCTTGAGAGTCCCTTGGACTGCAAGGAGATCCAACCAGTCCATTCTGAAGATCAGCCCTGGGTGTTCTTTGGAAGGACTGATGCTAAAGCTGAAGCTCCAGTACTTTGGCCACCTGATGCGAAGAGTTGATTCATTGGAAAAGACTCTGATGCTGGGAGAGATTGGGGGCAGGAGGAGAAGGGGACGACAAAGGATGAGATGGCTGGATGGCATCACGGACTTGATGGACGTGAGTCTGAGTGAACTCCGGGAGATGGTGATGGACAGGGAGGCCTGGCCTGCTGTGATTCATGGGGTCACAAAGAGTCGGACAAGACTGAGCGACTGAACTGAACTGAACTGAAACTGATGTTTCATCTATTTATGGCAGTATAACAATAAATGAAACAATATTGAGTGCTAAAATGTTAAAGAATTAGAGAAAACACAATGAAATACCAATAAGCCATTAGGATGACTAAGAATGTTTAAATTTGACAATGTCAGGAGATGATCTGAAGATGTGGAGACACTGGAACTCTCATACTGATGGGACTGCCCCATGCTACACATGCTTTGGGAAACTATTTGACAGTTTTCTCATAAGTTAAACATGCAACAATCCTATGGCCCAACAATTTAATTTCTAGGTGTTTC
Organism: Oryx dammah; assembly: GCF_014754425.2. Classification (NCBI taxonomy): domain Eukaryota; kingdom Metazoa; phylum Chordata; class Mammalia; order Artiodactyla; family Bovidae; genus Oryx; species Oryx dammah. Next base: position 48,493,297 of record NW_024070213.1, on the reverse strand, counting down.
CCCAAGAGATATGAAAGAATATACATACACAAAGACTTATTGTGAATGTTCATACAAGTTGTACTCAAACTTGCCCAAATTGGTGACTGACTAAACAAAAAGTGGTATTTTTATGTAATGGAGTACTATTCAGAATTAAAAAGGAACAAACCTATTGTATATGCAACAAAGTGGATCAATATAAAAAACATTATACTGAGTATAAGAAGCCAGACAGAAAAAGACTACGTACTATATAATTCCATTCTGATGAGACTCAAGGAAAGTCAAATCTAATCTATAGTGACAGAAAGTAGATCAGTGGTTGCTTAAGGCTGAAGATGGGAGGTAGAAACTAAAAAGGGGCAAAAGGGAACAAATAATCACAATAAGACTCAGGCAAAAAGTATTAAATGTGAGTAAATAAAGGCAATTTAGAATAAAGGGCAAACTGCACAATGCAGACCTTACATTTATATTTATTTATGGACCTAACAGAAGCAGAAGATATTAAGAAGAGATGGCAAGAATACACAGAAGAACTGTACAAACAGGATCTTCATGACCCAGATAATCACGATGGTGTGATCACTCATCTAGAGCCAGACATCCTGGAATGTGAAGTCAAGTGGGCCTTAGAAAGCATCACTACGAACAAAGCTAGTGGAGGTGATGGAATTCCAGTGGAGCTATTTCAAATCCTGAAAGATGATGTTATGAAAGTGCTGCACTCAATATGCAAGCAAATTTGGAAAACTCAGCAGTGGCCATAGGACTGGAAAAAGTCAGTTTTCATTCCAATCCCAAAGAAAGGCAATGCCAAAGAATGCTCAAACTACCACACAATTGCACTCATCTCACACGCTAGTAAAGTAATGCTTAAAATTCTCCAAGCCAGGCTTCAGCAATACGTGAACTGTGAACTTCCAGATGTTCAAGCTGGTTTTAGAAAAGGCAGAGGAACCAGAGATCAAATTGCCAACATCCTCTGGATCATGGAAAAATCAAGAGAGTTCCAGAAAAACATCTATTTCTGCTTTATTGACTATTCCAAAGCCTTTGACTGTGTGGATCACAATAAACTGTGGAATATTCTGAAAGAGATGGGAATACCAGACCACCTAACCTGCCTCTTGAGAAATCTGCATGCAGGTCAGGAAGCAACAGTTAGAACTGGACATGGAACAACAGACTGGTTCCAAATAGGAAAAGGAGTACGTCAAGGCTGTATATTGTCACCCTGCTTATTTAACTTCTATGCAGAGTACATCATGAGAAACACTGGGCTGGAAGAAGCACAAGCTGGAATCAAGATTTCCGGGAGAAATATCAATAACTTCAGATATGCAGATGACACCACCGTTATGGCAGAAAGTGAAGAGGAACTCAAAAGCCTCTTGATGAAAGTGAAAGAGGAGAGTGAAAAAGTTGGCTTAAAGCTCAACATTCAGAAAACAAAGATCATGGTATCCAGTCCCATCACTTCATAGGAAATAGATGGGGAAACAGTGGAAACAGTGTCAGACTTTATTTTTTGGGCTCCAAAATCACTGCAGATGATGATTGCAGCCATGAAATTAAAAGGTGCTTACTCCTTGGAAGAAAAGTTATGACCAACCTAGATAGCATATTCAAAAGCACAGACATTACTTTGCCGACTAAGGTCTGTCTAGTCAAGGCTATGGTTTTTCCAGTATTCATGTATGGATGTGAGAGTTTGACTGTGAAGAAGGCTGAGCATCGAAAAATTGATGCTTTTGAACTGTGGTGTTGGAGAAGATTCTTGAGAGTCCCTTGGACTGCAAGGAGATCCAATCAGTCCATTCTGAAGGAGATCAACCCTGGGATTTCTTTGGAAGGAATGAGGCTAAAGCTGAAGCTCCAGTACTTTGGCCACCTCATGCAAAGAGTTGACTCCTTGGAAAAGACTTTGATGCTGGGAGGGATTGAGGGCAGGAGAAGAAGGAGACAACCGAGGATGAGATGGCTGGATAGCATCACTGACTTGATGGACGTGAGTCTGAGTGAACTCCAGGAGTTGGTAATGGACAGGGAGGTTTGGCATGCTGCGATTCATGGGGTTGCAAAGAGTTGGACATGACTGAGTGACTGAACTGAACTGATACACCAATTATAATGTTCTAATTCATAAAGCAAAAATATTAAAAAATAAAAGAGAGAAATAGAAGTAGGATTCTTCATCTCTTTTAGCCTAAGAGATAAAGTTCACAAAATAATAAATAAGCTAAGTAAAACACATACAACAAACTTAGAACTGTACACAACCAAAGCAAATAATCGTCATTTTCTCAAGAATCATGCAACATATGACATTCTCTAGTCCTAATGCAAGAAAACTAAAAATTAATGGCAAAACTAGGAGACAAAGAAAAACAAAAAAAAATCACCAACTGTTGAATCAAAGAAAATCAAAGAAGAAATTAGAGAATATTGAAAAAATAACAGTAATGAAAACATATTTAAGCTGATGGTCTAGAGAGAAAAAGATAATACTTATAAATAGTTTTAAACATTAATAATCTAACTCAAGAAATTAGAAAAAATAGAATAAATATAAGAGGAACAGAAGGAAAATCTAACTTAAAAGTAGAATTTAATGTATTAGAAAGTGAAAAAGGTAAAAGTAAATAAGTAAAAAGGGTTATTTAGAAAGAAAAAAACCCAAGAATCTAATCAAGAGGAAAAGGAGAAAGTACAAACACACACACATCAAGAAACCACACAAAATGTAAAGAAGAATGATAAAAATAATCTTAGAGTGAACTAAAATAATTATGTCTAATTTGTTTGTTTCAAAATAAAATTATTTTCCAGGGAAGCATGAATGTCTAATATAAACTTTAGAAAAGAAAAAAATTCTGATAAAACCACTAGATAGAAAAAAGTTAAATTTTAAAGATTTAGTCAGCTTTCACCAAAAAAAAAAAAAAAAAAAAAGGCCCACATGGTTTCCCAGGGGGAACTGAACTAAAATTTTAAGAAACTGCAATGTTTTAAATTTTCTTCTGGAAATTTAAAGAATATTGTTCTATATATTTATGCATTGAGGAACTCCTTTTTTTTCCCCCCAGAGATAGCAACAATGGACAAACTACTCAAACAAATATTAAACAAACATAGCCAGATTCAAAAACAAATCAAATATGTCTTTGCAATGGAAACGCGACAGTGACATAAAATGCAAACCTCAACTAAAGAAACTAGCAAAGTGGACTCAGAACCTGCCATGGCAGCTGGGAGTTTATCCTTTGCAGGGTTAACTGGGTCTAAACGTAATCATATGGAGACAAGGTCATCACCAGAAACCAGAGGCTGTACCAGGGCTCCCCCATCTGTGTCACAAGACTGAAAAATAATTGCCAACTGCTGCCTTACAAGGCTTGCATGAAGCTGTGGTCCTGGGCAGGCACAGCTTATGACCAGGAATTAAACCAAGCTTTCCACCAACAGCTTGGCAGCATATTTGCCATTGCTTCAATATCACCATGGGGTAGGAACCCTGCATTGCTAAATAAGACCTGATTCAGGACCAAGACGATAGGATAGAACCACTAGTCTGGCTGGCAAGAGAGTAAAGAAAGGGGAGGGTGTGATAGGGAATGATGGCAAAACAGACATTTTCCAACATGCAAATATTAAAAGAGAGTTAGTTAGTTCAGTCACTCAGTCGTGTCCGACTCTTTGCGACCCCATGAATCACAGCACCCCAGACCCCCTGTCCACCAACTCCCGGAGTTCACCCAAACTCATGTCCCTCGAGTCAGTGATGCCATCCAGCCATCTCATCCTCTGTCATCCCCTTCTCCTACCGCCTTCAGTCTTTTCCAGCATCACAGTCTTTTCAAATGAGTCAGTTCTTCACATCAGGTGGCCGAAGTATTGGAGTTTCAGCTTCAACATCAGTCCTTCCAATGAACACTCAGGACTGATCACCTTTAGGATGGACTGGTTGGATCTCCTTGCAGTCCAAGGGACTCTCAAGAGTCTTCTCCAACACCACAGTTCAAAAGCATCAATTTTTCGGTGCTCAGCTTTCTTCACAGTCCAACTCTCACATCCATACATGACCACTGGAAAAACCATAGCCTTGTCTAGATGGACCTTTGATGGCAAAGTAATATCTCTGCTTTTGAATATGCTATCTAGGTTGCTCATAACTTTCCTTCCAAGGAGTGTCTTTTAATATCATGGCTGCAATCACCATCTGCAGTGATTTTGGAGCCCAAAAAAATAAAGTCTGACACTGTTTCTACTGTTTCCCCATCTATTTGCCATGAAGTGATGGGACTGGATACCATGATCTTTGTTTTCTGAATGTTGAGCTTTAAGCCAACTTTTTCACTCTCCTCTTTCACTTTCATCAAGAGGCTCTTTATTCTTACTCAGTTTCTGCCATAAGGGTGGTGTCGTCTCCATATCTGATATTATTGATATTGATTCCAGCTTGTGCTTCTTCCAGCCCAGTGTTTCTCATGATGTACTCTGCATAGAAGTTAAATAGGCAGGGTGACAATATACAGCCTTGACGTACTCCTTTTCCTATTTGGAACTAGTCTGTTGTTCCATGTCCAGTTCTAACTGTTGCTTCCTGACCTGCATATAGGTTTCTCAAGAGGCAGGTCAGGTGGTCTGACATTCCCATCTCTTTCAGAATATTCCACAGTTGATTGTGATCCACACAGTCAAAGGCTTTGGCATAGTCAATAGCAGAAATAGATGTTTTTCTGGAACTCTCTTGCTTTTTCCATGATCCAGCAGATGTTGGCAATTTGATCTCTGGTTCCTCTGCCTTTTCTAAAACCAGCTTGAACATCTGGAAGTTCATGTTTCATGTATTGCTGAAGCCTTGGCTTGGAGAATTTTAAGCATTACTTTACTAGAGTGTGAGATGAGTGCAACTGTGCAGTAGTTTGAGCATTCTTTGGCATTGCCTTTCTTTGGGATTGGAATGAAAACTGACTTTTTCCAGTCCTATGGCCACTGCTGAGTTTTCCAAATTTGCTTGCATATTGAGTGCAGCACTTTCATAACATCATCTTTCAGGATTTGAAATAGCTCCACTGGAATTCCATCACCTCCACTAGCTTCGTTTGTAGTGATGCTTTCTAAGACCCACTTGACTTCACATTCCAGTGTGTTACCCATTAAGTTGTGACCAACTCTTTGCAGCCCCAATGCCTATAGACCACCATGGGGATTTTTCAGGCAAGAATACTGGAGTAGTTTGTCATGCCCTCCTTCAGGGGATCTTCCCAACCTAGGGATTGAGCCAGGTCTCCTGCAATGCATGCAGATTCTTTACAGTCTGAGCCACCAGGGAAGCCCAAGGATACTGGAGTGGGTAGCCTATCCCTTCTCCAGGGGGACTTCGCCACCCGGTAATTGAACCAGGGTGTCCTGCATTTCAGGTGAGTTCTTTACCAGCTGAGCTACCTAACAAGAAGAAAGCTGTGGGATTCAAGAAACAATGGTGAACATAGAAATTAATAAATGTGTGGATAAACTTAATTAACTCTAGACTATAATATTCATTAACATTCTGTGTATGGAAAAATGAAATATTATGGGAATCAGTATTAGGTGGGGTTACATTCAATGGGTGGTTAGCATGTTAAGATTCTTGTTTTATTTGTGACTCTGGGATTTTTTATAAGAAAATTGATTAAATATATTTGCTAACACATCAAGGGGCAACCATTAGAAGAAGAGAAATACAATTAGCACAGAGGGAGTAAAAGAATATAGAAAGTCTTATTTGTTATGCCATAACAAATTACCACAAACTCAGTAAGTTAAGACAATTGAAGTTTATTCTCTCTGGGTTCTTGAGGCCAGAAGTCCACCATCAAGGTATCAGTTGGGCTGTGCTCCTTCTGAAGTGTCTAGGAGAGCAAGCTTCCTTGCATCTTCCAGCTTCTTGTGGCTTTAGGAGTTCCTTTGGCTTGTGGCTACATGCCTCCTTCACATGATCTTCTCTTTTCTCTGTGTTTCTCCCTTGTATGTCTCTTATAAAGACACTTGTCATCAGGTTTAGAGTGCCTCTGGATAATCCTAGTTGGTCTCATTTCAAGACTCTAGACTTGTTTATATCTGCAAAGATCCTTTGTCCAAATGAGATCACATTCACAGACTGTGAGGGTCAGGAAGTGGTCATGTCTTTTGGGAAGTCACCTTTCAACCTACTATAAAGGTTAATTTGTTGTTCAGTCTCTCAATTGTGCCAACTTTTTGTGACCCCATGGACTGCAGCACGCCAGCCTTCCCTGTCCTTCACCATCTCCTGGAGCTTGCTCACACTTATGTCCATTGAGTCAGTGATGCCATCCAACTATCTCATCCTCTGTCGTCCCTTTCTCCTCCTGCCTTCAATCTTTCCCAGCATCAGGGTCTTTTCTAATAAGTTGGCTCCTCATATCAGATGGCCAAAATACTGGAGCTTCAGTTTCAGCATCAGTCCTTCCAATGAATATTCAGGACTCATTTCCTTTAGGATTGACTGGTTGGATCTCCTTGCAGTCCAAGGGACTCTCAAGAGTCTACTCCAACAGCACAGTTCAAAAGCATCAATTCTTCAGCAGTCAGCCTTCTTTATGGTCCAACTCTCACATCCATACACAACTACTGGAAAAAACATAGCTTTGATTAGACGGACCTTTGTTGGCAAAGTAATGTCTCTGCTTTTTAATATGCTGTCTAGGTTTGTCAGAGGTTAACTTACCTATTAACAAAAAGAGAAACTATCAAATTGGATTTTTATAATATAGCTATACACCAAGTATGAATCACATATAATGACCAAAAATCAAGGGATTTTTGTACCCTGGTCCTGGTTCACCTTAGACCATTCATTCTTTGATGACTCATTTCAACTCTGTATTAGTTCCTCATTCTTCCATCGAAGTTGAACCGTCAGTTTTCATACAGCGACATTAATGCTCAGTTTAAAAACTAGAGTTTCTAACCACCCTTGTAGCTAAGAATGGTCATATAACAGTTCTGGGTGATAGGAGATAAGCAGAAGCATATGGCAACTTATAGGAAACTTCTGCGGTTGTTAACCTCCAAAGATGGCCCCCAATAATTCTTCCCCTCCTGTATAATACCACTCTTCACATCAAGAGGTGGAATGTGTCCACTACCATCCCCTTCTTTGGGCTTGTCCTATGACTGCTTTGACCAGTAGAATGCAGAGAATGGACATTCAGGCACCTCAAAACTTAGGCTTTAAGAGGATTGGAGCTTTCATTTTCTTCCTCTTCGGATATCCATGCTTGGAGTAATTTTTTTTTTAAGTGCTATTCATTTTCCCAAAAAAAAAAAATTATTTATCTGGCTGCATCATATCTTAGTTGTGACATGTGGGGCCTTTCATTGTTGTGCACAGGTTTCTCTCTAGTTGTGCTGTACGGGCTCAGTAGTTATTTTGTGTGGGCTTAGTTGCCCCACTAGAGCTGGTAGGATCTTAGTTCCCCAACTAGGGACTGAACCTCTGTTCCTTGCATTGGAAAATGAATTCTTAACCACAACCACTGGACCACCAGGGAAGCCCCTGGAATGATACATTTTGAATGCAACTTCCATGCTATGAGGGACCCCAAGTAGCTGTGAGGAAAAATCCTCATGAAGGAGAATTGAGGCTTCAGGCAATGGCCCCAGTGAGCTTCTAGATAAAAGCCAGTGGTTGACATCACCTTGGATCTATCATTTGTCCCTGAATGCTGGCCAAGAGGAGGTGAGGCAGAACTGTGGTAGTCTACTCACAGAATCATGGTGAAGAATAACTTAATAAATTATTGCTGTGTTAAGCCACCAAGTTTTGGGGTGCCTTGTTATGCTTCAGTAGAAAATAAAAATACTTTCCTTAAAATATCAGTCCAGTTCAGTTCAGTCGCTCAGTTGTGTCTGACTTTTTGCGACCCCATGTATTGCAGCACGCCAGGCCTCCCTGTCCATCACCAACTCCCGGAGTTCACTCAGACTCACGTCCATCGAGTCAGTGATGCCATCCAGCCATCTCATCCTCTGTCGTCCCCTTCTCCTCCTGCCCCCAATTCCTCCCAGCATCAGAGTCTTTTCCAATGAGTCAACTCATCGCATCAGGTGGCCAAAGTACTGGAGTTTCAGCTTTAGCATCATCCCTTCCAAAGAACACCAGGGCTGATCTTCTTTAGAATGGACTGGTTGGATCTTCTTGCAGTCCAAGGGACTCTCAAGAGTCTTCTCCAACACGAGAGTTCAAAAGCATCATGGTTATCATCAACAAGTTGGCAGTCTACAACTTGAAAAAGGATGGTAACAAGAACAAAACAATGCTGGCACAGGGATCTCACACCTCCAGCCTTCAGAACTGTGACAAATAAATTTCTGTTGTTTATAAGCCTATATAGATAGATAGATAGATAAATGGTTATCATATGCTCTTTACCTCTTTTTTCCTTTATCCTTCATGTATATAGGAATATATACATGATAAATAGAGTTGAAGCAGCCATGCTGGCTATGAGGTAATCTTAGGAATGTAGGTCATGCAAGGAAAAATAACTTGAAGTATCTCTACTTCATAAAAGAAGCTTCTGTCTTGAAAAGCCACTCTTATTTTGGGTTTCCATTCAAGTTGAACCTAATTCTAACTGTATTGACTCATTTTTAGGCACTGCTCAAATGATAACATTTGCACATCCCCTCAGTTTTTTTCAATTTGCTGCTTCTTCTGTGTATTTTTAAATTGAATTTTGTTTTATCAAATATACATGTATATCAGTTCAGTTCAGTCGCTCAGTTGTGTCCGACACTTTGCGACCCCATGAATCACAGCAAACCAGGCCTCCCTGTCCATCACCAACTCCAGGGAGTTCACTCAGACTCACGTCCATCGAGTCAGTGATGCCATCCAGCCATCGCATCCTCTGTCATCCCCTTCTCCTCCTGCCCCCAATCTCTCCCAGCATCAGAGTCTTTTCCAATGAGTCAACTCTTCACATGAGGTGGCCAAAGTACTGGAGTTTCAGCTTTAGCATCATTCCTTCCAAAGAACACCCAGGGCTGATCTCCTTCAGAATGGACTGGTTGGATCTCAAGAGTCTTCTCCAGCACCACAGTTCAAAAGCATCAATTTTTCGATGCTCAGCCTTCTTCACAGTCAAACTCTCACATCCATACATGACCACTGGAAAAACCATAGCCTTGACTAGACAGACCTTTGTTGGCAAAGTAATGTCTCTGCTTTTGAATATGCTATCTAGGTTGGTCATAACTTTCCTTCCAAGGAGTAAGCATCTTTTAATTTCATGGCTGCAGTCACCATCTTCAGTGATTTTGGAGCCCCCCAAAAATAAAGTCTGACACTGTTTACACTGTTTACCCATCTATTTCCCATGAAGTGATGGGACCGGATGCCATGATCTTCTTTTTCTGAATGTTGAACTTTAAGCCAAGTTTTTCACTCTCCTCTTTCACTTTCATCAAGAGGCTTTTTAGGTCCTCTTCACTTTCTGCCATAAGGATGGTGTCGTCTGCATATCTGAGGTTATTGATATTTTTCCTGGCAATCTTGATTCCAGCTTGTGCTTCTTCCAGCCCAGTGTTTCTCATGATGTACTCTGCATAGAAGTTAAATAAGCAGGGTGACAATATACAGCCTTGACGTGCTCCTTTTCCTATTTGGAACCAGTCTGTTGTTCCATGTCCAGTTCTAACTGTTGCTTCCTGACCTGCATGCAGATTTCTCAAGAGGCAGGTCAGGTGGTCTGGTATTCCCATCTCTTTCAGAATTTTCCACAGTTTATTGTGATCTACACAGTCAAAGACTTTGGCATAGTCAATAAAGCAGAAATAGAATTTTTTCTGGAACTCTCTTGCTTTTTCCATGATCCAGCAGATGTTGGCAATTTGATCTCTGGTTCCTCTGCCTTTTCTAAAACCATCTTGAACATCTGGAAGTTCACAGTTCACGTATTGCTGAAGCCTGGCTTGGAGAATTTTAAGCATTACTTTACTAGAGTGTGAGATGAGTGCAACTGTGCAGTAGTTTGAGGATTGTTTGGCATTGCCGTTCTTTGGGATTGGAATGAAAAGTGACCTTTTCCAGTCCTGTGGCCACTGCTGAGTTTTCAAAATGCGCTGGCATATTGAATGCAACACTTTCATAACATCATCTTTCAGGATTTGAAATAGCTCCACTGGAATTCCATCACCTCCACTAGCTTCATTCATAGTGATGCTTCCTAAGGCCCATTTGACTTCACATTCTAGGATGTCTGGCTCTAGGTGAGTGATCACACCATTGTGATTATCTGGGTCATGAAGATCTTTTTGTATAGTTCTTCTGTATTTTCTTGCCACGTCTTCTTAATATCTTCTGCTTCTGTTTGGTCCCTACCATTTCTGTCCTTTATTGTGCCCATCTTTGCATAAAATGTTCCCTTGGTATCTCTAATTTTCTTGAAGAGATCTCTAGTCTTTCCCATTCTCTTGTTTTCCTCTATTTCTTTGTGTTGATCACTGAGGAAGGCTTTCTTATCTCTCCTTGCTATTCTTTGGAACTCTGCATTCAGATGGATATATCTTTCCTTTTCTCCTTTGATTTTCACTTCCCTTCTTTTCACAGATATTTATAAGGCCTCTTCAGACAGCCATTTTGCTTTTTTGCATTTCTCTTTCTTGGGGATGGTCTTGATTCCTATCTCCTGTACAATGTCATGAACCTCCCTCCATAGTTCATCAGGCACTCTGTCTATCAGATCTAGTCCATTAAATCTATTTCTCACTTCTTCTGTATAGTCATAAGGGGACTGGAATGCAAAAGTAGGAAGTCAAGAAACACCTGGAGTAACAGGCAAATTTGGCCTTGGAGTACAGAATGAAGCAGGGCAAAGGTTAATAGAGTTCTGCCAAGAGAACGCACTGGTCATAGCAAACACCCTCTTCCAACAACACAAGAGAAGACTCTACACATGGACATCATCAGATGGTCAACACCGAAATCAGACTGATAATATTTTTTACAGCCAAAAATGGAGAAGCTCTATACAATCAGCCAAAACAAAATGGGGAGCTGACTGTGGCTCAAATCATGAACTCCTTATTGCCAAATTCAGACTGAAATTGAAGAAAGTGGAGCAAACCACTAGACCATTCAGGTATGACAAAAATCAAATAGCTTATGACTAACTTGATTGTGGGGGAAAAAAATGAAGTGACATCCCACAACTTGTGCTGAATTCCATTCATTAAAAATGAGTCAATAGGTCCAGCACACACTCAAGGAGAGAGAATTACAGGAGTGTCTGAATTCCAGAGGTGGGGATTTAAATGTTGCTTAACAGGATAGAAATAAGCAATCCACATGGGACAAAACATTACCATCTAATCAATACAAGAAATGGTGCTGAACCTCACTAGTTAAAACAGCAATTATTCACCATTTTTGCTCCCCATTTGGCTAAAAACATTTTTTAAATGATAACATTTAGCACAAGCAAGGGCATGCATGTATTTTCATTCACTGGTGGTGGAAGTGTGAACAGTTAAACTTATGAGGAAAGCGGTTCATTGAGGTCATTCAAATATTAAATGACCTAGCACTCCTGTTCATGGCAATCTATTTGATAGAGTACTTAAGTACCAGTACTTAAGAACATAAGTGCAGGGAGGCCTGTTGTAACATTATTCATGATGGCAAAAAAAATAACAGCCAAAAAAAACCCCCAAACTGGAAAGATCGCTAAAAACCTTCAATAAAAGAAACACTGGTGAAATTATAATACATCTACACTATGAAATATTCTTACCCAGTTAATTTGTTTCTGTTTGAGCTTAGAAAAAGGTATAGAATCACATAAACTATTAATATATGTTATCACAATAGAATTATGGGGGAGAGAGTGTATTAATTTTTAATACATGCTTATATATAATTTGAGTTTTTATTAAAACCATATTACTGTTGTTATTTGCTTTGTTGCTTAGTCACTAAGTCATGTCTGACTCTTTGTGACCCCCATGGACTATAGCCTGCCAGGCTCCTCTCTCCATGGGATTTCCTAGCCAAGAACACTGGAGTGGGTTGCTATTTCCTTCTCTAGGGGATTTTCCTGACCCAGAAATCTAACCTGCGTCTCCTGCATTCACAGGCGGATTCTTTACCACTGAGCCACCAGGGAAGCCCTTTTGTTATTTACCAAAGATGAAAAATCATTTTTAAAAAAGATAAATTTACATTTCCAGATGAATTAAAATCACTTTGGCATTTCCTTTAGAATTGAATTGAAGTGCATAAATTATTTTCTACCAATCGCTTATGCCTTTTTGAAGATTTACATAGTCCAAGTCTGACCTGTCTACTATATGTAGAAGGATCCACCATGAGTAAAGCATTTCATGGTGGTAAATCAGTTCTTCTGATGAATGACAACAGGGAGAGAGATTTTTCAGGGCTTGGGACATGGGTCTTCTTTGCACCTGTCAAACCAAACCAAGGAACTGAGTTTTGAAGATTCTATCTTGAAAAACGGGTGGGGCACAAAGCTTTGTGCCATTCTCAGTGAATATCTTTTCTCACAAATGAACTGTTGATGGGAATCAAACAGGAGAGTGTTGGACGTCATGTGCTTCAGCAAGGCAAAGACCTGGAGGAAAGGAATTCATGGACAAGATGTATGTTTTGTTAGTTGAGTAAAGGGCCCTTCCCACTACCCAGCATGAAGTTATGCAAGGCTGATCCTCTTTTAAATGGTATGGTAGACACTATTGCCTCCCTACCCATTCCTCTCCTTCTTCCTTGGTAACTGAACACAGATTTGGCTCACGTATCTGGTGTTTGTGTATTTCAGAGGAAGATGGACCCCTTTCTAGCCCCAGGGGAGAATTTTGGTTCATCTTAGCCTATTATGGTATTTATATTATTTGCCATTTGTCTTTCATTGGTTAAGCAATGAACAGGCAAATCAATTGCCCAATGGGACAGGAGGAAAAATCTTTGAAAATGTTTTTGAGAAAGTTTTCCTACTTTTAAGAAAAGACAAAGGAAGAGAGATATCCTCTTTTCTCCTTCCTGTCTTGGCAAGAGGTTATTTATCTTGTAATTCTCTTTATTGGCAGTTCATTCCTTTTTGTTTCCTTTCCTTTCAAACTTTCCAAAGTTAATGACAAATACCAAATCACAGACCCAGGAAGCTCAGAAAACATCAAGCAGAATTTTTAAAACAAATCAGAAAACCAACCTACATAGGCATATCATACCCTAAATGCAGAAAGCCAAAGACAAGGAAAAGTCTTGAAAAAAGTCAAAGAGGAAAATAAAAACACCTTACTTAGAGAGGAGCAAGGGGAGAAATTACAATGATTTCTCATCGATACCATGCAAATAAGAAGAGGATGGACTGATACATTTAAAGTTGGTTTTGCTTTTTTCTTTTAAAGAACACCAACTTGGAATTCTGTATCTAACAAAATTATCCTTCAAAGTGAAGAGATAAAGACATTGTCTGACAAGCAAAAACTGAGGAAATTCTTTGCAATAAATATAAAAAGTTTTTCAGAGAGAAACAAAAAAAATCAGAAACTTTGATCTGTGTATAAAATGTAAGAGCATTGGAGGAGGAAGAAATAAAAGTAAAAAAAATCTTTTATTTTCCTTATTCTTAATTGATCGAAAAGCTCACAGTTATTTAAAGGAAGAATCGTAACAATGTAATATTAATGATACCAATAAATGAAATAAATGGCAGCCACACATAAGGGATGGGCAGGAAGAGTCGGGACTACTCTGTTTTAAGGTGGGCTTCCCTGGGGGCTCAGCTGGTAAAGAATCCGCCTGCAATGCAGGAGACCTGAGTTCGATCCCTGGGTTGGGAAGATTCCCTGGAGAACCTGCACTGCGTGTGAAACAGAATAGTGTTATTTGAAGGTAGACTTAGATTGGTTAGAAGTGTATATTTAAAACTCTAGAGCAGTTACCAAAAAAAAATGTTTAAGGTATAATTTACTAAGAGAGGAGATAAAATGCTTAATTAAAACTTAAAAATGAAAGAAGGCAGAAAAAGAAGTTTCTGGCAATGAATAGAAAACAGTTAAAAACATAATGTTTGGTTGATGTCAACCCAAGTACATCAATGATCACTTTAATATAAATATTGAAACATGCAAAGTAAAAGACAGACATTGCCACAGTATGTTAAAAACGAGACTCAACTATATGTTGTCTACCAAAACATGCTTTAAACACTCTGATAGGTTAAAAATAGAGGGATAGGGAAAGATATAAGCACTGTGCTAACACTAATCAAAAGAAAGCTGGAATAACCATTAATTTCAGACAAAGCTGACTTCAGAATAATATAAATTATTAGAAGGGTACAACTTAATAATAAAAACATAAATTGTTTAATAAGCTATAACAAATGAGTAAAGCTATAACAAATGACAGCTTATCTACAGATACTCTTCCCAAGGAAATTTAAAACAATTATTTGTACAATCCTTGAAAAATATACCCTAATAACCAAATGCACCAAAAGATCTTAAATGACACTCACTAAGCACACTGTTAATATCGATATTCTGAAACTATCACACACATGCACACAAAGGTAAAGAGCTCTGTCCAGTCATGCAGGGACTTGGGGCCAAGTGCAAGAGGCAGACATAAAAGCTGTTAATCATGAACATGATAAGTAACATAGGATGTGAAAAAGATGCTGGGGTGACAGCCAGGAGGAAGCACAACTTGAAAAACTTCCTAGAAGAAGTAACAACTGAACCATTATTTTTCCTTAGGGGTTGAAAAATATATTATTTAATTCTGTCATTCCTGCTGCATGTATTAACTGGAATTCTCAATTTAAAATGTTTTCATCAGCTATTTTGTTGCCTTGAGACAGATTTCATATAGGAGTATCAGGACAGATGTTTGACTTTCCCCCTTTACTTACCAGTGTTTAAAATAATGATTCTATTCCCTAGGTTGTTCCAAAGGTTAATCTCTTAGGGTATTTTATTGTAGAAGTGTTATGACCTCATAGCATTAACACATTTGATATGCTTCAACCAATTGTGGTGGTTTAGTCACTAAATCGTGTCTGACTTTTGCGACCCTATGGACTGTTGCCTGCCAGGCTTCTCTGTCTATAGGATTTTCCAGGAAGGAATACTGGAGCTGATTGCCATTTCCCTTTCCAGGGGATCTTCCCAACCCAGGTATCAAACCCAGGTCTCCTGCACTGCAGGTAGATTCTTTACTGATTGAGCTACCAGGGAAGCCTGCGTCCACCCATTAAGTTATTATTTTCAAAGCTAAAATTGTCCCATTTTTAAGTTGGCCTCTGCAGTTTTTGACATCAGTTCAGTTCAGTTCAGTCACTCACTCATGTCCGACTCTTTGCGACCCCATGCATCGCAGCACGCCAGGCCTCCCTGTCCATCACCAACTCCCGGAGTTCACTCAAACTCACATCCTTCGACTCGGTGATGCCATCCAGCCATCTCATCCTCTGTCGTCCCCTTCTCCTCCTGCCCCCAATCCCTCCCAGCATCAGAGTCTTTTCCAATGAGTCAACTCTGCATGAGATGGCCAAAGTACTGGAGTTTTAGCTTTAGCATCATTCCTTCCAAAGAACACCCAGGACTGATCTCCTTTAGGATGGACTGGTTGGATTTCCTTGCAGTCCAAGGGACTCTCAAGAGTCTTCTCCAACACCACAGTTCAACAGCATCAATTCTTCGGCGCTCAGCCTTCTTCACAGTCCAACTCTCATATCCATACATGACCCTTGTGTTTTTCCCCTATCTTTTTTTTTAAGTCTTTATTGAATTTGTTACAATATTGCTCCTGCTTTATATTTTGGTTTTTTGACCCTAAGACATGTGGGATCTTAGGGACCAGGATCAAATCCATCCCCTCCACTGGAAGGCAAAGTTTTAACCACTGAAATGCCAGGGAAGTCCCAACTCTTGTGGTTTTCGTAGCTTCCTTTCTCTTTGGCATGACCAAATGATCTAGAATCATCTTATACATTTCTTGCCCCACACATGGAATCAATCATTTCTCTAAGGAACTTTGGTTCCTTCAATGGAAAGTGGTATTTAGAGCATTTTGTAAGCTTTTTAAATGGCAGTCTCCTGTGTCTAGTTTCCCTCTCTTTGAAAGCATTCTCCATCCGTTATGCCACTGTCTGATGATCTTTCTATAATACAAATTATGTCCCATACCTGATGATAATTGTCCATGCTGCATCATCCTCCATAGCTTCAAGTCTCAGCCCCTTAGACTGGCACACAGGACCCTTTTTTGGCCTATCTTTATGGTTTCATTTCTATCTACCTTTTTAGTCTACTTTCCTGGGCACACTCTGTCTTCCAACCATGTCAAAGTATTTTGCAGCTTTCCAACTGATATGTACATTTTGTCTTTACAATTACATGCTTGTAACTGTTTCCTATTCAGTGCCAGAAAATTCTGTTTCTACCTTCTTTGGTTTTCATTGATTGTCTTCTGACTATTGATGACAACTGTAGGCAGAAATCAATTTAGCCCTCATGTGGTTCCAGAGAGTGAGCTAGGGTGTCCCTTCCTCCCATAGCAGCTACAGGCGCCCTCTTTGTAGATTACTAATCCTGCTGTTTTATTGTTCTTCTTGACTCACCTTCGCTGAAACTAGACAATGTAAGATAAACACACTCTCACTGGATTACTTATCCCACCTTGCAGAGGTGCGTAGAAGTTACCCCAGCAGTGTTTGCTGAAGTGATTACTTACCTATGTCAATAAAAAATGAATCATTAACAAACATTAAGTTTGGGCTCATATCTTTACTACAAGATCCACAAAAACAGGGATATTGTTTATCATTTGTTTATCATCAGACCTCCTAACAGTATGTAAACTCCAGGAGGTGCAAGGGAAGGGAAGAAACTCCTATCCTGTTCATCTCTGAACCTCTACCTAGAACAAGACTGATACTTCATGTATTGACTGAAATAAAGAAAGAAAAGATGGAAGGCAGAGTCAAGGGAGGGAGGGAGGAAGGCATGGGAAGGGAAGGAAGAGTGAATCTTATTTAGCAGGGGTTTATCTACTGAAGGTGATCCAGGCCTATAGCCACACATAACGCAACTCTAAGATATAAATGTGCAATTGGAGATGCTGATAGAGGAGATATCATCTTGCAGATTTAATTTTTAGAGTCAGTTGCACACAGGGACTTCCCTGGTGATCCAGTGGCTAAGATTTTGCACTCTCAATGCAGGGGGCCCATGTTTGATCCCTGGTCAGGGAACTAGATCCCAGTTGCTGCAACTGAGAGTTCACATGCCACAACTAAAGGTCACGCATGCTGCAATGAAGATCGAAGATCCCGTGTGCTGCCACCAAATAAATAAACACATTTAAAGAACAGTTGCACAGGGCTCTGATTTACACTTAGAGTGTTTCAGTGCTGGGCAAAGTGTGAAACGTGTCCACTGACTTCACTGCACAAGGCCACTCCATTATCCTGTGCTCTCGTGAGTCTGTGTCACCTGCAACCAGTCAGACCAGTGGATGGACTATTCATAGGGATCAATAAATGCTGTCCAGAGAGAGGAATGACAGCAGTGAGCAAGAGGGACAGAGTTCCAGCCCTCCTAAGGCTTGTGTTCTAGAGTGGAGAGGCATACAATGAAGAAGGAAACAAAACAGTTTTAGATGGGGGTAAGTTCTGTAGAGAAAGTAATACATCAGACAAGTAGTTACAATAAGGTGAGTGTTAGGATTGGGAAGTACAAGGCCCTAGGCAGACTATAGCAGTGGAGGCAGAGCATTCCAGAGCATTCCAGATGATCTCAGAGGGATCTGCCCTGCCCTTCCTCTTCTGTGCTGCGCCTTCCTCCATCCCAGGGGCTTCAGCAGCCACCCAGGTTTACATATCAGTGCCAACTCCACACTTTTGTGGGGCTGCCTGCCTGTCATTGCTACTAGGCTGCTGGGAAATTTTATGAGCTCTTCGTCACCTCTCTGTTGCTGCCAGATCCTCCCTCCTCCTGCCAGCCCCTCCTACAACTGGACAGTCTCTGTGAATTGTGTCAATAGCCCAAGTCAGAGACCTGGACATCACTTCACCCTGCCCCTCACTGGGCACATCGTCCAGTCAACACCAAGGCTGATAAATTCAACCTTCTCAGTGTCTCCTGAATTCAGTCATGCCTTCCTGCCCCTACTGCCATGTCCGTATTTCAGGTCATCAGGATTCCCCGCACCCCACCCTCAGTGACCACCACCTCTAGCAGCCTCGTTTCACACTGGCCACACTGGTATCTGCAAAATATGAATGTAGAGCCGACTCACTGGGTAAGACCCTGATGCTGGGAAAGATTGAGGGCAGGAGGAGAAGGGGACGACAGAGGATGAGGTGGTTGGATGGCATCATCGACTCAGTGGGCATGAGTTTGAGCAAACTCCAGGAGATAGTGAAGGATAGAGAAGCCTGACATGCTGCAGTCCATGGGACCACAAAGAGTTAGATGTGACTTAGTGACTAAACAGCAACAAGTCCTGTATGCTCAGATCCCTTCCAGGATAGGATTAGCATGACCCTCCTGATCTGATTCCCCACCTATCTCCCAAAGAAATCACCTGTTATTCCTTCCTTCCATTCTATGTGCAGCCACGTCAGGCTCCAACCCCCAAATATACCACACACTCTCCTCAATATATATACTCTCCTTAGTATATAACACCCTCAGTCCCCCTGCCTGCTGAATCCACTTCCTGACTTAGTCATCACTTCCTAGAGGAGGTTGCCTTGACACCCGCCTCTCAGGCTCAGCTTCACTCCCCACTCTTGGTCCCCACAGTTCCCACACTTTCTCCACTGCCCCATCCGCCCCACCATGTGTTTGTTTTGGAGGATAGGAGCTGTGTGACTCATTGTGTTCACAGTGCCTGTCAAGGGCAGGAGAGCTATACACTGCACCCAAGTTGTCCTCCTCTCTAAACGTGGGGGCAACAACGATACTTACATGTTAGCTATATTGTGAGGGTTAAATGAGATAATGAGTAGAAAATACCTATCACAGTTAATACATAAGAGTAAAGGATAGCTATTATTAGTAGATGATATTGCTCACACTGAATTTAAACAAGCATTGAAGTTTGAAATGCATTCAGGAAAATGCATAAAATCACATGTGTACAGAGCTCAATGAATTTTCACAAATGAATGCACTCTTGTCATCAGCCCCCAGATAGCACTATTTTATTTTTTATTGAAGTATAGTTGATTTACAATGATATGACAGTTTCAGGTGTACAGCAAAGTGATTCAGTATTTGATGTTGTTCAGTTGCTCAGTCGTGTCCAACTCTTTGAGACCCCCACGGACTGCAGCACGCCAGGCTTCCCTATCACCATCTCCCGGAGTTGGCTCGAACTCATGTCCATTGAGTTGGTGATGCTATCCAACCATTTCATCCTCTGTCATCCCCTTCTCCTCTTGCCTTCAGTCTTTCCCAGCATCAGTGTCTTTTCCAATGAGTCAGCTCTTCGCATCAGGTGGCCAAAGTATTGGAGCTTCAACTTCAACATCAGTCTTTCCAACAAACATTCAGGACTTATTTCCTTTAGGATTGACTTGTTTGATCTCCTCGCTGTTCAAAGGACTCTCAAGATTCTACTTTATATATACTAGTGTGTATCTGTTTATCCCAAGCTCCTAATATCCCTCACGCCTTCCCCTTTTAGTAACCATAAGTTGGTTTTCTGTGAGTCCATTTCTGTTTCTGATTGGTAAGTTCATTTGTATCTCTTTTTTAGACTCCACATATAAGTGATATCATGTAATATTTGTCTTTGTCTGACTTACTTCATTTAGTATGATGATCTCTAGGTCCATCCATGTTTCTGCAAATAGGCATTATTTCATTATTTTTTATGGCTAGTACGTCATTGTGTATATGTGCCACATTTTTTTTAATCCATTCATCTGTTGATGGACATGTAGGTTGCTTCCACCTCTTGGTTATTGTAAATAGTGCTACTATGAATATTGGGGTGCATGTATCTTTTCAAATTAGAGTTTTCATCTTTTCAGGATATATGCCCATGAGTAGGATTACTGGACCATATGTAACTGTATTATTAGTTTTTTAAGGAACCTCCATAGTGACTACACCAATTTACAATACCACCAACAGCAGATAGCACTTTTTTTAAGGTTCAAAGTTTACCTTCTCACAGAGGCCCTCCCTTATGTCTCGCCCCCTACATAGAACTCATCATCAGACATCCTGAAGAATTTAACTATATATTTTATACATTATCTATCTCACCTGACTCCAACATAAACTGCAGAAGAACAGGATTTTTTTTTTTTTTTTTTTTTTTTGTCTATTTTGCTCACTGCTGTATCCTCAGCTCCTGGAACAGCACTCGACGCAGTAGGTATGCATTCAGAGTGAATGCATAAATGCTTATATTAATTTCTTTAAGCTCCCTGGTTCTGCTGGCACTGTCATGTCTGAGAAACAGTGCTCTCCCAGGTTAGACAGCACAGGGCAGGGACTGGATGCTCCTAAACTGCACAGAGGAACCAGAGATCAGACTGCCCACATCCGCTGGGTCATCGAAAAAGCAAGAGAGCTCCAGGAACACATCTATTTCTGCTTTATTGATTATGCTAAAGCCTTTGACTGTGCGGATCATAATAAACTGTGGAAAATTCTGAAAGAGATGGGAATACCAGACCACCTGACCTGCCTCTTGAGAAACCTATATGCAGGTCAGGAAGCAACAGTTAGAACTAGACATGGAACAACAGACTGGTTCCAAGTAGGAAAAGGAGTACGTCAAGGCTGTATATTGTCACCCTGCTTATTTAATTTCTGTGCAGAGTATATCATGAGAAACACTGGGCTGGAAGAAGCACGAGCTGGAAGAAGCACAAGCTGGAATTAAGATTGCCGGGAAAAATATCAATAACCTCAGATATGCAGATGACACCATCCTTATGGCAGAAAGTGAAGAGGAACTAAAAAGCCTCTTGATGAACATGAAAGAGGAGAGTTAAAAAGTTGGCTTAAAGCTCAACATTCAGTAAATGAAGATCATGGCATCTGGTCCCATCACTTCATGGCAAATAGATGGGGAAACAGTGGAAACAGTGGCTGACTTTATTTTGGGGGGGCTCCAAAATCACTGCAGATGGTGACTGCAGCCATGAAATTAAAAGATGCTTACTCCTTGGAAGGAAAGTTATGACCAACCTCGATAGCATATTCAAAAGCAGAGACATTACTCTGCCAACAAAGGTCTGTCTAGTCAAGGCTATGGTTTTTCCAGTAGTCATGTATGGATGTGAGAGTTGGACTGTGAAGAAAGCTGAGCGCCAAAGAATTGATGCTTTTGAACTGTGGTGTTGGAGAAGACTCTTGAGAGTCCCTTGGACTGCAAGGAGATCCAACCAGTCCATTCTAAAGGAGATCAGTCCTCGATGTTCTTTGGAAGGAATGATGCTAAAGCTGAAACTCCAGTACTTTGGCCACCTGATGCGAAGAGTTGACTCATTGGAAAAGACTCTGATGCTGGGAGGGATTGGGGGCACGAGTGAGCGACTGAACTAAACTGAACTGAAACTGCGCAGGGCACACATCCATCCTGCGTGGTCCACCAATGAGTTCTTTATCCTCACTCCTCCCTGGCGAGCCTGGTCCACCCTGCCCCAGTTTTTCGTGCCTAATAATTAAAAGTAATATCTACAGCCATCATAATAATCTGGTCCTCTGTCTAGAGACTACCGGCCTGGTATCCCTCAAGGGTTTTCCACGAGGCCTGAAGCACTCCGGGTGGTGTTGCCTCTGCCACCTCCGCAATGCACTTGGTCAATCTCCCCGCCAAGTGTTTTGCCTTCTGATGAGCCGCTCAGCTGGCTGATGGAGAGTTTTATCATTCACCCCATTTCGTCGGGGAAGAAGCTGAGGCTGAGAAAGGACACGGCCACTGGGATCTTCTGACTCCGAATCCCGCGGTCTTTGCCACCACGCCCACCACGACCAAGTTCGGTGATTCACCACAGTCGCCTTTGGTTGGTTTCATGCCCCCTTTCCCTTCACCAACCATCGCGGCCGGAAAGAATGTGCCGGTGCGGCTCTAGGCTCAGAGCAAATGGCTGAGAACAGAGTTGCTGCAGAAACAAACGCGTAAGGAACCAGGCACTGGCCGGAGCAAGAGAGGCCCCTCACACAGGGTGATCAGGCACACTGCGAGGATGAGAGGCTTGGCTGAGACCAGGGTGGTGGGAAGGAGCTGGTCCCACGGAGTACGTGTTGGGGACGGGTAGATGGTAAGCAGAGATCTAAGCGGAGAGAACCGCAAGTACTCAGCTCCTTTTATATCCACTACCTTGTCTGATCTTACCGCACACTTTGAAGGGGGACATTTTGGCCCCATTTTACAGACAAGGAAACCGAGGCCCATAAAGATGAAGACTATTACTGAGTTGGGATTCGAACCCGGCTCTCTGAAATACACTAAGCTGAAGCTCTGTCCAGCCCGCATTCCCCGCCCCCTCCTTCCCGCACCGTGACCTTAACTGGGCACGTGCTGGCCCCTCGCGCTCCCCACCTCCCCGCACTGTCCCACTTAGCCCCGCTGGGGGAGGGCAGACAAGGATGGGGGGCTCTCTCAGGGACCGCGGGAGCCGCAAGGGGATTGGGGTCCCGGGTTAGAAACCCCTTGAGCTGGCGTGAGGGACCCCGCCCGCGCGCCCCGCCCCGCCCCTTGCGCGGCCGGCCGGCGCTGCCTCTGTCCATGGTCAGAGCACCCGGGTAATCCGCCTTTCTCTCCGCCCGCCGAGTCCCATTCATATTCTAATCACAGCGCGGCCGGCCCGCGAACGCCCGGCCACTCTATCGGGGCCCGCGCAGACGCGGCCTGCCCCCCGCCCCACTTCCACTTCCAGCCCCCCACCCCCAGCTCCTCGCCACCCCCGCTCTTTCCTACACTTTACACCCGGCAGAGGAGGGGGTGCCTGGGAAAACCGCGTCCCCCCCCTTCAGACGCCGAGGCTTCTCACCAACTTCGCGGCTGGCTGGGGGCGGGCGGGGGCGGGGGAGGGAGGGAGGAAGGGCCGGAGACACAGACAGACTGACAGACAGGGTTACGGGAAGAGGCGGGGGCTGCGGGGGGTGTCCGAGAGACCAAGGGGGATAGAGACAGAGAAGGGTAGAGCCCCAGGGGGAGACAAAGAGATGAGGGAGCAGGGGCTAGACAGAGACGCAGGCAGCCCAGCCCGGAGAAGACGCGGGAAGAGAGGGCCGGAGGGGCCGGGGAAGGAGACAGATATTCCCAGAAGACGGAAAGTTCTGGAGGGGGATGAGTCAGCCCCCCCCCGCCCCCGCCCCGGCCAAGCGGCCTTGTCGCCGCCCAGGTTGGGGGTGGGGCGGGGGACCTAGCGCCATAGTGCTCATAGGCCTCAGCTCTCCACCCTCCCCACGCGTGTCCGTGATCCCGGTGGCTGGGACAAGGCTTGCTTTATCCCCAAGGCTCCCACTCAAAATCTAACCCGGGACCAAACCTGGGGCAGGGGCCACAAGAGGAGAGGGAAAGAAGTGGGGCCCACTCGTGGCCGCCTAGGCGACTCCCCAGGCTCCTCGGGGGTCCCCTGCCGCCGCCCCCTCACCCCCTTCCCATGCCTGCGCAGTGCCGGGCCGGATCGGGGGAGGGGTAGGCAGAGGGGGAGGGGGCCACATCTAAGCCAATTTTGATTTCGCCTGTAATGAGTGCCGGGCGAAGGCTGGAGAAGGCCTCTGGAACTTTAAATAAGAAAAACGTTGCTAATGCTATAATAGAAGGGGGAAGTCGGAGGGCTGGGATTGCGTCGCTCTGAGCCCCCCTTTTCGGAGGCGGCTTTTCTTATTCAAAACAGGCCCACAATGGGCTTCACAGTGCGCCTCGCCACGGCCCCATCTGACGAGCGGCCATTCATCAGGCCGGCTGGCCTATCAATGACATTGCTCCCATCGGGGCTCCTATAAAATGATGCTTTTTCCCATGAAACATCCGCAAACATTTTGACGGGTTTGGCTTTGCCCGGCTGGATTACTGAGTGTCCCCTCTCTGGCTTGCTCTTTCTCGCTCCCCCTTCTCCGAGCTCTTTCCCTTCTCTCTCTCTCTCCTTTCTTCTCTTTCTGCCTTTTCCTTTCCTTCTTTCTATCCTTTCGTCCTTGCACTCTCTGCGTCTTTCCTTCCCTCCTTCCTCCCTTCCTCCCTGGGCAGCTCTAGCACAGGGGATCCCCAAACATCAGGATTTTTGGGGGGCGCCTGTGCTGTCCATGGGAAGAGCATGCATTGTGGGTTACTGGAGGAACCCGACATGGATTCCACAGGTTAGTCCTACTGGTGGGGGTTGGGGGTAGACATCGGGAGGGAAAGAAGAGGTAGCAAGGGAACTTCAGAAAGAGTCGCAGAAAGTTCAGAAGGGTCAACTTGACAGTGGAACCCCGGGAAATAATGGAGCGTGCAGAAGTTCTCAATCCCGTGCGATGCGCGATGTGTGTAAGCGGATGCCTGGAAGTGTTTGAGTGTGTAAACGTGTGATTGTGTGTGTGTAAATGTGTGTGCGCGCGCTGTGGAGTGCGCTTTCGCTTGCCCTGGACAGAAAGTTACGTAAAGATTCGCTGGCTCGCGGCGAGCTCGAGGTGCCACTTGCAGAAACTTTGCGAGCCGACCGCCCCCTCCCGGGTCCAGCTCCTCCCCCGGTTTGGGGGTCCCGGAATAGCGGTGCGTTCCGGGGCTGGTGGCTGGGCCAGGAAGCCGAGCGGAACGCCCCAGAGGCGGGGGAGGGCGACGGCTCTGCACAGCGCCTGGGAGGTGGGGACAGAGGCTCCAACTGGTGGAGATGCGCAGCTGGAGGGAGTGGCAGAGGCGAGCCCGGTGGTCCTGGGGAATCCGCGCCCGGTCGGGAGGAGGGAGCCCCGGGCAGTCCGAAGCGCGGTGCAGCCTCCTTGGTCGGAAGGAGTACCTGACGATGCGTTCTGCTTGGGGACAGTAACTCTACGGAAGAGAACAGGATGCTGCGCGGCTGGCAAGGCCTGGCGTCTGGGTCGGCAAACTGCTCGGCACTTTGGGGTCTGTTGGCTGGAGGCGCCAGGTTTGGGGGTCGCGGCCGTCCGTAACCACGGAGAAAGTAAGCCAAGGCATCTTTTACAACGAAAAAGCCCAGCGTCTCAGTTGTTTTTCCAGTAGAGCCTCGCAGCTCTAGTATGTTTGAGGAGCCGCCAAACTTCTAGATCAGTTGTGCTCCCTACGCCCCTTCCAGGTGGAAGAAATTCTCCGGAAATTCGCCTCCTCCTTCAGTTGCAAAGAGTCGGGCATGACTTAGCGACTGAACAAGGACAACCCTCAATTGCCATCTTCCAGCCAGTGCACTCCTATCTCGGCTAGGTTGCAGCCTCGGAGTTTCTTGGAGAGGCAGAAACAGCAGTGAGAGCAGCCTGGGCCGAGACAGCAGCTTGACGCGATGCTTGGGAGAACGCCTACGAGCATCCGCTGCTGGACTTTGCCGCGCGGAGCAACAAGTGCCTTCCAGCCTCTGCCATCCTTAACACACGCACCTCTCTTCCCTGAGCAAATAAACAAACAACACACGATGGCATCCTCACCTCCACCTGCAGGCTGGAAATGAATGTGGACTGGGAGTAGGGGTCATTCGGGCATCGGCCAGATGTTCTTCTTCCCATTCTTGCAGAAAGGTTTCCAGCCCCCTTCTAGCTTCCGCTGGGGCCCTGGTGGCCAAGATGCCCACCTCGGTCTGGCCAGGGGTATCTTTGATTTTCCAGGAAAATTGTCTATCTCTGATCTCAAGAGATCAAACCTCTCTTTTGCAGTCCCTGCCAAGTGGGTGTGGGCCCCTTGGGAGTGGGGATGGGCTGACCCCCGCAGCCTTCCTTACTATATGCAATGACAAATGAAGGCAAGGAGAGGGGTTACCTGCCCTGCGACTGGCTACCGAGTGTGGGGCCAGTCCTGACCGGGTCCTCTCCGCTGGCAGTAAAGAGGGCGCCCAGAGAGAGAAAGAATCCCTTCCCTCCATACTTCCATGAGAAGTATTTGTGCCACCATGCATGTCCTGAGCACCCCAACTTTAGAAGTGAATATCCTTGAACAAAAGTAAACCCATGCCTGCATGGTGTGGGGCCAAGTGTTGATATTTGCAAGGGGTCCACGCAGGACTTGAGGTGTCTGTGTGCCACACCAGCCACAGCCGAGCTGGGGGTTTTAGCAGCCCCCTCAACAGGACTGGAACTTCTCTGTGCATCCCGAGAGAGCTGCGGGTTTGTGGAGGCCTTCTGTTTTCTGCTCTACCTTGTGGTCATGGAGACACCTTGTCACTTTTACTTAACGCAGACACCCCCAACGGGTTCTGAAAACTTTTCTTCCGTCCACCAAAGGGGAAGGGAGTGGATGGCTAGATGGTCATCTCGAACTCAAAAACTTATGGGAAACAGCAGCGGGACGAAATGACACGAGGCGCACCAAGTGACATTCTCATGCGGGTTTGCAAAACCGACGGCGATGGAAGTGCAGCTGCCGCGCGCGGTCCGGTCCAGAACCTTCCCTCACCTCGCTTCCAGAGAACTTAATCCCATTAGCTTTTCTTTGGAGTTTCCCTTGTTATGTAAAGGTTCCTTTCTTCCCGGCTAGCTGGGCCAGCGCTCCTTGGAGCAGTCAGATTCTGCTCCTTTAACGGCAGATTGTGCGCAAATCTAGGGCCGAGCCACGAATATTATTGTTAGTAGTATTTCATCCCGAAAGGGCTGGCACAATCGATTAGCAGCAAGTGCTGAGGCGAACTCCGGAGCATCCCGGGTCAGAGAGGCCGGCGGGCCAGGCCTCCGTCCCCTACTCTTAAGAGGAAAATTCCCGCAACTTGCCTCGGGCCGGCAGGAAGGTTTTGCAGGGGCCGGGACTCTAGTGTTCCGCCTGGGGGCCACTTCAGCGTGACCTGCGGCAAAGCGCCTCTTTGTTCCGCGCACGGAGCCGGTAATATATTCCTCAAGTTTCCCCCCAAATACTAAGCAAGTGTGGGTCTAAGATAATGGCCCCGTCGGAGGAGGTTGGGGAGCCGCCGGCGCGCGCCTCTGAGCCCTGGGCTAGCCCGCCGCCGAGCGCCACAAAGCAGAGCAGCTCTCCCCGGGGCTCCGCGGCGCGGCCGAGCCCGGGGAGGCGGTGGGGGCCACAGGCGCGCGCGTGGGGCCCAGAACGCGCCGTCCGGCCGGTGCGCTGTTGGCAGTGATATTGTTCCCGGCTCGCGCAGAAGTCCCGCACCGCGCAAAGCCTCGCGGATCCCCGGGTGGCCAGCCGTCCCCACGCGGGCCGCCGCCGCGCCTACGTATTGGTGGCCTGTGGGTCCAATCCTGGCGGTCCTGCCAGGCGAGCGTTGCTCAGTTACTCAAGGTGCCTGGAGATTCGAGAACGAGAGGAGGGAAAGTAGGTCGAATTTTAGGCCACAGAGAACTTGTGCAAAGTGGGCCGGGGCCAGGTTGGTCGCCTACGCAACAGAAGAATTGTTTCTTGTTAAACGGGATGGCGCCTTAGCGACGGGCACTGATGAGCCCGACCTAGAGACGTCGTCTGCCTCTACCCGCTTTCCACCTGGAACTCCAAAATCCAGAGCCGCCAACGCACCCCTAGAGCCTGCTTTCAGGCCCCTGGACCACAACGGCGGGAAGGCACTCTGGTCTACAGGCTCCCGGCTCAAAACAAGGCCCGACCTGGCTCCGTGGGCCTGCAGGTGGGGACATTCAGTGGCTTTGGCATGGGGCAACGGGACAGGGAACGCCTGGGTGGGACCGGGCTCTAGGCCGCCTCCATCCTCTCCCAGTCACGGCCCTAGGAAAGGAGCCGGCTTCTCTGGCCCTGGGACCCGGACTGCGGGCCTGGGGAACAAGGATCGGAGCTCTGAACTTTGCCCTCACGCCCAGACCGGACTATCTCGCCCTCCTTGGACCTGTGTGTGTGTCCCGTAAAGGAGGCATGCTCGCTCCACCCTCGCCACCTGCCAAGTGCCGGCGTCTGGGTTTGGCATCAGGATCCAGTAAGAGCCGCGTGGTCCCCAGGTCCCCTAGCCATGTGGCTGCAGCACTGGGCAGCACGCGTGCAGCCGGGGATCCCGGAGTCCGGCTCGCGACTTGGTGCAAGTGGCCCAGGACAGCGCGCTTTCCCACCCGGCCTGCAGGTCCTGGAGACCCGGAAAAGTTTGCTGTGGCCGCCGCGCCGCTAGGCCCTGGGATTTCCATAGCTGCGCGCACCCCCCTCCCCAGCGCGTCGCCATGGAGACTGCTGGAAGTTGGTGGTGGAAAACAGACCCAGCGCAAAGCAAAATATTATGAGTGCAGTTGGGGTGACTTCAGGGGGGCAGGGGACCGGAGGGCATGAGCGGGAGCCAGAGGCAGAGGCCGACAACAAAAGGCCGAATACGCGGAGGAGAGAGGAGTTCGCACGGGGCCTCCCTGCCGCTGTGTGAGAGCCGGACCGTCCTGCTTCCCAGAGGCCCCAATGTCTCTAATTTCTCTCCAGCAGCTACACCTTTTCTCATCCCGCCTGTGCCCCAACCCCGCCACCCCTCCTCCTCCGGGTTCTCGTCCAGCCTCCTTCCCCATCCCAAGGTTAGGAGCCAGCTGGGCAGTATGCCCGCCTCCCCCACGAGCAGCAGGCTCTCCAACGTGAAAGGTTCTGGCATTTCTTCCCCAGGACCCATGGGTCGCCCCAGATGAATTTCTCAGCTCCACTTCTTAAGCGGTATCTGAAAACGTGAGGGGACCTAGCAGCAGCCGTAGAGTAATGCGGGAAAGAGAAGAGCAGGAGGTGCCTGGTCAGAAATTTTGGAAGAATGGGATGGGTGGCAAAGGGAAGATTCTATGGATTCTTTTACTCCTTTGTGTAGTGGGGAAAGGTCCAGGTTATAATTCTGACTCAAGCACTTTGGGTAAATCTTTGAGGCTTTCCAAGATTAATTTTAATTGTCTGTAAAATGAAGGGTTAGACAGCTCCCAGACGGATTTTCTGACAAGTTAGACGGATCCTTCTCTACCATGGAGGCCAGGTTACCACTATCCCAACTGTGATCCACTGCACAGTGAATCTCTCCTCAAACTAATAATATACTAAAATAGTTTTACAAGTCATTTAGGATTTTAAGAGTCAAGAACCTTGGATAACCCCTTTTTAAAGGCTTATGATTGCCTTTGTCAGTTACACCTAAGGAGCATTCCTTAAGGCATTAGGTTTTATGGGGCTGTGCCCAGGATTGATTTAGGGAACACTAATGCCTCTAGGTGATGAAGCCACCATCACAGACCCTCACCTATGCTGGATAAGAAGACACACTGGCCCATGTGACGAGATGCCACCATCAGAAGAAAACCAGACTTTACTCTCCATTGCTTAAGCTTTTACGAAGAGATGAGCTCCTCTCACACTTGGCCGCTCCTGGTGATACATTCCGCAGAGGACTCCTTCCCTTCTCTCCAGATTCTGTGGCCTCATCTATAAATGAACAGATTGGATATAGAGATTGCCATGGTCTGTCTGAGAGTTTGTAGCCCATTTACATGCCTGTGTGTCTGTGAACTCTGCCTGGGACTTGGTTTATAAAGTCGTTAGTTTATCACTCACGGAGCCTCATAGGCGCCCCACGAGAGAGGCGTTTTTTGTGACCTGCATCAGGCACAGGGTTTTTCTTCCATTTTCAACATGGCAAGGTAGTGATTCTAAGTCAAGTTAATGCTTGTGTTTGCTTGGTGGTTGTGCAAAACAAAGGCTGAAAAGATATGGAACAGTGACATCACAAGTTGGATGCCAGAGAGTCAGGTCTCCACTTGCCTAGGCCCCTGATTGCTTGCCCCTGCCTGTTGTACAGGCCTTTTGGGACACTCTTCAGCTGCCCCTAGGGCTCCACAGCTCTGCAGGATGGAAAGGTGTGTGTGTGTGTGTCATGAGTGGGAGGTGGATCTCTGATGTTGTTTTTTTCCCACTCATTACGAGATACTTGCAGTTTTATCAAGGTGAGGGGAGAGAGTAACTCAAAGATAATTTGGAGGTATTGGGTAAAAGTAAAAAAAAATACTTTGGATGAATTTATCAGTTTTTATTTTATTTTATTGAAATTTTAGTCTGTCTCACTCACTGGGCACCTGTTGGGTGGCAAAGCCTGGAGATGAATAAGGCCTAAGTCCCTGCTGTTAAGGACTTGAAAACATTTTGATGAGGGATGGTATGGGCATATTTAGAGCAGTGAGTACTACAAGAGACAGAAAAGAAGAGTTCCCTTGAGGCCTGGAGGAAAGCATGCTCTGTGTTGTTGACTATCTACCATATGGCAGCCATGTTTAGGGCATTTTCCCACACATTAGCCATTTATGTGTGTGCTCAGTCATGTCCAACTCTCTGCAACCATGCTGGCCTGTAGCCCACCAGGCTCCTCTGTCCATGGAATTTTATAGACAAGAATACTGGAGTGAGTTGCCATCTCTTCGTCCAGGGCATCTTCCTAATGCAGGAAGCAAACCCATGTCTCTTGCATGGGTTGCCGTCTCCTATTCCAGGGGCTTTTTCCCACCCAGGGATCGAACCTGGTCTCTTGCGTCTCCTGCATTGGCAGGCGGATTCTTTACCACTAGGGCCACCTGGGAAGCCCTTAGCCACTTACGCCTGATCACAATTCTGTGCTGTCCCATTTTAGGATGAAAGAGGGTCTGGAACTTCCACGGGGGTCACAGCTAGTACCTGGCAGAGCTAGATCAGAGGCCAGGTTGGGAGAGCCCGTTCCCTCTCTCCATGCAGGCTGTTTCAGCTGGACACCTGTGGAGTGCTTGCCTGGCGCGGCTTGGTGGTGACGCTGGCCACCAGGTGGGTTTGAATCCCACTTGGTGAGAAGGGAAATGCATGGATGAAAGTGAAAGAGCACATTGTGCCCTAGTGCTCCAGAGAAAACCTTGCTGAAGCTGTCATGTGATCTGGGTTTGAAGAGGGTTTTAAATGATGGCAGTGGTAGGGAGCAGTGCATCAAAACGGTTGAGTACAGCCTTTGGGCAAGTGTTAGCTTGTTTCACTCCTCCATTCAAGAATTCTATGGGTCTTCTATGTGCCTGCCCTGCATTGCGCTAAATGCTGGGCTTAAAAAATGCCATCTCTGCTCCTCTGGAGCATACATTCTAGACAGACAAACAGATAAATACAAAAATAATCTCAGCCAGTGATACATACTATGAGGAGAAAATGTTCTCTAGATGAATGAAGATAGAGCGTGGTGGTGGGTATGTTGCTGCCTTTCACAGGGTGCCCTTCTGCCCCACGGAGCTGTGTGTCTTTGGTCTGGAAGCTTGATATTGCTGGGCTTCAACTTACTTATGGAACTGATAGAATGGTTTGATAGTACTGTTGTGAGTATACGATGTGAAAGGGGTACTAGGTAGCATATATTCAATACTTACTATATGTCTTTGATAAGCATTTTAATTAAATGCATTATCTAAGTAATGCTTACAATAATGCTATGAAGAAGAAACTATTATCACTCACAGTTTGAAGGAAGAAACTAACAGGCTCAAAATAAGAAAGTTTCTGAACTCTAGAAGCTAAGCTGAGACGCACCTTGACAGCGTGGGGAGCAAGATTGATTAGATTGTGTATGCTATAGTTTCCTGGGAAAGAACGCAAGTAATACATCTAGCTTTTTGTCTTCATTTTTAAAGCTAATGGTTGTCAAATGCCTTTCATGAGCCAAACATGTACTAAGCACTTTAAATTCATTATTAGTTATATTTTAAAATATATATTAGGGGTACTGTTATTATCCTCTCCATGTTATACATTGGAAAATGGAGGTGGATAAAGGATATCCTTGAAGTGGATAAGTACCCTAACCAATAAGTATTCCACACTGTTGGTTACAAGGCTGTAATATCTTTTTCTTCTTTTTTGTTTTAGCAAGGGAGAGGGTTGTGTTGGACAGGATGTCCAATGAAGTTCATATCATTTTAGCAAAACATGCTATTATCTCCCCATAAGAAAGTGATAGTCCTTTATACTGTGGAGACAAAATTTTAAATTATTGTTGGCAAAAATAGGGACAAAAAAGGACATCTTTTGGAGATGGAAATGGTAACCCACTCCAGTATTCTTGTTTTGGATAAGTCCATGGAGAGAGGAGCCTGGCGGGCTGTAGTCCATGGGGTTACATGGCTGAGCATGCATGCATGAGGGTAGAGGGAGATGGGTTGGGAGCAATAAACTGGTAGAACTAAAAAAAAGGGACATCTCTTTACTCCTGATGTGAAATGCACTGTGGGGATTCATTTGAAGTTTAGTTATCATTCACTTTGTCTCTGTGAATGTCTAGGCTTCATTCATGCTCATATATAGACACAACCAAAATACACAAATGAGGCAGAAGCCAAGGCTGAGCGCCGAAGAATTGATGCTTTTGAACTGTGGTGTTGGAGAAGACTCTTGAGAGTCCCTTGGACTGCAAGGAGATCCAACCAGTCCATTCTGAAGGAGATCAGCCCTGAGTGTTCTTTGGAAGGAATGATGCTAAAGCTGAAACTCCAGTACTTTGGCCACCTCATGCAAAGAGTTGACTCATTGGAAAAGACTCTGATGCTGGGAGGGATTAGGGGCAGGAGGAGAAGGGGATGACAGAGGATGAGATGGCTGGATGGCATCACTGACTCGATGGACACGAGTCTGAGTGAACTCCCTGGAGTTGGTGATGGACAGGGAGGCCTGGCGTGCTGCAATTCACAGGGTTGCAAAGAGTCGGACACGACTGAGTGACTGAACTGAACTGAACTGTGATTATTTATGTAGCCTTTTGGTAATTTAACAAACTATATATTGCAGCTAGAAGTCATTCACACACATGTGTGTTAATCCATGACTTCAGGTGGATGTGGGTGCAACTTAATGAAAAGAACATGGGCTTTGCCATCGATAGACCAAGGCTGAAACCTCAGCTTAGTCACCTGCTTGCTGTGTGACCCAGGGAAAATGACCTAACTTCTCTAAGCCTTGCCTTCCTTATTTCTGTGTGAAAAATCCCCTCCTTATCTTCCAGTGTTCTTCAGAGGATATAAGTGTCTGGGGAGGGGGAGGTTGTTGGGTGAAATAGGTGAAGGGGATTAAGAAATACAAGCTCTGGCTATAAAATGAATAAGTCACAGGGATGTAGTCAATAATACTGGACTTGTGGTGATTGTATGGGAATGTATGTGATTGTCAGATCACTATGTTGTACACTTAAACTAACAATATTGTATGTCAACTATACTTCAAGAAGAACAAAAAGAGGATATGATGAGATTGTGCACTTTAAGCTTGGCTCCTAGAAATTGCTCAGTAAGTGGAAGATTTTATTATTATTAAAAATAACTATCTGGTCTTTCTCTGTCAAATTTTAGGTATCTAGTTGGGAAAAGGGATAAGAATCCTGAAAAAATTTAGATTGTTTCTGCATATCTAGATGTTTTCTGTACTAAGTGTGGTGCCTTGCTCAGTCGCTTCATTGTATCCAGCTCTCTGCCACCCCATGGACTGTAGCCCACCAAGCTCCTCTGTCCATGGGATTCTCCAGGCGAGAGTACTGGAGTGGGTTGCCATTTCCTCCTTCAGGAGATCTTCTCAACCCAGGGATCGAACCCGTGTCTCTTTCATCTCCTCCATTGCAGGTGGATTCTTTACCACTGAGCTACTGGGGAAGTCTCAATTCTCATGTCAGGATAAATAATTCTTTTCTAAGAGGATTGGACTGAGGGATTCATCTTATTTTCATTTCTCTACCTCTTCCATGAACAAGGCATTTTCATGCTTCTGGTCGCCATGGTTTTACCCTTGTGTTTTCCAGTTTGTTAAAGGAAGGGGAAAATGTGTCTTTGTAGAAGCAACACCTGTTGACTGGGATGTGACTCCTGGAAGAGAGTTGCATGGAGCTCACAGAGAAGCCTCTGGTGGAGATTCTTGCACAACACCGATGCCCTCTCAGTTCTGGAAGGTGATGGCCTACGTTCTTCATCCACCCCCTCCATACTTGTAGGCATCACTCTTCAAAAGACTGAACAATTTTACACTTGGTTTTCAAGAAGTAAAGAATTCAATTTCAAGTGAGCCTTTCTCTGAAACTCGTTTTAACAGGAAACCTGTTTAGTCCTTTTTGCCTAAGAAAGCATATTTTTCTACTGTGAGGAGAAAATGTTCATTTGTTCTCTTTCTGTTTTTACAACTTGATTTTATCTACATTGTGGTTTTTTTAGTTTTTGAAATATTTAACAACTTTCTTTAAGAGAGAAAAATCACACAAAGCAGAGAAGAATGAAATTTGGCCCTTATGTTCTCACAGGGTCCAAACTTGGGCAACGAGGACTGGATTGACCTGTGCCAGTAGGTTGTGTGGTCTCTGTTGTAAGTTCTGATCCTCAGCGCAGAAGTTCTTTAAAATAGGTGTATAGTTTCCACTTTTGTGGTTGGTTAATCCTCAATGAAATATAAAAGCATAATCTGCCTCTGAGAAAGAAAAAATCATTAGCAGACAGGTGAATCTGGATGTGTTGGGTTTATCTTGTTGTGATTGTTTTGCTTTAATTTAAGGCGATAATGAGAAAGCTTTTGGAAAGGCTGCAACCCAGCGAAGGTTGGTTAGGGCTTAGTGTCCTGCGTGTTTTCTGACAACCGGTTTGTGCTAAAGGTCAGCATTGTTTAGACGCAGCCTAAGTGAGACTGATGAATGCAGCAGGTTTTTATTTAACCAGAAAGGAGAATTACTACTTCCTCTGAATCCATCGTGTTGAAGGAAATGCACTATCAGTGAACACACAAGAGAACTACTCCTGAATTAGATTTTGGACTGTCATTTGAATAATCTTAAGAGTGATTAGTGATTGCTAATCATGCCGCAACTAATTTTTGAGGCACAAGTGCATCTGGTGGAGAAACATGTCAACACGTTTGTTTTGAATCTTGTGACTGCTGTGAAGTCATTTCAAGCTAATATTAGACTTTTGAAGAAGGAAGTGTTTCTTTGAATGTTACAGTTACAGGATTTATAATTTTTCAAAAATGAGCATGGGAGATATTTGAAGTTTATTGATGATATTCCACATCATCTTTTCCCCAAATGATTAGTCTAAATTAGGGGAGTTCATGCATGTACTGTATTTATAATTTGTATACTGCTTCTAAATGCTCATGGGTAAGTGAAATTCCAATTGAAGTTATTGGGGTCTTACAAAGTTCCAGAATTGGGCCCATGGCATAAACTCACATCTATTTATGATGGAATTGATTGATTAAACGTTTTGACATGTTTTCTTTGTGGTGTTCAGTTTCATTGCTGATAAAAAAAATTTAGAGTTGGGGAAGAATTTGAATGCTTCTGTAAGCTCTTTACTCGGTCAAAAAGAAAATAACTAATTTTATGTCATTCTTATGCAACTACTAAAACAGCTAAAATTTCTGTTTTTAGTTTTTTTTTCTTTTACTTGATGACTTCTTTTACATAACCAACATAGCTTATCCATAAAGCATTATTAGACATCATAAAAAATAAGTAACTTTGGCTGAGAAAGCCCTGGGAGTTTTACAAGGAAAAAGATTCCAGAGGGCTTGAGGCCCTCAGTTAAAATGTTCAAATTTTTAAACATTGAAAAGAAGATTTCTAAAGCATTGAGCTGTTGTTGTGAGAGAGCCTTTGGTCTCCATGAACTTTTATTTTCGACTCAGTGGGCAAAGTTTTTGAGGTTGCTGTGGTTTGGGTAGGGGACCTTTTCAGAAATGCCAGGCTTTTAGGAAAAAAAAAAAAAACCCACAGCTTTTCTTCTAATCAAGGCTCTGTTTTAAAGTTTGAAAACTTTGCTGTGATTAGAAGAATGAATTATTTCTCTGTTTCGTTGGGGTTTCCGCTGGGTGCCCAGGCTGCAGAGTGTCTCCGCCTGTGTTACCTTGCAGGGCACCCCAGAGGTGCTGGGAGACTGGAGGGCTGCCTGCCTGGAGCTGGTCCCTGCCACACCGTACCAGGCATGAGCATCCACTCAGAGGCCGGCTGAGCCCTGAGCACAGCTGGGAAATCACACTGGGCAGAGGGGGTCCAGAGAAGTCTAAGAGATGAGGAACCTAAAGATAGCATTCCCAGGGGGTCTGTGTTTTGTTTAAAGTTTTTCTTGGTATTGAAAGGTGATTTTAAAAAAAGAAAGGGGGAAAAAAACACAAAATCCATCTAATTGTACATAGTACCTGGAGACTATATATTGATATATAGATTATTTTCAAGAAGGGAAAGGGAATAAAGAGAGAAAGAAGGAAGAAAGAGACAGAGGGAGGGAAGGAGAAAAGTACACTGAAATTATTTTAGTAATTAATGGCAGGCTGACCTAATGAGATATTTTCAAAATTATTCATTGCTTTTTTAACAAAGTGACTCACTTTTTGAAATTGAATAGCAAGTTAATAACATTTATAATCTTTTCCAATCACTGTGTGAAATGCTTATGCATGTTAACTCAATTAATTCTCATACCCAACTTGTGGCATTAGTTACCCATCTTGTAGAAGAGGAAATTGAGGTGCAGAGAGCCCAGGTAACATCTCCAAGCCAAACGGCTAGCGGCAAACGAAGGTTTGAACACCAATTTTTCTGATTTCAAACTCAGGCTGCCTCCTTGCCACCTAAGACCAGGAGTTAGAAGGAGACCTTAGAGTTGTCCATCCTAGCTCACCTGCTCTACTACATAAGGAAATTCAGGAAGTCGGGTCACCCCTAAACCTAGGGGAGACAGCATCTCACTCTGCAGTTTCCTGGAGTGCACTTTACGACTGTCCCTGGGCTTCTGGTTGCCATGGGTACCACGACATGACTTTGGCCAAGGCTGCTGACCGAAGGCACCCAAAGAGGCTCCTTCCTGTGGGGGTGCCTTCATACTATATATTCCTTTCATCTGAGTCCAACCTGGCACCACCACTGTGAAGGTATTTCCCACCTGCCAGTCACTCTGGCCAATTTGACATCTTACATCATCAAAGTCTTCATACCTATTTACTCACAGACTGCCTGCTTTCCTTATAATGCATGTGTGTGTGCTCAGTCAAGTCCAACTCTGTGACCCCACGCACTGCAGCCCAAGCAGGCTCCTCTGTCCATCGTATTTTCCAGGCAAGAATACTGGAATGGGTTGCCATTTCATACTCCAGGGGATCTTCCCAACCCAGGGATCAAATCCGGGTCTCCTGCATTGGCAGGCAGATTCTTTATCACTGCTTGGTTCGGCATAAATACCTTGGTTGTTAAAATAACAGCCAGCCCCTTCCACTGCATAGCATGTTATCGTTTGCCGTCGCTGATATAATCATTAACTGCTCCGGCCCTGGAATCCCACAGGCTTAGTAAGAATGGGCTTTGCCATGGGCTAGATAATCTGAACTCAGCAAGTCATGTGACCTCTCTGAGCCTCAGTTTAGTAAGGTGGGGCCATGCATAGCACCTACCTTATAGGGTACTGTGAAGATTAAATGAATTAGTGCATATAAAGGGGTCTGCACAGGGCCTTTGCATATTGTAAAAGCTCAATAAACAAAGGGGTTTTGAGGACTTGCTTCTCCTTGAGTCCCCGTAATAGCTTCCAAGGCCTTTCCACTCCCTGTCTCTGTCCTCTGCCCAAGACTGCATAGGAGATGAAAACAATTTCTACAGCACTTCCACTATGTTCAGTCTTTTCAACACATGACCTCATAAGCCTGTGACCTGGGTGGGATTGTTCCCATCCTGTACTTAGGGAAATTGTCACTCCATGGGATTCAGTCACGTGCATTGGTTCATTTTTGTTGTTGTTTAGCTGCTAAATTGTGTCTGACTCTTTGCGACATTGTGGACTGTAGCCCACCAGGCTCCTCTGTCCATGGGATTTCTCAGGCAAGAATACTGGAGTGGGTTGCCATTTCCTTCCCCAAGGGATCTTCCTGACCCAGGGATCAAACCTGCATCTCCTACATTGCTTCATACACGCAAGAGTATCCAAACTGAGGTTGTTATGCTACCAAAGCTAGTTGCACTTTTTAAAGCCTGGCCATCTCCAACCAATTAAAAACATGCAGTTGCAGGGAAGGGGCTGGGGGTTTCCCTTGTGCATCAAGTTCTTACTGGCTTAACTTTGGCTCTCAGTGTACATACTTCCCATCCTCGTTTTCCGTGTTTACTTAATGCTTCTTCCTTTCTTTCTCAAGATTTCCACCCATGTCATTATTCTCTGGGCTTAGTGAAGTGCAAAGCACCTGCCAGAGTGTCTGACACAAGTCAACGCTCAATAAGTATTTATTTAAGATATTAATCAACCTCTCTTTCATATTGTGAGGAATGCTTCATCTCTTTGCCTGCTTTCTAGAAAGCCTGACTCAGGGCTCTGTGCAAGCAAGTCCTTGATAGATTAACTGCAGATTCATTGAGCCCCTGTGAACCAGGCATGGAGCTGGTGCTTCATTCATTTATTTCTTTCCCTTCCTCTTCTCTCCTCATTGATCTGCTCTTCTATGCCAAGCACTGTCCTAAGAGTGGGGAATCAGGTACAGTCAGCTCTTAAGGAGCTTATTCTTAGGAGCATATTAGTACTAAGTACTAATATTAGGAGCATATTATTCTCCTAATCCTCATAATAACCTCATGGAGTAGATATTTTTAATATAAGAAGAAAATTGAGATCCATGAGGTTAAGTAATTTGCCCAGGATTGTGGAATTTACCTAGCCCCTTTTAAGGGGAAGATTAGAATTAATGCCCTCCTGGCTTCCCAGGCCATGCACCAAGAGATCCAAGTATCAAACAGAATGATAACAGGAAGGAGCTAAAGAGTAAGCTATAAGAATTACAATATTGGTGGCTAAGACTTACATAGTGCTTATCATGGAAACACTCTATGCCTCATGATACAAATCCCATGAGGTACCATTATTACCAGTCCTATTTTGCAGATTAAAAAAATTGAGGCTCAAGGAAGTGGAGTTGCTCACCCAAGGTGATAGCAAGACAGTCTGACTTGAACCTGGCAGTTGAGCCCATGGTCTGCGTCCTTAACTACTACAATGTTAATTCAAACAAACCAGAAAAGTGCCTCAGGCACAAACAGATGCCTGGGACTCATGGCGGCTCCATGTGTCTACAGCTTGCTCTGTGCCACTCCTCTCCCTGTGCTGCCTGCTCTCCAGGTATGCTCTCCCTACTGCTAGAAGTGGAGAGAAAATGACATTTCTCCAACCTGCTTTTGCAATTATGTACATTAACTCTAGTGTTCTCAGGGATATTTTCAGAGCCGGGAGCTGCTTTTACATTTCGTTTATCTTTGACAGAAGATGGCACTGAACATCTTAGGTTTAATTTTCTCTAGTCTCCGGAAACTGTTGGTGAGTTCAGGATCTGTGACATATTGGCATTGGTGTATCCTTGGGCTTCCCTTGCTAATTCTTGTTAAGTTGAAAATAATGACATCTTAATGTCTGCTCACTTCAGAGTTTTCTACATTGAGTTTTCCAAAAGTAAGAAGGGGCAGTAACATTTTTGAGCACATATTGTGTGTCTGGTATTATTTTAGACACAGCTTAGTGCTCACAATGAGACTTTAAGATGTGTAATTATGGGTCTCATAAGATTGCTGGGAGAAATATCAACAACTTCAGATATGCAGATGGTGCCACTCTAATGGCAAAAATTAAAGAGTAACCAAAGTGCTGCTTCATGAGGGTGAAAAAGGAGAGTGAAAAAAACTGGCTTAAAATTCAACATTCAAAAAACTAAGATCATGGCATTCAGGCCCATCACTTTGTGGCAAGTAGATGGGAAAAAGTGGAAGCAGTGACAGATTTTATTTTCTTGGGCTCTAAAATCACTGCAGCCATGACATTAAAAGATGCTTGCTCCTTGAGGGTATCTATGACAAACCTAGACAGCATATTTAAAAGCAGAGATATCACATAGCTGGCAAAGATCCACACAGTCAAAGCTATGGTTTTTCCAGTACTCATGTATGGATGTGAGAATTGGACCACAAAAAGTGCTGAACACTAAAGAACTGATGCTTTCAAGCTGTGGTGCTGGAGAAGACTCTTGAGAGTTCCCCGGACTGTAAGAAGATCAAACCAGTTAATCCTAAAGGAAATCAACCCTGAATATTCATTGGAAGGACTGATGCTGAGGCTGAAGCTCCAATAATTTGGCCATCTGATGCAAAGAGCTGACTCACTAGAAAAAATCCTGATGCTGAGAAAGACTGAAGGCAAAAGGAGAAGGGGGCGGCATAGGATGAGATGGTTTGATAGCATAACTGACTCAATAGACATGAATTTGAGCAAACTCCAGGAGATAGTGGAGGTCTGAGGAGCTTGGCATGCTGCAGTCCATGGGGTCACAGAGTTTTATAAGACTTAGCAACTGAACAACAACAACAAAACCTAAGTTAATGCTTAGGTTAGAGTTAGCTGGCTCAGTTGCTAGGCTGTGTGATCTTGGGCAAGTC
Organism: Oryx dammah; assembly: GCF_014754425.2. Classification (NCBI taxonomy): domain Eukaryota; kingdom Metazoa; phylum Chordata; class Mammalia; order Artiodactyla; family Bovidae; genus Oryx; species Oryx dammah. Next base: position 48,452,783 of record NW_024070213.1, on the reverse strand, counting down.
ATTGCTATGATGATGATGTTGACGAGGATGATGGTATTTGCTTTGAGAGGCAGCATTCCAGGAGATGGCTATAGTGTCACCTTGGACTCACTCACATCATGCAGTGACCAAGACCCCAGCAGATCAAGAAGAGACATGGGACATCGTTCCTGTGGCTAGGCCAGACGAGTGGATACAGTTAGCTAGAAAGAGGACACATTTCTTATCTCTTCTCATCTCACTTATCTGTTCTGATTCAAGCCTTAAGACTTAAACTCTTATAGTGGCCTCCTACTAGGGGGACATTAAGTGCCAGTTAGCCTGGGGCAATCCTGGTTTATGTATAGTGTGTCAGTCGCTCAGTCGTGTCTGACTCTTTGTGACCCCATGGACTGTGTAGCAAGCCACGTTCCTCTGTCCATGGAATTCTCTAGGCAAGAATACTAGAGTAGGTAGCCATTTCTTTCTCAAGAGGATCTTCCTGACCCAGGGATCAAACCTGGGTCGCCTGCATCGCAGGCAGATTCTTCACTATCTGAGCTACCATTGAAACACCCAGTTTACGTGTATGGTCCTGGCAAAATTCTTAGCATTGCTTTTCAATTTCAGAAGTGTCCAGGTTTAGATGATAAGAGGTAGGGTCTCATGCTTCCCTTTCCCTCCCCCACTAAGACTGTATTTAGCAGCCCCTGATGGAGCTGCCTGCAGAGCTGATTTTCTTCTGCCACACTCTGCTCGAAAACTTTTAGAGGTTCTCAACCCTCTACTGAATAGAGTCCAGACTCCTTAACCCAGCCCTAAGTATGAAGGCAGTGCCTTTATGTGCTCATGCCCCATAGCATCTTACAGAGTGCTAAACAGGATGGTCTCATTAAGCACATGTTGAATTAATACCTGTTCTTGAATGCGTCACTTTCCTGCCAGCCCCAGGGCCTTTGCACATGCTGTTTCTCCTGCCATCCTCCCTCTGTTTACCTGGGGTAGTTACTATGTGTCTTCTTACTCTTCAGCTGTCAGTTTGATGCTACTTATTCTGAGAATCTTTTCTGACTCTCATAGATTAGACCAGACCTTTTTTTTTCCCCTCTCCCCTGGCTTTCTTTGTAATGACATCTCTATTTGTGAGATTATTGAATAGCTGACTCCTGCACTAAACGCTAACGTTTCACAAAGACAGAAACCGTCTGTCTTCTTCCCTGCTATGTTCCTACTGTCTAGCTGAGTGCCTGTAACAAGTTACCCTATAAAGAGTTGATAGTGGGATGTACAAGTGTAAGGCCCCTCACAGGCTGAGGCTGTCCTTTCTGAGCCAGTGCAGTTCATGTCACCCGATTAAACCCTGCAACAGAATCTTAGCACACTTGGAATACACATGAGGTTCTTACTCTGGCCAGCAAGTCGCGCATCCTAACTTCCTGACCTCATTTCCTACGGCCCTCCCCCTTCCTCCCTCTCCCCTACCACGCTGGTTTCCCACCTCTTCCTCACACCCTCGAGCCCCCTCCCACCTTGGGCCTTTGCACTTCAACATCACCTCCTCTGAGAGGCCCTCAGTGTCCCTACCCCTTAAAAGCGCACCTGCATCTCTCTCTATCCTATTTGCTGGCTCCATTTCTTCGTGACACTCACTGTGCTCTAAGTCATCGTGTTTCTTGGTTTTCCTCCGTCTCCACCACAGAGAATGAGCTCCCTGAGAGCAGGGAGCGTGCTGCGTGTTCACCACTAGAGCCTCAGAGCCTGGCAAACAGTCGGTGCCAAATCACTGCTTGGTGGGCCAGGGATGGAATGAGAGCAGGGCCAGGGTGGGGCTGCCCCTTGGAGGCAGGGACAAGGGCCCCTTCCTGGAACCCAGCGGCCCCTGGGGCAAGGCCTGTGGTGTTGCCGTGGCAACCCACTGACCTGAGGCGCCCCCACCCTGGAGAGGCCACAGCTGCCCACCTCTTGGGCCCACTTCCCACACGAACCTGTGTTTCACCACCGTGGGGAACCCCAGGGGAGACAGGAAAGGGGCCGAGACAGAATGATCCAGAGGAACGCACATCTGGGCCTGAGGGGAGACAGGAGCAGGCCCCGGCGGCACGGGTCCACTGGTAATGACGGGTCTGGGGGAGGGGTGTGAGGGTGCGCCCTGGCACCCCCATGAGGGACCTGGGACCCGGTCTTCCCTGGGTAGCTTCACGTGTGGCCTGTCAGCTCTTTTATGTAGCATTTCTAAAGCTGTGCGTTCCTAAAATAGGCCCCGGCGCAGCACCCCAAAAGACTGCTGATAGAAAGAGGATGAATGCCGCCTTCTATTAAAACCCGGTGACACTTCCTAAGTCAGGCGGCATTTTCCTCAGGTATTGCATAAGTCAAGAACTCCCTGTTCTCACCCAGTTCCTCAGAAACAAAGCTCATCGTGTTATTCCCCCACCGCTTCAAAATCACGGCCGGCTCCCAGCTGCCTGCAGGCGTCTTGGCCTGGGAGAGGGGGCAGTGAGGCCTTTGCAATCTGCTCCTAATGGAATCCCCCACTTGTCCCCTACCATGCCTTGGGTCACGGGTCAGTGGGTTCTTCACCTTTCCCAGAGCCCATTTTGTGCCTTTGTCGGTGACGGTGGCCCTCTTCCCCAGAACACTCTTCTCTCCTCCTTGGTCTGGCAGATGCTGACCTCTTTAAGGGCCAGTTGAAATGCCCTCCCCTCTACCCTCTGTGAAGCAGCCCAGCTGAGCTGGAAGCCCCTTTTTGTCATCTAGACATACTCCCGGTTACCTGCTGGCTTAGAAAGGCAGGGTGCCGGAGTGACAGCCAACAGCACTGGGGTCAGACAGACCTGTAGTGGTGACTTCACCTAGCTTGTCTGACACTCACTTCCTCCTCACAACGTTGGAGCTGTTCAGGGCTCTGTTTCAGAACTGCTGTGAGGAGGAGAGGTAAAGCAGAGTGACCAGCGTGGAGAGGGCACTCAATAAATGCTGTGTGTATGTGCTTAGTCCCTCAGTTGTGTCTGGCTCTTTGCAACCCCATGGACTGTAGCTCGTCAAGCTCCTCTGTTCATGGGACTTTCCAGGCAAGAATACTGGAGTGGGATGCCATTTCTTCCTTCAGGGAATCTTCCAGACCCAGAGATCAAACCTGTGTCTCCTGCATTGGGATTCTCTACCACTGAGGTGGATTCTCTACCACTGAGCCACCTGGAAAGCCCTCAACCTATGCTTGACTGTCCCCACCACGGCTGTGAGCAGCTGGTGCGTAGAGACCATGCTTCCCTCACTTTCCCACAAGCCCAGCATACTAAGTGCATCATCTGTGTCATTTCAGTTAATTTCTGGAGAAACCTGGGAGGCAGGACTTTAAAGAGGTGCAGGAACCACCTCACTGTTACATAGCTAGTAAGTGGAAGGACTGGGCTTTGAAAGCTAGTTTTTCTAACCACTGGCTCCACACTCTTCCTGGCCTGCCTCTATCTTCTCTTTCATCTTGTACTGTCTCCCTGGGGTTACTCTGCATCAGCCACAAACATGTTCCATAAACAGATCACTCATGATCCGCCTGTGAGCCTTTGTCTCTGTGGTCCCAGGTCTCAGAACCTCAGAAGTGCTCACTCCCTCACCACGTTCAGTCTCTGCTCCAGTGCTGTTTCTTCCCAGAGGTCTTCCTGAGGAAGGATGTTCCCTCTTCTTTCATTCACTTCATCACAGCCATCACTGTGCTTGACACTACTCCAGGCTCTTGGGGACTAGGCACCAAACGAGATTCTCAGGGTTGTTAGAATTTACATTTTTAAGAAGGAGGGAAATGTTGTTGCTGTTGTTCAGTCACTCAGATGTGTCCACCTCTTTGCGACCCCATGGACTGCAGCACCCCAGGCTTCCCTGTCCTTCACCATCTCCCGGAGCTTGCTCAGACTCATGTCCGTTGAGTCAATGATACCATCCAACTATCTCGTCCTCTGTCATCCCCTTCTCCTCATGCCTTCAATCTTTTCCAGCGTCAGGGTCTTTTTCAATGAGTCAGCTCTTTGTATCAGGTGACCACAGTATTGAAGCTTGAGTTTCAGCATCAGTCCCTCAAATAATATTCAGGGTTGATTTCCTTTAGGATTTACTGGTTTGATCTCCTTGCTGTCCAAGGGACTCTCAAGAGTCTTCAGCACCACAGTTTGAAAGCATCAGTTCTTCGGTGCTCAGCCTTCTTTATGGTCCACCTCTCACATCCATACATGACTACTGGAAAAACCATAGCTTTACTATTTAGAACTTTGTTGGCAAAGTGATGTTTCTGGTTTTTAGTACACTGTCTAGATTTGTCACAGCTTTCCTTCCAAGGAGCAGGCATCTTTTAATTTCATGGCTGCAGTCACCATCTGCAGGAGAAGGAAATGGCAACCCACTCCAGTATTCTTGCTTGGAGAATCCTGTGGAAAGAAGAGCCTGGAGGGCTGCTGTCCATAGGGTCGCACAGAGTCGGACATGACTAAAGCGACTTAGCATGCATGCATACGTTGGAGAAGGAAATGACAACCCACTCGTGTTCTTGCCTGGAGAATCCCAGGGACAGAGGAGCCTGGTGGGTTGCTGTCTATGGGGTCGCACAGAGTTGGACACGACTAAAGCTCCTTAGCAGCAGCAGTAGCAGCAGTCACCATCTGCAGTGATTTTGGAGCCCAAGAAAATAAAATATGTCACTGTTTCCATTGTTTCCCCTCTATTTGCCATGAAGTGATGGAACCAGATGACACAATCTTAATTTTTTGAATACTGGGTTTTAACCTGAGTGAGGGAAATAAATAAAAAGAATGCATAAGAAAACAACATCTTTTCAGGTCCTGAAATCCTCGTCCATTAGAAATATCCTGCTGTAATATAATGGTTTCCTATTAAATAGCTTTTGACCATCTCTTCTTTTTAAAATTATTTTATTTTATTCTTTTTTTTTTTTGGCCACACCACCTGACATGTGGGATCTCAGTTCCTCAACCAGGGATCGAACCTCCGCCCTCTGTACTAGAAGTGCAGAGCCTTAACCACTGGACCATCGGGGAAGTCCCTGTTCATTTCTTCTGTTAGAACTTTACACTGAAGACCTTTGATAAGTATTTGCAAAATGAATAGATAGATGGATGAGAGGGAACCACTGGCCTGCTCTTGGGTGGCCTCGGGTGCAGTGGCTTGAAGCAGGGTTCCCGGCCAGAGTCTGAAGTGAGATCACTGAATCCTCGCCACTAGACCGCCAGGTCCAGTGGCCAGTGACAAGGCCCTGATCTGCCAACTGTGTGGAAATGAATTTGCACATAGAGACACGAGTGAAACAAGCAATGTGTTTATTAGGAGGAAAAAGGGTACATGCAGACAGACACGCAGGTGGGCTCCGGGAGACAGAATGGTAGTAATTGAATTACTTTTATGGGGCATTTCTTCTGCGTTTCCTTTGGCCAATCATCTTGCTTTGCCTGGTTCTGAGTCTGTATTGGGTGTATCTTAGGGTCCTCCCCTGTGTGTGTGCACATCTCTTAGCCAAGATGAATTCTAGGGAAGAAATCTATGGGTAGGTTGACATCACTTACTATGGGTGGTGCCCCTTCCCCTTTTTGACCTCCAAGGAGCCTTTCTGTGCATGTGTAGTCAGAGAGGTCTCCTTGACTTCGAGAATGAGGAATGTGTGGTCTTTTATCTTTTATCTGGACAGGATCCAGCCTCCTCCATTGCTGGGGGCCAAGAACTCCGCCCATGGCACTCCATGATCCTGCTGTTATGGAGTTTCTGTCCACAGGGGAGAAACTGTTCAGCCTGGTGCCCATCTATCTCTTGTAGGATGCAGTGGGAAGAATAAGCATAAGCTTTGGAGCCTGAAGATCTGGGTTTGAATTCTGACTTTAATACCTTTGAACTGTGTGACCTCGGCCACACCACTGCCAACAAGCCACAGCTATGTGCAGTTTCCTTATCTGTGCCCATTAGGAGGGCCTGACTCTTTGTGGCCCTATGGACTGTAGCCGGTCAGGCTCCTCTGTCCATGAGATTCTCCAGGCAAGAATACTGGAGTGGGTTGCTCTGCCCTCCTCCAGGAGATCTTCCCAACCCAGGAATTGAACTCACATAACCTTCGGCTACTGTATTGCAGGCGAATTCTTTACCGCTGAGCCACTGAGGAAGCTATTACTTATCTGTGATGATAAGTAATTTTCTATCCCATGAGATTGACTGTGAAGCTCAGATCAGGTTCTCCGTGTCAGGGTGCCCTGTAAACTTCAAGGATTATGTGCCTTTTGGCAACCAATGTGGTCGGCTCCTCCTGCCAGGCCAATGTATGTTCGCAAAGCACTGCTCTGAGTCTTGGACTGGCCTGGATGTGCCGTGCCCCCAGTGCAGCTACTTCCTAATTGCTATTTGCTGCTGCTGCAAAGGGAAGCAAGATTTCCTCCTGGGAAACCCAATAACCATTTAAGGCTCTGCTCAACCTCATTTTAGGAACTTGAGAAAGTCACTTCAAATTGGGGTTTCCAAATCTCTGATCTGAAGTGGGGAGGCATGAAGATTGGCCTCTAAGCAATGTGGGTTAAACTCCCTGTAAGATGAAAAATCTACGAGGCATCCTCCTTCCTGCCCATGATCCCAGATGAGTCAGGTGAAAGGACGCTTTGCAGCCCAGGAGCCTATGCTCACAGTCATCTATAAATCCTGTTGGACACTTAGAGCAAGGCTCGTCCTTCCTAAAAGGTCAGATGGTGTTTATGGATCAAGTATGAGGCAGGTGGGAACAGGAGGTTATCCAAGTGTGAACTGAGCTCTGCTTCTCCAGTGTCCCAGGGCACAGCACCAATACTGCTGTGATGATCACAGTACGAGAACTTTTGTTTTTCATAACAATAAATATAGATATTAAGGCATATCACATCATATTGTCCTGAGTTTTAATTTATGACTTTTCCACACATGTAAAAACTCACATAGTATCTGGCACATAGTAGGAACTTACTGTTGTTTTTCAAAAAAAGTAATGCATTCAACAACATATTTATTGCACTATATCTATGCACCTAGGCAGAGTGCCAGCTCCTGGGCACAGGTGAACCAAAATGACAGGGTCCCAGCAATCATGAGCTGATGGAGGAGCATCCGTCTTGTTTTTTTGATGGCAACTAGAGGGCAGATTCGATCCCTGGGTTGGGAAGATCCCCTGGAGAAGGAAATGGCAATCCCCTCCAGTACTCTTGCCTGGAAAATCCCATGGACGTAGGAGCCTAGTAGGCTATAGTCCATGGGGTCGCAAAGAGTCAGACACAACTGAGCGACTTCACTCAGAGGGCAGAAACCTGTCTTATTCATGTTTATATCAGACTCACTTGACTACAGCTTCTTGATCTACATGGGACAAAATACATTTTTGTTGAATTTTTCTTTATTTGGAAAATTGCCTTTGATGTGTTGTCCTTTTTATGCTGTATGTGGTAGAAAAGAAAGCTATTAGGAAATTCTATAGACATGTGGATCTCCTTATACACATCTCCTTATACACTGTGCATTTTTTGATATCATTCATGTCAATAACATAATGTTCGTTGAAGCCAGTCTATAGGAAAAACTTTATACCAGGCACTAGTGGAGAATCAAGAGAAATAAATAAAGTGGACTGCATTCTTAAGATGTTTAAGTTCTGAACTGAGGAGCCTGTTATGTAAAACAAAGGCTTGCAAAGAAACATGTAAATGAACTTAGCAAAAATTGTAATATGTAAGTTGAGTTTTAGCACAAGTTGTAATACAAGGCAGACTGTGATCATTGTTGCAATACTGGCAATGTGTTCTGGAGACCGAATGGGATATGGGATAAGAAGAGCTCAGAGCACACTTGGAGAGACAGCACTGTGGTTATGACCTGAGTGTGAATGCTGATCCTCCTCTTACTAGCTGGATGATCTAATCTTTCTGAGCCTTAATTTCCTGATCTCTAAAATGGGCATACTGATAGAACCTATCTTGTAAGGCTGTTATGAGGATTATGTATGATGGTATACCAAATGCATTTACATAATGCTTGACCCATAAGAGCTCAGAATATGGTGGCCTTTGTTAAGCCCCTTAATCTACAAATGAGGGCTTCCCGGGTGGCTCAGTGGTAAAGAATCTATTTGCCAATGCTGGAAACACAGGAGAGGAGGATTTGACCCCTGGATTGGGAAGATGCCCTGGAGGAAGGAATGGCAACACACTCCAGTATTCTTACCTGGAAAATCCCATGAACAAAGGAGCCTGGCAGGCTACAGTCTATGGGGTCGCAGAGTTGGACATGACTGAGCACAGACATGCACACAATCTACAAATGAGTAAGATAGATGAATGCAGTGTCTCATTAAACATTCAATATGCCTGTCATTCTGGTTGATTAATTCTTGATCTTTGTAAGACCATAACCCATTATTAATAGTTTTAAAGTATGTAATGTTTACTTCAGGTGACCTGAATAGAGAGAGGCCTTTCAGTCCTATGGAGCAACCTGACTTATGGGAGCAACCTGCAGATGGCACTATTAAGGGCCCCCCTAAGGAAGAAGACAAAGCTCAAAAAGCACCTGTGACTCCAAGGCCTGTGGCCTCTATAGATTTTTCAGAATGTTGTGTTCATACTGTCTGGAATACAAGACCTTTGAACACTCTGGAAACCCCCATGTCTAGAACAACAGAGGTGATGGTTCTGCCAGATCTGGCACAGCTTAGACCCCGTCTGAACCCTCAGAGCTCACTGAGCCCCACGTGTTCAAACAGGCGTTGATTAAATAGAAGATGCCAGAAGCAGGAGAACTGGATGGCTAAAAAGTAGAGGAACAACTTCTCCCAAGAAAGTGCTGAAAGAAGTGGGGTCCATTTTGACTAGAAAAAAATGAAGGCGTGTGGCTTCCTCCTATATCTGACATGTGCCTCAGAGACCAGACCTACTCTGCGCTGCTCCAGGGAGCAGAGCTGGGCAGCGGAGTGGACACAAGATTAAGCCATAGGTCAGAGAGGTCTGAGTTGGGGGCAATGGATGGGGGAAAGGAGTACTTGGTGAGATTTCTTCTCTCTCCCCTCTCTTCCTCCTGTCACCTTGCTTTCATCTCTCTCCAGGGATGGGGTTGGGCAGTGTGGGGGAGAGGGACTGCCCTCAGGACAGCTGTTACTTGACTTGAACTCTTGTGGACGGTTGTTGCATCTCTTGACCCAGCTGGTGACCAGAGCCAGCTCCTTTCCAGAATGTTGCAGTGAGCTCTTCAGAGAGGGTTCCCCCTTCCAATTGCTGGGGATATCACCTGCAAGAATAGGCCCCTTTGCAGGATAACAATGATAACAAACCTGATTCTGGCACAGGCAAATGGGTGAGAGTGCTCCCCTTTACTGATGAAGGAGAGTGGCGGTGTATTTGTGAATGTGTGTGCCCACACGCACATGAGGGTGAGTAGGTGTGCATACCTAACCAGGGAGACCAAGGACTGGCCTCGAACAATAGAAATTGATTTTGGTGGTATGGTTAGGTGGAGGGAGGGACTGCGAATTTCATGAAACGCCATCTGACATCAGCCACGGCTGTTGCCAGGGAAAATGTGCCAGGACTTGAAAGGGTTAGAAGCTCTGAGTAGAGACTTTCTGGAGAATTCTGAAAAGAATTCTGGAGATTTGTATCCAGATGTGGTTTTGCATAAGATGTGATGACAAACACCCACCCTGTGTCATCACAGCTTTGAAACCATTGCAAGCTGTTTGTTTCTACATTGTGCATTTGCTCTCTGGAAGGGGGTAGGGTTTTAATGCTTTGAATCTCTCGGCTGCTCCCTGTTTCCTTAGAAATACCAGATTTCCATATCCTCTTAACAAGCTGGTGCCTGTTCCACTCCTTGGATATTTCTCTGCTACTTATTTACAATCGGGGAAGCAGCTTTTTAAAAAAGCAGTTTGTTGAAACATTCAATACACACCAAAACCCCAACATTTCACTCTGCTGTTGGCACTTGCTTTCCCCTCACTACATCGCTCAGGAGCCAGTGTTAGCATGGTTTCCTTTAACAATATGTTACTAAGTAATGAACTTTTCCTTGGCTCTTTGAATTATGAGGCGTCACATTACTCGATTAAGCTTCAGTTGCTCTCTAGGGAAACTGGAGATGAAAATCCTTACTTCAGAGAGTTGTGGTCAGAATTCAATGAAATATGTTAACATTAAAATAGGGGTTCAGTAAATGCCAGCTCCCGTATTATAAAGAAGGCAGCACTGTTCAAAAGCACACATTCATAGGTGTAATCAGTCCTGCTCTAATACTAATATGCATCCCCCCGAGTTATCACCATTCTACAAAACTGCACAACAAAAAGCACAGCATTCACTGGAATAATAAACTAGGGGCACAACGCTTAAAAACTTTGTCAGCGACACATGGGGGAAAAGATAGGACCCTAATAAGAAGGGTAGCACAGTTTTACACATGTTAAATGGTTAAGAGGCATATAAATACAATAAGTATGGCACTTGACCTTGAAAAAGACTTAAAATTTACTTTTGGAAGTGGACTTTGGTAGGGTCACAGCTTGTGTGTTAGTGTGAAACGGTGGAACGTGGTCTATCTGTGGCTCACAAACCATGCCAAGAACTCAAGTAGCTGGTAGATGTTTAAGGTGTGAGCACGCCTGTCGTTTGCATATTCCTTCAGGGCTCAGTTCAGCTATGTGCAGTTTCTGAATTCACTTAATGTTTTCTAAGAAAGAAATCAAGCATAAGCAAACAGAAAATTTGTGCTAGGCACAAATGATTCCCTAAGGTATCACTTGCATTGAACACATTTGTGGTTTCAAAACAAACATTGTAGCAGAACTGCTGTGCTTAGCTGATGCTGTTGAATGAATGAATCAACGAATAGTGGGTTCTCTAGATCATAGAAGCATTATGCTACTTCTTGGAAAGTACATTTGTATTGTCTGGAATTGGATTTTTTTTTAAAAAAATGCTATGGTCTTTGGGTTTTAAAACTAATGGAGGGACTTCCCTGGTGGTCCAGTGGCTAAAATGCCGTGCTCCCAATGCAGGGGACCCGGGTTCCATCCCTGGTCAGGGAACTAGATCCTACATGAGACAACTAAAAGTTCATATGCCGCAACGAAGACCAGAGATCCTATGTGCCACAGCTAAGGCCCAGCAGAGTCAGCTAAATACATTTAAATAAATAAAACAATAGGTAGCTATTCCAGATCTTCTGAAGCCTCCTCCTGTGGTGACTTTCAGTCTGGGCTTGGCAGAGCCCCTTCAGGGGTCACTGACAGAGTAGGGGTGGAGGAAGCTACAAGTTTCCCTGCTTTCCTCTTCAACCAGAACCCTCAGGGTTGTATCTGCTTTTCTTTTTGTTTTCTTTTGAACTAAGGGTTCTGCTGCTAATTCACAAGTCTCCAAACCATCAGTGATTCAGTTGACCAAATTTTGTTTTACAAACTAGTTCTCAAGAATATATTAATATCTTATTTTTGAAGAAAGATAATTCCCTGTGGATACTCAGTTGGTACTAATACTCCAAAATTAGTCGAATTTGGCCAAGAAATGAAGTGGGGCTTCGAATTACCATTTTGCCTCCAAGCTACTCAGCAAAGTCTCATCAGCAATGGTGCATACTGGGCTTCATGTTAAATCCAACTGCAGTCTGGGCAGATCTCAGATGAAGGTTGATGGGCATTTAAATCTAGTGCACTGATGATGTTCCTGCCTCTTTGCAAACACCAACAGTGTGATTTTATTTATTTTTCATTTTTAGAGAGCTGGATTGAAAGATGTCTCAACGAAAGTGAAAACAAGCGTTATTCCAACCACTCATCTTTGGGGAATGTTTCTAATGATGAAAGTAAGTGCTTAAAACTCTATCTTCCATGATGTCCTGGCTACAGGCTGTGTTCTGATAAGGAATGGTGCTTCTGGAATGCTAGACTAGGGCCTGTTACCCGAAACAAGAGGCTCTCCAGCCATTTATGAAATACCCAAGCCTGCCTTATAATATCCTCCAGGAGGGAGTTCAATGCATTCAGATGGATGTGGAAACTGAGGCCACTGCAAAAACTTGCTGTTTACACATTCTCATTGTCTGAGTCCCTAAAGACTCCATCTCAGTGATGCTCCAGTGGGAAAATGTGGACTTTGAATGGGAAAGGCCATTCTCTGTAGATATGGATTTAAAGGAGTGTGTCATGGGATTGTTGTTTTAAAGTCACAAATGTCTTTGGTGTTGGAAAGTAACGATTTATCCTGCATCTTGAACTAGAGAATTGGAATTGATGGAAAGATATAAATTGCTGTGTTTGTTCCTTTCCCTGTGTTATGTCAGGCTAGGGCTCCTGGGTAACTTATATTAAGAGCAGAAGACTACTTGGGACTTGTATTTGCCCCTAAAGCACTATAAAAAGGGGGCAGCTTATTATAAAGTCATTTCCAACAGGGACAGAATGTCTTTCTTAGTTGGTAAAGTACATCTCCTTGGTTCAGTTTTCTCAAAGAACCAGGGACTCTTCAGGGAAGACTTAGCCATACTGTTGTATGTCACAGCAGGTTTTCTTTTTCATTGCTGCATAGTACTCCACTGCATGCTTCTATCACAGTGTATGTATCAATTTAAATGTTGACGGATATTTAAACTGCTTCAAGTTTTCGACTGTTTAAGCATCTCTGAACATTCTTTTTTAATGTTTATTTTAATGTGGTAGAATATGCCTGATGTAAAATTTATCATTTTATCCATGTTAAGTATATAATTCAGTGGCCTTAAGTACTTTCACCTCATTGTGCAACCATCACCACTATCCATCTCCAGAACTTTTTTCATCTCCCCAAACTAAAATTCTGTACCCATTAAACAATAGCTCTCCATCTTCCTTTCCCACTAGTCCCTAGCAATTATTACTCTACTTTCTGCTGCTGCTGCTGCTGCTGCTAAGTCAACTTCAGTCGTGTCCGACTCTGTGTGACCCCATAGATGGCAGCCTACCAGGCTCCTCCGTCCCTGGGATTCCCCAAGCAAGAACACTGGAGTGGGTTGCCATTTCCTTCTCCAATGCATGAAAGTGAAAAGTGAAAGGGAAGTTGCTCAGTCATGTCTGACTCTTCGTGACCCCATGGACCGCAGTCTACCAGGCTCCTCTGTCCATGGGATTTTCCAGGCAAGAGTACTGGAGTGGGGTGCCATCGCCTTCTCTGCTACTTTCTGCTATTCCTTATGAATTTGACTAACTGTAAGAATCTCATATAAGTGGAATCACATAGTATTTGTCCTTTTGTGACTGACTTATTTCACTTGCCTAATATTCATCCATGTTGTAGCATGTATCACAATTTCCTTCCTTTTTAAGGCTGAATGACACTCCACTGTATGTATGTACACCACATTTTGTTTATCCATTCATCCATTGATGGACATTTGGGCTATTTCTATTTTTTGGCTAGTGTGAATAATGCTGCTATACATATAGGTGAACAAATAAGTGGCTGAGTTCTCCTTTCATCCCTTTTGGATATATAACCAGAAGTGAAATTGCTGGATCATATGGTAATTCCATATTTACTATTTTGAGGCACTGCTGTCTTTCTATGGTGGCTGCACATTCTCACCAGCAATGTGCTAGAGCTCCAATTTCTCAACATTGTTGCTAATACTTGTTATTTTCTGTTTTTTCTTTTTTCTTTTTTTTGTAATAGTCATTCTAATGTATAAGGTAATATCTCTTTGTGGTTTTGATTTGTAGTTTCCTAATGATTAGTGATGTTGAGCATCTCTTCATGTACTAAGTGACCATTTGTATTATGTATATTTTGGAGTAATGCCTATTCAAGTCTTTCAGCCAGTTTTGAAACATAAAGCTTGTGAACTTTGAAAATTTTATTTATTTACTTTTGGCTGTGCTGGGTCTTTGCTGCTGCATGCAGGCTTTCTCTAGTTGTGGCAAGCAGGGGCTGTTTTCTAGTTGTGGCGCACAGGCTTCTCGCTGGGGTGGCTTCTCTTGTTGAAGAGCATGTGGACTCCAGGGTGCACATGGGCCTCAGTAGCTGTGACCCATGGACTTAGTTCCCCCGGGGCATGTGGAATCTTCCTGAACCAAGGATCAAACCTGTGTACCCTGTGTTGGCAGGCGGATTCTTAACCACTGAATCACCAAGGAAGTCCTTTTGATCCTTTTTTAAAAATCAGATGGTTTATTTCTGTGGTTGTTGAATTGTAGGAACTTCCCCGATGGTGAGTGATATTGAACATTTCTTTCATGTGCTTATTGATTATTTGTTTTATTCTTTGTAGAAATGTCTATTTAAGTCTCCCAACTGCTAGTTCTTTACATATTTTGTATATTAACCCCCTATCAGATATATATGTTGCAAATATTTTTCTCCTATTCTGTGGGTTGCATTTTACTCTGTTGATTGTGCTCTTTGATGCACAGTTTTCAATTTTAATGTAGTCTAATTTATCTATTTTTTCTTTTTCTTACATTTATTTATCTTTAATTGAAGGATAATTGCTTTACAGTATTGCATTGGTTTCTATCAAACATCAGTATGAATCAGCCATAGGTTTACCCATGTCTCCTCCCACTTGGACATCTATTTTTTCTTTTATCTGTGCTTTGGTGTCCATATTCAAGAAATCACTGCCAAATCCAATGTCATGAAGGTTTTCCTTTGTTTTCTTCTGAAAGTTTTATAGTTTTAGCTCTTATGTATAGGTTTTTGATTCATTTTGAGTTAATTTTTGGTAACTTTTCACTTTTTCTTTTCTAAGTTTACATCTTTTTAAAATTTCATGTACTTCTGCTCTTATCTCTAGGTTTTCCTCCCTTGCACTTTCTTTGAGTTCAATTTTTTGCCTTTTTCTATTGTGAGACAGACACTTAGATCACTGATTTTCAATTTTTTCTAAGGTAGGCATTTAAAGTTATAAAAATTCCTCTAAGTACTACTTAACTGCATCACATAATTTTCCTGGTGTCATATGTGCATTATTATACAGTCAAACTTATTTTTTAATTCCTATTGTGATTTGTTCTTTTACCCATGATTTATTTAGAAATCCACTGCTTAATTTCTAAAAACTTAGGGATTTCCTAGTTGCCTTTCTACTAGGCAACCTTATATGATTGCTGTTATAATTGTACCATGGTCACAGAACATATTCTGTATGACTTCAATATTTAAAATTAGTAAGACTTGATTTTTGTCCAAACATATGTTCGATTTGGCAAATGCTCACGTATGCTTGTAAGGAATGAGTATTCTGCCATATTTGGATGGAATATCCTATAGGTATCAATTAGATCAGGTTGGTTAATCATGTTTTTCAGATGTTCCATATCCCTATGGATTTTGATGTCTCTAAGGTACTGAGAGAGGTATTACAGTGTGATTACCTATCTTTTCAGTTTTGTTAATACCTGCTTTACATGTTTTAAAGTATTCATTTCTTAGAAATTTAGGATTGTTGAATCCTCTTGTTGAAATGATGTCCCTCCTTATATTGGGTTTCCCAGGTGGCTCAATGATAAAGAACCCTCCTGCCAATGCAGGAGACACACGAGACTTGGGTTCAATTTCTGGTCAGAAAAATCCCCTGGAGAAGGAAACTGCAACCCGCTCCAGTGTTCTTGCCTGGAGACTCCCACGGACAGAGGAGCCTGCTGGGCTACAGTCCATGGGGTTGAAAAAGAGTCACACGTGGTTTAGCGACTAAACAGCAGCATCTCCTTATGCCTAGTAATACTTATAGCCTTCATGTCTATTTCATCTGATGTTACTATAACTACACCAGCTTTCTTTTTTTTTAATTGGGATTGTTGTGGTATATCTTTGTCTTTTTATTTTCAACCTTTCTGAATTCAATATTAGGATTTTTTATATAGTTTTAAAAAACCAGTCAGATTATCTTTAACTGGAATATTCAGATCATTTAAATGTAATATAGTTACTTACACTGTTGAGCTTAAATCAGCAAACTTGCTATCTGGTTTTTATTTCTCCCATCTGACTTCATTTCTTTATTCCTTCCTTGTTACTTTTTTTGGGGGTGGGGGATTAACACAGGTAAATATTTTAAAGTGTTTTTCTCTGCTAACTCTCCAGTTAGATGCTCTTTTAGAGTGTTTCACTCAGGGATTACATTCTGCACCCTTCCTTTCATGTCTGCCTCACATGAATCCTTCCCCCACTTCAAATACAGGGCATGAACACTCTCACAGCCTGACCTGATTTAACACTTTTCCATCATCTGTGCCATTGCTTCAGTGTATTTTACATCTACCTATGTTAGAAGCCCTGTGAGACATTTTTATCATTGTCTTACATATTAGTCACTATTTATTGATATTTATTTGCACACTGACCCTTTCCAGGGCTCTTCATCCTTGTCAGCAAATCCATGTTTCCATCTTGGATAACTTTGTTCATTTCCTTCATAACTTTATTTATTTAGACTGCAATGTGCGGCATGTGGAATCTTTGCAGGATCCTAGTTCCCTGACCAGGGATCGAACCCATGACCTCTGCATTGAGAGCACAGAGAAGCTGGACACCAGGGAAGCTCAGGGATCATTACTTCTTTAACCCAAAGAAATTCCTTTACTATTTTTGGTAGGGCTGTATAGAGTAGTGTAGATCAGGAAAACCATTGTTATTTTACCTTTATTTTTGAAAGATATTTTTGCTGAATATAGAATTCTAGTTTGGTAAGATTTTTATTTCCCTTTCAACCCTTTAAAGTTTTCATTCATGGTTCTCTGGTTTCTAAAATTTAGCCATCAGACTTACTTTTAGTCGTTTGAATGAAGTGTGTCTTTTTGTCTCAAAAAGATATTTTTCTTTGTCTTTAGTTTACAGCAGTTTGACTGTGATGTTCTACCCCAGGTTCAATCCCTTGTCCGGGAACTAGATCCCGCCTGCTGCAACTAAGATCTGGTACAGCCAAATAAATAAATAAATATTTAAAACATTTCTTACCTCTTAAAAAAAACTGTCTCTTCTGTAGGTCCCTGCTGTCAAAGAATTTTCATTCCAGAAGGGAAGCTAAGGCGCATGTTTGCATATTAGTAAGGCAATGTTGTATGTGATAAATTCCACTTGAATTGTGTTCTACCTTGTCATGCCAAGTATGTTCCTGGATTCCAGTATGACCTTACTGGAAGCTTGTTAGAAATGCAGAATCTCAGGCCCACTCCAGACCGACTGAGGCACACTCTGCATTTTAACAAACCCCTAGGTGATTAGAATGCATGCTAAAGTTTGGGATCAGTCACACAGTTGGGCAATGACTAGAGAAGGGATCTTGAAGCGGGGGGCGTCTGCGCTGGGTCTCCTAGTTGGTTCCTTTAAGTAAAGGACTGGGAGGCAAAAACCCACGAGCCAGGTTTTGAACTTGAAGAGTTTTCCACACTGTCTTGAGCAGAGATGGAAGGGTCATGGGAACCAGGACTGGGGAGGAGAGTTTGGACCAAGTTGGTGAGGGACTTGGATTCTGACGAGGGGTTTGGAGCTGCATAGGTGCGGAGCCACTGCAGGGGCTGAGTGGAGGAGTGGCAGACCCCAGTTTTCAGAAGGTGAGTTTGGTTCTCTGCAGGTGAATTGGAGCCAGGAAGACACTTCAGAGGCTCCTGCCTGGTCCGGGTAAGGGGACGAGGCTGAAGCCCAGGGTGATACCAGTGCGACGGAGGGAACTGGACAGACTGGGGTCATGGGATGTGTCCGAAGAGCGGGAACCCAGTGGGATTCCTTGGGATTCCTGTGTCCCTGTGTGGGAAACAAAACAAGTGACTGCACAGTCTTGTAACCCTGATGGGCCCAAGCCTTCTAGGCTTCAGGTCACCGGTTCCTTAATAGCTAAATCAAATGACTTCAGCCTCTATCTTAGATCCTGGGCAGATGTCTAGCGTTTTCCCTGTATCTCCAAGAGTTATCAGACTGTGTGTGTGTGTGTGTGAGTGTGCATGTGTGAGAGTGTGTGCATGTGTGAGAGTGTGTGTGTGTGTGTGTGTGTGAGTGACAGTCCATACGAAGTGCTGTTCCCTCTGCTCTTTGACAACTCCTAACAACCGTCAGACCCTTTGGCAGCTCCCTCCCACCTGCCCCATGCAACATCCGCTTCCCTTACCCTTTCTAACCCTTCACCAGCTCATTATCCTGGCATTACTGACAGACCGGTGGTGAAGGGGAATATTTATAGCACAGGGACAGGAAGAGTTGGAATTCAACAGCATGGTGGCATAGAACAGGGGTCACAGTGGGTCACCACTTAATTTGACTCATCGTTAACATTAAAATCCCATCGAATTCCAGGGCTAGAGAGGCGTAATTTACTTTTCTCTCCCCCCACTCAGCATGTCCGGTTATCATCCAGTTTGGTATTTTCTAACTCCATAAGAAAGGGTTCCAGAGAAATGTGGTTAAACTGGTCCACATTCCCATGGAGTTGTAGGCAAAAGCCCCCAGCCCTGCCAATAGCAGAAAGGCTCTGGGACAGCTCCTAGAGCAAGACAGGGGCTTAGAGCCAGAGGTCTGGGGTGGGAGGCGTGCCACAGAGAGTCCATCTAGGATGGCTTTCAAAAACTGGATTGCCCATGTGGGATGAACCCTGTAGTGTTAGTCCCGGCTGGGCACCTAGGTGCAGCCCTGCAGGTGGGCTTAGGAGGCCCAGGGCTTAGGTTATGATTTAAGACAGCCTCCAACTCTTGCCCTTCCTTGGTCTCCATACCCATCATGGGCTGCCCTGTTTTTTTAAAAAATATTTTCTTGAACGTGCCACACGACATGTGGAATCTTAGTTCCCCAACCAGGGATCGAAACTTGCATTGGAAGCTCGGAGTCTTAACCACTGGGCTGCCAGGCAAGTGTCCCTACAGATTGCTGTTTCTGCCCCCTGAGTGTCTATCTGTTCTCTCCTTGTGGAGAATTAGGTATTTCCTCCTTTGTGCATGAAGCCCACTGCCAAGCCCTTCTGCACCTCCACTTACTCCCTCTACAGCTGTCAGTCCCTGAGGGGAAAGGAGCGTGTCTGATGGACATAGGTGCTTACTGAGTGCTTATTGCTGCTACTGCTGCTAAGTTTCTTCAGTCGTGTCCGACTCTGTGCAACCCCATAGACGGCAGCCCACCAGGCTCCCCCATCCCTGGGATTCTCCAGGCAAGAACACTGGAGTGGGTTGCCATTTCCTTCTCCAATGCATGAAAGTGAAAAGGGAAAGTGAAGTCGCTCAGTCGTGTCTGACTTTTAGCGACCCCATGGAGTGCAGCCACCAGGCTTCTCCATCCATGGGATTTTGCAGGTAAGAGTACTGGAGTGGGGTGAGTGCTTATTAAGTAATGGTTTTTAGCAAAGCAAAATACTGTACAGCCATGCTAGATTACGATCCATATCTGTAATTTACTTTCAGCTTTTGGCACTCCAGGACCATTTTAACCATTTGAAGAGGTTCTTCCTTCTGATATTCCCTCCCCAACAGGATCTTTAGGTCCCTCCCTGGTCTTCCCTTCTAAACTTCCTAATGGGAAGCATATTTGTTTATGCATTCTTCAAGCATTTCCAATGTTTATTGTATATTCTTCCAGCATTTGATTTCTTTATGCAAACAAACATTCATATATATATTCTTTTTGCCATTTTCTCTTTTATTGCCACTTTCTTATGCACAAAAAAATATCCCCTTATATACACTTCGCTGTGACTAGCTTTTTAAAATAAATCCTAGAGTGTAAGAATGGAGAGAGCATTCTCACTCTTTTCTTGGTTTTAGTCTTCTTTTTCACAGCTGTGTAGTATTCCACTGTGATGTCATTTAGCTAACTAGATGAGCACTGGGCTGTTTCCAACACTTTTGCTGTTATAGCCAAGCTGTAGTGAATAACCTTGTGTCTGGTCATTTCCCATGTGTCCAGGAGTAGTGGCAGTATCTGTTCACAGATGTGGGACTGCTGGATAAAGGACATGTAGGATTTCAGTGATTCTGTTAAATGTCTTTCCACATTGGGGGAGGTCATCATTTTGCATTCTCCCTGAAAGATAGGAGTCATCTGTTTCCCACAGCTTCACAGCAGTTTTGTGACTGTGGTTTGGATTTTTGCCAATCTGATAAGTGAGAAATGGCATTTTAGTGTACTGTTCATTTTCATTGAAATCGATTATCTTTTCACATTTCAGGAACATTTGCATTTCCCACCACTCATGTATCTTGGACTTTTTCTTTTTTAAATATTTATTTATTTAATTTTGGCTGTGCTGGGTCTTTGTTACTGCGTGGGCTTTTTCTCTAGCCGTGGTGAGCAGGGGCCACTCTCTAGTTGCAGTGCTCAGGCTTCTCACTGTGGTGGCTTCTCTTGTTGCAGAGCACAGGCTGTAGAACTTGCAGACTTCATTAGTTGCAGCTCCCAGGCTCTACAGGACAGGCTCGAGAATTGTGGCCCACGGGGTTAGCTGTTCCGTGGTATGTGGGATTTTCCCCCATCAGGGACTGAACCTGGGTCTCCTGCATTGGCGGGCAGGTTCTTCAACACTGAGCCACCAGGGAAGCCCTCCTTTTGGTTTTAGTGGAGCTCTTTCTAATAAAAGAGGAGGGAGGTGAGACTGTTGTCTGTGGTATGATTGCAAGTTTCCCAAGAGAGTACTTACAGTGTGGGGTTTTTTCCCCACTTAGAGACTTTAGATTTTTCTCATGTGGTAAAATTTCTCAAAATTTCCTCATATGACTTTGGGCTTTGTATCAACATTAGAAAGGCTCTTTCCTGCTCCAAGATTATGAAGGAATTTACCCAGAGGAGGTGAAAGGAAGCAGGTGTGGGGCCCTCTCTGAGCGGTGCTGCCAACATCACAGTCTTGTTTGGGACTTAGCCCCATTCCCACGGGGAGAAGGGTTTGCTGCCAGGGGCTGATGCCCATTGCCAAAGGCCTGGTCCAGGCACCCTGGTCATCAGCTGGTGCTCTTTGCAGGGGCTGGAAGGGAAGTAGATAAGGGGGAACGAAATGTTTGGCAGCCCCATTTGTTCCCAACAGGTGAGGTCTGGCCAGGTGCAGCCTGATTAGTATAATGAAAGGAAATAGAATTAGAACTTTGAAGTGAAATTTGAGGCTTACATAAATTTGAACCTTTCCTGGGATTTGAAAAGAAGTAATTAATTTAGAAACGTTCTCCATCCATATTAAACGCTGCCACACCAGCTCTAGGCAAGAAATAGTCTAAAATAGAGTTCCCAAATATTGTGAATTCAGCCAGCACAGAGGCAGAAGACAAATGATTAGGTAGGTAATATGTTCCCTAAAAGCCTTTAGTTCAGTTCTACAGGCTTGAAGGGAGAATGAGGCTCATAAGTGTTGGGGTTCAGGGAGGTTGGGGTGTCCTTTAGCTTGGGTCCCTCTCCTGGCTCCACTGCTAAACTGTATGACTTAAGGTAAATCACTTCACCTCTCTGAGCCTCAGTTTCTTCCTCTGTAAAAGGGGATAGTAGTCATAATTAAACCTAACTTTAAGCACTAAGAATGTATCAAGTATTTGATGTTTCACATTCATTAAATTCTTCACTGTTTCAGGAAGCTATGAAAATTAAATGCAGTAATGTGAGGAGCTCTGCCCAGTACCTGGCATGTCATAAGACCCCAGTGAACATTCCCTGATGAAAGTGAAAGTGTTATTTTCTCAGTTGTGTCCAACTCTGCGACTCCATGGACTGTAGCCTGCCAGCTCCCCTGCCCATGGAATTCTTCAGTGAAAAATATTGGATAGCCATTTGCTTCTCCAGGGCATCTTCACGACCCAAGGATCGAACCCATGTCTCCCACATTGCACACAGTATCTTTACTATCTGGGCCACCAGGGAAGCAGTACTGTTACTTTATATGCTTTATATGGATAGACTCAGCTTTTGATTGTGGTATTATCTTAGCCACTTATTCATTCCACAAGTACCTTCCATGTGTGGGTATTGGAAATACCATGGTGGTTGTGGTCTGTGCCCACAGAGCTTACAAACCCCCAAGGCAGATGCACTGGCCAGCATGTAGTGATCGAATCCTGTGACAAGGGACATAGGGACATGGCTTTATTAGGGACCAGCCAGGGTGCTATGTTGTTACCCCTATTTTACAAATAAGGAAATTAAGGCACCAAAAGTTTGTTTGAGGTCACACAGCCAGCAAGTGACAGAGCCAGGATCTGAGCCTAGGAATTTGACTGCCAAGTTAATATTAGGACATAGATCCAGGAAGGGCAGCAGAGATGCTCACCACTGGGAAATGGACCAGGATTCCCTGGATGGGGATCTTAGGAATTAAAACTGCAAAGTATGAGCAGCATGGAGGGGCAGAGAGAAGACCAGGCACTGGGCAGCATCTCAGTGGGAGGAATTTTAAGCCAATGTTGCTCTCCGGCTTTGGTGGGATGAGCGATGTGGGCCTGGAGGGTGGATGGCTCAGTGTGGGCCGTGAATGGCTCCAGGAACCTTGTTGGGCTGGAATTCTGCCTTAAGCAGTTCTGCCTGTTAAAATGAAGAGGTACTTGGCAAGGCTAACTCCAAAAGTCTATCAACCATGGCTGTGTTCATTTCTCTAAAGCGTGCTCTCCTGTCCTCTTTGCCCAGCTGGTTCCTGCTGCTCCTCCAGATCCCAAGCCTGGGCTTATACCCCTACTTGGTGCTGCCATAGCTTCTTGGGTCTGCCTTCTCAGCTCTTGCCCAAGACTTACATTTTATTGGCTGACAGTTTGAGCTCAAGAGAGTAGAGACCATGTTTGCTTTTTCTCTCCCTTTAGCCCCTGGCATGGGGCTGGAACATACTCAATAAATATTTGATGAAAGAGTGCATTCTCCAGCACTTCTGGGGAGTTAGGATTGAGAGCCATCAGATAAGAGGGCGATGCCTGAGTGTGACACACACAGTCTTTGAGGAAAAGGTGCTGGGAATGAAGGCCACAGGGGTCTAGAGGGAAAGTGGCTGCAGAGGTTGGAGGCCTCTGTTTGATGACTGAGCCAAGGGTCCCTGTTGGCTCCAGGTAGACTAGTTCTTGTCTAAATGCTTTCAGTAGCCACCTCATGCCCATCACTGAGAGAAGTCCAGTCTCCATCCATGCGGTGCATGGCTTCCTACAAGTGTTTCAGTCAGTTCAGTGCCTCAGTCGTGTCGGACTCTGCGACCCCATGGACTGCAGCATGCCAGGGCTCCCTGTCCAACTCCCGGAGTTTACTCAGACTCATGTCCATCAAGTTGGTGATGCCATCCAACCATCTCATTCTCTGTTGTCCCCTTCTCCTCCCACCTTCAATCTTTCCCAGCATCAGGGTCTTTTCAAATGAGTCACTCCTTCGCATCAGGCGGCCAAAGTGTTTTAGCCTCCTGCAAAGCTCGGTTTCCTTACTTATAAAAGAATATAAAACAACTCCTTAACACTGTTGGGAGGACCAAAATAAGATGGCAAATGAAAAGTGGGGTACAGTGCCTGGTTTAAATACTTAGCTGGTGAATGCTATCAGTATTTTTACGATCCTCTTTTTAAATGTTTCTAGTATTTTTTTAATCATAGTTTGTGATATTTAATCCTCAAACAATCTTTGTGACATCAGTTATGATTTTCACGTTTTAGGGGAGGGCCCTCCAACTTGGATGAGTCAAGCGACTGCTTAGGCTCTCACAGAGTTGAGGACAAAGTTGGAACTCAAACCCATGTCTGCCTGCCCTCAAAGCCAATTCTCTTACCAGTGGTTGGTATTGGAAATGGGGCCTTAACAAAGTTTAGTTGGGGGAAAAAACGTGATACAATAGAGATAGATAACCCCTGAATGGGCTTCCGAGGTGGCTCAGTGGTAAAGAATCTGCCTGCTACAGCACGAGACACAGGAGATGAGGGTTTGACCCGTGTTTCAAGAAGATCCTCTGGAATAGGAAATGGCATCCCACTCCAGTATTCTTGCCTGGAAAATTCCATGGACAGAGAAGCCTGGTGGGCTACAATCCATGGGGTTGCAAAGAGTCAGACAGGACTGCGCAACTGAGCATACATGCATCCCCTGGACGGGAAGCACTAGGTATAATCTTGGTATGGGGAAATTTTCTGGCTCCAGACAATGGGCCACTTGCCTTTCCCCTCCCCCATGACTTTCCGCATTCTGCTTGCCCTCCCCCAACCCAGAGCACCCCCTCCCTCAGCATCCTCCTCTCAAAATCTGACCTGTCCCTGTAAGGGTGACTGAGAGAGACAGTGTACAAGCCAGAATGTGCTATGTGGCCCTCACTTACCTTAAGTTAGGCGTGTTGTGTGTGTGTGCACTTGGGTGTGAAAGAGAACACCAAAAACAGACTGGTGGTATATAGGATGAAGAGTTGACAATAGTGTGTCCTATTGAGAGGCACTTAGGTTTCCAGAGATTTCCATTTTCCATGTATTTTCCAAATTAAAAAAAATAAACATGTATTACTTTTGAAAACAGTAAACAAAGCTGTGTTTTAAATTCTGATCATCTCTTCAAGGTCAGCTCAAATGCCACTTCCTCTTTGGAGCTGTGCTGTCCCCTGCTGTGTATTTGCTGTGCAGGGTCCCTATTAGTGCGGTTGTGTTTGCCCCCCATAAATTTTCCTAAGCAGAGAGGCAGCCTCCATTGCCTGCTTCTTGCAGTAGACTTCAGCTGAACAGGAGAAGGCAATGGTGCCCCACTCCAGTACTCTTGCCTGGAAAATCCCATGGACAGAGGAGCCTGGTAGGCTGCAGTCCATGGGGTCACCAAGAGTCGGACACGACTGAGTGGCTTCACTGTCACTTTTCACTTTCATGCATTGGAGGAGGAAATGGCAACCCACTCCAGTGTTCTTGCCTGGAGAATCCCAGGGACGGGAGAGCCTGGTGGGCTGCCGTCTATGGGGTCGCACAGAGTCGGACACAACTGAAGCAACTTAGCAGAGATGCTCCAAGGCCTCGGAGCCAGAGCAGCCCAGGGCAGCCTTTGCCATGCAGCTCCTGCACTGATGTTTTCCAGCTCTTAGCTCTAAGTTCTGCTCTGGCTGTGGATTCTCCTTCTGGTGGCTTCTCTTATGGCAGAACATGGGCTCGTGGACTCAGTAGTTGTGGTGCACGGGCTCAGTTGTCCCAAGGCACATGGGATCTCAGTTCCCAGACCACGGATCAAACCAGCATCCCCCTCATTGCAAGGCGATTCTTAACCACTGGACCACCAGGGAAGTCCCTGAGTTGCTTTCACTCAATCTTCCCTGGTACCTTTCAAGATAGGCATTATTATTATTACCGTCAGTTTAGAGACCAGAGATTGTCTTAAAGCTTGAAGGGGATTACCAGATGTCATAGCACTTCTCCAGCACCCTTGCCCCGCTTCACCTCTTGACCGGGACCTTCAGCCGCCTTGCTTCTCAGAAGGTGGCCTGATTTTTCAAGTCCCTGTGGTTTTATCCCCTCACCCTCTTCACCCTACCCTTGACTTTATGTCACCTTCCTTGACATCTGGTTCCCATCTCTGGCCCAGTTCAGGGTTCAGCTTACTTGTGGTTTCTCCTAGGAAATCTCTCTTGATTGGCCCTGCTTTTTCATGCCGTCTGGGTTGGCGGTATCCTCTCTGCCTACCCATATCGCAGCATTTATCACTTCTTATTGAACCTGATTTCTCCTGCTACTGTTTGTTTGTCTCTTTCCCCAACCAGACTCTAGGACAAGAGCTTAATTTCTTTATCCTCAGGGTCTAGTTGGCATACATTAGATATGTAATGAATTTTTGTTGAATTAATTAATAGGATCCCTTCAATAGCCCTTTAAAATGACTAGGTTTACAAGTGAAGAAAAAATAAAGCCCAGAGGTTGAGGAGTTTTCTCAATCATGGCCAGTAAGGTTTTGAATTGATTTTAGAATATAGATCTTTTGTGACCCATGTTGACTGATGTGCTGAAATTTTAAAAAGCAGAGTAAAAAAGCTCCCCACTCCAGTGTTCTTGGGCTTCCCTGGTGGCTCAGACGGTAAAGAATCTGCCTGCAATGTGGGAGACCTGGGTTCAGTCCCTGGGTTGGGAAGATCCCCTGGAGAAGGGAAAGGCTACCCACTCCAGTATTCTGGCCTGGAGATCCATGGACTATATAGTCCATGGGGTCACAAGGAGTCAGACACAACTGAGTAACTTTCACTTTCAGAGAAAAAAATCCTGCCAATTCTAGGGGAAACAAAAATGTAAATCATGAGCCAGCACAAGCTGGACAGAGATATATTTAGGATGTTTATATATTTTTCCTTATTTAAAAAATGCAGTTGCTGTTGTTTTTTAACATAGCCTTCCTTTCAATTATTTACTTAGTGTAATTCTTAGGAGTTGAGTTGTAGGGCCAAGTGACTGAATATTTTAGATAGCTGTCAATATCAGTGCAAAATTACTCACCAAACTATTGTACCAGTTACCACTACCTTCAGAGAAATGTGACACCGTCAATTTGACCCTTTGCATCCTAGCATTGGAGATTGTTATTTTTTAAATTTTTGTTGTTCTCAGAGATATAAAGTTGTGCCTCATTGTTTTCTTTTTATTTCTTTGTGAACAGTTGAGGTTGAGTATTGTTCTTTACATCTATTTACCTATGTTCTTATGAGACTTATATGTTCATGTTCCTTTTTGTGTTATTTTTTTAAGATTGTTGAAGACATTTGTAGAAGGCAGCCTCAACTATTTAATTAAGTGCCAATGGGAGGCACTGACTGGAGGGAACACAAAGATGACTAAGATACCATCCTGCTTTCTTCTTTTTTAAATTGAGATGTGATTGACATATAAAACTTGGGAACGCATGTACACCCATGGTGGATTCATGTCAATGTATGGCAAAACCAATACAGAATTGTAAAGTAAAAAAAAAACAACAACAAAAAACACACTATATAAAGTTCCAGGTGTATAATATAATAATTTGATACTTATATATATTACAAAATGATGACCCCAGTAATCTAGTTAACATCCATCGTCATACATAGTTGCAGAATTTATTTTTCTTGTGATGAGAACTTTTAGGATTTACTCTCTTAGCAATGTTCAGAGAGTACTGTTAGTTATAGTCACCATGCTGTACATGACATGCCCACAACTTATTTATTTTATAACTGAAAGTATATACCTCTTGACTCCTTTCACCAATTTCAGCCATCCCCTACCACAACCCATGGCAACCACCAGTCTATATCTGTTCTCTTTATTTATAAGTTTTTTGTTGTTCCACATATAAGTGAAATCATATGATATTTGTCTTTCTCTGAGTTATTTCCCTTAGTGTAATGCCCTCAAGGTCCATCATTATTGTTGCAAATTGCAAGATTTCATTCTTTTTATGGCTGAATAATATTCATGTATATATACATGTATAAACTATTTTCTTTAGCCATTCATCTGTGAGTGGACGCTTTGGTTGTTTCCATATCTTAGCTATTGTAAATAGTACTGCAATAGACGTGGGATGCAGATATCTCTTCTTACTAGTGTTTTCATTTTCTTCAAATAAATACCCAGAATTGCTAGATCATGTGGTAGTTATATTTTGAACTTTTTGATGGACCTGCATACCATTTTCGATAGTGGCTGCACCAGTTTACAGTCCTACCAACAGTGCCTGAGGATTCTCTTTTCCCCACATCCTCACCAGCACTTGTTATTTCTTGTATTTTTGATAACAGTCATCCTAAAAAATGTGAGGTGATCACTCACTGTGGTTTTAATTTTCATTTCCCTGATGATTAATGGTGCTGAGCATCTTTTCAAGTACCTATTGACCATGTATATATCTCTTGGAAAAAATGTCTATTCAGATCTTCTGCCCATTTTTGAATCAGATTGTTTAGGGGTTGTTGAGTTCTTTATATATTCTGAACATTAACTCCTTGTCAGACATATGATTTGCAAATATTTTCTCGCATTCGGTAGGCTGCCTTTTTTGTTGTTGCTGTTTCTCTTTGCTGTGCAGAAGATTTTTAGTCTGATGTATTCTCACTTGTCTATTTTTGCTTTTGTTGCCTTTCCTTTGGTATCAAGTCCAAAAAAACCATTGCCAAGTCCTATGTCAAGGTGCTTATTGCCTATGTTTTCTTCTAGGACATTTATAGTTTTAGTTTTTACATTCAAGTCTTTTGTTGATTTTGAGTTAATTTTTTTATATGGTATAAGATAGTGGTCCAGTTTAATTCTTTTGCATATTGCTATCCAGTTTTCCCAATACCGTTTATTGAAGAGATTGTCCTTTTGCCATTGTGTATTCTTGGCTCCTTTGTCACAAATTATTGACTGTGCATGTGAGTTTATTTCTGGGCCCTCTGTTCTGTTCCATTTCTCTGTTTGTTTTTATGCCAGTGTTCTACTGTTTTGATCACTATAACTTTGTAATTTAGTTTGAAATCAGGCATCCTTGCCTTCTTAAGTGGGATCTTCTTAAGCAAGATACTCAAGTCAGAGAGATGAATGTGGATATGTGTAGAAATAATAGTGTTGTACAGTTTGGATGGTTTTGGAGGCAGGGAAGTGAATAACCAATGAAAAGAGGTTTTATTAACTCAGAAAATTGTATTATCTCACCAAAGATGCAGGGATTTTTAGGGTTGGTTAATGAGAGGCACAGCATGATATTCAGAATCCCCAGGTTTCTCCCCTTTTCCTCTCTGACTTCCTTGGCATTGAATTTGTCCTCTGACTGCTCTTTTCCCAGTTGAAAGTCCAGTTATCGTGTCCACTCACAACCATGTTCAGATGTAGGTCAGAGCAGGGTATCTCTTCTGTTTCTTTCCCTTCCCCCCTCCCCTTTCTCCCTCTTTTCTCATTTCATTTCTTTTCTTTCCTTTTGCCCTTCCTCCATTCCTCCCTTTCTTTCTCCCTCCCTCTCTCTCTCTCTCCCTCCTTCTTTCAAAAGCAGACTCCCCCGACCCCACCCCAGTTTTGGAGACCAGAAATTTGAAATCAAGGCCCTTTTTCCTTTTTGTTAGGAAAAAAGTAACTTTCCCCAAAGCATCACAGGGCTTCTTCTTAATCTTAGTCCAGATCACCATGTCACATGCCCCACCTAATCCATCAGGGGGTTAGAGGAGAAAAAATCACCATGATAGATTTAAGTTAACCAACATTCAGGTCTCTAGGATTTGGAGGAGTGCAGTCATACTATTCAGGGATGGAGATGGCTCTTCAAACTATAATGTGTTATGTCAAATAAAAATACAAATTGATAAAAGATTTTTCTGCAAAAGTCAGTGTCTCCTTTTTCTCTTGTTAAAGTGTGATAAATCTCTTATATTGAAAAAGCCACAATGCCGTTGCTCTCAAAGCAGCAACATTCGAGGACAATGTAGTCTTCTGCAGCTTGAGAGAGCTGAAACGCCCAGGTGGTTTCCTACTGAAGTTCGCTCCTTCTTCTCTTGACAGATGAGGAGAAAGAAAACAACAGAGCCTCCAAGCCCCACTCCACTCCTGCTACTCTGCACTGGTAAGTTCCATTCTGAACACATCTTCTCTCGACGCAAAGCTCATAGAACTGGTCTTCTTGCCAACAGCACAGCATATTAGTTGGACTGTCATAGTAACTTGACACCCAATAGCCCATGTGCAATCAATTTAATTTGCAGGTGTGTAAAAAATACTCAACTTAGATATAGCCTGGAGATTTAAATTTTCATATTTATTTTATTTGGGAGTAGACTTATTTTCCCCACATCAAAACACTGACAAGGACTGGGTTCCACATGGATGTTATTGACTTGAATAGAATCTATTATTTTAATAAATAATGTTGCAGCCAATTATAGAGGTATAGGTCTGTTCTCCCTTACCAATGACCCCTCAATAAATTAATAATTAATCGCAACTATTCTACAATTGGGGCTTCCCTGGTGACTCAGAGAGTAAAGAATCTGCCTGCAATGCAGGAGACGCAGGTTTGATCCCTGGGTTGGGAAGATCCCCTGGAGAAGGAAAGGGAAACCCACTCCAGTATTCTTGCCTGGGAAGTCCCATGGACAGAAGAGCTTGGTGGGCTACAGTCCATGGGGTCATGAAAGAGCTGGACATGACTGAGCGACTAACACTTGATACTGTAATTATTTTTTGGCATTAATAACATGGATACAGATTATCTACTTGAGTGGCTCTCCCTTTACTGTTTGGAATTCCTGGACTTGATGTGACAGTTAATGGTGTGGTGTGTTTGCAGTCGTGTTTGATGTGTACAGGTAAGTTCCCCTCTAAGAGCCTGACTTACAGATTATGTTGTAGCTTTGAACACCAAGGCTACAGGAACGCCTGACACTCGCCCCTCAGAGGATTTCGTCAGTTACGGGCTATTACTGCTTCTAGCAGAGCAGCCCACAAAGGCGGAGGAAGTGAGGAATTAAGGGGAAGGAGAGAGAAAGGGATGAATCTACTGTGTGCCAGACTACATGTTAGGCACTTTGTACAAGTGTCTCATTTCATTCTTACAATTCTGTCAAGTTAGTGTTGTTATGCCCATTTTACAGATGAGGAAAAGAAAGCTTAGGCAGTTAAATCATTTATCCAAAAATACACACAGCCATGAAGTGGCAGAGGCAGGAACCTGGCTGGATCACTTTAACTGCAAAGCCTTTGCTTCAGAAAAAAGGAAGAGAAAAATCAGGAAAGATGGAGAGACCAGATCGGAAAAGGAAGCAGATGGGCTTTAATGAGCAAATCATATTAGATTCTTTTGACTTATCCACCCACAGGTGAGAGGAAAACAACGTTGGGAGAAAGCATTCAGGAATGCAACTCAATCTTCTCCAACAAGAGTCTCAATAGTCAGCTTGTTTTGCTTCAAGGATAGCAAAGGTTGTTTTCAAGAGCTCCGTTTTCAGTCTTTTGGCTTGTTTCCTTCCGTTTGTCCCTACATTCCTTTTCTCACTGCATTTGCTGCTTTTTTACTTTATTTAAAACTCTACTTCCCTCTTTAAATCTCTCCCTATACCCTTCTGCCCAAATTATGGCCCCACAGATTCCCACAATGCCAGCACATTGAGAGAAGATCAACATAAAAGACTTAGGGAGTGAGAGTTTCTAGAAATGCTAGAAATCAGCAGATACTCTTGGTTTAATCATCTGAACACGTTGTACATTTCAGAATGAAAAATTTTAAAGGGAATAGAAGAAAATCACCTTGTTCACATCTGTTTTTCTGTGATCTTCTGACATTTGCCTGGCAACAGAGAGGCTGTCGATAGTGTAATCTCTTACGTCAGACTGCATGCGTGTGTGTTAAGCTGCTTCAGTCATGTCCAACTCTTTGCAGCTCTATGGACTGCAGCCCGCCAGGCTCCTCTGTCCATGGAATTCTCCAGGCATGAATACTGTAGTGGGTTGCCATGCCCTTCTCTGGGGGATCCTCCTAATCCAGGGATCAAACCCTCATTTTTTACATATCCTTCATTAGCAGGGGGTTCTTTACCACTAGCACCACTTGGGAAGACTGCCAGGAATTAACTCCCAGCTGTGCTTTTCCGTGTGACCTTGAGCAAGGTCCTTCACCTTTCTGTGCCTCAGTCTACTCACCTGTAAAATGGGGATGGCAGTAGTATTTTCCTCATAATGTAATCACAAAGAGTATGTACAGAGGGCTTGAACAGTGTCTGGAGAAGAGTGGGTGCTGGATAAACCTTAGCAACTGTGGATCACTCAGCAGACATCTTCCTTCTGAGTCCTGGAATAGGGCTTCTCTCCTTCCTGATATACTCATAGTCAGTTCTCCCACTGCACCTAAGTCTATACAAAATATTTATTTTTCTAAATAAAAGGTCCCATATGTCATTCCAGAAGAAATTTCATCTTTCAATTCACAAAGCCAGGCAGTGGATTTGTTTTATGAAAAAAAAAATCTGTTTTCAGAGACAAATCAGGTTTGAAATTTTGTAAAATTTAGTCTTATTATTATCAAGAGACATCAGGTTGTTCAAACTTCAAATTTTCCTCCAATCCCCTTTATATTTTTAAGATAGAATTTCAGTCATTCACTAAATTAAGAAATATTAGCACCTACTGTTTGCTGGCCCCTATTCTAGGCTCTGAGAATGCAGTGGTGGATAAGACAGACCAAGAATAGGGGCTGATGAAAGAAAAATTTGGAGAACAATTTAAAAAATTATTAATGATAAATAAATAAACAAGGAATATATTAGATAGAGATAAGAACAGAGTGAAGAATTAGAATTGGCTGAGATAATAGTATCTCAGAGGCTATTTTAGGTTGAATAGTGAGGGAAAGCTTCCTTGAAGCAGTGACATCTAAGTGGACGTTTATGTGACAAGAAGTCCTCACGACACCACGATAGTGTTAAAATCAGGGAAACGTTCTCAGTAGAGGGGACTATGTGGGTCAGGCTCTCCCAGAGGCAGACCCTGAGCAGAAACATGCGTGCAGGTGGTTTATTAAGTGGGTGTAAAGAGGGTTATTGGGCTGCAAGGGGGCCACGGCAGTGGCTTTGGTGATCCCACAGGGAGTTCTGAGCTGGGGTAACCGGTCAGAGATAAGCCCTTCAGAGACTAACTGAGGCGATGGACCTGGGCCTTTTTTCTGGCACCTGACTCATCACAGCAGGTAGGCAGCCCCCAGGAACAAGGCTAAATTTGGGTGAGACAGTTCCCTTCTAGTCCTGCTGAGGACGACTCCCCAGGAAAGCTTCAGCCTCAGCAGTCAATCTCTCAGCAGTGGGGAAGGACATCTCAGTCCTGAAAGGTAACCCAGGCACGCACCAATGCACCACGGCTTGTTCACTCTCTCCAGGGTGGGAGCTTCTTCAGGGCGCTGCAGAAGGTGGTCTGTGTGATGGGAGCTTAGCCAGTAAGGAAGACAGTGACACTGATGAGACGGGATTAAGAGGCAGGGAGACTGTAAACAGCAGGGAAGAAGCAAGGACATTTCTCTAAACTTAGGGACAACTGTTGTTCAGTCTCTAAGTTGTGTCCAACTCTTTGCGATCCCATGGACTGCAGCACGCCAGGCTTCCTTGTCCTTCATCATCAGCTTGCTCAAACTCATGTCCATCAAGTCGGTGATGCCATCCAACCATCTTATCCTCTGTCATCCCCTTCTCCTCCTGCCTTCAATCTTTCCCAGCATCAGGGTCTTTTCCAGCAAGTTGGCTGTTCACATCAGGTGGCCAAACTACTGGAGTTTCAGCTTGAGCATCAGTCATGCCAATGAATATTCAGGATTGATTCCTTTAGGATTGACTGCTTTGATCTCCTTGCTATTCAAGGGACTCTCAAGAGTCTTCTCCGATAACACAGTTCAAAAGCATCAATTCTTCAGCACTCAGCCTTCTTTATGGTCCAGCTCTCACATCCGTACATGACTACTGGAAAAACAATAGCTTTGACTATTTGGACATTTGTCAGCAAAGTGATGTCTCTGCTTTTTAATATGCTGTCTAGGTTGGTCATAGCTTTTCTTCCAAGGAGCAAGTGTTTTTTCATTTCATGGCTGCAGTCACCGTCCACAATGATTTTGGAGCCCAAGAAAATAAAGTCTGTCACTGTTTGCATTGTTTCCCCACCTATTTGCCACGAAGTGATGGGACAGTCATACTCAAAACCATGGTGGAGGATATGTGACCTCTTACATCGAGTTCCACATGAGTACATTGTTTTAGACTAGAGTTTCAGCATAAAACTGTCTCTCAGAAGGAACTGAAGACACCCTCCATTTTACAAGGGAAAATGGCATAATTTATACTAGGTCCCCTTTCTGCTCTGGCTGCCAAGAAGTCCAGAGCTAAATCTGGTGTATCTATACTTTTCAACCTCTTTCCTTTGTCTAATTTTCTTCTCCTTTTTCTTATTTTGTTAGGCTTTTAGAAGAGGGCAGGATGCAAATAAATTCAACAAATACTCATTTACATTTGAATTTTAAATTCTTCACACAAAATATATTTCCTTATTGAAAAACAAAAACATTAGAGATAAGGTTAAAGTCCTTTCTTCATGTAGTTCCTTCTCTTGTCCTCCAAAGCAACGCTGTTACCAGTGAGAAATATGTGTGTGTGTGCATACATGCATATACGTGTGTATGTGTGTGCATACATGCACACGTGTATGCATACATGCACACGTGTGTGCATACATGCATACGTGTGTATACACGCATACACATGTGTGTGCATACACGCATACACATGTGTGTGCATACACACGTGTGCATACATGCATACACGTGTGTGCGTACATGCATACGCGTGTGTGTATATATGTGTATGTGTGTGTTGACTGTCCCTTACCTATGCATTTACATGCATATGTACTGATAGGATGGACTTTCCTGGCAGTTCAGATGGTAAAGAATCTGCCTCCATGCAGGAGATCCAGGTTCAATCCCCGGGGTCAGGAAGATCCCCTGGAGGAGATTATGGCACCCCACTCCAGTGTTCTTGCCTGGAAAATCCCATGGACAGAGGAGCCTGGTGGGCTGCAGTCCATGCAGTCACAAAGAGTCTGACATGACTGAGCAACTAACACACATGTACTGATAGAAGTTTCTGAACTGTGTTTTTTATTTAGTATTTTCTCCTTTATAAAAGAATGCAGATATATAACACCAAAAATATAGTTCCACAACCTGTCACACTCTTGATGCATAGCTTGCTTTCTTCCTCAGCTTGCTTTTCTTCCACATATCCTCAAATTATAGCCAGATTAGTCCACAAAGAACAACCTCATTTTAATCACTAAGCAGTATTTCATGTAAGATCAAGGCAGAATTCCTTTCACAGTTTCCCTCTTTTTTAAAATAAGTATTTATTTGGCTGCATGGGGTCTTAGTTGAGGCAGGCAGTTTCTTCCCGAAGATTCTTCTGTTACAGCACGGGCTTAGTTGCCCTGGGGCATGTGGGATCTTAGTTCCCTGACCAGGGGTCAAACAGACACCCACTGCACTGAAAGGCAGTCTTAACCACTGGACCACCAGGGAAGTCCTGACATTTCCCTCTTGACCTGCATTTAGCTGTGTCCAGATCTCATCTTTGCCATTACATGCAGAGCCCCAAAGAACATCTTCATACATCCCCTCACACACCTAAAAGAAGTGTTTCTTCTGCATGGGTATCAGGCAGTGGAAGCGCTGGACGCACAGAAAATGTTAACAGGATTGCAAAATTGCCCACTGTAACAGCCTTACCATTTTATATACAGCCTCAGTACAAAATGCTTTTTTTTAAAAAAGAACGTTGCTCCATGACAGGACATCTCATCCTTTGTGGTACCTACATCCTTCACGTTGTCCCCTTTCTCTAGGGCTATTGGGCAGGCTCAGGAAGGGACCCTGGCCTCACCACCCAGGTGGTAGCTGCTGGCCTGACAGTGCCCAGCTCTGCCAGGATGCTTGCTTGTTTCTGCGATTGGGTTAGGGGCCATCTGCTTCTCTTGCCTTCCCCAGCCTGGTCGCCAGCCCCTTCCCCATGTCCCCAGATACCATCCCCGCTCTAAGAGCAAATAACACAGCAGCCAAGCTGCTGAAAATAGGCAGAGTCACGTGATCTGGAGGCAGCCCCCAGCAGAAAACAGGCAAATATTGTCAAATGCCTTCCGCCAAACACTTTGCAGCATCCTCGGTCATGAGGTTAGTCAAGCCCAACCCACTGGGGATGGTGAGCCCTGTTGGAATCCTGGCCACACAATAACCTCTATTCACAAGGAGGATTTCGGCCGGAGAAGCAGCCCGTTCCACTGTCCCGGCCGGCTTGCGGCCAGCACATGTCCTCCTCCCTCTCACACATCTCCCCTGTGGCCGGTGTCACTCAGAGCTTCTCTGTGCTGTCAGGGTGGAGACTCTTTCTCATCTGCAGTTTCTGGGGAAAGGAAGGCCCTTCCCCAAGGAAGGGAATGGAAGACCACGCTGTCACGTGCATGGGAGACATTTTCCTTTCTTTTGAAAAATAATAATTAGGCTTGAATGATTGCTAGGCTTTCAATATCTCAAATCAATATGAAACAAGATAAATTTGGTGTTTCTCTTTAAAATGTCCTCAGAGGCCAGAGATAGAAAATCGGACTGGATACTATTCCAATACTTTGGTCACCTGATGCAAAGAGCTGACTCATTGAAAAAGACCCTGATGCTGGGAAAGATTGAGGGAAGGAGGAGAAGGGGACATCAGAGGATGAGATGGTTGGATGGCATCACTGACTCAATGGACATGAGTTTGAGAAAGCTCTGGGAGTTGGTGAAGGTTAGTGAAGCCTGGTGTGCAGCAGTCCATGGGGTCACAAAGAGTCGGACACAACTAAGCAACTGAACAACAACGAAGCATAACCTTATTTGCTTCCATAATATAAGTTAGACCACCTCTTTCCAGAAAGAGAGGCTAAACATTCTTAGTTGTGAATGTAACCAGAAGTGATAGATAATGGCAGCATCTAGCCCATGTGACTTAGTCCCGCTAGAAACCTTCACCTAGAGATGGAGAAAGATAAACAGGACAACATGAAGGGTGTAAACATCTCAGAGAATGAGATGCCACATTGTAGAGCTGGGTTCTTACTTTTAGAAAATATTTTATGCTGCGGGTAAAGGTATAAAATGGTAAAGCCTTCTGAGTGGGCAATTTTGCAATCCCGAGAATTAAAAACATGTTGATGTATGCATCCACGCCTAGATACTGACATGGAGAGACACTTCCCCAGGTGTGCAAGGGAGCACATATGATGTTCTCTGCAGTCCTATTTGTAATGTGAGGTGGAGTTGAGCAGACAGGGACTAGATGGAAAGGGAATATTGAAAGGGTGGTTTATGATAGAGGATGCTGCCAACATCTTACCTGCTGCCAGTCGGGGCCACTAGCACTCTGACTGCCAACCCCTAGCCTAGGCCCCAACAGATGGGTTAGCAACAACACCAAACTTGCAGTACTCTCCTATTACACTGCCTAGTTTCTGTTAAAAAACAAACAAACAAACAAAAAGACTTGATTAATCAAAAAATGAACAGAGCGATTTTGATGCCAAACCATGGCTAATGCCAGGCCTTTCCGGAATACCAGTTTGGTAGCTTGTAGGAGAGAAACAAGATCTGGATTAGATTACTCCAGATTCCGGTCCACTTGAGGCGTTACAATGGCAGAAATAAATCCCTGATTCAGTCCATGGCCGAGCACTGACCAAACTAAACAGGTTGAGCCAACACCCATGGTGTGCCAGGCTTGCCCCAGCTGATGTCACCAACCGAGCTCCTTGGATCCCATGAATACTTGTAGAGAAGGCCGGACTGTTACCCCTCTTTGAAGAGGAGGAAAACAAGGCAGAGGTTCCCAGTCTCACTCTACCCAAGTGGGGGAAATGCCTAACTCCTAAGAAGACCGTCAACCAAGGGGAGACGGGGCCAGCCGAGGTCCCGGGAGAAATACCAGGGGCCCACCTGAACTCATGTTTGTCTGAAGACAGTTTAAGTGTTAGTCATTCAGTCATGTCTGACTCTTTGCAACCCCATGGACTGGAGCCTGCCAGGCTCTTCTGTTCATGGGATTTTTCTAGGCAAGAATACTGGAATGGGTTGCTGTTTCCTTCTCCAGGGGATCTTCCCAACCCAGGGATCAAGCTCAGGTCTCCTGCATTGCAGGTGAATTCTTTATCATCTGAGGCACCAGGGAAGCCCGTTTGTCTACACAACAGCAAATCTTGGATTTAATTTTTTGTTTAATAAAATAGATTTGGTGGGTTTTTTGGTTTGTTTTGGCCTTTTGGAGAATCTGACTCAAGCCTACTCAGAGCCCACGTGAGCCACCATTTTGTACTTATTTATCATCTGGTGATCGTCCTTCCAACTCTTTGTGACCCCATGCGACGTAGTCCATGGAATTCTCCAGGCCAGAATACTGGAGTGGGTAGCCTTTCGCTTCTCCAGAGGATCTTCCAAACCCAGGTATTAAGCCCAGGTCTCTGGCATTGCAGACAGATTCTTTACCAGCTGAGCCACAAGGGAAGCTCCTTCCTCAGTGATCAATGCAAAGAAATAGAGGAAAACAATAGAACGGGAAAGACTAGTGATCTCATCAAGAAAATTAGAGATATCAAGGGAATATTTCATGAAAAGATGGGCACAATAAAGGGCAGAAATTGTATGGACCTAGCAGAAGCAGAAGATATTAATAAGAGGTGGCAAGAATACACAGAAGAACTGTATAAAAAAGATCTTCATGACTCAGATAATCACAATGGTGTGATCACTCACCTAGAGCCAGACATTCTGGAATGTGAAGAGAAGTGGGCCTTAGGAAGCATCACTACAAACAATGATAGTGGAGGTGATGGAATTCCAGTTGAGCTATTTCAAATCCTAAAAGATGATGCTGTGAAAGTGCTGCACTCAATATGTCAGCAAATTTGGAAAACTCAGCAGTGACCACAGGACTTGAAAAGGTCAGTTTTCATTCTAATCCCAAAGAACGGCAATGCCAAAGAATCCTCAAGCTACCGCACAATTGCACTCATCTCACACGCTAGTAAAGTAATGCTCAAAATTCTCCAAGCCAGGCTTCAACAATACGTGAACCATGAACTTCTAGATGTTCAAGCTGGTTTTAGAAAAGGCAGAGGAACCAGAGATCAAATTGCCAACATCTGCTGGATCATCGGAAAAGCAAAAGAGTTCCAGAAAAACATCTATTTCTGCCTTTATTGACTATGCCAAAGCCTTTGACTGTGTGGATCACAATAAACTGTGGAAAATTCTGAAAGAGATGAGAATACCAGACTACCTGACATGCATCTTGAGAAACCTGTATGGAGGTCAGGAAGTAACAGTTAGAACTGGACATGGAACAACAGACTGGTTCCAAATAGGGAAAAGGAGTACATCAAGGCTGTATATTTTCGCCCTGCTTATTTAACTTATATGCAGAGTACATCATATGAAATGCTGGGCTGGAAGAAGCACAAGCTGGAATCAAGATTGCCAGGAGAAATATCAATAACCTCAGATATGCAGATGACTCCACCCTTATGGCAGAAAGTGAAGAGGAACTAAGGAGCCTCTTGATGAAAGTGAAAGAGGAGAGTGAAAAAGTTGGCTTAAAGCTCAACATTCAGAAAACGAAGATTATGGCATCCGGTCCCATCACTTTATGGGAAATAGATGGGGAAACAGTAGAAACAGTGACTGACTATTTTGGGGGGCTCCAAAATCATCACAGATGGTGATTGCAGCCATGAAATTAAAAGATGCTTACTCCTTGGAAGGAAAGTTATGACCAACCTAGACAACAGATTAAAAAATAGAGACATTACTTTGTCAACAAAGGTCTGTCTCGTCAAGGCTATGGTTTTTCCAGGAGTCATGTATGGATGTGAGAGTTGGACTATAAAGAAAGCTGAGCGCCAAAGAATTGATGCTTTTGAACTGAGGTGTTGGAGGAGACTCTTGAGAGTCCCTTGGACTGCAAGGAGATCCAACCAGTCCATCCTAAAGGAGATCAGTGCTGGGTGTTCATTGGAAGGACTGATGTTGAAGCTGAAACTCTAATACTTTGGCCACCTCATGTGAAGAGCTGACTCATTTGAAAAGACCCTGATGCTGGGAAAGATTGAGGGCATGAAGAGGAGAAGACAGAGGATGAGATGGTTGTATGACATCACCGACTGAATGGACATGAGTTTGGGTAAACTCTGGGAGTTGGTGATGGACAGGGAGGCCTGGCGTGCTGAGGTTCAGTGGGGTCGAAAAGAGTTGGACACTAGTGAGCAACTGAACTGAACTGAACTGATCGTCCTTCCTGGGTTCCCACCTGCCTTCTAAGAAACTGTCAGCTTCCTAAAAGCAGAGGTTGGGTTTGTGTCTCCTTGTTTACTGCTGTATTCTCCAGTGCCTGGCACATAGTAGATGCTCAATAGGTAAACACTGACTCACTGAGCAGATGGATATGAGTCCCTAGCAGAGTGAGAGCTTTATAAGGGTCGCCCCTGAGTTCATACTCCAAGGCAGGCTTTCTCCCAGCCTTGTGATTTGAGGCAAGTCACTTAGCCTCCCATCTCTTCCTTTATGTCCTGGGGATAACGTTACCCATTGAGGGAATAGCAACAGCAAGTATGAGCATCTCTGGTACAGAGTAGGCCTTTGAAAATATATATAAATCAAATCTGTTAATGTAAACAGGTTTCCCTTTGACCACCCAGGTGTTGTAGTTTTTGTAAAAAGTGTTTTGAGGGACTTTTCCTGGCTGTGAGGCATGTGGGATCTTAGGTCCCTGCTGCTGCTACTGCTGCTAAGTTGCTTCAGTCGTGTCCGACTCTGTGCGACCCCAGAGACGGCAGCCCACCAGGCTCCCCCATCCCTGGGATTCTCCAGGCAAGAACACTGGAGTGGGTTGCCATTTCCTTCTCCAATGCATGAAAGTGAAGTCGCTCAGTCGTGTCCAACTCCTAGCGACCCCATGGACTGCAGCCTACCAGGCTCCTCCGTCCATGGGATTTTCCAGGCAAGAGTACTGGAGTGGGTTGCCATTGTCTTCTCCGACCAGGGATCAAACCTGCATTTGCAGGGGGTGCGGGTTTGATCCCTGGTCCGGACCTAAGATCCCACATGCCTCAGAGCCAAAAAATAAACATAAAACAGAAACAATGTTGTAACAAACCCATTAAAGACTTTAAAAATAGTCCACATAAAAAATTTTTTTTTAAGTTTTTTGTTTTTTGGATCTGTGCAAAAGCTTGCTTTTCTTCCCCCCATCCTCACTCCCTTCCTCTTCCTTCCATCCGCTGTGTTACTGACCATGTTCAGGGCACAGTGCTAGGAACCTCGCTGACTAAATAGGAATGTGCTTTGGTCCCAGTCTTGAAAGAACTTTCAGTCTAAGATGTGAAGCATTACCTGAATATTCCACAATAACATAGTTACCCTCCATACCGATAGTTACCCTCCATTGAGTGATTGGCGTATACCAGCCAGAGGGCTGAGGGCTGTGCATGGATTCTTGTTTTACCCTCACAGCAGCCTTGGGAGATGAGTATTGGGTACCATTCCCTTCATTTTCACAGATGAAGGAAGTGAGAGTCTGAGAGTTCAGGTAACATACCTGAGAGAGTAGTGCTTGTCAGTGATGGAGGAGGATTCAAGCTCAGTGATCCCTGATGTAACACTGCCTTCTCTCAGTGAAGCTGATAGAGCCATAGACGGAAATCCCTAGGAGGCAGTGAGAGCTTTAGGAGCAGAGGATGCATCTCCTCAAGTAAGATGCCTTCTACAGACATAACTCGGCACTCTACTTATTATCGAATGAACGAATACGTGAATTTGTCAAGGAAGGAATTGGTGTTTAGCAGATGGGGCTGTGTGGGAATTAAACATGGCTTCATGGCAGAGAAATTTCAGCTGAGCATTGAAGAGTGAGGCCCAAAAGAGGGAGTCCCGTCCGGTAGTGGGAAGGCCAGGGAACGTGTGTAGTAGGGTGGAATGTGGCAAGGTGTGTTTGAGGAGTGGCAGACAGTCCAGGGGTCTGGAGAGAAGTGTCTATGTAGGGGAGTGAGGCCAGAGTAGCTGGAGATGGAGAAGTAGTTAGGGGTCAGAGAGAAGGAGCTGTGGGTGTCAAGGCAAGGAGTTTGGACTTGTATGAGGGGTAGAGAGCAGCCAACTGAGTGCTTAGCTAGTTTATTTTTCCCACATATTTTACAGTCGCAGATCTCTCTGATAACCTCAGTGATAAATTATGATGTTTAGCCAGTTAAAAATAAAAGAATCCTGGCGTCTTTTTGTTGTTCAGTTATTAAGTTGTGTCCAACTCTTTGTCACCCCATCTACTGTAGGACACCAGGCTTCCCTGTCCTCCGCTATCTCCCAGAATTTGCTTAAACTCATGTCCAGTGAGTCGGTGATACCATCCAACCACGTCATCCTCTGTCTTCCTGTTGTCTTTAATTTTGGTAAAATAGAAGAAAAAAGTTTCTGTCCCAGACACGTCTACAAGGACTTGAGAAGCAGAGGCTGGACTGAATGCCCATGTGCATATACAAGAAAAATAGGTTTAAAATGAGAGCAGAGGGAGAAATTATGCTACAAGCTGAGACATCTGCTCTTCATTGTAAAGCGCTAATATGAAGCTTCCAGCACGTGCCCCCAGATGCTGTGTGCTGAAACTTAGTGAGGAGGCCTTTTGACAATGTATACTGCAGATAATGACTTGTGTTGGCGAGTGGATTGAGGTCATTATCCCTCCATAATAGGATAGGCTCAATTCAAATATGATCAAGTTGTTAAATAGAAGATCAGAAAATGGAAGAAGTAGAATGTTTTTGTGATCATTAAAGAAAAAAAAGTCCAGGTATAATGGAGTATTGTTCGCCATGCCAGACTAATGATGTCCTGTAGAAGTGAGGAGGAAAAGGGGAAATTTCATCAGATATGAAGAGATATAATTAACTGCCTTTCTTTATGCCATGCCTTGGGCAGGGAAGCTGGCATTCCAATTAGCAACTTTGGTACACGCAGTTTGCGAGGAGGTTTGGGGAACGGTGTCATGATGCTATTCCTGTAGAAACTCATCAAGCATCAAAGTCGCCCTTAACGCCAATTACATCTCTTCGCTCCTAGAGCTTATTAAAATGCTTCATAGTCATAAGCCACCTAGATACCTTGAGGCGAAGAAGCTCCAGTAAGAGAAATGAAACATGGATAAGAATGTGGTTATTTTAGAAGGCTGTGGTCTTTGGCAGGTGGCTGCTTCGTTAGCTCAGCCTGTGTGAACCATGACTGACACCCATATGATTCAAACTGCTTGTCGTAGCTATGGTCTCAGTTAATGACATGTTATTTTAAACTTGATCTCATATTTATTCCTGATTCCACGAGTGACCAGATTTAGTGAGCAAACAAGCCACACAAACAACAGATAGAAATTGAGGCACAGGGACTTAGGTCTTCCCGGGTGGCTCAGAGGTAAAGAATCCCCTTGCAATGCAGGAGACACAGGCAACAAGGGTTTGATCCCTGGGTTGGGAAGATCCCCTGGAAAAGGGAATGGCAGTCCATTCCAGTATTCTTGCCTGGAGAATACCATAGACGGAGAAGCCTGGTACAGTCCATAGGATCGCAGAGTTGGACACGACTGAAGCGATTTAGCACAGGGGGTTAAGTAGAGTAACCAGTGAGTGGGAGAGCAGAAATTTACCTGGGAGCCCATGCCCTTGAGCATCACATTTGGAAGCATTATCCTTCCCGCCCCCCATAACTTGCCTTGTTGGCATTTATTAATCATGGGGATGGAGCCCCCTTCCACCCATTCAGCCCAGTTAAACTTGAGGGCTTCCCAAGGTGCTCCCACCCTCCTCAAATCTGGCATGAGACCCACACCCTATGTGTTATCTCTGCCCCTTCAGCCACTCCTTCAGTCCACACTCCATCATTTCCTGCCCCAACTATTAAAGTCACTCCAACCTGATCTCATTTGTTCATTCCTTCATTTGACAGGAACTAGTGTTAGCCACTTGGAGAAGGCAATGGCAACCCACTCCAGTACTCTTGCCTGGAAAATCTCATGGACGGAGGAGCCTGGAAGGCTGTAGTTTATGGGATCACTGAGGGTCAGACACTACTGAGCGATTTCCCTTCCACTTTTCACTTTCATGCATTGGAGAAGGAAATGGCAACCCACTCCAGTGTTCCTGCCTGGAGAATCCCAGGGATGGGGGAGCCTGGTGGGCTGCCATCTATGGGGTCGCACAGAGTCGGACACAACTGAAGTGACTTAGCAGTCTTAGCCACTATGTGCCAGGCTTTATTAGTCCCCCTTGTCCAACCATCATACAGGTACTAGGTGAGTTTTCCAGAGAATAAATTCCATCATGGCACTCCCATGCTTTGAAAAGTTAAGCTTCCTATAATTTTAAAGATCATATGCTTTTTATAAGATGAATTCCAAATGGTTTAAAGTGCATGTTTGTTGAATGTGCCTATGGATTTTTCTTGTCAAAATTAATTTTAGGAAATCATTAGCAATGATAAGCAAAAAGTGGTATTTCCCTGCTCTGGGTAGCTGGCTATGCACTGATTATGGGTAAGGTTCCAACTGCCCAGGTTGTTCTTGTGTGTGCATTAGACTGGAAAATGTCCCACAGCACAGTGGCCAAAAGAGTTAGAGTAAAGTTTTCTAAGGAAATCCCTTAGTGGAAATCTCAA
The DNA here is from genome assembly GCF_014754425.2 of Oryx dammah. Classification (NCBI taxonomy): domain Eukaryota; kingdom Metazoa; phylum Chordata; class Mammalia; order Artiodactyla; family Bovidae; genus Oryx; species Oryx dammah. The sequence continues at coordinate 48,408,702 of NW_024070213.1, read as the reverse complement.
TAGTCTCAGATGAAAATTATGAGACCTGATTGAGTTGTTGTCTTTTTTTTTTTTTTAACCTTCTTTTATACTCAATCTATTGCTGGCAAATACAACATACTAAATTTTCAATTAATGCTAGTTACTGTTGTTGATTACCTTTTAAACTGAAGTATAGTTGATTTACAATATTGTGTCAGTTTCTGGTATACAGCAAAGTAATTCAGTTGAACACATATATTTGTTTTCATATTCTTTTTTATTATAGTTGATTATAGGGTATTGAATATAGTTCCCTGTAATATACAGTAAGGCTTTGTTGTTTATATGTTTTATATATAATAGTTGGTATCTGCTAATCCCAAACTCCTAATTTATCCCTCCCCCACCCCGTTTCCCCTTGATAACCATAAAATTGTTTTCCATGCCTGTGAGTCTGTTTCTGCTTTGTGAATATGTTCATTTGTATCATATTTTAGATTCCACATAAGTGATATGGCATTAGTCTTTTTCTGACTTACTTTACTTAGTATAATATTATAATCTCTAGGTCCATCCATGTTGCTGCAAATGGCATTATGTCATTCTTTTTTATGGCTGAGTAGTATTCCATTGTATTTGATAACATTATTATTATTCCTACAGCACCCTAGAAATACCTGGGACTTCCTGCCTCTGAATATTTTTTTTTTCAGTTCTCTCAGTACCACTCCATTGCCTTCTGAAAAATAACACTATCATAGTAACTTATTTTAAAAAATATTTATTTCATTTTTTGGCTGTGCTGGGTCTTTGTTGCCACTCCCGGGCTTTCTTTAGTTGTGGCAAGTGAGGGATAGTCTGTAGTTGCTGCGTGAGGGCTTATCATTTCGTTGGCTTCTCATGTTGCAGAGCACGGGCTCAAGGGCATATGGGCTTCAATAGTGGTGGCCCGTAGGCTCAGTAGTTGCAGCTCAAGGGCTCCAGAGAATAGGCTCATTAGTTGTGGTGCACATTTGCCCTGTGGCAAGTGGATTTTCCTGGACCTGGTATCAAACTGGTATCCTTTGCAGTGCAAGGTGGATTCTTAGCCACTGAACTATAAGGGAAGCCCTGACACTTGAGGCTTTATTTTCTGTTTCATGCCCAGATGTTGGAGGTCCATGCTTGGAGCAGATACTTAAGCAAGTCACCAAGGATGCAGGCTTCCTCTTGCTTCTTGCACCCCAGTCTTTGTCCTGTGGCTTTTTATCCTCAAAGTGGTTGGTCTACATCCGGGTTCTGCTTTTGGCTGTGGGCATCTGTGAGCTGCCACTGAGGGTTCACTAGCACAGCTCCACAGTAGAGCTGGTCGCCTCTTACTGGCAGCATACCCCACCCACGGTTGGCTGTGCTCTTGCACTTGATGCCATTCACCCTGATAGCTCAGCTGGTAAAGAATCCGCCTGCAATGCAGGCAACCCTGGTTCGATTCCTGGGTTGGGAAGATCCCCTGGAGAAGGGAAAGACTACCCACTCCAGTATTCTGGCCTGGAGAATTCCAAGGAGGGTTGCAAAGAGTTGGACACAACTGAGCGACTTTCACTTCACCATGCGGCTGCTACTGGTATCATCTGCCCTGGTGTACTTCCTTGCCCAAAGTCCGAGGTCCTGGGTGCCCCCAGAGGGCCTGATGGCAGAGGGATTGTCTCTCGAAGCAACACCATTCTCATAGTAACTCTTCAAGTCTGGAGGTTGCTAACTCTTATGCCAAGCCATATTCTCCTATGTGGCATTCAAGGATTCTCCATGCTCCCACAGTTCTCTCCTTGTAGATATTGCTTTACACACCCCATTCTCCACTCAGACCAGTATCTCCATCATCTAAAGCTTGTGCCACACCGGTCTCTTATCCTTGCTGTTCTCCTTGCATGGAACCCCCTCCATCTACCATGGCAGAATACCACAGTGGCTCAGAGTGTGAAAAACTCTCCCATTTAGTAGCTGCATGACCATAGGCAAATGAATTTCACCCTCTTTGAGCCTCAGTTTCCTCATCTAAAATATGGGCATAGCACTTCCATCATATGGTTATTGAGAGATAATCCATACCCAGTGCCTGGTGCCTAATAAGAGCACAACAGATGATACTGTTTTTGTTGTTGTTACAAAGATGGAACCATAATCATCTGTTCCCATTTTCACGGTAATTTCTCTGTTTTCCCACCTTCCTCTGTACCTGTGGTTGGGAATTTGTAGTACTTCAATATTCTTATTTCTGTGTGTTATTCTCCCTCAAATAAACTGCAAAGTAAACTAGGGCATAGATTGTGTCTTATGTCAACACAGGAGCCTACAGGAGGCAGACAGGGAACAGAAAATAGATTGAGTGTAAGAAAAATAGTGAGGAGGGAGGACTCTGGCCAACCCCAGGGTGCATGTAACTCTGGCCAATTGTTGTCATGCGGGAATATGGGCCGAATGCTGCCAGATCTCAGCCTTTTCAAAAGAAGCCAGAAATCCAGCTTCTTATGTGAAATGTCCTGAATTTTAAAAGTTGGGCCAACACTGTTCAGGCCAAACAAAGAATGTTTGTGAGACCCCACTTTGTGAAAGCTGCATTTTTCAGATGATCCCCACGAGTTCGTGCATAAGCTGGTTGTTTGGACCTTTGAACTTCACTTTTCTAGGGAGATGATACTGTGAATGGCATTTAGGGGTCCATTAAAAGGCTGATCCCCATTCACACCAGCCCCAAGGCTCAGGATAGAGCCTAATCTAATCTCTAAGTAAAACTTAATCTCTAAGTAAAACCTAATCTCTAAGTAAAACCATTTTTTCCACAGGGTAACACCCTTTGAGTTCCGATTCATGATGCTGGGGACACACAGAATGTAAACCCTTTCAGGACAGGGCCTTTGTTTTGTTCACCACCGATTCCTTAAAGTCTAGAACACTGTCTGGCACTCAAATATATTTGTTGAGTTGAAGATGACCTGTATCTTTATCTGTCTATGCTATGTGCTGTGTTAAGTCACTTCAGTCATGTCTGACTCTTGGTGATCCATGGACTCTAGCCCACCAGGCTCCTCTGTCCATGGGGATTCTCCAGGCATGGATACTGGAGTGGTTAGCCATGCTAACCCAGGGGATTTTCCCAACCCAGGGACCAAGCCCACATCTCTTACGTCTTCACATTGGCAGGTGGGTTCTTTATCACTAGTGCCATCTAAGAAGCCCCTTTATCCACTGTCCACCATTCATCGGTTCTCCAAGTACAAGCAAGGACCATCCTGTGCACCACGGCATCCCCAGCACCTGGTAGGTGATAAGAGATCAATAAATATTCACTGAAGGAATGTATGACTAAAACAATCTATCCAGCAAACATTTACTGAGCACCTGCTGTGTACCCAGAAGTCTGCTGGACTTTAAAAACACAGAAGTGAATCAGACACCACCCCAGCCTCAAGGAATTAGGTTGCCTAGAAGGGATTGCATCAACTATTTCCTGGAACACTTCTAAAAATTGTCAGGCGTTACTCAGCGTTCCCCTTCCCGGAAGAAGGGGGAGTGGGTGAGATGACCTGGGACCAGTCGGTCAGAACAGGCGTCTTCACTCTTCCGAGTGTCCCTTGGGTTGTTTGGCTGTCTGCGTCATCCACACACTTGGAATATGAAATGATTGAGCTGATTTTCTCTCAACCACATGTTGCAACGAGCCAAAGGACTACTGCCCTTTCAAGTGGGCACCTTGGGAGGCCGTGTCCTCATTCCTCTTCAGTTACGACAGCACTGAACCACTTCTTTGGCAAGTGCCCTCAGAGAAAGTTAGAAGCCACTTGAGGACATTTGTTTCATTGCTTTAGCATCATGCCTTATTTCTGACCCCCTAGGAAAAAAATTACTGGGAGAAAAGGGTATTCTAGTCACTTAAGCCCTCAAACTTGGTTCCAAATGACTTGGGATTGTTTCCTAAAATTCAATTCACCATCAAAGGAAAAATATTTTCTGCTGGTGAGTTTATTGAACAGTGTGTGCCTCATGCTCTGGTGGCAGCAGGGCCCAAAGACCAGTCCCCAAACTGTCATGTGCCCCGGCCGCTTTGTTGAAAAAGAGGTTTAACCTTCCAGTGTGTCCATGACAAAGGAGGCTGTTTCTTTTGGATGCTCACATTCTTCTTTTTTATTTCAATAGTGAAAACTTTTATATTTAGACTTAGCCAACTGGACTCAGTTTAGATGATCCCAATTTTGTTTTCAGTATCCAAAGTATCATAGTCAGGAGCTGGTCAAATATATGCCTTTTCCTCTCCATCAGGTCTGATCAAGGTGTGACCTCAGCCACATAAATGTCATAGAGCTTCTTCACAGGCTGTTTTGTTTTTTTTTTTAACTTTTTATTTTGTACTGAAAAGTGAAAGTGTTAGTCACTCAGCGGTATCTGACTCTCTGCAACCCCATGGACTGTAGCCCTTCAGGCTCCTCTGTCCGTGGAATTCTCCAGGCAAGAATACTGGAGTGGGTTGCCATTCCCTTCTCCAGGGTATCTTCCTGGCCCAGGGATTGAACCTGGGTGTCCTGCATTGCAGGCAGATTCTTCACCTTCTGAGCCACCAGGGAAGGCCCATCGGGGAATAGCAAATTAACAAACAATGTTGTGATAGTTTCCAGTGAAAGTGAAGGGACTCAGCCATACATATATGTGAATCCATTCTTCTCCCAAAGAAAGGCAATGCCAACGAATGTTCAAACTACCACACAATTGCACTCATCTCACACGCTAGCAAAATAATGCTCAAATTTCTCCAAGTGAGGTTTCAACAGTACATGAACCGAGAACATCCAGATGTTCAAGTTGGATTTAGAAAAGGCAGAGGAATCAGAGATCAAATTGCCAACATCTATTGGATCATAGAAAAATCAAGAGCATTTCAGAAAAACATCTATTTCTGCTTTATTGACTACACCAAAGCCTTTGACTGTGTGGATCACAACAAACTGTGGAAAATTCTTCAAGAGATGGGAATACCAGACCACCTTATCTACCTGCCTCCTGAGAAATCTGTATGCAAGGCAAGAAGCAAGTCAAGAAGGAACAGTTAGAACCAGGCATGGAACAACAGACTGGTTCCAAATTGGGAAAAGGAGTACATCAAGACTGTATATTGTCATGTTGCTTATTTAACTTATATGAAGAGTACAACATGCGAAATGCCAGGCTGGATGAAGCACAAGCTGGAATCAAGATTTCAGGGAGAAATATCTATAACCTCAGATACACAGATGACACCATCCTTATGGCAAAAAGCAAAGAGGAACTAAATAGCCTCTTGATGAAAGCGATAGAGGAGAGTGAAAAAGCTGGCTAAAAACTCAACATTCAAAAAAACGAAGATCATGGTATCCAGTCCCATCACTTCATGGCAAATAGATGGGAAACACTGGAAACAGTGAGAGACTTTATTTTCTTGGACTCCTAAATCACTGCAGATGGTGACTGTAGCCATCAAATTAAAAGATGCTTCCTCCTTGGAAGAAAAGCTGTGACCAACCTAGACAGTATATTAAAATCAGAGACATTATTTTGCCAACAAAGGTCCATATAGTCAAAGCTATGATTTTTCCAGTAGTCATGTATGGATGTGAGAGTTAGACTATAAAGAAAGCTGAGTGCTGAAGAATTGATGCTTTTGAGCTGTGGTGTTGGAGAAGACTCTTGAGAGTCCCTTAGACTTCTCCCTTGGAGGAGATCCAACCAGTCCATCCTAAAGGAAATCAGTTCTGAATATTCATTGGAAAGACTGATGCTGAAGCTGAAACTCCAATCCTTTGGCCACCTGATGTGAAGAACTGACTCATTGGAAAAGACCTTGATGGTGGGCAAGATTGAAGGCAGGAGGAGAAGGGAGTGACAGAGGATGAGATGGTTGGATGGCATCACCAACTCAATGGACATGAGTTTGAGCAAGCTCCAGGAATTGGTGATGGACAGGGAAGCCTGGCATCCTGCATGGGGTCGCAGAGTCGGACATGATTTAGGACTGAACTGAACTGAACTGATTCTCCTCCAAACTCCCCTCCCATCCAGGTTGCCACATAACATTGAGCAAAGTTTCCTGTGCTAGGTCCTTGTTTATCCATTTTAAATATAGCAGGGTATACATGTCCATCCCCAACTCCCTAACTATCCCTATCCCTCATCCTTCCCGCTGGCAACCATAAACTTGTTCTTGAAGCCTTCACAGCCTGTTTAATTTGGTGCTGGTTGCTCTTGACATTCACAGTAAACACCAATGTGCTGTTGTCTTCTGTTTTCTTCATGGCTGACTTAGTGAGGGGGAACTTGGTGATTGGATGTCTATGTTTTGGTGTTGGGTTAAAGAGGGAAAAAAAAACCTGTCTAGTTTACTCTTATGTCCCCAGTATCTAGCACAAATTCTGGACATCTGAGTGTCCAAAAATGTTTTATGGAGAGGGAGAGTGGATGATATCCAACACCTACTAAGTGCTCACCACATGCCAAGCCCCATGCTGGTTTGTGTCACATGTTACATCTGATCAACAATCAGATGTAACAGTCTGGCAGTTACAGTTGATACCTCCAGAAAGAAACTGAGGGCTGAGGTTAAATAACTTGCCCAAGGTCACGAAGCCAGCAAGTGCCAAAGCTGGAATTTGAACCCAGGGAGAAATTCCCTGGGCTTCCCTTGGTGGCTCAGACAGTAAAGAATCTGCCCACAGTGTGGTACCCTGAACGGCTAACCTATAGTCATTAAGAAGGTAATGGCTATGGAATCATGATATAATCTTAGTACAGCAGGGAAGGTGAGCCTAAAGAAAATAAGCAGTTTAGCCCCCTGCTGTGGTCATAGAACCTCCCTCAGTGAGCAGGTCAGAGCCTCTTGAGCTCCCAGCCTGTCGTGGGGTGTTTGTTTTCCCCGGCTGTCTCACTCCGCTGCTCTCATTAGCCAAGAAGCTCCAAGATTTTGACACCTACCAGAGATGGCTACACAGTGGGTAGCTTGGGTAAACGGGGGCAGCTGCAAGATTCTGTATCATTGCTTGGAGTTGGGGGGAACCTGATTCATCCAGAATGCAGTCAGGTCAATGCCGCTGCAGAGGAAAGGGATTAGGAATTTGCATTGGAAAAGTGACCTGAGGTAGTACCCACAGGGGCCAGGAGTCTGATCCTGCCAACTCTGTGCCCGACCTTAGGCAGGTTGCTTTGGCTTCCTGGGTCTCAGTTTTCACATCTGTAGTAGAAGAGTTATTTCTCAGGCCTGCCCAGCTCTGGAGAAGGACTAGAAAGAACAGGTCCTTCTTGCTTGGGCTCTCTCATCAAGCTTTTATTTCCCCAGGCTGGAGGAGAACTATGAGATTGCAGAAGGAGTGTGCATCCCTCGCAGCGCCCTCTACATGCATTACCTGGATTTTTGTGAGAAGAATGACACCCAGCCTGTTAATGCTGCCAGCTTTGGGAAGGTGAGTCCAACCTCATCCCGCTTATTCCTTTTCTCCCCCTTCTCAGTAATGGATGTGTAGTTCTTAACCATGTTTTAAATAATTCAATTTTTTTTTAGGTTACCAAAGTAAATACTTTGGTTACTTTGCCATTAAAATGTCAAACAATTGTTAACAAAGTAATACCAAACCAAATGCCAAAACAGAGTAATAACAAAGATTAAACTTTTCAAACAATTCAGACATGTTGTAAAATAAAAGTGAATGTCTACCTTGAATTTCCTCAGTACTTAATTTGCAAACAATAACTTCTTTTCTCTGAGAGGTAGTTCTTGAACTGGAAAGTATGTTATGTGGATGTCAGTGGGACAGGCTTGGGTTAGCAACGTGAGAGACTTGGAGAAACTGTGAAGGGGCCTTGCATCATCAGTGTGGACGTCTGGGAGTCCTCAGCTGGAGGTAGTACAATTTGTACTATCACTGCAGACCTGAGTGTTCTCTATCCACTTATGATGAAAATACATTCCACACGTTTTCTGTAGTTATCTCTACAGAAAATCATTACCACTGAACTTTCATATTCAGCAGGCCAAGGCAGGCAGCTGGAACTTTAATATTCACTTCATTGTACAGCAGAAACTAACACAACATTGTAAAGCAATTGTATTCCAATAGAAAAAGAAGACTCATCGTGTGTTTATTTGATAGATTAAAAACCTAGATATTTTACATACTGAAAGAACTCAATTTGAGTCAATACATCTAAACTCTTTCTCCTTTTATTAGCTTCTTTTTTTACCATGTATATATATATATATATTTTTTTTTTTTTTCTGCATCTGCCAACAAAAAAACAGACAGGCTTGTCCTGCACCATTATTCCTTACCAGTGTTCTGAGTGTGAGTGTAGTGGACCGAAAAAACAGGAAGATGTTTAAGTTTCAGAAATTTCCTTTTCAGATCCCCAACAGATATATCATGAGCAAGAAAAAAAAAAAAAAAGCAGAGCAATGTTAGGCCTAGCAACCACCCCGGAGAGTCTGAAACCAAGTGGCTGAGAACTGGCTTCACTCAAAAAATGTGAAGATGCTTAGTAGTGATTTAGGGAGGGAAAAATGTTTGTGTGATGGGTTAATGCTGGTTCTCCAAAGTGAAAAGAACTTAAAAAAAAAAGTCAATGAAGAAACAACTTTTGCCAATTCATTTATTCATTTGGGCAGTATTGACTGAGACACGCTGTGTGGCAAGCATTATGGCAGGCAGTGGGACTTAAAGAGAACCTGATCTGGGTCCCCCTGTGGAAAGGCTCGCAGACTAGGGAGGGGCACTGTGAGCCCTCGGCAGTGGGAAAAGGAAGAATCCAGATGGAGAGCATTCCTGTTCTGTGGTCCTGCGACATTTTCTCGTATTCACACGCACCCTGAGTGACTGTGATGGAGAGTCCAGATAAAGCCTCTCAGACAGGAAGACAGGTTGGGTGAACCAAATGACCAAGAATCCCAGCTCTCCTGGACTTATCACATAACCTTTCTGAGCCTCAGTCCTGTCAGCTCTGAAATGGGAATTAACCCCTGCATTCTTCCCAGGGATGTTGCAAGATACACAGGAGAGAATGGCAGTGGCTGATACAGCCTACTGTGCTATCAGTCATCTGGTTGCTCAGATATTTAGTAACACCTACCAGGTGAATTACAACTGTCATTCTTATGAATTCTCCATGAGATGCTTGTACACGGATACAAATAGCCATTGGTTAGCTTAGGTTCTGAAACAAAACAAACCAAAAAAATTCACCATTTCTAGAAACTCCAATTTGCCTGTGTAAGGACCTTCTATTCCTTTTTCTCTCAAATCTGTTGTCAGCTCAGGGTTTCCTTGACCTTGTGATCTAGGTAAAATCAATTTATCTCTGACCCCTTCCTCCTAGCACCTCCTAGACCCACTCTGCCTAGCATTCCAAGTCTTAAATCTGCCCCCAGGATTTCAACAAGTCCCAGGGTGTTTGCATCCTTCAGTTCAGTTCAGTTTAGCCGCTCAGTCGTGTCCAACTCTTCACGATCCCATGGACTCCAGCACACCAGGCCTCCCTGTCCATCACCAACTCCCGGAGTTTACTCAAACTCATCTCCATTGAGTTGGTGATGCCATCCAACCATCTCATCCTCTGTCATCCCCTTTTCCTCCTGCCCTCAGTCTTTCCCAGCATCAGGGTCTTTTTCAAATGAGTCAGTTCTTCCCATCAGGTGGTCAAAGTATTGGAGTTTCAGCTTCAGCATCATTCCTTCCAAAGAATATTCAGGACTGATTTCCTTTAGAATGGACTGGTTAGATCTCCTTGCAGTCCAAGGGACTCTCAAGAGTCTTCTCCAACACCACAGTTTAAAAGCATCAATTCTTCGGCGCTCAGCTTTCTTTATAGTCCAACTCTCACATCAATATATGACTACTGGAAAAAACCATAGCCTTGACGAGACGGATCTTTGTGGGCAAAGTAATGTCTCTGCTTTTGAATATGCTGTCTAGGTTGGTCATAACTTTCCTTCCAAAGAGTAAGCATCTTTTAATTTCATGGCTGCAATCACCATCTGCAGTGATTTTGGAGCCCCCCAAAATAAAGTCTGACACTGTTTCCACTGTTTCCCCATCTATTTGCCATGAAGTGATGGGACTGGATGCCATGATCTTAGTTTTCTGAATATTGAGCTTTAAGCCAACTTTTTCACTCTCCTCTTTCACTTTCATCAAGAGGCTCTTTAGTTCCTCTTCACTTTCTGCCATAAGGGTGGTATCATCTGCACATCTGAGGTTATTGATATTTCTCCCGGCCATCTTGATTCCAGCTTGTGCTTATTCCAGTCCAGAGTTTCTCATGATGTACTCTGCATATAAGTTAAATAAGCAGGGTGACGATATACAGCCTTGATGTACTCCTTTTCCTATTTGGAACCAGTCTGTTGTTCCATGTCCAGTTCTAACTTTTGCTTCCTGTCCTGCATACAGGTTTCTCAAGAGGCAGGTCAGGTGGTCTGGTATTCCCATCTCTTTCAGAATTTTCCACAGTCGATTGTGATCCACGCAGTCAAAGGCTTTGGCATAGTCAATAAAGCAGAAATAGATGTTTTTCTGGAGCTCTCTTGCTTTTTCCATGATCCAGCGGATGTTAGCAATTTGATCTCTGGTTCCTCTGCCTTTTCTAAAACCAGCTTGAACATCTGGAAGTTCACGGTTAACGTATTGCTGAAGCCTGACTTGGAGAATTCTAAGCATTACTTTACTAGTGTGTGAGATGAGTGCAATTGTGCGGTAGTTTGAGCATTCTTTAGGGTCACCTTGACTTAGGACTCCTCCCTCTATATATATCACCTCTCTCTACACCTGTGCTGTTCAGTATATTAGCCACTGGCCACATACAGTTGTTTAACTTAAAATTCAGTTCCTCAGATACACAGTAGCTATGTAACTGCAGGCTACCATATTGGACAGTGCCAATAGAACATTTGCATCTGCACAGCGAGTTCTGTTGGACAGCCCTATTCTGTACCATCACGAGCTAGGGATGGCACTCAGGGTCTTCTTTGCTTTGCACAAAGCAGTCCACAGAAAGCCTCTGTGATCCTAACAGACTGAAGTTTGCAGTGGTAGTTTACACCCCAAACATTGTCCCATGGAACAGATGTCCCCATCTCAGAATGCTCCCTGGTCCTCCTTCTGCTAGTTCCCCAAAGCTGATCCCAGCCCTCTCTGCTGCCGCATCCTTCCTCCTAGAACTCCTCCTTCTGTACCCTTCACTGTCTCCTCTTTCTTGGGATGACCTCCACCAAATTTCCTCTGCTATCCAATCCTTGGTTCCTGGTGACATCTATACCCACAGGTCTCGTTTATTCCAAATGGCTTTTCAAATTATTTTTTCAAATAGTAAGTTTCCTCTCTAAGAATTACAGTGCCAGCTGCTTTCAGAATAGTCATTTAAAAAAGCATCCAATGTTTGGGAATGCATGTACACCTGTGGTGGATTCATGTCAATGTATGGCAAAACCAATACAGAATTGTAAAGTAAAATAAAAAATAACAACAACAAAAAACAAAGACTCAAAATTATAAACTAAATAAAGATTTACAAATGGGAAAAAAAATAAACTATGTTGTGACCTTGAAAAAAAATTTAAAAAAAATAAAAAAGCATCCAAATGCCATCTTATCTTCAGTCCCAAAGCAGGGAAATACTCTAATGGAATTAAAAGCATAAATGAAAAACGCTCTCTGCAGCTGCCTTGCCATCGATTTCAAGTGCACTGGGAAGGAGGGCTGTCCTTCCAGCCACAGAGGACAGAAGGTGCCTGCTGAGGGTTTTCGCATTAAGTTTGTTGAATTGAAATCCCAGACACATTTGCCCTTCCTCAAGGCTCCAAGAAAGCTACAGCTGCCATCTCCTAAAGAGAAAGGGACTAGTTGTTCTGAAAAACCTTGGAGGGGAATCGTGGACAGTCTTCCTTTGAGCAGTTCTGTCCGAACATATGATTCATCTCTGAACTTTTAGCTCAGAACAAGCAAAGTTCACTATTTCGGCTTAGGTTTTAGAGAAAAATTAAACTGGTGGTCATCTTCCCATCTGACTTGTAAATGAGCTGAAACGAAACAGGCATTGGTAGTGAAGCTCTCCCTAAGTCACCTGGCTGAGATACTGTTCTCGATAATGTGGACGGCAGCAATTGCTTGCTGCAAATGAGATCCGAAATAGAAATTCTCTCTCCAACACTGTGGCCAAGCTCCAAAAGCACTGGCTTCCAGTAATGTTGTATTGACTCTGGGTCCTGGAACTAATTTAGGGATTACAGAGAATGCTGAGGCTGCTAGCTGAACTGGTCTTATGCTTGCTTTTGCAGTTAACTAGGGTCGTGAACGGTCACCCAACTTGGAGACACTTAACTTTTCTGAGCTCCCGTCTCCTCACCTTTCCTTGGAAGCATCCCTCACCAAACTACTGTGTGGATAAAATGAGACTGTGCTATGAGAACATTTTTTAAAACTAAAATTCTCTACCAAGGGAAGAAATCACTGTCCAGAGCTGGCTCCATTTCACTCTGTCTCCTGTTTTATTGTGCTCTATTTTTTACTTATCACTGTCTGAACTATTTTATATATGTATGATGTTACTAGTATATATAGTTACCTATACTGTACTATAGTTATCTATACTGTATTATACTGTGTGTGCACTCAGTCATGTACAACTCCTTGTGACTCCATGGACTGCAGCCCACCAGATTCCTCTGACCATGGAATTCTCTAGGCAAGAATATTGGAGTTGAGTGCCATTTCCTACTCCATGGGATCTTCACGACCCAGGGATCAAATCCACATCTCTTGCATTTCCTGAATTGGCAGACAGGTTCTTTATCACTAGTGCCACCTGTATTGTATACAATATATATATTGTATGCAATATATAATTACATATAATTAGTCTATCTATCTATCTATCTATCTATCTATATATAAGTTGCTTGTGTTTTGTCTGTCTCTTTCTTTAGAATGGAAGCTCCATGAGGACTTTTTTTGTTCACCATGCATGCCTAACCCCCTGGATTGGTACCTGGCACATAGTAGGTCTTCAGATATTTGAAGACTGAATGATTTATATTATTGCTGTTCACCAAGAACACTATGAATCATTTGATATATGGGAATTTGTTTAACCCATATGGTCACCATATGAAATTGGCATTGTACCCACTTTCCATTAGCCCACTTGCCAAGTAAGGATAAACTTGTTGAGGTACCAGTGTCCATCCTTCCTATTCTGCCCTCTGACAACCTCGCAGGGTGACCCCGCGTCCGACCATGGCATCAGGCCATGATCAGGCATTGTATCAGTCCTGGATAGATTATTAAAACTCATCCTCAGCTATGAAAATGCCCGTGCATGCATGCTCAGTCACTCAGTCGTGTCTGACTCTTGGCGACCCCATAGACAGTAGCCTCCAGGCTCCTCTGTCCATGGGATTCTCCAGGCAAGAATACAAGAATACTGGAGTGGGTTGCCATGCCCTCCTCCAGGGGAGCTTCCCAACCCAGGGATCGAACCCAAGTCTCTTCTCCTGCATTGGCAGGTGGGTTCTTTACCATTAGCACCCACCTGGGTTCTCTCCAATTTAAAACTTCCGTCTGACTTCCATGGAAGTAAGAGTCTCCCCCCTCTATGCCTCAGAATTTGCTCTGTGAAAGGGGAGGGGGAGTTTTTTTCTTTCCTATTCTGACTCTTCCAGGGTTGGAAGAGGGGTCAGTGGGGGAGGGTGGCTAGAGGAAAGCAGCTGGAGTCATTTCGCCCAGTCGGTGCTCTCCGAAGTCTCCTCCCAGCTATCAGTGTGCTCTGCTTGCATCGCCATCCGTGTGCGTGGGTGGGCATCCGGCAGTGTGTTTGCAGGCACCTCCTGTGGGTCCCCCTCCACTGGCTGCAGGGCGGTGCTCTCCAGCTGACCTCCCACTGCCCATCACTCTTACTCCTCCCCTGAAGATTCACCCTGTGGCTCTGGCCTCGTGCTGGAGGGTTTTGACCAGCTCTCTGCACACCTTGTGTTGCACTTATTCTCAGAGACACCCAGATGAGTTCCCACAAGTGTAATGAGTGCGGAACAGGCCAAACATACAAACAGAAAATGGCTTTGCTTTGTTCCTCAACTGTGTTCTGGCCAAACTGCCTTCCTGGACCCCTGATGGTTTTGTGGCAGGTTGAATAGCTTTTTGGTTATTGACTAAAAAAACAAGCCTCTTTTCAATAATGTAGATGCTCTTGTAGACACTAGAGTCCAGTCTAGTGCTCCAGTTAAAATTGCAGTCTCTCATTTACTTCAGAACTCCTTCCCCCCAACCCCACCCCATGAGTGGCCAGTTGATGGGGGTTGGAAACTTTTAGTGGGGGCAGGGGAGGGGAATGGTCTGACCTTCTGCTTATCCCTGACCTTTCCTTCCTGCTGCTGGTGCCTCCAGGCTTGCCAGGGTGAGAAAAAACACTTCCAAAGGGATAGCCCTAGTGGTCCAGCAGAGGCAAGGAAATAAATATCTAGAGAACAACAGAATTGTCAGTTGAAACAAACACAAGGTAATAGGGATCAGAATTGGCCTACACCTGACATCATACTCAGTCAAATTACCCAATCTTATTAAAGACAATTCTTTTTAACAGCTATTAGAAGTACCTGGGTGTGGGTAGTCGTGAAGTCGTGTCCAACTCTTTGCAATCGTGTCTGACTATAGCCATCCAGGTTCTTCTGTCCTTATGGAATTCTCCAGGCAAGAATCCTGGAGTAAGTTGTCATTCTCTTCTCCAGGGGATCTTCCTGACCCAGGGATCAAACCCAGGTCTCCTGCACTGCAGGCAGATTCTTTATCACTGAGCCACCAGGGAAGCCCTAGAGGTGTCTAGCTATTTATAATTATAAATACAGCATTCACGGATGTTTAATAAAATTAATAAAAATAGCAAACACTTACATTAGTTCGGTTCACTCACTCATTCATGTCCGACTCTTTGTGACCCCAAGGACTGCTGCACACCCGGCCTCCCTGTCCATCACCAACTCCTGGACTTTACTCAGACTCAAGTGTTGAGAGACAATGATGCCATCCAACCGTCTCATCCTCTGTTGTCCCCTTCTCCTCCCGCCTTCAATCTTTCCCAGCATCAGAGTCTTTTCAAATGAGTCAGTTCTTCACATCAGGTGGCCAAAGTATTGGGGTTTCAGCTTTAGCATCAGACCTTCCAATGAATATTCAGGACTGATTTCCTTTATGATGGACTGGTTGGATCTCATTGCTGTCCAAGGGACTTTCAAGAGTCTTCTCCAACACCACAGTTCAAAGTATCAATTCTTCAGCGCTCAGCTTTCTTTATAGTCCAACTCTCTCATCTATACATGACTATTGGAAAAACCATAGCCTTGACTAGACGGACCTTTGTTGGCCAAATAATGTCTCTGCTTTTTAATCTGCTGTTGGTCATAACTTTTCTTCCAAGGAGCAAGCATCTTTTAATTGCATGGGTGCAGCAGTGATTTTGGAGCCTCCCCCCCAAAATAAAATCAGTCACTGTTTCCACTGTTTCTCCATCTATTTGCCATGAAGTGATGGGACTGGATGCCATGATCTTAGTTTTCTGAATATTGAGTTTTAAGCCAACTTTTTCACTCTCCTCTTTCACTTTCATCAAGAGGCTTTTTAGTTCCTTTTCACTTTCTGCCATAAGGATGGTGTCATCCTCATATCTGAGGTTACTGATATTTCTCCTGGCAATCTTGATTCCAGCTTGTGCTTTATCCATTCCAGAATTTCTCATGATGTACTCTGCATATAAGTTAAATAAGCAGAGTGACAATATACAGCCTTGATGTACTCCTTTCCCAATTTGGAACCAGTCTGTTGTTCCATGTCAGTTCTAACTGTTGCTTCTTGACCCGCATACAGATTTCTTAGGAGGCAGGTCAAGTGGTCTGGTATTCCCATCTCTTTCAGAATTTTCCAGTTTATTGTGATCCACACAGTCAAAGGTTTTGGCATAGTCAATAAAGCAGAAGTAAATGTTTTTCTTGAACTCTCTTGCTTTTTCTATGATCCAGCAGATGTTGGCAATTTGATCTCTGGTTCCTCTGCCTTTTCTAAAACCAGCTTGAACATCTGGAACTTCACAGTTCACATACTACTGAAGCCTGGCTTTGAGAATTTTGAGCATTACTTTGCCAGTGTGTGAGATGGGTGCAATTGTGCAGTAGTTCGAGCATTCTTTGGCATTGCCTTCCTTTGGGATTGGAATGAAAACTGACCTTTCCCAGTCCTGTGGCCACTGCTGAGTTTTCCAAATTTGGTGGTATATTGAATGCAACACTTTCACAGAATCATCTTCTAGGATTTGAAATAGCTCAGATGGAATTCCATCACCTCCACTAGCTTTGTTTGTAGTGATGCTTCCTAAAGCCTACTTGACTTCACATTACAGGATGTCTGGCTCTAGGTGAGTGATCATACCATCGTGATTATCTGGGTTGTGAAGATCTTTTTTGTATAGTTCTTCTGTGTTTTCTTGCCACCTCTTCTTAATATCTTCTGCTTCTGTTCAGTCCATACCAGTTCTGTCCTTTATTGAGCCCATCTTTGCATGAAATGTTCCCTTGGTATCTCTAATTTTCTTGAAGAGATCTCTAGTCTTTCCCATTCTCTTGTTTTCCTCTATTTCTTTGCATTGACCACCGAGGAAGGCTTTCTTATCTCTCCTTGCTTATCTTCGGAACTCTGCATTCAAATGGGTATATCTTTCCTCTCCTCCTTTGTCTTTCACTTCTTTTCATAGCTGTTTGTAAGGCCTCTTAAGACAACCATTTTGCCTTTTTGCATTTTTTTCCCCCTTGGGGATGGTCTTGATCACTGCCTCCTGTACAATGTCAGGAACCTCCATCCATAGTTCATCAGGCACTCTATCTATCAGATCTAGTCCCTTAAATCTAATTCTCACTTCCACTGTATAATCATAAGGGATTTGATTTAGGTCATACCTGAATGGTCTAGTGGTTTTCCCTACTCTCTTCAATTTAAGTCTGAATTTGGCAATGAGTTCATGATCTGAGCCATAGTCAGCTCCCAGTCTTGTTTTTGCTGACTGTATAGAGCTTCTCCATCTTTGGCTGCAAGGAATATAATCAATCTGATTTCAGTATTGACCATGTGGTGATGTCCATTTGTAGAATCTTCTCTTGTGTTGTTGGAAGAGGGTGTTTGCTATGACCAGTGCATTCTCTGGCTTCCATAAGCCTCTTATCCTTCTTCATCAGAGAGCAGACAGACTGAAACCCACAATCACAGAAAACTAACCAATCTGATCATATGGCAGCCTTGTCTAACTCAATGAAACTATGAGCCATGCTGTGTAGGGCCACCCAAGACTGATGGGTCATGGTGGAGAGTTCTGATAAAATGTGGTCCACTGGAGAAGGGAATGACAAACCACTTCAGTATTCTTGCCTTGAGAACCCCATGAACAGTATGAAAAGGCAAAAAGATAGGACACTGAAAGATGAACTCCCCAGGTCGGTAGGTGCCCAATATGCTACTGGAGATCAGTGGAGAACTAACTCCAGAAGGAATGAAGAGACGGAGCCAAAGCAAAAACAATACCCAGTTGTGGATGTGACTGGTGATGGAAGTAAAGTCCAATGCTGTAAAGAGCAATATTGCATAGGAACCTGGAATGTTAGGTCCATGAATCAAGGCAAGTTGGTAGTGCAAACAAGAGATGGCAAGAGTGAACATCAACATTTTAGGAATCAGCAAACTAAAATGGACTGCTGCTGCTGCTGTTGCTAAGTTGCTTCAGTCGTGTCTGATTCTGTGCAACCCCATAGATGGCAGCCCACCAGGCTCCCCCATCCCTGGGATTCTCCAGGCAAGAACACTGGAGTGGGTTGCCATTTCCTTCTCCAAAATGGACTGGAATGAGTGAATTTAACTCAGATGACCATTATATCTACCACTGTGGGCAAGAATCCCTTAGAAGAAATGGAGTAGCCATCATGGTCAACAAAAGAGTCCGAAATGCAGTACTCAGATGCAGTCTCAAAAACGACAGAATGATCTCTGTTCGTTTCCAAGGCAAACCATCCAATATCATAGTAATCCAAGTCTATGCCCCAACCAGTAAAGCTGAAGAAGCTGAAGTTGAATGGTTCTGTGAAGACCTACAAAACCTTCTAGAACTAACACCCAAAAAGATGTCCTTTTCATTATAGGGGACTGGAATACAAAAGTAGGAAGCCAAGAAATACCTGGAGTAACAGGCAAATTTGGCCTTGGAATACAGAATGAAGCAGGACAAAGGCTAATAGAGTTTTGCCAAGAGAACACAGTGGTCATAGCAAACACCCTCTTTCAACACTTACCTAGGACTTTCTATGTATCTGGCCCTGTTCTAAGCACTTTACATATGTCAACCTTGTCTAATCCCCCAAACAACTCTGTGTGGTGGTAACTGTTATTTTCACCATTTCATAGATGGGTAAGCTGAATCCCAGAGAGGTTAGGTAATTCACCCAAGGTCAAAAAGCCAGTAAGTAGATCTGTGATTTAGAATGTGAACCTGAGAAGTCTGGTTCCAAAATCCATGTACTTAACCGTCTCCTTTACACAGAGCAAGTTATTTTGGGGGTTAGGTTGGGTATGTGTAGAGGCAGGTTTTGCCTAAACAATTGTCCTTTAGACTTTGGGGTCATCATTAGCAGTCGCCTGGACATTTCCACGTGATCAAATTTTGGAGTGAAGTCTCGGCCTCTCCGTCTCTCAGTTGTTAAGCATGCTGGTCACTGCAATCAAGATATTCCCCCTTCAGCTCTTCCCCTCAGGGTGTTCCAGGCACTGGAAACCCCTGCCAGTATTTCCCAGCCTGCCTCCCCCTCAGCCCATGGGCTCACCCATTTATTAGGAGTGCATTTATCTCAGGAGATGGGCGAGAGGTTGGGAGTCCTCTGGGTGTTTGCACGTGAGAAACCGCAAAACAAGATGACAGGCGAGCCCTTGAGCTGGGAGCACCCAGGATGGGAGGGAGGGGTGCAGAGGAGGAAACTGTCACCTCCTCAGCATGGTGGGTGAGGGGCAGTCTGAGAACCAGGTCAGTCCGGAAGACCTCTCAAAATCCAGTATTGCCTTCTCCCAACCCACATTCTTGTGAGATCCATGGAAGGCAGAAGTGGGTGTTTCCGTTTCACTAAATGCTTCTTTCTCCTGCTCTTCTACTGGTCTTTTGCATGCTAAGTCACTTCAGTGGTGTCCGACTCTTTGCGACCCTATGGACTGTAGCCTCCCAGGCTCTTCTGTCCATGGGATTCTCCAGGCAAGGATATTGGAGTGGTTTGCCATGCCCTTCTCCAGATCTCCCTGACCCAAGGATCAAACCTTCATCTCTTAATGTCTACCTGCCTTGGCAGGTGGGTTCTTTACCACTAGCATCACTGGTCTTCTAGAAGTTCTGAAAACTCCAGCTAGGCCACTCTGCTTTCTGAGGTGGCCCACACTCTTGTCTGCCAAGTGTGTTTCTTTCTAAATAAATCCACTTCTTACCTAGCCAAAAAAAAAAATCCATCCCTAAGACATCCCTGGTGGTCCAGTGGTTCAAAATCCACCTTTCAATGCAGGGGATGTGTGTTTGATCCCCAGTCAGGGAACTAAGTCCACGGCCCACACACTGCCAACAAAGACCCCATCTCCTAAAACTAAGACCCATTGCAACCCCCAAACAAAGCAACAACAAGAAGCTCTACCTGTGTAGAGATGCAAACTGTGTTTAGCGAGAGTTAAGATTTTCCAGAAAGAAAAACTGGGCCTCCGATTTCTGGCTAAGAGAACATCTCTAACTGCAATGCTTTCCAGGCACTTGTAGCAGATATTCCTTCCAGCAGAGGCTGAAATGCAAAAGAATGTCTTCTTCCTCAAACTTCTCTTGAGGGCCCACCATGTGCGATAGGTGAGGAGTTCTCAATAATGCTAGTTTTCTGAGCCCTGAATGTGAGGGTCTATCACCCTTACTCTCTGTGTGACCCTGGACAGGTCCCATTTCCCTCTCTGAACCTCAGTCCCTCCACCTATCACAGGGGGAAGTTAGTCTACAAATGTGCAAAGATCTTTGCCATATTAACTGAAGACACTTTTCAACTGGAAATCATGATGACAGTAACACTGATTCTTTTGCCAGGCACTGGGTCAAGCCCTCTGCATGTATTACCTCATTTAGTCTTCCTACAGCTCTGTGAACTAGATGCCTTCTTTGTTCCCATTTAAAGATGAAATAGTGATCCTAGGGCCACTGGAGCCTTTCTTATGAGGTAAATCCTGGGCAGAAATCAGGTATATCAGTTAGGAATTGTGTTGGGTTGTGGTTAAAAGACGGAGAAGGCAATGGCACCCCACTCCAGTACTCTTGCCTGGAAAATCCCATGGATGGAGGAGCCTGGTGGGCTGCAGTCCATGGGGTCGCTAAGAGTCGGACACGACTGAGCCACTTCACTTTCACTTTTCACTCTCATGCATTGGAGAAGGAAATGGTAACCCACCCAGTGTTCTTGCCTGGAGAATCCCAGGGATGGCGGAGCCTGGTGGGCTGCCGTCTATGGGGTCGCACAGAGTCGGACACGACTGAAGCGACTTAGTAGTAGTAGTAGTAGTAAAAGATGCCCCTCCTCATTCCCTTAAATAATTAGCAGCTTTACTTTTCTTCACATAGAGAAAGTCTGAAAGAGGATAACCTATGTTGGCATACAGCTCTACAGTAGCATCAGGGGGCCACCGGGACTACTTCTCTCTCTGTGCTCTGCCATCCCTAGCAGATGGCTTCTAATTTCTAGGTCAGTTCATGGTCCAAAGTGGCTGCCTGACAACAAAGCCTATATTCCAGGCAAGAAGTATGAAAACAGGGTATAGGGAGAGAAAGGTCAGAACTTCAGCCAAGCCAGCTCTCTTTAGGAGCTTTCCCAGAGCCCTGCCCAGTGATTCCCCTTTTGCCTCATTGGCTGCCCTTGGCTGTCAGGGAGGTGGGAAAATGTAGTCCATCATCTCCTGGAATGAAAAATTAGAGTTTGGTTAGAGAGAGAAAAGGGTAGACATTTAGCCATTTTATCCATATAAGAGCTTTCAGAAATCCACATAGCCCTTTTCTTAAAAAAAAAAAAAAAAAGAGCTGTAATTGACATTTAACATTATATTAGTTTTAGGTGTACAACACAGTGATTGGATATACCTATATATTTCAAAATAATTGACACAATCAATTTAGTTGACATCCATCACTACACAGAGGTACAAGTTTCTTTCTTGTGATGAGAATTTTTTTAAATTCGTAGTTAGCATAAGAAATGTGTTTGTTTATTCTTGGCTGTGCTGGGTCTTCCTTGCTGAACGTGGGCTTTCTCTCTTTGTGGGGAGTGCAGGCTACTCTCTAGTTGCGGTACGTGGGCTTCTCATTGCAGTGGCTCCTCTTATTGCACGGGTTCTAGAACTCAGCCTCAGTAGTTGTGGTGCACTGATTTAGTTGCTCCACGGCGTGTGGGATCTCCCCAGACCAGGGATCGAACCTGTGTCCCCTGCATTGGCAGCTGGATACTTAACCACTGGACTACCAGACAAGTTCCATGAGAACTTTTAAGATCAACTCTCCTCACAACTTTCAAACATACCATACAGTATTTTTAACTCTAGTCATCATATTGTATGTGACAACCCAGAACTTATTCATCTAATAAATGGAAGTATGCACTTTTTGATCACCTTCACCCATTTCTCCCCCATGTGTCCTTTTTGTGTCACAACTAGGAAATGGACCCCAGAATCCCGAGAGCGGGTAGGGTGTACTCTCAAATGTGGAGCCCACGGGATCTAGTGTAGGTGGCAACAGGTGAGCAGCTTAGACTGTGTGGGTAACAAGATTTATGGTCCACGGTTTGTTGAACTTATCAGGAAGAGGCTGATTCACCAATAGGCAACCGGACACCTGTGACCACAGGGCTATTTGAATACATGCAGAGGCCCTTTGGCCTCGCAAATACTCCTCCCCACTCCCCACCCCCAGAGGGCTTGATGATTTCTCAAAACCCTTGATTCCTTTCATTAAGGCCTTTAGTTTGTCCTGTAAGTATGACAGAGCAGGATAATTCATTAATACTTACCAGTTACTAACACTTCAATACAAATAAGTTTAATCTATTAAAGGAACTTAGAGATCTGTTGGTGAGATCTCATCTTCCAGACCAGGACACTAATAGTCAGAGGGATTGAGTGAGTTTCCTAAAGTCATACATGTAGTGGCAGGGCTGGATCTGAGCAGGTAGGGGGCCATCACTGGATGTCTGCTATGGGGCAGAAACCCCTATTAGAGGTAGGAAGACTGGAGGAAGGGGATCTGGGGCAGCAGACGCACTTGTATGAATCGAATTTATTTATATCCTGTCTTTTCCCCATGAGGCTTGAGGTACTTGGAAATTTGGGCTGTGAGTAGCGCTTACTTGAATGTATGGCTCCTTCCTTCCTGCCATCCTTGCTTGAGCAATGCAAAAAACAAACGAACAACAATGTTCTGGGACCTGTGCTTCTGTCAGCCACATAAATGGGGAACACAGATGAGGCCAAAGATTCCTCTCATTTTAAGTGACTGCCCCACTCCAGTACTCTCGCCTGGAAAATCCCATGGATGGAGGAGTCTGGTAGGCTGCAGTCCATGGGGTCACAAAGAGTCAGACACGACTGAGCGACTTCTCTTTCACTTTTCACTTTCATGCATTGGAGAAGGAAATGGCAACCCACTCCAGTGTTCTTGCCTGGAGAATCCCAGGGACGGGGCAGCCTGGTGGGCTGCCATCTCTGGGGTCGCACGACTGAAGCAACTTAGCAGCAGCAGCAGCAGCTCCTCCTTGAGTCCTCACAATCTGCCTGATCCCAGGTCGCTCGCACCCCTGTGGAGGGGCACAGAGACAGACAACAGGACTCTTGAGGGATCTTTAGGATTCTTCAGGGATGGTCTTTTTTCAACTTGCAAAGGAAAAAAATTAAGCACATGGATAGTTTCCTTGAATTTCTTGCATATGTTTTTCTTAACCTTTAGTATCTGCTATAGTGTGTCCATATCAGAATGTCTAATTTCACACCAGATTCCACATTTTGTTATTTTAGGAGTCTTTACTGACATGCAGCCTGAAAGTTCAGAAATCAAAGTGTATGGGTTTGAATCTCATCTCCACCATTTACCTGCTGCATGAACTCAGGAGACTTCTTAATAGCTATGAGCCTCAGTTTCCTCCTCTGTAAAATGGGGACATGGTTCTAACCACCTGAGGACTGTTGAGATAATGACTGTTAAAAGGGCTGCCTTACCACAGTGCATGGTAAATATAAACAGTCAATGCACTTCAGCTATAATTGTGATTTCAGTTTACCTTTGCAACATTTTATGAGTTTAATACATCATGCTTTTAATATACCACCAGCAACATATCAATATTTCAACCCTTCTAGATGCTCTTCCTTCTGAACAATTTTGAGAACAATTGTTCTAAAAATTTCTTCCATTGCACACATGCTACCTTCACCACCCTCACCCTCTCCTATTATCGTCTTAAGAATTCTTCCATTTTTGGCTTAACCTTATCTTATGTAACTCACCTCATTCTAGCTAAATCAGTGTATGATGATGGGTTCCTTTCACACTCACACACGGCGCATCATCCCACCAGCCTAAGACCATCTTGGGCTCATATGGATTTTGGGACTTCCTGGAATTGCTATCCACAGTACTTACCAAGGGGCAACAGATTGTTAGATTGTTACCTTTCTAGCCCTGGGAGCGTTCTTAGAATTCTTCACCAGTCTGTATGCATGATTTGAAATTCCATTTCTGTCTCATTGCTCTAGATGTAAGTTTCTTGTAATTTTTTGAAATTTCTTTTGTGGAATTTCCTGTGGAACCTGCAGCAGGATAGAACCTCCCTCAACCTCCAGTGCCTGGTACCCAAATGTGCTACTTCTCCCCACATTGTTAAATGCATAGAGTTATAATAGTAAAATTAGTCTGGCAAACACCAATTTCAAGGTGGTAGCATTGAGGTATTGGAGAAGGAAATGGCAACCCACTCCAGTGTTCTTGCCTGGAGAATCCTAGGGACGGGGGAGCCTGGTGGGCTGCTGTCTCTGGGGTCACACAGAGTCGGACACGACTGAAGCTACTTAGCAGCACTGAGGTAAAGTGTTCAGGAAAACTTATTCATACTACCAGCCTTAACTATTTTTCCTTCTCTGAAAAAGGGACAAGGTCTGTTGTCAACAAAGAGAATGAATATCCTGCTTTCAGATGTCAAGTTGTGACAATTAGGATCTCTTTTAAATAACTTCTTCCCCTCATCCTTTTTCTCTCTTGTTCAAAAAATTGTTGTGTGTTTTATGAGAAGGCCCAAGACTTCTACAATACGTGGTTACAAAAGAACAACTTGTCCTTGTACTGAATTTATAATTTCGTACTATTTGAAAAGGCCCTTTTCTTTTCCCACACCAAAATGACCTCTGAAATAAGATGGGCAGCTTTTGTTTTAAAACTGTCTCCTGCAGACTTGATTCTTTGTACACATGAATTTGTCTCCCTCGGAGTCTGGGGGATCTCCACTTCACTGCACTGGGACTTCTGGATTAGTTCTTGTCAGTGGCAAATCTTTGCCTACTGAGGGGGATTGAATTTGGGGGAACAACCCAAAGCCTTTTCTCAGCACATCCCCAATGACTCCGTTTGGAGATCAACCTGGATCGGGACCATACGACTTGGAGTCAAAATCAAACAAGGCCTATTTGTAGAGTAATGAGGCCAAGTGGCTTCCGAATGTGTCTCTGAAGGTGTCTCTTGAGGGGACACCCACAGAGGACACTCAGGGTCTCATGCAGTTAGTGGATGCCTTGCTGGCTCCCTTGGGGGTCAGCAAAAGTGGTGAACAGAAAACACCATGGAGCTGGATCCCTGCTTCTCCAGCTTGCTGGTGTCTGTGAGTCCAGGCAGCCTGTATCACCATAAAGCCCAGCCTCTCGTCTGTGGGACGGGAACCATCATATTCTCCTCCAGTGTGGTTTTTAGGATTAACTTTAGTGCCAAAAGTAAAATACTTCGTCTAGTGTGTGGGCTTCCGTTCCTCCTCTTACTCTTCCCCTTCCTTATCTTAAAGAGACCCAGGGTTCAAAGATGCCATTTCAGGACCATTTGCCCAAACTCACTTATATTTCTTAAAAGACTACACCCACATGTCAGGGTAACCTGTGTGCTGAGATCCCTTCTACCTAAAGCAATGTGTTGTATGGAATGAAGAATGGACCGTCGAAGGAGATAACCCAACCACCACCCAAGAAAAGTTTCCAGCAGCCCCCGGAGAGACCAGCTCTCCAGAGCTTCTCCACTTCCCACCCCCCGGCCCGGGGAGCCCCCTGCCCTGTCTGCCCAGGCTGAAAGAGCGGAGGGTGGGATTCCCGAGTAATTAAAGGGAATTTGGAAGACTGGGATGTCGCGGAATGTTAGATCAGTAGCTAGAACAGCATGTGGTGTTCTTTAGGCAGGCTTCATTGAATCCATACAAAAAAAGAAAGAGGGGCTGCCTGCCGTCTGCTCATTTATCAAACAGCGAGGCTCGACTCTCACTGCTTCACAAAAGTGTTTGACTGTTTGCTGAGTCTTGCTCCAGAAATTAAAAGCTGAACAGCCTTAGCGGGGCTGAACCAACCCTGCATTTTGAAACTCCAACTAAATTGTGCTGGGCTTTCAGATTCAGGGACCAGCTGATTATTTCGTGAAAGGAGAGGAGAATAATTTGTAATTTTCAGCCTATAAGAAACACTTAAAAAAAAAAAAAAGCAAACTCCCTTCCCACAGGTTTTTGTTGCGGCTAGAGGGAGGAGGTGCTGTCGGCAACAGCTTTCTTTGCTCAGAGTGGGAAAAGTCTTGACCTCCAGTGGGGCAGAGAGCGATGTGGTGCAGCTTGGCCTCCGCCCATCCCCCACCCCCCACTGCTAACAGACTTCCTCTCCTCTTCCTGCTTTATCTGAAATGACCTTTCTCTCTTTTTGGAAAAGAGGATTTGGCCATCAGATATTTTTAGAGAAAAAGCATTTTCACAAACGGAACTAAAGATGCTAACAGTGCAGATATATGGCTTTGGATACTGTTGTTGTTCAGTCCCGGAGTCATGTCCGATTCTTTTGTGACCCCCCACGGACTGTAGCCCTCCAGGCTCCTCTGTCCATGGGATTTCCCAGGCGAGTACTGGAGTGGGGTGTCATTTCCTTCTCCAGGGGATCTTCCCGACCCAGGGATCGAACCTGCTTCTCCTGCATTGCAGGCAGACGGATTCTTTACCTCTGAGCCAAGACACCACAAAAGCCCGAAAACTGGGTTAACTGAGAATCCGCTGAAGACCTATCAAAACATGGAAAGATACAGTGCTACCTCTGCCAATGAAGAGAATGTGCTAGAGAAGGATGATGGCTCGTGGAAGACATCATGAGGGAGGCAGAGATGTGTTAGCAGAGGTGACCCTCCCTGGCACCTCTTCACCTGTCCAGCCAGTGAAATTCCACTGAGGTGGATCCTCTAGCCTCCAGGCTCCTCGTCCTCCTGGCTGACAAAGCTCTAGGTCCACTCTCTAACTTCTCCGACCCTGCTATAAGCCTGAAAGACAGGCCGAAGAAGTGTTATCATCCTCATCTGATAGATGAAAAAGCCTGGTGTTCAAATGGAAGAAAGAGACATAGGTCATTTGTGGGGGGCTCTTCAATTTAGCACATTTTTAAAAAGTGGGGTACAGCAGAAACTAACACAACATTGTAAAGCAATTTTACTCAAACAACAACAACAAAAAGTGGTAATATCCTTCGATGCTTCATGGGATGGGGAGAGGGGGAAGACAAGAGGTGAGCCAGAATGAAGGAAGGAACTGGTGGGTTTGGACTTGTCTGGAGGCTTTACTGAGAAGTAGTTAAGGTGAGGCGTGCCTGGCAGCAGGGGCAAAAGGAGACGGTTGCAGCAACCCCAGTGTGAGATCCTGGCTGGTAAAGATGGAGATACAGGTTATGTTGACAACAGAGGGAGAGTGGAACTCGGTCACAGGCTGGAACCAGTAGGTGCAGCAGTTTGGAGATGGAAGCGCTCTTACCTGGTCAGGGAATCAGGAAAGTTGTGATGGAGGCAGACAGTGTATGTAGGGTAGTGGGTTTGAGGGCACAGTGGTGAGGAAGAAGAGACAGATGCAGGTGGAACGTACAGAGGTACAGAGCCCAGAAGCTGTGAAGCAGTCAGAGAACTCAGCTACATGCAGTAGGCTGACCAGGATGGAGCTTGGGGCACCTGACTGGTAATTTAAAGAGAAAAGATGGCAGGAAAAGGTGGCATTGCACAAGGGTGTTGAGCTCCTGATGAAGGAGCCTATGGCCACAGAGAATTGTCAGAGTCCACTGAGTAGACAGGTATTGACCTGGGTTGTCCCCCGCTGGTAAATTCACTTCAGTTCAGTTCAGTTGCTCAGTTGTGTTCAACTCTTTGTGACCCCATGGAATGCAGCATGCCAGGCTTCCCTATCCATCACCAGTTCCTGGGGCTTGCTCAAACTTAAGTCCACTGACTCGGTGATGCCATCCAACCATCTCATCCTCTGTCATACCCTTCTCCTCCTGCCTTCAGTCTTGCCCAGCATCAGGGTCTTTTCCAGTGAGTCAATTCTTCACATTAGATGGCCAAAGGATTGGCGATTCAGCTTCTGCATCACTCCTTCCAATGAATATTCAGGACTAATTTCCTTTACGATTGACTGCTTGGATCTCCTTGCTGTCCAAGGGACTCTCAAGAGTCTTCTCCAACACCACAGTTCAAAAGCATCAATTATTCAGCACTTAGCTTACTTTATGGTCCAACTCTCACATCCATACATGACTACTGGAAAAACTTTGACAAGATGGACCTTTCTGGGCAAAGTAATGTCCAGCTTTTTAATATGCTGTCTACGTTGGTCATAGCTTTTCTTCCAAGGAGCGAGCATCTTTTAATTTCATGACTGCAGTCACAATCTGCAGTGATTTTGGAGCCCAAGAAAATAAAGTCTGTCACTGTTTCCATTGTTTCCCCATCTACTTGCCATGAAGTGATCAGACTGGATGCTATGATCTTAGTTTTTTGAATGTTGAGTTTTCAAGCCAGCTTTTTTCACTCTCCTCTTTCACTTTCATCAAGAGGCTCTTTAGTTCTTCTTCACTTTCTGCCATAAGGGTGGGTCATCTGCATATCTGAGGTTATTGATATTTTCCCCAGCAATCTTGATTCCAGCCTGTGCTTCATTCAGTCCAGCGTTTCATATGATGTACTCTGCATAGAAGTTAAATAAACAGGATGACAATATACAGTACTCCTATACATGACAATTGATGTACTCCTTTCCCAATTTGGAACCAGTCTGTTGGTCCATGTCTGGTTTTAACTGTTGCTTCTTGACCTTCACGTAGATTTCTCAGGAGACAGGTAAGGTGGTCTGGTATTCCCATCTCTTGAAGAATTTTCCGCAGTTTGTTGTGATCCACATAATCAAAGGTTTTGGTGTAGTCAATAAAGCAGAAGTAGATGTTTTTCTTGAATTCTCTTGCTTTTTCTATGATCTAACAGATATTGGCAATTTGATCCCTGTTTCCTCTGCCTTTTCTAAATCCAGCTTGAATATCTGGAAGTTCTCAGTTCATGGAGTGTTGAACTCTGGCTTGGATAATTTTGAGCTTTACTTTGCTAGCGTGTGAGATGAGTGCAATTGTGCGGTAGTTTGAACATTCTTTGATATTCCCTTTCTTTGAGATTGGAATCAAAACTGACCTTTTCCAGTCCTGGAGCCACTGCTGAGTTTTCCAAATTTGCTGGCATATTGAGTGCAGCATTTTAACAGCATCATCTTCTAGAATTTCAAATAGCTCAGTGGAATTCCATTTCCACTCGCTTTGTTCATAGTGATGCTTCCTAAGGCCCACTTGACCACATTCCAGGTTGTCTAGCTCTACGTAAGTGATCACACCATCGTGGTTATCTGGGTCATGAAGATCTTTTGTATAGTTCTTCTGTATATTCTTGCCACCTCTTGTTAATATCTTCTACTTCTGTTAGGGTCCATTCTGTTTCTGTCCTTTGTTGTGCCCATCTTTGCATGAAATTGTTCCCTTGGTATCTCTAATTTTCTTGAAGAGATCTCTAGTCTTTTTCCCATTCTACTGTTTTCCTCTATTTCTTTGAATTGATCACAGAGGAAGGCTTTCTTATCTCTCCTTGCTATTCTTTGGAATTCTACATTCAAATGGGTATATCTTTCCTTTTCTCCTTTGCCTTTTGCTTCTCTTTTTTTCTCAGCTATTTGTAAGGCCTCCTCAGACAACCATTTGCCTTTTTGCATTTCTTTTTCTTGGGGATGGTATTGATCACCGCCTCCTGTACAATGTCATGAACCTCTGTCCATAGTCCAAATCCACCTGGGGACCTCATTAATCCAAAAAGGACTTTTTACTTTGTTAATATTTTCATCAAGCAGAAGGAGTGTTTAATCACTGGATTTCCTCTTTACTGGCTGTGGGTAGATTCAACCCAGGAGGAGATAACAGTCTGCCTGCTGATGTCAGTCCTCTCCAAAGTTTCCCACCTTTCCCGCCTATTAAGGGCCAGTGTTCTCAGATGCTGCTCATAGCAGAGCCCACCAGAACATTTCTAAGAGAGTCAGAGTTGGGGGGAACTGAAAAGAAACCTTCCTGGAAGTATAGATGGGAAGAAGAAATCATTTCCTTCCTCCAACACACCTGGCATGAACAAATGCAGGAATATGACATAAAAGAAAGACAAGCTTCTGTGAAAAGAAGGAATGAGGGACTTTGGGGCACTTTCATCCATTCAGAGGGAACTATACTGCTGTGGTAAAGTGTTGTGTCAGACGGGGTGCATTCAAATCCCAGGTCTGCACCTTGTGAGCTGTGTGGCTTTGTATGGGTTACTTAGCCTCTCCAAGTTTCAGTTTACTCATCTGTACAGAGGAAATAGCAATGGAACCTGGCTTGTAATGATTGACTGAGATAGTATGTGCAAAGTGATGGGCACAGTGCCTGAGCTAGGACTTTCCTGTGTGCTTAACCAACTCACCTCCGGGTCCTACTGCTTCCTGGCTTACTAGGAAAAGAGAGGCAGGGGGCATCTAAGGGTTCATGAGAAGGGTCCCAGGGGAAGCGGGGGAGGCTCAGAGAAAGAGGAGCTCCTTGGGGTGAGTGGGAGACAAAGTGGGTTTGGCATTCCAGATAAAGGAATCAGCATGTCCCTGAAGCTCAGGGAGCACATTGGGGAAGAGGCCAGATTTGAGGCTGGGAGCTGGGCTGGGGGAGGTCACAGAGGGCATCCTGGGCTAGCCTGAGGATGCTGGCATTTTCTCCAGTGTGGGTAGTGAGGAGGCGCCCACCGTTTTCTACAAGAAAATGAAATGATTGCATTTGGATTTTAGAAAGATCCTGCAGGTAGGGCAGCAAGCCTGGAGACAGGGCAGCCAGTTAGGAAGCTGGGTCTGTGGTCCAGGTGAAAGGTCACAGGAGCTGGAGCTGTGGCAGGGTATCAAGAGAAGTGGCTGAAATCCACGGGATGTCTTGGGCAGAACCAACAGGAGAGAGGTTGTGCAGTGTTAGGAAGAGAGTGGAGTCTGTCCTGCCTCTGTCTTGGGGGACTCATCACAGGGTGATGCTAATCTCAATGACAGTAAAACTGTGTGTATTGTTGTTGGTGTTTAGTCCCTAAGTCGTGTCTGACTCTTTCAACCCCATTGACTGTAGCCCGCCAGACTCCTCTGTCCATGGGACTTCCCAGGCAAGAACACTGGAGTGGGTTGCCATGCCCTTCCCCAGGGGATCTTCCCGACCCAGCTTTCAAACATGCTTTTCCCGTATTGGCAGGTAGATTCTTTACCACTGAGCCACCATGGAAAAGTGAAAGTGAAAGTCACTCAGTCGTGTCCGAATCTTTGCAACCCCATGGACTGTATAGTCTGTGGAATTCTCCAGGCCAGAATACTAGAGTGGGTAGCCTTTCCCTTCTCCAGGGGATCTTCCCAACCCAGGGATCGCACCCAGGTTTCACACAGTGCAGGCAGATTCTTTACCAGCTGAGCTACCAGGTAAGCCCAGGAATACTGGTGTCCGTAGCCTATCCCTTCTCCAGGGAACCAACCCAGGAGTCAAACCAGGGTCTCCTGCATTGCAGGCAGATTCTTTACCAGCTGAGCTACCAGGGAAGCACAAGCCATCAGGGAAGCCCTCAATATCTACACATATTTCAAAAGGAGTAAATAAAACCCATTGGCTCTGGAGGAAATCATAAGTTAAATTGATTGTGAATTTACAGTTCCTGTTCTATGACTTGATAGTTCCTCAAGAACCTAACGCAGAAAATCACATACACGCTGGTTATGTTTTCTTGTCTCACAAAGGCAGGATAAGAACAGTGCCTCCTGAAGGCCTGTCCGCATTTCCCTGTGCCTCCAGACATGTCTCTGGACCAGAGTCGAGGGGCCAAGGGCCAGGCATTGCTGTTTGCTTTGTGGATGTTATGTTACACACCATTTGGATAAACATTTTAAAAGATTTCACAATTCTGCCCTTTCTGTTAAATCAAGTAAGAATCAAGCCTCTCAGTCAGAAAAAAAAAAAAAAAAAGAAGAAATCTACATATTGTCTGTAGGGAGTGATCTATTTTTAAAAAAGAAAAACAACCAGTATAACATTCTTACAGATTTTTTATGCTTCCTTCAAGAATATCTTGAACTTCCTTGTCAATTAAGAATATTTATAGGAAGAAAATCCTTTTCTATTTCCAAAAAAGAGTTGATTTTGTACACAATGCATTATATAAGAATCTTTTATTCTCCCCACCATCCTGCTACCCTAACAAATATCCATTTTTGTTTTCATTCCTATATTTGTACAAAAATTGATTACAACCCTAGCATAAATTTTGATGCCTGCTGTTTCAGTTAATATTATGTCATAAGCATTTTCTGTGTCACAGCATAGACTTTGTTACCATAATATTCTGTTGGGTAGATATACAATCATTTATTTAGCCAGTTCCCTGTCATTGTTCATTTCCATTGTTTCCAGTTTTTCAGTCTCATTAGTAGCCCTGCACAGAGCTTTTCCTTATTTTAGCTTTTTTCCTTGGAATTAGTAGAAAAAGTATAAATATTTTGTGGCATTTGATATTTATTGGTAAAAATGCTTCTCAGAAGGCTTGTACTAATAAACAATGTCATCAGCAATCTATGAGCTTTTTGGTTTTACCACACCCTTGACAGGATTCAGTATCATTGTTTTAAAAATGTCTGCTAATATCAGAGCATTTTTAAACATGGCACCTTACTGTTGTGCCCATTGCATAGAAAAATTTCCCAGACTGAAAAAAAAACAAAACTGCTTTTCCTAAGCAACTGATATGCATTTATCTTACGGATGGGCTTCTCTGGTGGCTCAGTGGTAACGATTCCACCTACCAATGAAGGAGACCTGAGCTTGATCCCTGAGTCAGGAAGACCCCTTGGAGGAGGGCATGGCAGCCCACTCCAGTTTTCTTGCCTGGGAAATCCCATGGACAAAGGCACCTGGGAGACTATAGTCCATGAAATCAAAAGAGAGTCGAACCCGTAGCTACTAAACAACAACATCTTGTGGACACTGGACTAACTAACTTGACTGTATCTACTTTCTTTGCTTGAGTAGATGGAAAACTCAGAACCCAGATCATAACCCACTTTTAACTAAAGTGAAGAACATGTGGATCTGTCTTTACACTTCCTATACTTCTTCTCCATCTCTGCTGTCATGTCTCTAGCTGTTCAGTAATTGTACCCTATGAACAGCTGCTTCACATCTTGGCTCTGAAACCAAACATGTGGTAAGGGACTGGAGGGCATCCTTGGCCAGAGTTAATATAAGTGACCCAAGGGGATGAGGCCACTAAACCTTGGTGTGGTCTTAGGCTGCATGACAGACAAAGTGTTAGAGAGTCCTGTCACTGACCCCCTGAGTCAAACCCCATGCTTAGTGCTACATTTCCTTGGGTGGCAACAATTTTAAAAAACTGAAATATAGTTGGGCAAACTTGGGGAAACGGTGAGGGAGAGAGAAGCCTGGCGTGCTACAGTCCATGGGGTCACAAGGAGTCAGACTTGACTTGGCGACTGAACAACAACAAAAATAGTTGATTTACAATATTGTGTTAGTATCCGGTATACAGTAAAGTGATTCAGATGTGTGTGTGTGTGTGTGTATAATATGTATTTTCAGATTATTTTCCATTATAGTTTATTCAGTTCATTTCAGTTCACTCAGTCATGTCCATCTGTTTGCAACTCCATTGACTGCAGCATGCCAGGCTTCCCTGTCCATCACCAATTCCCAACTCAAACTCAAGTCCATCGAGTTGGTGATGCCATCCAACCATCTCATCCTCTGTTGTCCCCTTCACCTTCCTCCTTCAATCTTTCCCAGTATCAGGGTCTTTTCCAATGAGTCAGTTCTTTGCATCAGGTGGTCAAATTATTGGAGCTTCAGCATCAGTCCTTCCAATGAATATTCAGGACTGATTTCCTCTAGGACTGACTGGTTGGATCTCCTTGCAGTCCAAGGGACTCTCAAGAGTCTTCTCCAACACCACATACAACTCCAAATTCGCCAACGCCACAGTTCACAGTTATAGTTTATTACAAGATATTAAAGTTTCTTGTGTTATACAGTGAATCCTTGCTATTTATCTATTTTATGTATGATACTGCACATCTGTTAATCCCATATTCCTAATTTATGCCTCCCCACTCCATAACCATACATTTGTTTTCAATCTTAGTTTCTGTAATGTAAATAAGTTCATTTGTACTGTTTTTAGATCCTACCTATAGGTAATATCATATGATATTGTATAATATTTGTCTTTGATGCACTTCATTTACTACAATAATCTCTAAGTCCGTCCGTGTTGTTGCAAATGGCAGTATTTCACTCTTTTTTATAACTGAGTAATATTCCACTGTATATACACTATATCTTCTTAAATCAGTCCTCTGTGTCAATCATCTGTGGATGGGAACTTGTGTTGTTTCCTTGTCTTTGCTAATGTAAATAGTGCTGCTATGAACATTGAAGGGCATGTATCTTTTTGAATCAGGGTTTTCATATTTTGGGGATGTATGGGTCACAGCAATTTGAGAGGGATGTAGACAAAGTGAGAAGCTCACATCCTTGGCTTACAGGAGTTGAGATTAAAGAAACCAGGGATGTGTTGTCTCAAAAGTGACACCCTTAAAGAATTCGGAGAATTGCTGCATCGTTTTGTTCTACAGAACAAATCATCACTACAAGATTACATCTTGGAAGCACTTTTTCTTACTTCCAAAAGTGGTATCATGATGTTATCTTATTAGATTCTCTAACCATCCTTCTGAGGATTTCAGCTTTTTTCATCCCTTTTCAAATAAAGAAATACTGTGCCAGCCATTCTCTACCCTGGAGACAGTTGGCAGCTTCCTGATATACAGAAATAATCAACCTTCATGCTGTCTATTCCAGATTTTCAATTTCTCTCTAATTTCTCCACTTCTTTCCACCCTGCTGATGCCAATTCAGTTGGGGCCACCAACATCTATCCCTCTGATGAGGGGAGAACTACAGAAGACCCCGAGTACTCAGATGTTGGAGGAGGAAACTAAAGCACCGAGAGGTTAGATAGTGAGTCCAGGTTCACATAGGACCACAGTAAGTGTTTGTTGAATGAATGAGCAAATCAATCAATGAGAGAATCAATGTAGATGGAAGACGGTGTGAGTGGACCAACAGAGATGAATGAAAAGATGCTCATAGCTCATGCCCTGCTAGTGGAAAACCAGCAACAGCCTCTCTCATGAAGGACAGTGTACAGACTTGCTCTCTCTGACCATGCTTGCCTGCTCAATGCTGTATTAGAAGGGAAAATGAAAGTGTTAGTTGCTCAATCCTGTCCAACTCTTTGGAATTTTCCAAGCAAGAATTCCAGTATTCTTGCCAAGAGAATTCCATGGACAGAGGAGCCTGGCAGGTTGCAGTCCATGGGGTCACAAAGAGTCAGGCATGAGTGAGCAACTAACACTTTCACTTTCAAGAAAGAATACTGGAGTGGGTTACCATTCCCTTCTCCAGGAGATCTTCCTGACCCAGAAATTGAACCTGGGCCTCCTGCATTGCAGGCAGATTCTTTACCGCTGAGCCAGCCAGGAAGGGAGCTGGAAGAATGTGGCTAGACTTAAAAGTCCCTGGAAATGAGACAGAATGAATGAGTCATCAAGATAATCACTGGTAATAATGGGTAACATTTATTGATCACTTACTAAGTGCCAGGCACTGTTGCAAATTATTTACATGTTTATGTTTTAAATTTTCACAAAGATTTTCTGAGGTAGATGTTATTATCATTCCCATTTTACAAATGAGGAAGCTGAGTTATTTGAATGTTAAATAACTTGCCGGAGGGCCCCAGATAACAAATGGCTGAGCTCTGATCTAATCCAGGTAATCTAGCTCCAAAGTCTTTGCTCAGAACCCCTCCACCATCCTGCCTGTTCACAAATGTCATTGCTCTAAACACCAAGAAAGACGCACATTGGTTGTGTTTTCACCTTGGCAGATGGCTTCTCCTCCTAGCTTTCTGGCAAATCCGTGTAGTTGTCCTGGGCAGCAGCAATTCGCATTGTCCACTAGGCAAATGAGCAAAGGAGGCTTTCCAGAACCCCCAGAGTTGGGCTTCATGCCTTCATTCAACAAACACAGATTGAGCTCTCTTCGCCTGTGGCCTGGGCCACATCCCTGCTCTCATGGAGCTTGTGCTCAAGTGGAAGGAGATATAAGATAAGTACTCAGAGAATAAGAGCTCAAGACAACTTCAGAGAGTTCAAAGTGAGAGAAAAGAGGAAAGCAGGGTCTCATGATGGGGGTCAGAGGTGTCTGCTTGTGTTACTCTGCACCTGCTGGGCAGAGAAGGCATGGGCAGAAGGACTTTGTCCAGAGGCCCGAATGTTGTAGGAGAAGGAGCTAATACTGTGAGAATCTGGGTGAAATGGGGTACTCAAGGCAAAAAGAATCTCAAGAAATGGAGACTCTCAAGGCACAAGCTGGAATCAAGATTTCTGGGAGAAACACCAATAACCTCAGATACACAAATGACACCCCCCTTATGACAGAAAGCGAAGAAGAACTAAAGAGCCTCTTGATGAAAGTGAAACAGGAGAGTGAAAAAGTTGGCTTAAAACTCAACGTTCAGAAAACTAAGATCATGGCATCTGGTCCCATCACTTCATGGCAAATAGATGGGGAAACAGTGGAAACAGTGAGAGATTTTATTTTCTTGGGCTCCAAAATCACTGTAGATGGTGACTGCAGCCATGAAATTAAAAGACACTTGCTCCTTAGAAGAAAAGCTATAATCAACCTAGACAGCATATTCAAAAGCAGAGACATTACTTTGCCCACAAAGGTCTATCTAGTCAAAGCTATGGTTTTTCCAGAAGTCATGTATGGATGTGAGAATTGAACTATAAAGAAAGCCGAGTGCCAAAGAATTGATGCTTTTGAACTGTGGTGTTGGAGAAGACTCTTGAGAGTCCCTTGGACTGCAAGGAGATCCAATCAGTCCATCCTAAAGGAAATCAGTCCTGAATATTCATTGGGACGACTGATGTTGAAGCTGAAACTCCAATATTTGACCACCTGATGTGAAGAACTGACTCATTTGAAAAGACCCTGATGCTGGGAAAGATTGAAGGTGGGAGGAGAAGGGGACGACAGGGGATGAGATGGCTGGATGGCATCACCGACTTGATGGACATGAGTTTGAGTAAGCTTCGGGAGTTGGTGATGGACCGGGAGGCCTGGCGTGCTACAGTCCATAGGATTACAAAGAGTTGGACATGACTAAGTGACTGAACTGAACTGGGTAAAATTGTATTCCAGACAGAAGGAACTGCAGTGCTAGGGCCCCCAATGAGGAGAAAGCCTGCCATGTTTCAGAAATAAGAAAAAAAAAAAGAAAGCCAGTGTGGCTGGGATCCAGTGAGTCAGGGTGAGAGTCAGCGAAGAGGAAGGCCAGGAGGTAAGCACAAGTTACAGAGGCTGAGGTGGGGGGTTGGTTCCAGGTACATTGGAAGCCATCACTGGAGGGCTGTAAACAGGGGAGAGGCAGGCTCAGAGTCAATGTGTACACTGCCTACGTTGTGAGCAGGAAGGGAAGCCCAGAGCAGCCAAGTGAGACCCTCTCAGGATCCAGAGCCCCTGCATCACTCAGGTGGTCTCTTCCTGACCCCCCCCCCCGACACCTGTGGTCCTCTCAGGGGGCCTGTCAGATGCCCTCATTGCAACCCAGGGTCCACGTTTTCCTCCAGCCCAGGGTCCACGTTTTCCTCTGTTCTTTAGATTGCCATTTGTAAACACAGTCACTGTGCTCCCAGCCTTTTCCGATGGGTAACTGATTCTTGCTTGACTTGCAGATCATAAGGCAGCAGTTTCCTCAGTTAACCACCAGGAGACTCGGGACCCGCGGACAGTCAAAGTAAGCACCGACGGCCTTTCCACCTGCAGAGCGCGTGTCCATGGGCCTCCAGAGACCCAGACTCCAGGCCTCTCATCCTGAGCTCAGTCTGGGGAGAAGTCTGTGCCTGGTGGGAGTGGCCCCCTCTCCTAGGAGCCCTAACAGAGATGCTGTCCAAAGACCAGCTGCTTTAAGGAATCCGACTTGATGCCACCCTGCCTGTAGGTGTTTATGTGAAGTAGTCTTGAGCATCTTCTAAAAGGAGCACCTTGTGGTCTTTTGACCAGTTTCCAGGTTACTCGGATTGTTTTGACCAGCAAACTGTGTACTCTCACAGAATCCAATCAGCCAGAGAAGCAACACATACCAATCCCTGCAAGGGAGACGGGCCAAAAGATGCTGTGGTACCCAGGCATCCTGCTTCCCAGTCACCCATTCTGTCAACCAACCCCCCAATGTTTGGTTCTCATTTTCTGCTGTCAGATAATGGTGCTAAGTGCTGGAGAGACATGAGCAGACAGGTCCCTGCACTCCTGGACGGAGCAAATATTCTCCAGGGGAAGACCCCCACACACAATATCATTAGATTGTGAAGGGGGTTGCCCTAGGGAATAACAAGAGAGTGGCCTGGTCTAGAAAGGGTAGCCTAGGAAGGAAGGCCTTACTGAGGAGGTGACCCGAGGAGTGAGAAGGCTGTGCAGGCGTCTGTCTCCCAGGTGAGAGTCATTGGGAAGGGAATCTCTGCCTATCCTGCCCAGGCTTCACAAAAATCTAGATTTATAAAGACTCATTTCAAAGGGTATTTCAAAATACCGTTGGAAGTGACTAGGTGTTCCGTGAAGAAGGTCTGTTGACCATGAAAGTTTGGTAAGCTCTGAACTAAACAGGTTCCTTTATACAGGACTTGTCAGAACTTTTATTATGCTAACTATACCTGGTGACTCCACTAGGGAGTGCTGTATTATGCAGCATTTCTAAACATTTTGACCATATTGGGTAGTGGATCAACATACACTGACTTGTAAAACAACGAAACTTTTTATTAAAACACAACAACCACATATAGGACTTGTAAGACTTGTAACTTAAAGTGCTTCAGAAGCAGTGTATCCAATACTGTCCCCCTCATCCCAGCCCCCGGCCATCCCTGGGCACCACATTCCTACCCTCCAAGAGTAGGTTTAACTTTGGAGCCAAGTTAGATAAAGAATGTGGAAAGTAGATGATCAAACTGGGGAAACTCTTTTTAGTAAAGGTCTGAAAATCAAATGAGACGAATTTTTTTTAATGTGGCTCAAAAGTTCTGGGGCCAATTTTCAAAGAGAAAAATTTTGACCAAGGGGTATTTTGGAATAAATTTCTAATAATTTTTCAGGGTGACTCCTCTGAAGAATAAATTTCATTCATACTGAAGAATTCAAGTATTTGTTTAAAATGAGTTTTCAGCCCTGGTAAGAGTATGAAGTAGAAAACCCAGATTCTTTCTTTCTTGTTTGCTGGTGAGCATGTGGTTGGCACACAAGGGCAATTCAATCCACAGATAAGTGGATGGTTGGAAGGCTATTCAATGAATGGAAAGGAATTATTTTTTTCTCCAGCCCATGGTCTTTTTAGCATCACTGGCTCCAATACATTGCTGCACATTTCTGAGATAAAAGAGTATAAGTAGATAGTAATGATATATACATGGTAAAAATAGGCAATAAAAATAGTAAAGATAGAAGGAAAGTTTTCCCATCCTACATAAACTTGGAGAAAGTTTCATTCTGTCTACATTTAAGAGCCTGCTTTT
This sequence comes from Oryx dammah, assembly GCF_014754425.2. Taxonomy (NCBI): domain Eukaryota; kingdom Metazoa; phylum Chordata; class Mammalia; order Artiodactyla; family Bovidae; genus Oryx; species Oryx dammah. The sequence goes on along the minus strand of NW_024070213.1, from coordinate 48,369,368 downwards.
GTTTTTTGTTTCCTGTTTCTTTGACCTAGAGGTTGGCAAATGGGGAAATATCTCTAAAAATTCAGTTTCATTGTATCCTCTCCATAACCATCCTCCAAGGTTGGCCACACCTTCAACCAACTGAAAGGTAATAAGAAGCTCCAGTCTCCAACATGGCACTTGACCTTACGGAGACAGTCGTGCCCAGTTCTTTGCAACCCTGTAGACTGTAACCCACCAGGCTCTTCTGTCCATGGGATTCTCTAGGGAAGAATATTGAGGAGGTTGCCATGCCCTCCTCCAGGGTATCTTCCCAACCCAGGGATTGAACCTGAATCTCCTGTGGCTCCTGCATTTGCAGGCAGGTTCTTTACCGCTGAGCCACCAGGGAAGCCCCTTACAGCGACAATCCCTCAGCAAATTTACCTGGACAGACTAAATGGGTGTGGGGTGGTGTGCTGGTGCAGAGTGTGTTGACCTGACATAAAAAAACTTACAGACCTGAAATAAAAACCTGAGAAGTGATCAGAGCACTAGGGTCACTAGCTTCACTGCAGTTGGCAATTCTAGCAGTATACTCTGAAAAATCAAGAAGTGGTCTGATTTTACGTTATTACCATCTTGAGCTTAAGAAAGAATAAAGGTGGACTTTGTAAAGTTAGGGAGGGGTGTCATAACTTCCTTCCCACCTGGAAGGGCTCCCAGAGCAAACGGAACTCCCCCACCCCACCCACCAAAGGAGTGCCTTCCAGGTGGGAAGGCAGTTATGACAGTTGGCAAGTAGAAGGCACAGGAGATAGAAATCAGCTCGACATAAGGAAGAACTTTCTGATCACTACACTGACCTAAAATGAGCTGGGCTGCCTTTGGAGGGTCCGAGTTCTTCATCCCAGCAGGCATTCAGATAGAGGCGCGATGCCCTCTAAGCAGAAGTATCACAGAATGGTATCCGGAGTGGAGGGGGAGTTGGGGAAGGGAAGGTTACCTGTGCTCAGCTCTCCCCTCCCCAGGAAGGCTCTCCCAGAACTCAAGAGTGTTTTCTCCTTTGAGTTATTTCCTGGCTATCACCACCAAATTGCTACCAGTAGAAAGGAGTAGTTACCACGTTATACAGCATTTCTGAAATCGAGGTCCAGAATTACTTACATTAATATTGCCATGTGATTGCACAAAATGACCCTGGACCTGCTAAATGAGAATCTTTGGGGGTGGGACCTGGGAGTCTGTATTTTAATATGTTTTGTGGGTGATTCTTATCATTAGTAAAGTTTGAGAATCACTGGCTTAGTGGTGAAAAGCACCTTTACAGGCTCAAATCCTGCCTCTACTGCTTACTAACTAGGTAATCTTGGATGTCTTAAATTCTCTGGGTCTTAGTTTCCTAGTCTGTAATATGGGGATATTAATCAGTTCCAGCCTCCCAGGGGCTTTGTGAGATGAAATCAGGTAATGTGTGTAAAGCGCTTAGCACCTTGTTAGCGGCTATGTTACAAATAGTAGATAATGATGGTCTCATCAAGTCAGGAACGTCCTGCAGGGCCACACCCAGCAAGCTTGTGGATCCCAGAGGGATGTGCATGAAAATTACCTGTGGTTTGTCTCAGTGCTGATTCTAGGGCCCTATCCTCTGTCCTGGGAAGGGGCCTTAGAATCTGTATTTTTATTATGTGCCATAAGAGGCTCTGACAAACATCAAAGTTTGCAGCAATGTGTTTTCTTAGTGCAGCACAGAGGCTCTGTGGTCAGACCAACCCACTTCCTCCCCTAAACAAGCTGTATGACCTTGAGCAAATTACTTAAGCTTTCTTGCCTCCAGTTCTCATCTGTAGAAAGGTTATAATAATCTCCACTTCATAGCATTGTTTTACAAATAAATGTAGGGAAAGCATTTGCCAAAGTGCCTAGCACACCATAAGTTCTTGATAGATCGTCGCTAAAATCCAAGCAAAATGCAGCCTTCATCCCTCATTAGTCTTAATCGAAAACATTACTATTATTAAGCCCTTCCTGAGCTAATAAAAGGTTCTGGTGTTTGTTTTCCATTCAGTGTCAACTGAAACACTGAGTTTATCTTTTTAGATACAGTTGTTTAAGACTGCTATTTATTGATTAAGAAAAACATAGGCCAAATGAATTTTTGTTGTTGGTACAGTTGGCAGCCATGAACACCCTCGTCTTCTTGGGTCTTTGCAGAGGGGGACGCTGTGACTCTGGAATCATGCTTGGCTAGATGCAAGAGATTAAGTACAAATGGAAAATTTTTCATCCCACTTTCTGCTTTGCAAAGTATTTGACTTAACATTGTCTGTAGGAGGCAATTCTGGTTATTTTTACCTGTCTGATTGATGGCTGGCAACATGGAAATTTGTTTTAATTCTAGATTTCTAAGATGTTGAGCCTAACAGGGGAGTTAACTCTTTTAGTTCAGGGAGGATGGGTCCAAGCCATCGTTGGCCTTGGGCTCCAATGGCTCAGGATCCCCCAGCTGATAAGGGTACACGTGGGTTTCTCTCTCTCTCTCTCTTTACGGCCCAGGTACCATTACTATGGCATTGCAGTGAAGGAAAGCTCCCAATATTATGATGTGATGTATTCCAAGAAAGGAGCCGCCTGGGTGAGCGAGACAGGCAAGAAAGAAGTGAGCAAGCAAACAGTGGCGTATTCACCCCGGTCCAAACTTGGAACATTGCTGCCAGAATTTCCGAATGTCAAAGATCTAAATCTACCGGCCAGTCTGCCAGAGGAGAAGGTGAGCACGCCTGCAGGACTGCTGGAGTGGATGGTTTCTCTCTCTCTCTCACAATCACACCACACCCACACACACCACATCCACACACACCACAACCACACACACACATACCACACACACACACACACACACCACACACACACCATACTCACATACATCACTCATACATGCCACACTCACATACACCACACTCACACATACCACACTCACATACACCACACTTATACACACTTTTATTGCAAAATAGTGAGTTTAAAAGTAGAAGGATAGAAATCTGAATCAAGTTGGTCCATTAGTTGTGACAAAGGTAGCATCCCAAAGCAAGATGTTAATAGTAGACGTAATGGGGTATGAGGTATACAGAAGCTGTCTGAACTACCTTCATAACTGTCCTGCAAACCCCATCCTATTCTAAAGCAAAACGTTTACCTCTCTCCCTATCCAACTTGTCTACCTACCTACCCATCTGCGATGCTGCACTGGTCTCATTTCACAGGGGAGGGCCCCCTCCTCTGCATAGCTTTTTCACAGGATTAAGTTTATTTTCCCACGTGCTGCAGAGGATGTGGTGACCTCCACTCCCACAGACAAAGAAGATTTTAAAGGTGGTAGTGATTCAGATAGTTTGGGCCATGGCATTGGGGAGAAATAATTGGAAACTCCAATCTGGAGACTCTCTCCTGGGTGACCCCATCCTAAGCAATCTTTTTTTTTTTAATGGGAGTATAGTTGCTTTATAATGTGTTTCTGAAGCGAATCAGTTATATGTATACATATATCCCCTGGTGTCTTTTTATTTTCTTCCTGCTTAGGTCATCATAGAAGCATTAAGTAGAGTTCCCTCTGCTATACAGCATAATGCATCTGTCTTGATGTGGCCCAGGGGACCAGCAGGTGCTGAGTTTCTACATATCACACTGGAATGCAGTGATGAATGAGACTTGATCCTTGCTGTCAGGGAGCTTACAGTCAAGCCAGGGAGACAGATGCTTGTACAATCAAACTAAGTTTGTATGAAACGTATATCTATGTTCTCAAACAAAAAGAATAAATAAATCCTTATTTTTCTCAAATTTGATTTTTTTCTCAGCAAACTTCCTGTACCATCGCTTTAAAATTCTTGGGAAAGTGAAGCTAGAGATGCAATTCTTTTGCTAAGCAGATTCCAGAGAATTTCCAAATGTCTTTTTTGTGATTTTGGCAAAAGCACCTCTTCTTATAGATATAGGCTGGATGTTAACTTTTCAATATCTAAGCTGATGAGAATTTAATCCAGTAGGCCTTACTGAACTCTATCTACAATGTGCCAGACACTGAGCTAAATGCTTGATACACAAGCATGAATAATATGCTGTTTTTATTAGTATTTTCCCAAAATCCACAATTTCAGGGGGTAGACATGGGGCAAAAAGAGAAACCTGTTCTTTCCGTACAACAGGGTGAGTGCTCTGAGAAACATGCAGGTGCTGTGGAGCACAGAGGAGGGAGCTGAGGGAAATGAGTTTCACTGGGACCTTACAGGATGCATGGGAATTAGGCAAATTTCATCCCCTCGACAGAGAATAAAGGACTTGAAATTCCAAAGGCAGCAGTAATGTGTATTAATGTATGCTTTTATTGTTGATCCTTCCCCACCCCCACAGGTTTCTACCTTTATTATGATGTACAGAACACACTGTCAGAGAATACTGGACACTGTAATAAGAGCCAACTTTGATGAGGTAGGTCAATAAGTGTTAGGCTGTGAATACTCTGCATTAAAATACTATATTACAATAACACTAGCTTTGACTAGTTTCCAGGTCTCTAGAAGCCCTTGATGTACATTAGCTCCCTGGATCCTCAGTGATCCCAGGAAGCAAGCACTATCACTACCCCCAGTTTGCAGATTTTCTGTGTGGGCAGTGGCTGGCATGGCTTTTTCCTTGTTCTAATGAGTGAACTACATCCTGCCCAGTTGGCCTACCGGGAACCCAGTTTTGTCAAGGTATCATTACGCCAGAATTATACATTCAGAAAAACTAAAGGAAAGCTTGTCTATATTTTGGGTTTAACCTTTTCCTGAGGCTCATCTGCTTCAGAGCAATTTGGAACTGATTACCCTCCGTTCTCAAGTTCTGGTCCCCATGTCCACCTAACACTGCCCGTAGGGCCATCTTTGAATACAAACAGTGTGAGGATAAAATTTTGATTTTAAAATATTATAGTTAAAGAATGGAGAGATGAAATGAGAGGATAGAAGCACTGGTTATATAAACAGAGACAATAAAATATTCTTGTCTAAAATGCCATCTGAAAGAACCTTCCAAAAGGATGGCAGGAAACTACACATTTCACCCCATAACCTGAGGCCATTCTGTTTAAAGAAAATGCCTTTCAAACAAAAATAAATAAAACCACCTGGGATCAGATGTGGACATTGAATCTGAGGGAAGATAACCTAGACTCCGGGCTTCCGGGATAGCTCAGCTGGTCAAGAATCTGCCTGCAAAGCAGGAGACCCCAGTTCGATCCCTGGGTTGGGAAGTTCCCCTGGAGAAGGATAGACTACCCACTCCAGTATTCTTGGGCTTCTCTGGTGGCTCAGACAGTAAAGAATCTGCCCACAGTGCAGGAGACCTGGGTCAAATCCCTGGGTTGGGAAGATTCCCTAGAGGAGGGCATGGCGACCCACTCCAGTATTCTTGCCTGGAGAATCCCCATGGACAGAGGAGCCTGGCGGGCCATAGGGTCACAAAGAGTCGGACATGACTGAGTGACTGAGCACAGCACAACCTAAGCTTTAAAGGGTCTACAGGAATCTGTTGGTGGTGGTGAAAAAATGCCTGAGATGTCCTTTTTTAGAGTGGGGGGTTTGTGTGCTGTTGAGATGGAGGGGACAGGATGGGGTAAGGCAGTGAAGACTTGCTGAGCACTTGCTGGTACCTGCGCGGCTCCTTGTGCTGTTCGCTCTGGAGCCTGCTGCAGCAGTGGTACCCCCGTGTGTGGGCTGTCACTTGATTCACAGACACAACTCCAGAAGAGGGGGCCATGTGTTGATCGAGTAGGACTCTTCTTCCTGCTCTTGACTTCCAGCCACTAGGTTTTTAAATCTCCCAAATTCCTTCTGTGACCATTTAAGTGGATTTTTTTTGTCTTAAAGAAAGAAAGCTCATTGCTTTCTCTCATATTATGGTTTGGCTATGCCTTACGTATCAAAGAACCCTGAGATCTGGGCAAATCATGACTCATGATTGGTTAAGATAACACTGGCTTCTGTAATACACAAGCCCCAAGTCTCAACACAATTTGACAAGACATGTCACAATCCAATGTGGACACCCTCAATTGGATGGCTGGTTGCTGGGGATGGTTCAGGGACCCAGGCTCCTCCTACCTCATGGCTGTAGCCTGCCCTAGAGTCTTGGCATCCTCTTTTTCAGCTGATGGATCAGGGAAAAGGATTACAGGGAAGACATCCTCCCTTCTTGAACGTGTTGGCCCAGAGATAAGATGCATCACTTTTGCCCATATTCCATTGGCAAGAGCTGGTCTCATGGCACTCCCCCACCCCCCTTTGCTCCTTGAGGTAAGGGGAGCTGGGAAGTGTGGTTCCTCTCTGGGCAGCAGCTTATTTACTAGAGGAGATCTAGTGGTCCCTCTCTGCCACAAGTACTCACAACAAAACTGGTGATAGTCCTCGCTTAACATTCTTATCAAAACTTACTCATCGTCTCCCTTCACTGGCTTCCGTTTCTTAATTCTGACACTTATTGGGCATCTAATGACTTATACACTGCTAGATCCCAGGAATGGGGTGATAAGATAAGCCTCAAAGGGAAAAAATTCATGCATACCAGTAACTCTGGAGAAGGGAATGGCAACCCACTCTAGTATTCTTGCCTGGAAAACTCCATGGACAGAGGAACCTGGCAGGCTATAGCCCGTGGAGTCACAAAGAGTTGGATACAACTGAGAAACTCACACACAACAGCAGTTAGGATGCAGAATATGTGGTGAGAGGTCCAGGTCTTGTGAGGGCTTGAGTGTTCCTGTGGGAGAAGGGCCAGACTTGGAGCTCAGGCTTGGATTCAAGATGTGGCTCAATTCCTCATTCTAGGAATGAAGATAGGAACTGCCTATCCAGTTCACAGGATTGTTGGGAGGAGGAGATGAGACAATGCCTGGTAAAAGGTCATACAAATGCTTGCTTTTATCAGATATGTTAATCAGAGAATTAAGGGAGATCACACAGTTGGTTAGATCTTTGTCACCTAACACTGCTGGTCCAGTATTCTTTCCACCCCACTGGCAGGGGTATTTGGTGGCTGTTTTTGAGGTGGCTGATGAAAATGTGGTTGATTTGATTCTACCCAAACACAAAAAGAATGAAAGGGGATATTTTACCTCTGATGAGAATGGCTTTTTCTCCTACAGCTGAGAGAAGTCATCAGTAAATAGATGATGGATGCCTCTGGTACATTTTGATGATATAGTTTGTTTCAGATCTTCAAGATCTTTAATATCCGTTGAGGTCACAATGTATGCTGGTATCACAGTCTTAAATAACCTTGTTTCCTTGTTCATTGTTTGTCTCCTGCCACCAGAACACAAGCCCTTAAGGGCAGGGACCTTGTTTACTACTGTATCCAGGTCAGCTATAGTCTCAGGCTCTCAGTAAATATTCTTCAGTGGGTGAGTAGATGGGTTGATGGATGATGGATGATGGAAAACCTCCACAGACTTACAGCATTATCAGGAGAGTGCAAAGAAGCCAACTCTGCATGTAGGGGACTTCCTGCAAAGCCTTCTCCAAATTACATTGCACAGAGAGTTGTAAAATCAGATAGCCCTGTGTTTGAGTCTCAAATCCACCACTTACCAGCCTGTGACCTTGAGAAAGGTACTTAACCTCTGTGAGCCTCAGTTTCTTTTGCTGTAAAATGGAGGTAATAGCTATATCTACCTCATAGTAAAATTGTGATAATTACATGAAAATTGTATAAAGTATCTAATTTCAAACTCAGAGCATAATAACTGCTAGCTATTATTTTGTCAAGTTCCTTTTAACGCTATAGCAATTAAGTACCCATGACTCGAAATCATCAGATAAATTTCCACAAGATGCCAATATACCAGGAATAAAGTAAGTATGGACATGGAAAAGAAATAGAAAACTTACCTAGGTATTGTTAAGGAAATCACCTTCTGATGCTTTATTGAGCAGAGAGGAAAAAGGCTGAGAATTCAAGGAACTAAAGTAGATAATCCAGAAAACTTGTTTTAAATAATCATTTTCAATCATTTACCTGTAATTCACCATTTTTGCTTGCAAGGAGCAAGGAGAACTTTTTCTGTCTAATTATGTTTCCATTTGTTAAATGCCTTCATGATGCCTGACATTTTACAAATAATCTTATTTCATCCTGCTGCTGCTGCTGCTGCTAAGTCGCTTCAGTCGTGTCCTACTCTGTGCAACCCCAGAGATGGCAGCCCACCAGGCTCCCCTGTTCCTGGGATTCTCCAGGCAAGAACACTGGAGTGGGCTGCCATTTCCTTCTCCAATGCATGAAAGTGAAAAGGGAAAGTGAAGTCGCTCAGTCGTGCCTGACTCTTAGCAACCCCATGGACTGCAGCCCACCAGGCTCCTCTGTCCATGGGATTTTCCAGGCAAGAGTACTGGAGTGGGATGCCATTGCCTTCTCTGTATTTCATCCTACTAATAGGTAAACATCATCTCCATTTTGCTAAAGTTGATAACTCTCTTTTTTACATAATTATTTAGTCCCAAGCTCCAGATTGAACTGACTTGTCATCTAACATAACATGGCCTAATCAGAGCTCTGACTTTCCACCCTAAATCTGTTTTTCCCAAGTCTTAGATAGCCACTACCACACATCCAAATGCTCAAGCCACAAAGCTCAATTCTTCATATCTAGCCTATCAGAATGTCCTGTTGGCTCCACTTCCTGATAAGAACACTGCGTCTGTTCATTCCACACCTAACTTCCAAGTATCAGCCCTTGAGCTTTGCAGTGTTTTCCCTCCTTCTGAGGAACCAGCCCGTCGGACACTGTTGTTGTTCAGTTGCCCAGTTGTGTCTGGCAGACATTGCTGCTGCTGCTGCTGCTGCTGCTAAGTCGCTTCAGTCGTGTCCGACTCTGTGCGACTCCACCACCAGGTTTCCCCGTCCCTGGGATTCTCCAGGCAAGAACACTGGAGTGGGTTGCCATTTCCTTCTCCAATGCATGAAAGTGAAAAGTGAAAAGTGAAAGTGAAGTCGCTCAGTTGTGTCCGACTCCTAGCGACTCCATGGACTGCAGCCTATCAGGCTCCTCTGTCCATGGGATTTTCCAGGCAAGAGTACTGGAGTGGGGTGTCATTGCCTTTGCTGCCGGCAGACATTAAATGCTCTTAAATGCAGAGTAGGAAGAAAGGTTGAAACTGGCTAACACGGCATCTACAAATGCTCCCGCGACAGAACTGACGGCGGTTCTCAGTGCCAGTTGGACAGACTTGAAAAAGACAGATCGCTGCTCGTGCAAGTGATCCTCTACAGATTAGCTTTAATGTACACAGTCGCTGATGCTTTCCAGAATATCTGCTGGAAACTGACTCATAAAAAGAGAGTAGGGCTACATACAAGGAGAACTTAGAAAGACAAATGAATTCAGAATCTACCAAATATTAGGAATCAACTGCGCAGTGCTTCTTATTCAGAGTTGGAAGGACAGGCAGGGAAGTCCAGGAGCTGGCCAGAGGCCAATGTCCTGGGATGAGATGGAATCTGGGGACAGCAGAGGGTTGTCTGGAGGGTGAGTACCTTGTCTAAGAGATGTGGCTATTTCCAGGCCCAGGTCAGCTAATAGCCATCTGTTATCCCAATGACAACAAGAGCCTTGATCGGTGAGCAGAGCCACCATGGGGATCCTGGCTGGGTGATGCTCAGAAACTTAGGCGAGGGTGTCTCAAGTGTTTATGGCAGTACAGGGATTTCTTGAGGCTTCCCAGGTGGCACTAGTGATAAAGAACCCACCTGCCAATGAAGGAGACATAAGAGATGCGGGTTTGATCCCTGGGTTGGGAAGATCCCCTGGAAGGGGGCATGGCAGCCCACTCCAGTATTCTGACCTGGAGAATCCCATGGACAGAGGAGCCTGGCGGGCTATAGTCCGTAGGATCGCAAAGAGTCAGACATGACTGAAGTGACTTAGCGCATATGCATGCACTGATTTCTTATGCCTGGAAGTGGTAGTGCCTCCATAATATAGTAATAGTAATAGAGTTTAACCTTTATTAGGCATTTGCTATGTGCCAATCACTATAATAAGTACTTTTATAGGAATCTTTACCAAAATCTGGTTGATACTATTTTAATTCCCATTTCACTGATAAAGAAACTGAGGCATAGAGATATTGCCCCTCTAGCTGGTAGTGGGGACTTAAAGGCAGTCTTCACTCATCTGATTTTTAGTTGTTGTTGATTTTAATTTTCAGTCTGGTTGAAAATTTTGCCATATTTTCACTGTCATGTGATTAACAGAACTGTGACTTGAGTTTTACAGTGTACAAACCTGACCTCATTCACCTTGATCATGTTTTTGGCAATTAACCATTTTCCCTCTAGGAAGTCAGGGGGCATGCTTTTCTCTCCATTCCTCATCCATGAAGCCTCCCATCTAGTTTCTGCACTGAGAAGTCCAGCCAGGCCACGGGCATCAGGACAGTCTGTCCACCTAAAGCTGAGCTGATGTCACCAGGCTGGGGTCAGAGGTAACCTGTGGAAAGGAAAGCAAGACCCCACTCCTAATAAGGGCTTGAAGGACATCTGCAGGTTCCCAGGGTGGGGCCAGAAAGCTGGGAGGCAGGAGACAGTCCAAGGAGAGCCATAGGTCTCGGGAATGGGAGAGAAGTCCAGTTACCAAGAGAAGAGCAAAGTAGCCACGGGATTGATTTATGGAAAAATAGGCAGACTTGCACTCTATCTATCCATTTCCTGACTCGCTGTCTGGCTTTGGACAAATAAGTTAATCTCTACAAGATGGGAGCAGCAATCCTCAGCTGTAGTATCAACTGAGAGAAACTGTGCTAAGTTTCTAACATATAGTAGCACTCAATAAATACATAATGCTGACACCAATAATTACACCACCTCCAAAGTGTTAGCTTCGAGTACTGAATTACTTCCTGCTTTGGATCAAGATTGACTTATAGAACCTGGGATATAGGCAGTGCTGAGCATGGGGTTCCGGAGTGCCCATCTGTGGAGGAAAGAATGATACCTGGTCTAGGAACCAAATCGAGCTCATAAGAATTCACAGCAATTCAGTTATTTCTTCCCTAACCTTAAGATGAGTCATTCCTCAATGTTAGTTGTGTCTGACTCTTTGTGACCCTATGGACTGTAGCCCTCCAGGCTTCTTTGTCCATGGAATTCTCTAGGCAGGAACATGAAATGGTGTGCTGTGCTTAGTTGCTCAGTTGTGTCCGTCTGTTTGCAACTTCATGGACTGCAGCCCACCAGGCTCCTCTGTTCATGGGGATTCATCAGGCAAGAATACTGTAATGGGTTGCCATACCTTCCTCCAGGGGATCTTCCCAACCCAGTGATCGAAGCCAGGTCTCTCGCATTGCAGGCGGATTCTTTACTGACTGAATCACGAGGGGAGCCCACAGAGTGGGTAGCCTATCCCTTCTCCAGGGGGCCTTTCCAACCCAGGGATCAAACCTGGGTCTAACATTGCAGGTGGATTCTTTACTATCTGAGCCACCAGGGAAACCCCTTGAAAATGTTGTTATATGCACTAAGTAAACATCCTCAACTCTGTCTATTCACTTTCTTTGTCTTGTCCCACCCCTCCACCCCCTACCCAGCTCTCTCACTGACCTCCAACTCACACTCTGGAAGATAGAGGTGTAGGGGCCTACTATCCTGGTATTTACAACAATAATTCCATTTGAGTACCTACTAGATTTCTGTTCTGTTGCTAGTGGTTAGAGTTGTGGGTTAGGGTGTTGTCATAGCTTACTGTCCAGATATCACCATCTAGCATCCCATAATAACACCAGCCAGCCAAGGCTGTACCAAAGGCTCTTTGAGAAAATGGTGGAATCTGGATACAAAGAGGCCCTTGCAGTTTATCAATTTGGGGGGCACATGTGCATCAGGAGACTTCAGTTTGTGGCACCTACTCTCTTTCCTCCTTTTACCAGCAGCTCATACACTGTTCTCTTCCTTTCCAGAACTCCTTGGGGCCCCCAGGGCACCAACAGGCCCAAAGAGTAGTTCTAGTGCTCCAGGCTTTTTAGAAGCCATGTCCCACTTTCCCTTTCTTAACCTTTTTATGCAGACCCTAGTAAGTATGAAGGGGCCAATGGGGTGACAAGCTACTCCTCTCTCCCAGGGCAGAGCAGACCCCAGGCTGCCAGGCCAGGTGCTCCTCCAGCAGGGGGCATGCGCACAGATGGCCAGGGTCAGGACTTGGGATGGGAGGACCTTCCAAAGCTCCTAATCCACCCCAGGCTGAGACAGCCTCTGTGTCTGCAGGGGGAGCAGAGAAGAGCACTGTGGACCGGAGTGGCCTTGGCCAAGTCCCCAGGCTCTGCTGGGAGGGCCCTGTGTAACCTCATGGTTCTTCTCCTCTCTGTGGGTCAATACAGGTTCAAAGTTTCCTTCTGCACTTTTGGCAAGGAATGCCGCCCCACATGCTGCCTGTGCTGGGCTCCTCCACGGTGGTGAACATCGTCGGCGTGTGCGACTCTATCCTCTACAAGGCTATCTCCGGAGTGCTGATGCCCACCGTACTGCAGGCGCTACCTGACAGGTGGGCACGCTTTTTCTCCTATCCCCGTGTGGCAGGTCCTCGGCCATTTCTCAGTTATGGAAAATAACTGTGCATTCTTTGGGGTCCTCCCTTGTAAAGATCATTAACTTCATTGTTGCTGTTCAGTTGCTGTCATGTCTCACTCTTTGCAACCCAATAGGCTGCCACACACCAGGCTCCCCTGTCCTCCACTATCTCCTGGAGTTTGCTCAAGTTCATGTCCATTGAGTCAGTGATGCTATCCAACCATCTCATCCTCTGCCTCCCCCTTCTCCTTTTGTCTTCAATCTTTCCCAGCATCAGGGTCTTTTCCGATGAGTCACTTCTTTGCATCAGATGGCCAAAGTACTGGAGCTTCAGCTTCAGCATCAGACCTTCCAATGAATATTCAGGATTGATTTCTTTTAGGATTGACTGGTTTGATCTCCTTGCTGTCCAAGGGACTCTCAAGAGTCTCCTCCAGCACCACAATTTGAAAGCATAAATTCTTCAGCACTCAGCCTTCTTTATGGTCCAACTCTAAAGTCTGTACATGACTACTGGAAAAATCACAGCTTTGACTGTACAGATTTTTGTTGGTAAAATGATGTTTCTGCTTCTTGCTACACAGTCTAGGTTTGTCATAGTTTTTCTTCCAAGGAGCAAGTGTCTTTTAATTTCATGGCTGCAGTAACCATCTGCAGTGATTTTAGAGCCCCCTCAAAAAAATATCTGCCATTACTTCCACTTTTTTCTCTTCTATTTGCCATGAAGTAATGGGACCAGAGGTCATGATCTTAGTTTTCTGAATGTTGAATTGTAAGCCAGCTTTTCCACTCTCCTCTTTCCCTCTCATCAAGAGGATTTTCAGTTCCTTTTTGCTTTCTGCCATTAGACTGGTATCATCTGCATATCTGAGATTATTGATATTTCTCCTGACAATCTTGATTCCAGCTTGTGAGTCATCCCTTCTGGCATTTAGCATGATGTACTCTGGATAGAAGTTAAATAAGCAGGGTGACAATATACAGCCTTGACATACTCCTTTTCCAATTTTGAACCAGTCCCTTGTTTCATGTCTGGTTCTAACTGTTGCTTCTTGACCTGCATACATGTTTCTCAGGAGGCAGATACGGTGGTCTGGTATTTCCCATCTCTTTAAAAATTTCCCACAGTTTGTTTGGATCCACATAGTCAAAGGCTTTAACATAGTCAATGATGCAGAATTGGACTTTAAATTTTAAAGTATAAGACATTAAATTTTATTTATATTTTAAAATATAAGTAAAAATGTTTAATATTTTAAACCACTATACCTTTCAAAACTTTCCTGTGGTCCAGTGGTGGGGACTTCACTTTCCAGTACAGTGGATGTGGGAACTTCCCTGGTTGGGGAGCTAAGACCCCACCTGCCGTGCAGCCTGAAAACAAAAACATAAAACAGAAGCAGTACTGTAACAAATTCTATAAATACTTTAGAAAATGGTCCACGTCAAAAAAAACTTAAAGAACAAGAGACAAAACATTAAAAAATTCAAAAAGTATGACATGGTACACAGGGAAATGTCTCCATTCTACTCTTCTTCCTCAGACACCCCGGTCCCCTCCCACAAAGCATCAGACATAAACATTGTCTTGTGGGGGGGCCATTCAGATCTGCTATTAACATGTAACCAATGCATGACATATACTTTTTAAATTTAATTTAATTTTTAATTGGAGGATAATTACTTTATAATATGTTTTTGTCATACATCAACATGAGTCAGCCACAGGGATACATATCCACGTCCTCTCTAGGTTGTCAGAGAACACCAGCTCTGGGTTCCCTGTATCATACAGCGAATTCCCACTGGCTGTCTGTTTTACAACTGGTAATGTATTTGTTCCAATACTACTCTCTCAAGTCTTCCTACCCTCTCCCTCCCCGACTGTGAACAGTCTGTTCTTTATGGCTGTGTCTCCTTTGCTGACCTGCGAATAAGTTCATCTGTACCATCTTTCTAGATTCCATATATATGTGTTCATATACAATATTTGTCTTTCTCTTTCTGACTGACTTCACTCTGTATGGGCTTCCCTTGTGGTTCAACTGGTAAAGAGTCCACTTGCAACATGGGAGACCTGGGTTCAATCCCTGGGTTGGGAAGATCCCTGGAGAAGTGAAAGGCTACCCACTCCAGTATTCTTGCCTGGAGAATTCCATGGATAACCCATGGGGTTGCAAAAAGTTGGACATGACTGAGCAACTTTCACTCACTTCACTCTATATAATAGGCTCTAGTGACACCCTATATATGCTGTTCTGTACCTTGTTTCTAAAAGGAACAAGTCTTGAAGACTGTGTTGGACAGCTTCTGTGCCCTGCAGAGGAAGGCTCTGCTGTGTTCTGTGCTGCCTTCTGCCCTGTGAGGTGCAGTGGGGGAGGGTAGACTGTGTGGAGCCCCTTATGGGGCTCCATTTCCCTTTGGCTTCCAGCTCAGATCAGCCAGTGTGAGGGTTGGGGTCAGCAGGGAGGTCAGAAGGAGGGAGAAGAGTGAAGTCAGGAGACTGCCTCTCTGCCTGCCTCCCTGTGAGGTCACCTCTGGCTGGCCACGTCCTCCTTGGGGCTCTGCACCCATTCAGGCAGCCTCTCTCTCTCTCCCTCCACGCTGTCCTTTGGGTGTGAGGTGGGTGACAGCCTGCTGGGCCCTAAACCCGGGTTGCTGCAGTCACCCTTATGGGTTCACCTATGCCTATCCATGCCTTTATGACTTGTCCCCTGTAAATAAACTCCACTATTTTGAGTGGCATCCATTTCCTGTTGGGACTGTTACAGAGAGCATTCTATATCCACCTATGATGAGGTTTGTTTTTTTCTTCTTTTTTAACACCTGCATATTATGCCTTTGTGTTGAGTTTAATTTTTGTCTTCATGTTTCCAGTCTTGTCCCACTACTCTACAGTGCTGTGATGAATAATGTTCTCAGTACATTCTTTTATACAGTGCAGTTTGTTAGTTTCCTAGGGCTGCAGTAACAAAAAGTACTGCAAACTGGGTAGTCTGAAAAAAATATATATATATATTGCGTCACGGTTCTGGAGGGTGAAAGTCTGATATCAGGGTGCTGTCAGGGTTGGTTCCTTGGGCTTCCCAGGTGGCGCTAGTGGTAAAGAACCCACCTGATAATGCAGGAGACGTAAGAGACGCAGGTTCAATCCCTGGGTCAGGGAAATTCCCTGGAGGAGGGCATGGCTACCCACTGCGGTATTCTTGCCTCGAAAGTCCCGTGGACAGAGGAGGCTGGCGGGCTACAATCCATGGGGTCGCAGAGTTGGACACAACTGAAGCAACGTGGCGCACATGCACGCACAGGGTTGGTTCCTTGCAGAGCCCGAGAGAAGATCTGTTCCACACCTCTCTCCCAGCTTCTGATGGCTACCATCAGTCCTGGGCATTCCTCAGTTTGTAGCTGCACCACTCATCTCTGCCTCCATCTTCACACTGACCCCCACTCTATGTCTCACTGTCTCTTGTAAAGACACTTGTCATTGGATTTAGGGCCCACCCAGTTAATCAAAGGTTTCAGCCTAAGATCCTTAATTTAATCACATCTCTAAAAACCCTTTTATCAAATAAGGTCAACTTAATGGGTTCCAGTGGACTTATTTTGGGGGAAACAACCCTTCATCCTACTGCATAGAGTATACATGCAGGATCAATTCCTAAAGGGCTCAATTCCTAGTTCAAAGCCTATGTGACTTAAACTTTTCTCAGTGAAGTTTTAACTTGCATTTATCTTATTATGAATGGCATTAAATTATTGAATTATTCTATCTTTTCTTCACAGATTTAAGGTGCCTCCTATTTTATGTAGTAAATGTTATATGTTATATACATTGGTACTATTTCTAGCTTTCCTAGTCTATACTATTTATATTGCTGAATATTCATGTTCTATGCTTCCCAGGTGGCGCTAGTGGTAAAGAACCCAGCTGCCAATGCAGGAGACAAAAGAAACGTGGGTTCAATTTCTGGGTTGAGAAGATCCCCTGGAGGAGGGCATGGCGACCCACTCCAGTATTCTTGCCTGGAGAATCCCGTGGACATAAGATCCTGGCACTATATAGTCTACGGAGTCACAAAGAGTTGGACACGACTGAAGTGACTTAGTATGCACCCACGCATATTCATGGTTCAGGG
The DNA here is from genome assembly GCF_014754425.2 of Oryx dammah. Classification (NCBI taxonomy): domain Eukaryota; kingdom Metazoa; phylum Chordata; class Mammalia; order Artiodactyla; family Bovidae; genus Oryx; species Oryx dammah. The sequence goes on along the minus strand of NW_024070213.1, from coordinate 48,352,674 downwards.
TCACGCTATCTTTAAGCTTTGTGCTTTTTTTTTCTCTTGAAATACAGAATTTTATTTAGAAACTGTATAAAAATAGAAAAAAAAAAAAAAACCCTGTCAAGAAAGACCAGGTGGAAAATGGGTTCCCAAGAAAATGGAATTTTAGGGCAACAAAAGTCTAAAAGGCCACAAAAGAGAAATAGCACCACTGTTATTTGAATAGTGGCTAGTTACTTGCATTTTTTGGCATTGTGAATCACTGAATCTGGGTTTTCCTCTGAATTCCACACAGAGCATGCACTACACAACAATTTTATCATACAATACCTGCTTGCTGCACACATTTCAGGACAAGCTACCACCAGAAACAAATCAATACAAATACATCAGGAGCTGAGCAGTCTCGGTAGTGGGTGACACACACATTGCAGAATTCTGCCAAACAAAGGAACTGAGTCGGCTGTGAGCAAAGCAAATGAGGGGGTTAAGGAATGAAATATTTTAAATATTAATAATTAATTCAGACATGGTACTCTATTTTCTGCAAAAGAAAATTAACATTTAGTAACACGCTAACATTTTTATCTCCAAAGAGATTAGTGCACTGGCAAAGTATTCCAATAACAGTGGAGAGCTGTGGACAGCAGGTACCGAAAACAGCTTTGTGCTTTTAAATGTACTTTAATATTTGATAGGCTAGCTCCTCATACTTACTTTCTTTTGTAGAATTTTCCTCTTATTGTCAACACAGTGGCATGGTGGTTTTAAGTGTTTGTGTGTGCATGTACGTACATATTGAATATATGTACATATTTAAAACTTGTCAGTTAGAAATGCATACTCTGTTTTTAGGGATGAAATGATACAACATCTTGAATTTGCTTAAAACACTCTAGAAAAGAAAGAGTAGCATGTTAAAATCAAACCGGCAAAATGTCTCTAATTATTCATGCTGGGTCATGAGTATTTGGAGGTTTACATTTATAATAAAAGTGTTAAAAGCAAAACTTAACAGAAAGTAGAGTGCCCACTGAAATAGAAAACACAAGAAAAGAACCAGGTGTGATGGGGAAATAATGAATTCTGTTTGAACGTGCTTAATCTGATGAATCTTTGAGGGCTTTGAAATGGCGGTGTCCCCGGGGCTGCCTGCCCCATCCCTGAGTTGCTGCTTTCAGTGACTCCTAATGGTTGCAGTCAAAACACCATCAGAGATCATAAGACTCTGTAGGGCCCTGCAGCGAGGACTGTGGCCTGTACTGTAGGGAACACATCAAGCCCTTTGTTGCTGTTGTTGTTTAGTTGCTAAGTTGTGTCTGACTCTTTTGCAGCCCCCATGGACTGTAGCCTGCCTGCCAGGCTCCTCCGTCCATGGAATTTCCCAGGCAAGAATGCTGGAGTGGTTGTCATTTCCTTCTGCAGGAAATCTTCCTTACCCAGGGATCGAACCCACATCTCCTGCATTGGCAGGCGGATTCTTTAACCGCTGAGCCACCTGGGAAGCCCATGAGGTGCTAACCATGTGTCATTCCTCTTTCTAGCTTGACTCAGGTGATCCGGAAGTTTGCTAAGCAGCTGGATGAGTGGCTAAAAGTGGCTCTCCATGACCTCCCAGAAAATTTGCGAAACATCAAGTTTGAATGTAAGTACTAAGTTTGGAAGCAGAGGGGAAGGGAGGGTAACACTTTAGTACCAGGTATTTTACACAGGTTGTTAATAAAATAATAAGAGCTAACAATTTACTGATGCCTACAAAGCACTGAGTACTATGCTTAGCACTTTCGATGCGTTAATTTAGTTGATCCTTACAAAATGTTTATTACGGGTGGCACACCTCTCCTTTACAGAAAATGAAACAGGCTCAGAGACAGAGACAGAGCAGCAGAGGGAGGTCTGTCTGTCTGATGTCCATGTTTCTGCTGTCACCTCCACACTTTTTATTCTAGTTAGTCCTCACTCACTCGCTGATGTAGAAAACAATATCCCTCTTCTGCTGATGAGGCTCAGAGAAGCAAAGAACGTTCCCCAAAGCTACACAGCCACATAGCTGGTAATTAGGGGCTAGAAGTTGAACTCATATCTTTCTGACCCTAAAACTGAGATTTCCCCGAAGCTCCTGCCCACAAAATGGGGCTAACAGAAGATGAAAAACAGCTTCAGGAGTCCACATATTTAATTCTTTGCCTAAGGGGAAAGCAAAATTAATATTTCTCACAGGGTATTGGGACTATGGATCTTTTCTCTGACAAGCGTCACCACTCAGTGCCCAGTAATCATTTTGCCTGAGAAAACTGGGCCTGTTTCTATGGCTCAGTGTGTCCATACTTGTGGGAAGTCTCACGTGCCATTAAGTAAAGATGAAATGATTTTAAGCAAAACAAAGTTTTGAGGTATATGTTTCTTAGAGCTCCATTTGAATACAGCTTGCCATTCTTGCCCGAAATAAGTGCCAGCAAGAAAAATGAAGGAGATCAAATTACCCTCTCTCCACAGGCAAAGGGGGCCCTTTCAGACTCCCTTTGAGGCCGCCTGCCGTGCCCATCACCTATTGATAAAGCCCGCTTTATTTCACGGCTCTCAGTTCTTTTCTTTTCACGAGCACTAAATTCCACATCACAAAGTTAAAGAAAAAGTAATTAAGGAGAAGGATTAACGATTGATCGCCCTGGAAAATTAGAAGTTCATCTGTCCCCCCCCACCCCACCCACCTACCCCTCATTCCTCCACCCCTCGGCCTATTTTTCCAACCAAGCTGGCTCTGAGCACAAATTGGAATAATCCCAGGGAAATTTCTGATTGTTTCTTGACCAGTTCAGAAATTAATGAGAAGAATGCCCCGTGCCCATTTTAATTACGCTAGCAAAACAAACCTGTTGAAAGTCTGAAGCCAGGAGGTTTGTTGCACCTGCCACCTGTGGGTGCCTGGAGGCACCCGCTCTCCCCAGGGAGCCTTGGAGGTGCACTTGGAGAACTTACAAGTAGAGACATACTCCTCTCCAAAGGACTCTGTAAGGACGAAGATCTTGGACTGGCATGTGGCTTGTCTGCTTCAAAATCTACAGATATAAGATCACCCCACTTCAAAGCATCAGCCTGTTATGTTAGCAGAGGACCCAGTCATCAAAACACACCAATAGGGCATGGAGACCGTTGGTGGAAAACGACAGATTGTGAATACAAAGCCATATTCAAGGTGCTGCCCAGGGTTCCATCCTAGAAGCAACCCTGCTCAATCAAGGTTTCCTAGTAGATACACTACTTTTTAAAGGGCCTTCTTCAAAGCTTCCACTCGATTCCTGCAATTATTTATGGGGAGAAGAGATTGAACTTGCAATTAGCGAAATGAAAGACAAGTAAATAATTGCTTTTACTCACGGTTGATTGACGCCACAATTTCTCACACCTGCCAGTGTGGAGTGCAGGCAACTTTGAAATATGTACCCCAAATATCGCCATCTTAGGAAATAGTTGTCCAAATGGGAGAACAAAAGAGCAGATGCAGGGTTTCATCAGTGGGTAATAGAAAATAGTGTTGGACCATGCATGAGACAAAGTTAGGCAAATAAGGAAGCTACTTTTGAAAATCAACCCTGGAAAATCCCAGGTCAGACCATAAAGCATGCAAGTATTTCATACTCACTCTTTTCTTCTTGCAGTGTCAAGAAGATTTTCCCAAATCCTGAGACGGCAAACATCACTAAATCACCTTTGCCAGGTAGCTGTCCTGTGTTATACGTTCTAACGACTAAGTCATTGCAGCTGAGGGGCAAATCCACGGGAAACTCTGGAGAGGCTCCATCAGGACGAGGCTGTTTAACAGTACACTGTCATGGGACTTCTCTGGCGGTCCAGTGATTAAGATTTCACCCCCTAGTGCAGGGGGTTCAGGTTCTAGCTGTGGTTTGGGAGCTATGGTCTCACATACCTCCTGATGAAAAAACCAAAACAGAAAACAGAGGCAATATTGTAACATTCAATAGAGACTTTAAAATGGTTCCACATCAGAAAAGTCTTTTAAAAAACACTAGTACACTCTCACTATTATCTTGAATTTCTACAGATAAGGGATGGAAATGTTAGCCAATCACTAAGTGGTTTCAGCTAACATAGAAAATGATTTCTGATGTCATTTGTCCATTAACCCTTCAGATACTCTAGGTCCACAAGTTTGCGTTTTGCTTGAGTACGTCAGGGTTCCTCGGCCACTGTTGCCTTTGGGGCTGGGTGATTCTCTATTGTGGGGAGTTGTTTTGTGTATTGTAGATGTTTAGTAGCATCCCTGGCCTCTATTTACTCGATGCCAGTAAGGCCGCCCACCCCCAAGTACCACTTCAATTGCCACAGTCAAGAATGCCTTCACCATTGCCACATGTAACCTAGGCGGGTGCAGAATCACGCCAGTTTTGTTTTGCCCCAGATTTCTGTTCTTTTTAGCACAGAAGTGATATGTACTCACTACAAAAAAAAAAAAAAACTAATAAAGGTATATATAGTAAAAATTAGAAGATCCCACTATAGTTCTGTAGTTCTAACTGAAGGCATAAATCTTTGCATTTCTGTTCTGTTCATTTTGCACCTCAAGGAAGCAAATCTAAGTCTGTTAAGGCAGCCCACTAACATTCATTAAAATATGAATGACCTTAAAGCAGAGGGGACAAACTGGTGGCTATAGGTCAAATCTGGTCCTCAGATGTATGGCGTTATTTTTGTTCAACTGGCATAGGTTCAAAAATATTTTTTCATTTAGTCACTGACAGTGGAAACTAGGAGATGACAACTAAACACTCACATTTTCTGTAGAAAACTTTTAAGAGCTGCCACCCCAGAACTAATTACCCCAGCGTAGCAAGCAGCCGGATGGGCTGAGCCTCTTCACCATCACCCCCGCTTTCTCTTACGCTTGGCCCCCCTCCTCATGAGTGTCACCTTTCTGCCTTGTTTATGTGTTCGGGTCTGTAACCTCTCCCTTACACTGGTGTCTTCAGATTGGTGCTGGTTACTCAAGGTCGAGGTGGTGATGGGGGTCTCTAGTTGGAGTGGCCTGAAGGAAAGCTCCAGGCCAGGAACCAGAAAGTATAAAAGTACCCCCCAACACACACACACACCTCACTGTTCCAGCCCTACCCCTGGAATAAAAGGGCACACAGGGTGATTTGGAGACCAGAGGGAGACCCTCCACACTCATGCTGTCACAGAGCCCACCCCGGGGCACTGTTCTGGGGTAGGGTAGAGCCTCACAGATGGATGGGATTCAGGAAATAAGATGAATATTAACAAAATAAACGCTGCCAGGGTTAGTTTTCAAATCCTACCTCTCTCCATCAAAAGGTTTTAGGATGGACTCAACATAAGCCGGAGGGTTCCATTAGTATCACTAAACACGTAACATCTACCCATAAAGATCAAAAGTTTCTTGTTAAATGTTTTCTGCTAAATTTATATTGCATAGATGTGTATCTTTTTAAACAAAAACAACAATAATTTTATAATAACAAAATCAGCAATTTGATAGAAGCAAACATTTCCAGCCATTAAGGATGGTAAATTCTAGCTCATGGAAAGTCATATTCATCATGGGTATTGGGTCTTGGGAATTGTCATTTTTGTCTTTGTAGCTTACATATTAATTAAATATAAAATATTTTAATGTTTTATAAAATTAATTGATTTGAGGTATTCTTTTAAAAAGGAAAAAAAGAAACATTGTCATATTTCTGAGGGTGACTGTCTTCTGGTTCTTTTCCCCAGCTTGGAAGAGACAATCTTAGGGTCATATCAGGGAAATAGATATGGTTTTAGGACACAGAACTAGACACTTAGGAAGTGTGGAAAGGCCTGACCCTTTAATGTACCAGGTAGTAAAAGCGTCCACTTGCATGCCTACAATAGCCTCCATGCTCATGTGCACACACAGACACACTCTCTTCACTTTTCAGACAGACAGTATGTAAGTTAATCAGCAATTGCTACCTTTCCCATCTTCACTGGACAGCCACCAGACACATTCCTGGACCAGCCAAAGGATCAGGATTAGTGAGGGGGATGAGACATCATGTAACATCTCAGCTAACATCCCGGTGAGCTTTCCTAAACACACACAAAGCAAGTCAGACGAAACAACATCTGACCAAATGCCCACCCCCACCCCCGCCGCCCCCCAGATGCTTAAAACCAAGAGCCAAATATTCAGGCCCTTCTGGATACACTAAGTGGGCAACTTGGCATTCATATCTCAGCCATTCATCCCACAAAATCCTTTGAGTGCCTACTGTGTGTACCAGACACTTATGCTTATATCCCAGACACTTGGCCTCAGCAGGAAAAAAAGAAAAACAAAAAACCAAAATAATGAAAAATGATAAGTGTTATAAAAGAAAGTGAGTGGAAATAGAGGATAACCGGGCATTTTAGATCCTATTCAAATGATGTGGCTAGAGAAGTCCTCTGCATGGGTGCTGCACTTCACTTGGAGCATACGTGATGGCCGTGAAGCCAGGGCAGGGTGAGAAGAACATTCCAGCAGCGGGAGCAGTCAGTGCAAAGGGCCCTGAGGTGTCAGTGCCCTCCCAACAAAGAGAGCCGACCTGCATGACAGAAGGCCCATTTAGTGGGCTCCTACTCCCTGAAGTGTGCCCCTTGCAAACATTACCCCAAGGAATATCCAACAGTGGCCCCCCTAAAGAAATGCATACTATTATATCTCTATTTTAGAGGTCAGGAAACGGAAGTGAATCTTGCCTGCCTCTGATCAATCAGCTGGTCAGCAGCAAGGTCAGGATTTGAATTCAGTATGTTTGAATCCAGAATCTGAAATTTCCATATTCAGTTATTCTCATTATCATTAGAAATCAACCCAACTCACCTTTCATGTATTCATATATTCTGGCTGCCTGTGTCCTTCAAAGCGTTCTACACTGATATGAGGAAGATTTTACCTGTGCTCGGACAGTCTACGTGTAAAAGGGGCTGTCAGTATTTACATCTAATTGGAAATTCACAAGCATTAGGAGACTTAAAAGGTCCACATGTCTTTGAAATCTTGTTTCATTAAAGACATTTTTTAAAACATGCAAGGAAAGGAAATGATTCTGGAAATGTTTTTCTTTGCTTTTATCAGTATTGTTCCAACTTGCTAGTTCCAACTATTGTTCCGAGTATTGTTCCAGCTCTCAAATTTAAATTCTACTATGAGGATTGCTGAGGAAGCCACAGATTAAACACACAGACACACTCACATTAACAAACCACTGAGCTGTAAGGTAGAGTTTTCCTTTTCTTCTACCTCAATTATTCATCTTTGTTTTAGTCATTATAGTCACATAAAAAACAAAAAACAAAAATGTAGACCATAAATTGCTTCAGAATGTATTTAGGTGAAAAATACACCTGGTAACATTTCTGAGGTTGAAATCTATCATAGTCCCAAGGGTAGTGGGACCTTTCCAAAATCTGAGCCTGTCAATTCTCAGGTGCTAGAGACATGGGTTGTTAAACACAGAGCTCTCACCCAACAAGCTCCCATCAGGAGGCTGACAGATCTCTGGGCCTCATCCCACTGTTCCACCAGGTCAAGACCAAAGCCAGGATGCGAGGGTGGGGGGGAGGAGGGATGGGGAATAGCAGGTTTGTTCTGGCCTAGGCCACCGGCGGGTAGTTTCTTATAAACAGAGACATGAGGAGAGAGCCACAGAAAACAGTATACAGATCTTCCAAGTTACAGACTCATCTGAGTTTTCTTGAATTTCAAAGCACTTAGCGAAGCCCCATGAGCAGATTCATTAAAAAGAACTGAAAGGAAATAAAGGGAAGGCTTTGAACTTAACAACCCACAAGCTAATGAGTTGATTGGATTGCATTTCCAGGCATCGCGAACAGTGATCCACAGTGCAGACATCACGTTCCAAATGCTGGAAGACTGGAGGAACGTGGACCTCAACAGCATTACCAAGCAAACCCTTTACACCATGGAGGACACTCGTGATGAGCACCGGAAGCTCATCATCCAGTGTAAGATGCTCAGCCAGGGCGTGTGTCTTTTTATTTGTTTAAAAAGAAAGAGTATGTTGGTAAACAAAGTGGCACACTCTCACGCTGTCCTTCTCCCTGGGATCTCATCCCTCCCGTTGTTCCTGTTAAAGTGGTTGGCCCAGGTGGAGGAGCCGGTTGATTTACAAGGATGTGGGTCCACATTGCTGGGGAAAATGTGTTCTGGGATGTCGAGCAGGACACATCAGGCATTCCCTGGGTGGCATCAAGTGAGGAACAAAGCTTGCCTCCTCTCTTGGCGTACGTCAGCCTGGAGGCAACTGGATATGCTGCCTGCTTTTCCATGGAGAGTCACGGGAGTCAGCCCACATATTGGCAGGTGAACCTGCCAATCACAGCAGATATCTGAGAAGGAAGTGGATGGTGACTTACTTCTGTGAACCTGTGGCCCCTGTGGACAAAGACTGGGAGACTATTGCTCCAGATATTATCCTGATATGGTCAGGTTGCTGTTCTTGGCAGCAGAGGACATGGGAGGACTACAGAACACCACCATCCTTAACATATCTGTGCTTTTCCTCAACAGCCCATCACAGTCTCTGCCTGGGGAATCCCCTAGACCAGGGTCTGTTGACTTCTTCCTTCCTTCGTTCAGCTGGCCCTTCTCATGTCTCGGGGCTTAGGGGACTGGGGGAAGCGAGCATGAGGACAGAGGGTGAGTCCGCATTAGCTCTCAGGCAGCTTGGTGCTGAGGTCATCCAGGAGGAAGGGGATATGGCAGCTGCTGCACCTTCTGAGAGGAGGAAGACCCAAGACCCTCATAGTAACATCATTTGGGAAGCTGCAGAGTAAGGTTCCCTTGAGAAGAGGGGCCAGCTCTCTTGAGAGCCCCTTCAGTTTCCACTGTACCCCCTCAACACTGTTGTCTTGCAGGAAGACTTTCTGCCTCCAACCTAAGTAGGTCATGTTTATTAACAGAGTTCTCACAGGTGCTCCTATTAGAGACCTCTTCTCGACAGCAAATGGAGCAGCTGAAATATTGCGCCACGTCCCTGGAGTTTCTTTCCTGGTGACCTCGGAGCTCCTCTCATGCTCATATTTCTTGCTCTGCAACAGCCTCCAGCCTGCTTTCCCCTGTTGAGAATGTTAGAGATTGTCACTAAAATCATAATTCAGCTGATACACTGCCTAGTTTATGCCAGGTCCTGTGTCATGAGGGAAGATTCACTTCTCACCCCCAAATTACAGATGAGCAAACTGAGCCTCCCTGAGCCAGTGAACCTTGCCCGAGGTAGCAGAGCTGACCCTGGAACCCAGGTCTAGTCTCCGTGTCTCTAGCATGCACTAGTGCCTGCCAGAGAAGACAAAAATAATGAGATGTGGGCAAGCCTCAGATGTTCCAGGACCATTCCAAGTTTTTACAGTCATGCTCCCTGTGCTGTTTTTCCTTCTAGAAGGCAATGGAGAGCATGACTGTGAGCACCCTAACAGTGCTAGCTGTACCCAGATGGTCGAGCCCCCAGGGCCTCACACAGGGCCAGGTGTGGAGGAAGGAGCCTGCAAAGTTTGTGGAGGACCAAACAGAGGGGTGAAAGCCCAGAGGGATCCATCTTCCTGGTTCTGCTCACCATTCCTAGCAGCACTGGACTCCACTCTCTTCTCCTCTCTCCAGCTTTCGTGGGGGAAGAAACTGTGACACAGACTCAAGGAAACATACAATCACCACTGCTTGTTTTGGGGCCAGGCGCTGAGCCTCTGCTGGAGCAGCATGCAGGTCACTACTGCCTCTCCTGGAAAGAACCTGTTGGGCCTTTCTCTTCTTGTTTTCTTCCCTGGAGGAGGGTACAGCAACCCAATCCAGGATTCTTGCCTGGAGAATCCCATGGACAAAGGAGCCTGGCGGGCTACAGTCCGTAGGGTCGCACAGAGTCAGACATGACTGGAGTGACTTAGCACGCATACACACTTCTTGTTTTCTTAAGCTAGGGGCAGAATGTTGCCCTTTGAATCTTTGTATTCTTCTAGAGGAAGGGCGGAGAAGGCAATGGCACCCCACTCCAGTACTCTTGCCTGGCAAATCCCATGGACGGAGGAGCCTGGTAGGCTGCAGTCCATGGGGTCGCTAGGAGTCAGACACGACTGAGCGACTTCACTTTCACTTTTCACTTTCATGCATTGGAGAAGGAAATGGCAACCCACTCCAGTGCTCTTGCCTGGAGAATCCCAGGGACGGGGGAGTCTGGTGGGCTGCCGTCCCTGGGGCCGCACAGAGTTGGACACCACTGAAGCGACTTAGTAGCAGCAGCAGCAGCAGCAGCAGAGGAAGGGAGTCGTAATGAAGTTTAGGTCAAGCCACCTGGTACTTACTGAATGCCTGTCCTGGGTTGAACACTGGGCTAGATGCTAAGCAGAGAGCAGTGAATAAGATAGACACTGCCCTTCCCACACGGAGTTTAGAGCTAATGGAAAATCAGAAATCAAACAAGTAATTTCCAAATGGTTGCTTGTGTGCATGCTAAATCACTTCAGTTGTGTCTGACTTTGCAACCCCATGGACTGTAGCCCACTAGGCTCCTCTCTCCATGGGATTCTCCAGACAAGAATACTGGAGTGGGTTGCCGTGTTCTCCTCTAGAGGATCTTCCCAACCAGGGGTTGAATCCATGTCTTTTATGTCTCCTGCATTGGCAGGCAGAGTCTTTGACGAGTGAGGAAACAGACGCACTCAGTGCACCATTGGTAGCACCAATAGTGCTACCAGGGAAGCCTTCCAAATGGATGAGTTTTACCAAAGGGAACATACTAAGTGATGTAGTGACAGGATGAGGGAGATTGAGGAAGCCTGAAGGCAGATGGCCTGGCACATGGGTGTCACCCTTGCGCCTTCCAGACAGCTGAATCAGTCCCTGGACACAGTGAGCTGGACCAAGGGCCAGTCTGAGAAAGACCAGGGGCAACTGTGTACTGCACTCTTCCTCCCTTACAACCAATTGACAAGTCTTCAGATTCTTGCTTGAGGGGGTTACCATGATGTCCATGATGTAGATGCTGGCAGGGGATGCTCATTTACCTTCAGTTAAAAAGTGCACATAAGGATTTGAGCGTGCAGATTAGAAGGAGTGTTAAGTGGTGCTGCGATGAGAACATGGGGTTTGGATGCCTGACAGACCTTAAGTCAAACGTTGGCTCTGGTGGACTCTGGCTACCAGCTCTGTAAAATGGGGATAATGCAAAGAGATTAAATGGGACAATGTGTGCCTTGCTCTTGGCACATCGTGTAGAGCTAGTGTAGTGAAGAGGTTGCAAGGCAAGTGCTTGAGTCCCACTGTGTTTGAAACTTGCCTCTAACCAGAGGTGAAACCTTTGGAAAGTCACTCATCTCTGAGTGCCTCTGTTTCCTTACTCGTCAAAGAGGGAAGTAATAACAGTACCTACCTCTTGGGGCCATTCATCCTTCCAACAAACATTTGAGCAGCTACCGAGTATCAGGCACTGTTCTCGGTTCTGGCCTCGTGACATTCACATACATGCTGGAGGTTGTCTCAGGTTAGAGGGTGTCCATATAAAACATTTTAGGGCAGTACCTGGCATGCAGCAAGCACTCAGTAAATGTTGGCAGTTAACACTTTCACTGCAACCACGATCATTATTGTCATATCATCATTGATTGAAGCACAGTAGCTTGGGCACACAGACTGTGCCAGGAAGGGGGAAGTGCCACCAAAGAAAAAGTGGTGCCAGTTCCTGTTCTGCCACCAACTCATCCTCTGACTCTGAGGGGGTCATTTGACCTCTTAGACATAGCCTCCTAGACATAGACAGAGACATCCTCATCTTGAAAATGACACAGATCAACTAAATGGTTTTGGAAAGCCTTTTCTCGTCCTGAAGTGTTTCTTTGGGTCCTGCAAGCTGACCTCTTGCAGAAGCTATCACAAGTAAAGTAGAGCAAATTGGTCGGTCCTGGAAAATGGAACAACAAAAATTGCTCAGACAAATGAAAACTGTAGGAAGGCATGGTTCCTGAATTATGGCTGGATTTATCGAGCCCCACAAACAGAAATACACAAAAATATAATAAAACAAGATGTTTTTGATTGGAGATCATCACAGCAATGTCTCTACTTTCTACAGTGCTCCAGTGATTACAAAATCTTTCTAGGTTCAGTTGTTTGACTCGTGCCTGAAGACAGGTTGTGAAGTGGCACGATTATCCTCCTGTTAGTAATGTGGAAACTGAAGGCACAGAGATTGCTCCCTCTACTCCACAAATATTTGTTAAGCATCTGCTACATGTCAAGCACTAAGAGGCTGGTTCAGCTACTTGGCCAATACCATCATGGTTCAGAAACATTTGAATGATCAAATGTGCCGAGAGAGTGCAAGAGAGTATTAGCATGTGTCTGCCTGTTTGCACAAGCAAGTACTGGCTGGATAAGAGCTATGTCACAGGGAATGCACCAGCTAATAAAGATGTCAGACAGATGTAGCAGGGGGACACACCCATAAACACCATTAACTATAACAAAGGGCTCTTTGCGATATAGTGAAGGTAAGAATACAAATAATTAAGGGCTACGAAAATATAGAGGAAGAATGATCAGCTCTGCTGACAAGGGGCATAGGAGGGTAAGTAGAATTTCACAGGAGGATCATTTCCACTGTTTTGTGATGGACTAAACAATCCAAGCAGAGGTTTGCAGAATGGCAAGTAAGCTGGGGATGGCCATGGTTGAAAGTGTTCCTAGGCATGGAAGATGAGCTTGGAAAGGTAAGTTGGGGTTTATTCGCTAAATCCTTGAATGTGTGTCTGTTTAAACCTAACTACATGGTGTGGGGGGCTCTCCTTTGTTTGACAGTGTATCAGGAATTTGACCACCTCCTGGAGGAGCAGTCTCCCATCGAGTCCTACATCGAGTGGCTGGACACCATGGTGGACCGGTGTGTTGTGAAGGTGAGTCTGCTGACCGGAAGGTCCTGGCCCTGTATGGCAGTCCATCACTCTTGTTGGTGGCACTTGGGTCACCAGCAGCAAGCTAGCTGAGTGTTTCCTTCATGGCCTCAGAACCCTAGGGATCCAAGGCAAAGCTTGGGCTCCTCCTTAGGAGGTAGGCAGCAAAGAGAGTCAAAGGAGGCAAGACTCTGAGGCTCCCTCCGCTGGTTCAACCAGGCCAGGATCTCTTTTTTCTGTTGTACACATTGAGTCTTGACTTAAGATTTCATGTCTTAGAGTATATTTTTGCTGCTAAAAATAAAAAGCCAAAAACCACCAAACTTAGAGACATATAAACCTTCTTGCCATTTTTTATAAGAAAGAATAATAAGTGAAGATCAAATCAGCCACTCTTAAAGCTGTTCACTCTCTCTTAGGTGGCTGCCAAGAGACAAGGATCCCTGAAGAAGGTGGCCCAGCAGTTTCTCTTGATGTGGTCCTGTTTTGGCACAAGGGTGATCCGGGACATGACCTTGCACAGTGCCCCCAGCTTCGGTAAGACGACCCCAGCCCCCTCCAAACCAAAAACGTCTTCTCTGGGCTCCCTGGATCAAGTCCATCTCTCCAGAGTTAGGCATGGTCTTGTTGTCTCTGAAACCATAAGGACAGCACCTGGAAACATCCCCTGTTCTGGGGGACATGATGTTAGGACTTTCAGGGAGAAAGATGGCACTGCATGCTAAAGGAAAAGTATTCATATCTGCAGATGAGAGGTTGGCACATACTACTATTTGAGTTTAAAGAGGAGTAAATAGCAGTGGCTGTGCTCCCCTTTTTCTGGAAGCCCCAGTCATGGCTACTTTTACAGGACTATTTTGACAAATTTCATAGTGCGGCGGATATGCCAAGACTGGGCACATGAAGAAGCCCCTGAGTCCAAACATTTGCAAATGGCTTGATTGACAGGCCAGCGGTGGGTAGACAAGTTTCTTTGATGACACGCCCCGGTCTGATCCCTTGTGAAGGACTTCTGCATTCATTTTCTCCTTTGCTTTACTGACCCCTTGGGTTTGCACCACCTCCAGGAGACATCCCTACCCCAAGTCCTTGTCTTCTGTTTTCCATTGTTAATGAGACTTGAACTCTCTGCCCAGAGGTGCTTCTAATAGTCTCTGTGGGCAAGAACCTAATCACTGACTTGGGGGGAATATTATGTTTCATAAGAAAGAATGGCATATGCACAGAGTTCAGGTCATCATTAAACAAGTGACGTAGGACTTCTAGGCATTATCCAGACATTTGAAGTCTCAAAAATGCTCTGGCCTTCAATTTTCTAGGCATTTCAGCAAAAGGCTGTTGGCAAATTTTCAGGGTAATTGCCTTGTTCTCTGTTTAACTTTGCAAGTAGAAATGTGGTTTTTGCTTCTCATTATCTCCAATTAAGACAATCAGCTCTGGGCTTTGCTCTGGGTTTAATCTGACACTTTTCCATCTAGTTTTTTGTGGTCTTGTCAGTATTTTCCAGTTGTGCTATACAACGTAGTGAATATGTGTTGAAACAAAGAAAGCACTATTTTTTCTAAACAGCTCTGTCTGTGAAAGACTTTGTTTACCCAGTTGGAGAAGTGTTTCGCTGTGGATTTCTTTAATCTCAGCATTGGGAAGTTCTCTGAACCTGCCTGCACCATGGCTACAGACGGAAATTCTCTTTGAGCTGTGTATGGAAATGCTCTGGTGACCGCTACCTGGGCAGTGACATCAGACATGGCATTTTGATGACTTCCAGTTCAGCATAGTTAGTGTTAGCACATGTTACCTCTGGCTCTGGGAAAACCATTTGTGCATAACTGCTTTCAGTTAAGCCAATGGGTAAAAAATACTCAAGATGTTTTCATTGCTTTAGAATCAAAGAATGAACGATGCCACACAAATAAATATATACACATCCACAAAGCAAGCATCCTTTCCTTGCTTTATATCTTATGCTTCAATTTGCTGATTCTTGAACTGACTATATTAACACCCTTCATTAGATAGAGAACGTAGTTGATGTTGTAATAGTCTTTGAAATCCATCTGTATTTACTAAGTTAACAGTCGACGTTATGGACAGTAGAGCAATGAGAGTTCAGTGAATAAGTACTAAGAAATACTATTCCTTAAAATGTGTTTGTTTCTTTTTGAACCATACACTATTCTAGGATACACCGGAAACTTGGGCAAATGGCAAAGAATGGTCACAAAACTTTTAGAAAAGGAAAGAAAAAAGATATGAACCCAATTTCACTTTTACAGTATTTTTCAACCATGAACCGATGGAAATAATACCTGTCTCCAAGTCCGTTTAGCAAGGTCTCTGAAATGGTCCTGCTCATCCGACTCATTGTTGAGTTTTGTGGCTGGGGGTGACAGGCAAGTTGAAAGAATTTGCAGCAGACAAAAGCCCAGCTCCCCCTTTCTGCCTGTATATGTCAAAGACACAGTTGGTGGTTGTGTTTGGGTCATGTGTTCCCTGTATAAAAACAGCTAATTAGGAAAAAGAGCCCTCTGTTCCCTGGCCCCACCCCCAACCGCAGGGGCCAGCTCTATATATCTTATAACTCCCACACGATCCTGGCCCTGTGAATGGTGCGGGCGTTTGTGTGTCCGCGTAGCAGGCTGACCGTCACAATGATCATGTGGAATATCACAATGATCCCGCAGGGACTCTATCACCTCTTCCCAGAAGAGCCTCTTTCAAAGGTAGTTGACTCCTTTCTTCTCCTTAATTCCTTTTCATTCTTTTCTCCCTAATTCCTTTTCACTGAAAGAGCCTATGCTGTGAACTAAAGTAGCCAGACTTTCTTTCTTTGCTGCAAGCAGCACTTTCTAGCAAAATTAGTCAGCAAAGGTAGGGTGGTGGGCAATGAACTTTTTCATCCTAATGGAGCTGAGGAAATTAGAGACTCTATTCAAACAACAACAACAACAGCAATGCATTTGCGGTTGACTGCTCTGAGTCCAGTTCCTAGAATACCTGGCTCCCGAGGCAGGCAGGTGTCTTTACCTTTTCACTCTGGGTTTTCACCAGATGCCCCTGTTTTCACTGTTTGGGAACATCCAGAAGGCAAACATAGTTCCTGGAAGGGCTTCAGCATGAAATGGTGTGGAAAGCTGCCTTGGATTTGAAGCCTAAGGGGGTGGGGCTACGTATCATTTCCCAAGTTTTCACCTTTCTACACACTTTTGTCCTGGCCTAGAGTCAAAGCTCACCCACTCAGGCAGGGCAGGGGAAGCCACATAGGAGCAGCTCCCAGGCCAAGTGACTGACGGACAGAGCCTCCAGACTACTTCTCAAGGTTTGGATGTCCTGGCCTGGCTCTCTTACCCAGAACCTGCTAAACTGTAGAATCTTGACCTTCAAAATGTCACTCACAACCCCGCCAAGCACCAGGTGGCATGAATTGCTTTCCTTGTATTGGAGAGAAAAAGCAGAAACCCAGAGAGGAGATGGGGCTTGCCCTGGATGTACAGCAAACTGAGCTGAGCTCCCCCGCTAGGGGCTCCCCTGCTAGGGCCACACTGCTAAGGCTTCTTCTAACTTTCTTCAGCCAAATCGTAATAAGAAAAACAAAGTAATGTTTACTCAGGGCCTAGTATACACTAGACAAAATATTAGGCACTTTCTCATTGAATTCTCACAACTTATATGAGGTCCACTAGTAGTGCCCTCAATATAACAGATGAGGAAGCTGTGATAGAACAGGAAGCAAAAGCAAGATAATGCTACTCTTTTTGACAAATGTGTAGGAAGCACACAGTACCATATAATTCTCACATCAACTCTGCAAGGCAGACAATCAATATGGTAAGTGGCAGAGCTCTGTTTCAAAATCAGATCTGCCTTGCCATAAAAGCCATGCTTTCTCAATTACCATAATTAAGACAAATATCCTGGGCTCAGACGCATGGCACAAAAAAGGCTAGATAAACTGTTTACCCCTCGTTGATGGTTTTTCTAAAGCCATATTGATGGAATAAAAAAAATATTTAAGCTATGAGAGAAAAGAACAATAATTAGATGATCATGAGTAACAAGAGAGATGCCGGAAGACAAGTGTTGAGAACAAAGAACTGTCAACCATTATAGAAAAATGAGGGCAAAGCAAAGATATTTTCAGTTATACAAAAACTCAGAGAACTGTGGCGCCCGTAGAACTTCACTTAAAAAAATTAAAGAGTGCATTTCAGTAAGAAGAAAAATAAAACCATCACTAAGTTCTGGGATGCAAGAAACAGCAATGTTCTAGATATTGTTGTTTACCAAAAGTGTAGTGGTTTAAAACAATAATATGCCTACAGATTCGATGGGTCAGGAATGTGAACAGGATCCAGCAGGGATGGCTGGTCGCTGTTCTATGATGTCTGGGACCTCAGAGTCCAGCAGGGATGGCTGGCCTCTGTTCTGTGATATCTGGGACCTCAGATGGGAGGACTCAAAAGCTGGAGCTCACTCAGCTGGAGGCTGGAATCCTCTGGAATCCTCGGGTGTCTGGTGCCTGGGCTGGGATGACTTGGAGCCTAGGACAGCCGATCAGGGCGCACTCACATGGCCTCTCTGTGTGGCTCACTTTGCGTGCTGTGTGCTCACAGCACGGTGGCCTCTGAACAGTTGAACTTCTCTCGTGGAGGCTCAGGCCCCCTGAACAAGTGTGCCAAGGAGGGAGCGGCAATGCCTCTTGGAACTCAGTCTCAGAAGTGAAAGTGTCATTACCCCTGCTCTGGTGATCAGAGCAGTCACAAACCTACCGAGACTGAGGGAAGTGCATAGACCACCCCCCCACCACCACCCCCCGCCCCCCCCGCACAACACACACAGTTTTCCCAGGAAGGCTTGTTATAGAATTTGGAGGCCTTCTTTAAGATGAAAGAAATTTTAAAATATATAAGCAAACTTAAGTAACTTTTGATTGTAATTTAAAAACTTTTGTTGTGTGTTTTAAAAAGGTAAAATCAAACTGTAGGAAACAATAAAACACAGGGAAGTGGGGAGAGAATCTTTCAGGAATAGTTAGAGTATGGTAAAGGTCTTTGTCTTGAAATACTATATAACTTTAGATTTTGTTGAAAAGAATGTATAGTTTGGACTTAATAGATGTGTAGGATATAGAATCATCACTAGAAGAATAGAATCATAATTTGCCAAAGAAAAATGGAAAAATGTGAAATTTTAACTGACAAGAATTAAGAAAACAAAGGAAGTTTAGAAAAAATATACAGTAAACTCAAAATATGAAATAGGACGCTAGAAATAAGATCAACTAATAATCACAGTAAATGAAAAGATCTCTTCCCTCAAAAAAAATCAGGCATTAAACTGCAACTTTTACTAAACCTTTAAGAAGCATAAAATCCTTAGTTTATGAAAATTAACATGAAAATTAGTGTTTTAGAGAAAAAAAACAAAAGAAGGAAAGCTATACAGTTAATTTTATGAAGCTGATATAATCTCAGCTTCAAAAACTTAGAAGAGCTGTAGAAGAAAAGGAAATTATGACTCAACCACACGTGTCCGACTCTTTGCGACCCCATGGACTGTAGCCCACCAGGCTCCTCCCTCCATGGGATTCTCCAGGCAAGAGTACTGGAGTGGGTTGCCATTTCCTTCTCCAGGACACATAAATATAGATGAAAATATTCAAAATATTCATCTATCCGTTCAGTTCAGTCACTCAGTCGTGTCCGACTCTTTGTGACCCCATGAATCGCAGCACACCAGGCCTCCCTGTCCATCACCAACTCCTGGAGTTCACTCAGACTCACGTCCATCGAGTCCGTGATGCCATCCAGACATCTCATCCTCTGTCATCCCCTTCTCCTCCTGCCCCTTCTCCTCCTGCCCCCAATCCCTCCCAGCATCAGAGTCTTTTCCAATGTCAACTCTTCACATGAGGTGGCCAAAGTACTGGAGTTTCAGCTTTAGCATCATTCCTTCCAAAGAAATCCCAGGGCTGATCTCCTTCAGAATGGACTGGTTGGATCTCCTTGCAGTCCAAGGGACTCTCAAGAGTCTTCTCCAACACCACAGTTCAAAAGCATCAATTCTTCGGCACTCAGCCTTCTTCACAGTCCAACTCTCACATCCATACATGACCACAGGAAAAACCATAGCCTTGACTAGACGGACCTTAGTAGGCAAAGTAATGTCTCTGCTTTTGAATATGCTATCTAGGTTGCTCATAACTTTCCTTCCAAGGAGTAAGCGTCTTTTAATTTCATGGCTGCAATCACCATCTCCAGTGATTTTGGAGCCCCCCCAAATAAAGTCTGACACTGTTTCTACTGTTTCCCCATCTATTTCCCATGAAGTGATGGGACCGGATGCCATGATCTTTGTTTTCTGAATGTTGAGCTTTAAGCCAACTTTTTCACTCTCCACTTTCACTTTCATCAAGAAGCTTTTTAGTTCCTCTTCACTTTCTGCCATAAGGGTGGTGTCATCTGCATATCTGAGGTTATCTATATATATGAATAAAATACTAGCAGATCAAATCCAGGGCAAATTTTTTAAAAATCATGGTTGATGAGTACGATGCCAAGAATTCAAGTATGATTCAAAGTCAGAAAATTACTCATTAACATACATTACAAATTAAAGGTCTTCCCTGTTAAAAGAGAAATGATATGAACATCTATAGATACAGAGGAAAACATGTATTTGATACAATTCAGCTCTCAAGTATAACTTTTAAAAACTCTTGGCAAACTAGGAACAGAAGGGAATTCATTGAATATGTTAAAGAGTATTTTAAAAACCTGCAGAAAACAATGTACTAAGTGGTGGAACTTTAGAAGTTTTCCCATTTCAGTCATGAATAAGAAACAAATGCCTTTTAATACTGTTGCTGATAGCTGTGTACTGGAGGTGCTGGCAAATGCAACAAGAAAAGGAAATGAAATATAAGAATCGGAAAGGAAAACACAAAATTGTCTTTATAGATGTCATGATGGCTGACAAAAAATAATCTACAAACTAATAGAAGAAATAAGAATTCAGGCAGGTTACTGACTTCAGTTTTAAAAAAATCCTTAGCACTCTTACCATTAAATAAAAAATAGCTATCTTTATGTATCAGTCTAAATGTCCATATCTATATATTGCATTCATAATAGCAACAAACAGGTGTCCATAAAATAATTCTAACAAAAATTATTTTAAGGCCTTCAAGGGAAAAATTTTAAAGTATTATTTACATGTACCCTGTTCATGTTTGGAAAATAATATGTGATAAATAATTTAAATACAATCTTCAAAAAAAAAATACCCTAATAGAAAAATAGGCAAAGAATATGAATAGATAGTTCACAGAAAAGTAAATTCAAATGGCAATAGTCATATGAAAAGAGGTTGCACCTCTCTAAAAATTAGGGTACTGCAACATAAAGACAGTAACATTTCACACCCTTCAGATGGCAAATACTGTGTTAACTACACTACCAGTAAGGATGTGAAAAATATTAGTGAGCAGTTTAGCACTACCTCATAAGACTCAAGAATGTAGATGCTCTTGGACCCAGAGATTCTACCTCTGGTCCTAAACACAAGGCAACAGTTACAAAAATTAAAAAAAGAGATTCTTTAGAGCCAGATTCCAATAGTCAAAAATGTAAATAACCTAAATTCCATCAACAGGAGAATGGACAAATAAATCGTGGTATGGTCACACAATGGCTATGGCCATTAAACAAGAGCAATGTGCCTTGGTGTGGATAGATCTTAAAAAACCCAAGGTATCAAGTGCAGGTTGCAGAATGCTCTGTAAAATATGGTACCATTTCCATCAAGTTTGAAAATAAAAAACAATATCATATGCTTTTGTGGATATATAAATGTATGTAGAAATGTGTTTGAACAATAAATGGCAGATTTGAGACAGTGATTACATAAGGGCATGCTATGTCAGGGCATGCTGTGTCAGAGCAAGTTAAGGAAGGGAACACTGGGGCTTCATTTTTATCTTCAATTAAAAAATTCAAATATGTGAAATGTTAAAATTTTATAAAGCTTGGTGTTGAGTACACTGGGTGGTCATTTTAAAATTCTCTCTCTCTTTTTTTTTAGGGGGGGGAGCCTTCCCATGCAGCATGTGAAATCTTAGTTCCCCAACCAGGGATCGAACCCAAGCTCCCTGCATAGGAAGTGCGGAATCCTAACCCCTGACTGCCAGGGAATTCTCTTAAAATTATTTATACTTTTCCGTATGTTTGAAATTTTTCAGAAGAAAAAGCAATGCTTTGATTCTATAAGACAGCATTAACTATGTCATCATATAACAATAGTCTCTTTTTGTCTGTATCCTAATACCTTTTTCCATAACAGACTCCAATGCTCAATAGCTCTGTAACTTTAGGCAAGTGCTTTAAAATCTTCTGAGCTTTCACTTCCCCATGTGTTAACTGAAGATAATATCTTCTTCACAGTGTTGTTGGAAAATTAAAAGGGCTTAGCACAGTGCATATGGTAAGTGGTCAGTGCTTACTTATTTCATTCATTTGTCTAACAAATAACCATGGAGCCTCCACTGTGCCTGACACTGATCTAGATGCCCAGTAGAGAACAGTGTGTGTGTGGGGGGGGGGAGGGTAGATAAAAAGACATAAAATTCCCTCCTTTTATGGCACTTACAATCTAGTGTAGGGAGGCACATAATAAAGATAAATAAATTCAGTCTCTAGAATAGCAGATGTGTTAAGTGCTAAGGGAAGAAATGAAGCAGGAGTGTTAGCTGTAGTCGCCTCTCTCCTGTCTTTGCTGCTTCTATCTTTCCCTCTCCGCTCCTCCTCTTCCTCCTCTCATCAGCCTTTTTGAATCTCCTTTCTCGCTTTCCTCCCTCCTGTCTGAACTCCCATGGTCATGACATCCTGGCACTGAACTGCTTGTTGCCTCGTAATCTTAAGGATGGATTTCTGCTCACCAAGGACACTGTAGCTTTTGTGGAGTCAGCGACTGAGCCTGAAGTTTCCTTTGTATTCAAAGCACTTATCACAGTGGTGAGCGAGCAGCAGTAGCTCTACAAACTTTCCTTGTTTGAAGGATGATTGAAATTATCAGACCAGTTGGGTAGCTGATCAGAGTCATTAGGAGGAGAGCTTGAATCCCCAAATCAACACTTCCCCTGGAGTACTGGCCTCCAAGCCCAGCTCTGATATTTTCTAAGAGGGTGATCTTAGTGTCTTCACTTCATCAGATCTTGTTTCTTTATCTATTAGACAGGAGTACTGTGTAGATGATCCGAGGTGCCTGTCTGTGCTAAAACTACTAAACCCATTTTTATTATCTAGCGTTTTCCATTCTAATTTGGTTTCATAATGTCTTTCTCTCTATCCTTGTTGACTCAGAGCCACATCTCAGCAAATACTTCTTCATTGCAGAGACCCTTTGGAACTTTTTGGTATATGCTGTCGTCTTTTGACTTCTTTGACTCTGTGAATGGAACAGTCACACCATAGGACTTAGAATGTTAGAATGTTCTAATCTTAGAACATTACTAGCAAAACAGACCTTAGCCACTGTTCATTAAGCACATGTACTTTGCTTCATTATGGCACTTCTGTAAAATAGAGTTGACTATTCCCCTCTCAGAGAACCTTATTACATGATTGATTGAAGAACAACTTCAGAATCAGTCAGACTTGGGTTCAAGTTCCATGTCTGACACTTAATAACCATGTGACATTGGACAGTTAACTTTACCCATCTGAGCCTCAATTTCCTCCTTTGTAGAGGGAGGGCATCACTCATCTCAAATGGTAGTGATGAGGATTAATGCAGTAGTAAATTTCCAGCAGTTAAACCAGTGGCTGCCACAGAGCAAAGAGCTCAGTAAATAACTGGTTTTGTTTCTAACATTTCCAAGGAGCAACTCATCCAAGTCTTAAAGTCTTACTAAGTAGCAGAGCTGGAGTTCAACCTGGGCAATTTGATCCAGCCCCACGCGGTTACCCACCGTGCTCTACCTATGGCTCACAGGACTCATTCCAGGGAAGTGGATGGAAAGTTTAGTTGTGGAAGTCTGCATCTCACAATGACTCAAAAACACCTGAACGTTCTGAATTCCAAATGGGGTCAAACAACAGAAACAGCACCCTGGGAATGGAGGAAGAATGGGGACCAAGTTCAGGATGGGGGACATGGTCCTGGAGCTCTGTGGAGGGACTGGGGTAGATGTGCATGACCTGGGGGCATCTGGGTGGCCTCAGCGTTAAGCCAGGAATCTTGTTCTGTAGCATTTCTGGACCAAAAGAATCAATCTATCTGAACTGAAAGGTGTTGTGTGTTTGTGTGCACGTGCACAAAGAACCCGGGTACAACTAAAAAGCAGAAAATAAATTCCACCTAAGAGGAGCCATCCTAAAGCCCCCAACTGGCCCTTATCAACTTATTTCTGAGACCTGTAAAAGCATAGCACCCAGCTCACATGGCCCTTCTGAGGACCAAACCCTTTAATCTTCCCATCTGTGCTATGAGGAAACTGAACCGGATGGATCTGTATGGGAAAGGGGAACAGAGTTTTGGAGCCAGACCAACCTGAGACCAATCCTTGCTTAATTCCAATGGAGAGACTCATTTCCTCATCCATAAGAGAGTATAATGGGCTTCCCAGGTGGCTCAGATGGTAAAGAATCCACCTGCAATGCAGGAGACCTGGGTTCAATCTCTGGGTTGGGAAGGTTCCTTGGAGGAGGGCATGGCAACCCACTCCAGTATTCTTGCCTGAAGAATCTCCATGGGCAGGAAAGCCTGGTGGGCTGCAGTCCATGGGGTCATAAAGAGTCAGACATGACTGAGTGACTAAGTACAGCACAGTTCAGTTCAGTTCAGTTCAGTCACTCAGTCATGTCTGACTCTTTGCGACCCCATGAACTGCAGCATGCTAGGCCTCCCTGTCCATCACCAACTCCCAGAGTCCACCCAAACCCATGTCCATTGAGTTGGTGATGCCATCCAACCATCTCATCCTCTCTCGCCCCCTTCTCCTCCTGCCCTCAATCTTTCCCAGCATCAGGGTCTTTTCAAATGAGTACAGCACAAGAGAGGATAATACCACCTATCTCACAGTTTTGTTGAAAGAATGAACTCTCTGTTAAGTGCTTAGCAAGGTCCTTGGCATATAGTGAGCATTCAATAAATCTGTGATGACAGTCATAGTGGTGTTGATGATGATGATGATCAGATCACAAGATAAATAATGCTGGGGAGTCTCAGAAGGCCTCTAAAAAAAGCAAGGTGAATGGGGGAAGGAGAGGTCAGTGAGAAGTGTTGGACACTTCATGGGACAGCAGGATATCCATGTGGAAATGTCCCTTTGAGAGGTGGAAACATGGGACTAGAGATGAGGGCTTGGCCCCTCTCTCCAACTACAGACATGGAGTACCCTCCCACATGGGGATCCATGTCCATTGGAGGCAGCACAACATGCAAGAAATGAGGGTTTTGAAGTAATGTATGCTGTCATTTTGAACAACTTGACTTTGCAAAACAGAAATAAAAGCACCTGCTTTTACAAAGTGGTTATAGAAATTGAATTACTGAATATAATATTTTGAGAACAAAGACTGACACATTAGAAAAATCTTCCAAAATGATTGTTCATATCCCTTTTAATGAAATAATCTAAATTTAAGATGAAGACTACTACTTGAGGATACCCAATCTTTTCAAGCAACACCTTTTGTAAGCACCATGTGGTAAACAGAGGTCTCAGAAACACTCAAGGAAATAATTCATTTGTTGCTAACTTAAAACATCGATTATGCTCCTAGAATTATGTCACATACATTGGTAGACACCAGTGAATTAGAAGACAAAGTCCCTGCTGTGGATGTCCTTACAGTCTAGTCAGGGGAATCAGAAGCTTGTGGAAGAGAGGAAAATGTAAGACACTATGTCCAGAAATGCTAAACAAAGTGAAGAGTGCCTGGACAAGGATGAGGGCAGTGTGAGTGGAAGAGCTCAGATGCATTTTGACAGATGGTTCAATAGGTGCCATTTTTGATGATGTCCTATTAATAAATTGAGCAAGGAAGAGACTCCCTTGCTCAATTTATTGAGACGCTTCAGTCCACTCAGTCGTGTCCAGCTCTTTGAGACCCCATGGACTGTAGCATGCCAGGCTTCCCTGTCTATCATCAACTCCCGGAGCTTACTCAAACTCATGTCCTAGAGTCAGTGATGCCATCCAATTATCTCATCCTCTGTCATCCCCTTCTCCTCCCACCTTCAATCTTTCCCAGCATCAGGGTCTTTTCCAATGAGTCAGTTCTTCATATCACGTGGCCAAAGTATTGGAGTTTCACCTGCAGCATCAGTCCTTCCAATGAATATTCAGGACTGATTTCCTTTAGGATGGACTGGTTGGATCTCCTTGCTGTCCAGGGGACTATCAGAGTCTTTGCCAACACTTAACCTTATGCTAAACCCCAGGCAAAGGAGAGCAAACTCTTGGCAACAAGGTGATTCGTACCTGAGTGGGAATGAGGGTCTGGGACAGGTGGTCAGAGCACCACTCAATGTGTTGTCAACCAGACCAGAGGGCACACCTGAGCTGAGATGGCTTACCTTTCATTTGGATCTCCTCTTACCAGGGTCCTTTCATCTAATTCACTTGATGTTTGATGACTACGTGCTCTACCTGCTAGAATCGCTGCACTGCCAGGAGCGGGCCAATGAGCTCATGCGAGCCATGAAGGGAGAAGGAAGCACGGGTAAGCTGGCCCTTCACTGGGACGTGCCCTCCCTCTCACATTGACTTGTATCCTTATGTCTGTGCTCTGTGTTTCTTCAGCTCCACATCCCAGAGAATTTAGTTTTGGTGAACAGGTCAGATGGTGGGAAACCAACACTGTCTTTTCCTTCTTGAGAGTGGGCATGTGTGTATGCAGGAATCGCCTCGTGTGCCACCATGGTGATGGGAAACCATCAAAGATTTTAATCAGAGGAGTGACATGATTGGGGCTTCCCAGGTGGCATCAGTGGTAAAGAACCTGCCTACCAATGCAGGAGATATGAGAGACATGGGTTAGATCCCTGGGTCGGGAAGATCCCCTGGAGGAGGAAATGGCAACCCACTCCAGTGTTCTTGCCTGGAGAATCCCATGGACGGAGGAGACTGGCGGGCTACAATTCATGGGGTTGCAGAGTCAGACATGACTGAAACGTCTGAGCACACAGCATGCACATGACTTGATAAATACCACAAGAACATTTCCTTTTAAAGAGTCCCTTAAGGATAACTTGCCGTGACCTTTGGCTCTAAGAATCCACCCTTCTTCTTCCCATAGCAGAAGTCCGAGAAGAGATAATCCTGACAGAGGCTGCCCCGCCAACCCCTTCCCCTGTGCCATCATTTTCCCCAGCAAAGTCTGCCGCGTCGGTGGAAGTGCCGCCCCCATCCTCCCCTGTCAGCAACCCATCGCCTGAATACACTGGCCTCAGCACTACAGGTAATGAACGTCCCTCCAAGGCTCTGAGTGGGAAGATGATGTGTAAAGCCAGGGCTCTACGGAAAAACATTCTCCCTCCAGCGCCCTCCCAGAACAGTGCCAACATCTGAGTATCCTCCTGGATTTATCGATTTATTCGTCTGCTCATATTCCTGATACTTCTGTTTTCAAGTTGGCAGATTAAGTACATGATAAAATCTCCAGATTCCCCCACCAAAAAAGAGAAACTAAGTCACTGACATGATTGAAATGATATAAAACACAGGACACAGACATTCTGGAAAATGAGAAAGGGTTCTCCATGAACCAGAAACTGAGAGGTATCTCTGGAAAATGGGGAGACAGGAAGTCATGTGATAAGTCGTGGCCGTACTAAGGTAGGCAGGGCAGTAAGCAAGGTTCGAGCTAATGCTGTGGGTCCCCAAGGGAGGGGAGAGTCTATCTAGCTGTGGAGACCTCACAAGGGAGGGGGAAACTGACACTTGATTTTAGCTGACAAAGGTATTACAGAAGGGCCTCTGGGCAGAGGACAGTGTATGCAAACGCACAGGGGTGGGAAGTGTGGGACCCTTTCAGAGAAGGGTAAACTGGCTAAAATACGGGCAGGCATGAAGGCGTGTTATAAGCCTGGGAAGGTAAATTCGAGTCACATCCCATAGGATCTTGCATGCCAAGACGTTTGAAAATGGAAGAAATGTTACAAGGATAATCATAGCTAGTTGCTAATATTTAAGTGTTACTTTACCATGAGCAAAGGACCCTCAGCATTATTGTTTTACTCGATTACAAGGTAACTATTGTCCCATTTTATGAAGGAGAAAAAGTAAAGGGTGGAAAAGAAATTCCCGGTCCTGGCAGGCACCAGAGTCAGCAGTTGCCATAAACAAATTTATTCATTCGGTCATTCAGCAAATGTCCTAGCTCTCAAGACTTGTGGAAATGATATATTGTATGTGGAATATGCAGTAAGTGTTGGGTAATACAAATAATGAATAGAGTGCATGTCTGTATGGGTGTGTGTTTGTGTGCACCTCTAGGTTTTCTCACGTGGTTAGAAATATGGGAATTAGATGAGGTAAGAAATGTCAAAGTGCTTGGTTAACAGTGCAGCGCTATCTAGACAGAAGTGGTTACTGTTCGGATTGCCTATAAGATGAGGGCTGTGGCCAAGAGTGCTGCAGGAGTTCAGAGAGAGGAGCAGACCCTGTCCATCCCACCAGAACCCTGGGCAGGCCGGGGGGGAGCCTTCGGGAGAGGGGTGAAACTCAAAGGCAGCCTCAAAAGATAAGAAGGACTCAGCTAATAGAAGAGTGAGCACATAGGAATGAAAGGCAGAGACAACTTTCTGCTGGATGGGCCTGGGTGAGGGTGGGGTGAACAGACCAGACTGTGGAGTGGAGAGCTTGTGATAATAATTCTGTGATAATTCTAAGTCTGTGATAATAATTCATTATCTTTCCTTTTTTATTTTTAAAATATTTACTTGGCTGTGTCAGGCCTTAGTTGTGGCATTTGGGATCTTGGTTAAGGTCATGATTTGTGAGCCCAGTAGCTGTGGCACCTGGGCTCTCTAGTTGTGGAGAGCGGGCCTAGTTGCTCTGCAGCTTGTGGGATCTTAGTTCGTGGGATCTTAGTTCCCTGACAAGGGGTCAAACCTGCCTCCACTGCAATGCAAGGTGGATTCTTAACCACTGGACCACCAGGGAAGTCCCTCATTATCTTTTCCACCCAAATCTGCTCTTCTATTCTGCATTTGCCCAAGTACCAAATCTGGGAATCAGCTCTCCTCTCCCTCAACTCCTCCTGGATTAGCTAGGGTAGGGTAAGCCACTGTAACAGACCCAAACATGGCTGGAGTTAACACGATGGGAATCTATTTCACACAGGGTGTTTCAGTCAGAGAGGAGGCTGTCTTTAATACAACCATTTGGAAATGAATGTTCCTTCAATGTGGGGCTCCACCATAACCCAGGGCATTGCTTCTCAAAGTGTGGTCCATGGACCAGTGGTATGAGCATCACCTTGGAACTTTTTGGAAATGCTTGTTATTAGAGCCCATCACGGACCTACCGAATCAAAAAGTCTGGGCGGTGACTTTCCTGATAGTTCAGTGGCTAAGACTCCATGCTTCCAATGCAGGGGGTCCAGATTTGATCCCTGGCCAGGGAACTAGATCCTGAACACCACAACAAAGATCAAAGATCCCAAGTGCTGCAACTAAGACCTGGATCAGCCAAATAAATAAATAATTTAAAAAAAAAAAAAAAGAAAGAAACTCTAGGGTGGGGCCCAGCCATTTGCTCAAGAAGCCTCCAGGTGATGGTGAGGCTGACTAGTTTGAGGACCACTGGCTTTGGGCTTTGTTAAGCCTGCAACCAGCTGAGAGAAATGGAAAGTGGACCTGAAGGAGGAAAAAGCCACTGATAGAAGCCCTGGCCTGAAGGCAGCATGTGCCACTTCCACTTCCATTCTCTCAATGAGGACTTTGTCACATGGCCTCATGTACCTGCACACAGAGGTGGGGAATGTGGATAGTGAGCCCCCAGGCGGGAAGAGGGACAGATTTGGGGGAGACAGCTGGCATTCTCCTCCACATCTCCCAAGGCCAGTTGTTCTAACCCAGACCTTGACCCACCATTCCTTCCAGCCCACTGCGGCCACCAGGTTCAGGCCTTTCCCCCCACTCACGGGCATCCACAGTGACTCTGGAGCTGGGTTCCCTCCAGGTTAGAATCTTGCTCCAGACCCTCATAACATGGGCTTAGTTACATCACAGTTCCAATTCAAATACACTGGGAACGACATTACGTGTTTGTTAAGATCTAATAGGATGAGATTGTCATGTTTAGGTTCTGTCTTTTATCTGTTCATTCAGTCACACGTCTATGCATTTATCTATTCATTTATCCCATAGATACTGTGGCACACTTTATTTTGGGGGGCTCCAAAATCACTGCAGATGGTGATTGCAGCCATGAAATTAAAAGATGCTTACTCCTTGGAAGGAAAGTTATGACCAACCTAGACAGCATATTCAAAAGCAGAGACATTACTTTACCAACAAAGGTCCATCTAGTCTAAGCTATGTTTTTCCAGTGGTTATGTATCGATGTGAGAGTTGGACAATAAAGAAAGCTGAGCACCGAAGAATTGATGCTTTTGAACTGTGGTGTTGGAGAAGACTCTTGAGAGTCCCTTGGACTGCAAGGAGATCCAACCAGTCCATTCTAAAGGAGATCAGTCCTGGGTGTTTGTTGGAAGGACTGATGTTGAAGCTGAAACTCCAATATTTTGGCCACCTGATGTGAAGAGCTGACTCACTTGAAAAGACCCTGATGCTGGGAAAGATTGAGGGTAGGAGGAGAAGGGGACAACAGAGGATGAGATGGTTGGATGGTATCACCAAGTCAATGGACATGAGTGTGGATAAACTCTGGGAGTTGGTGATGGACAGGGAGGCCTGGCGTGCTGCAGTTCATGGGGTTGCATAAGAGTCAGACACGACTGAGAGATTGAACTGAACTGATTCAATAGATATTTCTCAAGTGGCTTCTATGAGCTAAACACTTCAGAAGTTGGTGATACAAACAGGTGAACTGTGGTGCCTGCCCCTGGGAGTTTATTGTTAGATGCCAAGGTTCTGATGGGGCTTCCCTGGTAACTCAGCTGATAAAGAATTGGCCTGTAATGCAGGAGACCCCGATTCAATTTCCGAGTCGGGAAGATCCCCTGGAGAAGGGATAGGCTACCCATTCCAGTATTCTTGGGCTTCCCTGGTGGCTCAGACAGTAAAAAATCTACTTGAAGTGCTGGAGAGAGACCTGCATTGGGATCCCTGTGTTGGGAAGATTCCCCCAGAGGAGGGCACGGCAACCCACTCCAATATTCTTGCCTGGAGAATCTCCATGGACAGAGGAGCCTGGCAAGCTACATACAATCCACAGGGTCACAAAAAGTTGGACATGACTGAGGAACTAAGCACAGCACAGCACAGGGTTCTGAAGATCAAGACAGTAGCTATAATTTAAGGTAATGACTGCTGAATTGGAAAAAAGGTCAAAGGGTTAGGGAGCACAAAGCGGGGCCTCCAGCCTGTACTTGAAGGATCTGGGGAGCCAAATAATGAGAGAAAAGGTATTCCAAGCACAGGCGTGGAGGCAAGAGACAGCATGTCATTTTCATGGGACTTCAAGTATTAATATGTATCCCAGGAGACTTTTGTTTAATTCTTTCCCAAATGTTTCCAGAGCCAGAGCTATTCAGAGAGGAAATGAACAGATGCTTAAAGCCTATAAGGTGCCTGCCCTCTTTTCCACGTTGCCAGGGACAGAAAACGTGCTAACCATCCCAGTGGCCCTTCGTCACGGACAGTTCAGGAGAATGGTTCTTCAGAGCAGTGATGGGAAGCAGGGTTGCCCATAACTGGCATTAGATGGAGCATGGGTTTCACTTGGGTCCACAGCTGGAGAGAGTCCTCCTCTTCACTGGAAATTTAGATGTGAGCATCATCACATTTATTTACATATGTGTGTGCTCAGTTCAGTTCAGTTCAGTTCAGTCGCTCAATCGTGTCTGACTGTTTGCAACCCCATGAATCGCAGAACACCAGGCCTCCCTGACCATCACCATCTCCCGGGGTTCACTCAAACTCACATCCATCAAGTCAGTGATGCCATCCAGCAATCTCATCCTCTGTCATCCCCTTCTCCTCCTGCCCCCAATCTCTCCCAGCATCAGAGTCTTTTCCAATGAGTCAACTCTTTGCATGAGGTGGCCAGAGTACTGGAGTTTCAGCTTTAGCATCATTCCTTCCAAAGAACACCTAGGGCTGATCTCCTTCAGAATGGATTGGTTGGATCTCCTTGCAGTCCAAGGGACTTTCAAAAAAGTCTTCTCCAACACCATAGTTCAAAAGCATCAATTCTTCGGCGCTCAGCTTTTTTCACAGCCCAACTCTCACATCCATACATGACCGCTGGAAAAACCATAGCCTTGACTAGATGGACCTTTGTTGCCAAAGTAGTCTCTGCTTTTGAATATGCTATCTAGGTTGGTCATAACTTTTCTTCCAAGGAGTAAGCATCTTTTAATTTCATGGCTGCAGTCATTATCTGCAGTGATTTTGGAGCCCCCCAAAATAAAGTCTGACACTGTTTCCACTATTTCCCCATCTATTTCCCATGAAGTGATGGGACCAGATGCCATGATCTGTTTTCTGAATGTTGAGCTTTAAGCAAACTTTTTCGCTGTCCTCTTTCACTTTCATCAAGAGGCCTTTTTAGTTCCTCTTCACTTTCTGCCATAAGGGTGGTGTCATCTGCATATCTGAGGTTATTGATATTTCTCCCGGCAATCTTGATTTCAGCTTGTGCTTCTTCCAGCCCAGCGTTTCTCATGATGTATTCTGCATAGAAGTTAAATAAGCAGGATGACAATATATAGCCTTGACATACTCCTTTTCCTATTTGGAACCAGTCTGTTGTTCCATGTCCAGTTCTAACTGTTGCTTCCTGACTTGCATATAGGTTTCTGAAGAGGCAGGTCAGGTGGTCTGGTATTCCCATCTCTTTCAGAATTTTCCACAGTTGATTGTGATCCACACAGTCAAAGGCTTTGGCATAGTCAATAAAGCAGAAATAGATGTTTTTCTGGAACTCTTTTGCTTTTCCGATGATCCAGCAGATGTTGGCAATTTGATCTCTGGTTCCTCTGCCTTTTCTAAAACCAGCTTGAACATCAGGAAGTTCACGGTTCACATATTGCTGGAGCCTGGCTTGGAGAATTTTTGAGCATTATTTTACCAGCGTGCGAGATGAGTGCAATTGTGAAGTAGTTTGAGCATTCTTTGGCATTGCCTTTCTTTGGGATTGGAATGAAAACTGACTTTTTCCAGTCCTGTGGCCACTGCTGAGTTTTTCAAATTTGCTGACATATTGAGTGCAGCACTTTCACAGCGTCATCTTTCAGGATTTGAAATAGCTCCACTGGAATTCCATCACCTCCACTAGCTTTGTTCATAGTGATGCTTTCTAAAGCCCACTTGACTTCACATTCCAGGATGTCTGGCTCTAGGTGAGTGATCACACCATCTTGATTATCTGGGTCATAAAGGTCTTTTTTGTATGGTTCTTCTGTGTATTCTTGCCACCTCTTCTTAATATCTTCTGCTTCTGTTAGGTCCAGACCATTTCTGTCCTTTATCGAGCCCATCTTTGCATGAAATGTTCCCTTGGTATCTCTAATTTTCTTGAAGAGATCTCTAGTCTTTCCCATTCTGTTGTTTTCCTCTATTTCTTTGCATTGATTGCTGAGGAAGGCTTTCTTATCTCTTCTTGCTATTCTTTGGAACTCTGCATTCAGATGCTTTTATCTTTCCTTTTCTCCTTTGCCTTTCACTTCTCTTTTTTTCACCGCTATTTCTAAGGCCTCCCCAGACAGCAGTCATGTCCAACTCTTTGCGACCCTAGGGACTGTAGCCCACCAGGTTCCTCAATCCACAGGATTTCCCAGGCAAGAATACTGGAGTGGGTTGCCATTTTCTTCTCCAGGGTATCTTCCCCACCCACGGTTCAAGCCGTGTCCCTTGTGCCTCTTTCATTGCAGGCAGACTCTTTACTGCTGAGTCACAGGGGAAGCCCTTATTTATGTAGATGCACCTCAAATCGCATTTCATTTTCTACTTTGAGGACAAAGAATTTGACTCCCTCTCACCTCCCTCCCATTTTTCCCTCCACAGTGGGTTGTTGTAGTTCCTGCTTAGAAGGCTCAGGAAGAAAAGTTGTGCATAAAAGAACAACTTTATCTGCTGAAAATAAAATGGGATGAGAACTCGAGCATTGTTCAAGCTCTGCTGATGCTCAGGGGTTCTTTGGAGGCTGAATCGGGGATCTCCTTCCTCACTCAGGAAGGAAGGGCAGTGAGAGCACCTAGAAGCCTCTTACCTGAATAATCCTGCCCGTGCACACACCCCTCCCCGCCCCCCCACCTCCTGGCAGACAAGCACATCAGTCAGCCAGTGATAACATCCATACTTCTAAAATCAACAGGGAAATTATGCAACTGGAACAGATGTGCATTATGAAGCAGAAATAATTTGAGTGGACTCTTTTGGCCAACCTAGCAACAGATCAAACAAGAAGACTCCAAGGCAGTAAGGGGAAGGAGGAGTGTGAAGGAAAGACTTCTAGGGTCTCATCATCTTTCTCAGCCAGCTCGCAAGTCTGCCGCTGGCTTTCTTTGTACTAATGTGGAGGCCTCGAGGTATGGCAGGTGTGATAGTCAAAGGCACAGGAATATCATAAATGTGTTGAGAGATTTCTGTGCAATGTGTTCAGGCGTCGTAAAAGTAGCTTCTTAGAAATACAAATGTGAAACAGGTTCTCCTCAGATGACTGTAACCTTTGAAGATTTTGGCACATTCCAGCTTTGTTCTCAGATATCTCCAGGGGGCATTAAAAATGTCATCCTGTATAAAACTATCTGTAATATTTTTCTCAAGTACCACTTTTGAAATACTCCATTGCTAAATTGGACTGGACCTTGGCATGCATTGTGGCTCATGGTCTTGGAAGAACCACAAGCATAATTTCCTAACAGCATGTATGGTTTTATAGATACTATGATATAAACCATGAGTTATCCATGGTATACACCTGAATATCAGGAAATCTATTACAGTAGGCTTAAATTTGGGAATTTGTGTATTTTTTGAACAGTATTGTACATTGGAAAGCAATTATTGGAAATCTTTTAAAATGCATCTGTCATGTTTTTTTAACTCAGCATATGGTTTTCATGCTCAGTTAATTTTTATTTCTATCTTTAAATGATTGCTTGATTTATATATTATTACTTTCCAAAAAATGGTTAAAAATTTTAGAAAAAGCAAAACCATTTTGTTTTTAAAAGGACCCAAACCAGGAAGCAAGAAGTAAAGAAGCAGAAAAAATTAAACAAAACAACTCTTGGCTGAAACAGCTTATTAACATCTTAAATGAAATTTTGTGTGATTCAGTGACTCTGTTGGGCTTCCAGCACTCTGAATATCATGCTCAGATGATGTACATATTATCAAGTTCAGCTCCTTGAGTATTAGAGCCAATCAGGTGTTTGCAGGTCTTCCACAAATCAGCATCTCACTGTTGATGGACACTTCCTATTTTTTCAGCTGTGAAAAAGAGAACAGTATTACGTCTGCTTGGTGAGCACAAAGAGAACATTAATTCATTGCACATAACCTTTGGGGATCCTTTGATACAAGGAGTACAAAGTAGGGTGAGAATGAGCTATGATTCACTAGGAAAACCACATCCCAACTATATCTGTATGTAGTG
This sequence comes from Oryx dammah, assembly GCF_014754425.2. NCBI lineage: Eukaryota > Metazoa > Chordata > Mammalia > Artiodactyla > Bovidae > Oryx > Oryx dammah. Next base: position 48,317,963 of record NW_024070213.1, on the reverse strand, counting down.
CTCTGTCCATCCCTATATGGATTTCTAAATATGGTTTTTAAAAAGATTTATTTATATATGTATTTCTGGCTGTACTCGTTTTCATTGCTGTGCCCCGGCTTTCTCTAGTTGTGGCAAGCAAGGACTGCTTCTCCTTGCAGTGCACAGGCTTCTCATTGTGGTGGCTTCTCTTGTTGTGGCTTGTGGACTCTATAGAGCGCAGGCTCAGTAGTTAGGGCACACAGGCTTAGATGCTCCATGGCATGTGGACCAGAGATGGTCCTTCGATGGACCTGCTGGACCAGAGATGGAACCTTTGTCCCCTGCAGTGGCAGGTGGATTCTCAACCACTAGACCACCAGATAAGCCCTAAATATGTTTTAAGATGGTATTTATTCATTGTTTTTAAAAGTCAGAGGGAAAAGGAAAGGCATATCAAGCACCTCGAATTGCACATGATGCATGGCCAGTTTTGACTGGATATGTCAGAGTCTATGGCAATGCCTTGAGAGACTGTGTAAAGGGTTCCATTTTAACAGATTTCCACAAGGCAGAATCAAGCCCATTTATCCTTTTTCCACCCCCCTAATGTTGGTGGCATGCCAGGTCCTTCATGACCCAGCAAGGTTCAGAAACCTTAGCTTACTTTAAAAAACTGGCGCTTCTCCTCCTGAGGAGCATGGCAGGTGGTTCCAAACTGAGTAGCCCACTTAACATGACACTGGGCTGCAATTCTTGAATGTGTTTAAAAGCAAAATGTTAAGATCCCACTCTCTCCAGGCCACCGAAGGATTCTAAGAGCTTGTTTATGATGTCATTTTAAGTATGCCCTCTTTCAGCAATGACAATAAAAGTTAACTATTAAACTCATGTTTTCAACTTCCCATCATGGGTTCCCTACAACACAAAACCAGCAAATTAAATCACTGAGATGCTAGGATGCCTAAAGAAATAGAGGCAAATTCCTCATAAATAGCCCTAATTGTAGAACATCTGGCCTGCCCAGCTGCATTTTCTCTGCATCCGTTGAGGATGTAACAAAGATAACTGGCCCCTAGTCTTTCCAAATAACAAAAGCTCAGTTATTCTGAGGGAAGCCAAAGTGAGTGGGAGCTGGTGGTCACCGCAGCCCTGCCACAGAGCCGCATGACTCACTCACAGAACTCAGAATGGTCCCTGCCAGTGAATTCCTCCTCTTCCATCCCTGTTGCTTCCTTTTCTCTAAAGGAATAGGATTAGGAAATAGAAGCTGGCATTGAAAATAAATTGTTTAATCTGCCCCTGACTTCACACCACTGAGGTCTTGGCTTCATGTTGGGATCTTTAGATTTGTTTGTTCATTCATTTGGTCATTCATTCAGCCACAAGTAATTCCATGTCTAATCTGTGCCATGTCCTAGGGTACAAAAGTGAAGAGAAAAAAAAAAGGTGCAGTTGCTGTCCTCATGATGCTTATATTCTAGTGGGTAAGAGAGTCAATATGGAAGTTAAGCGTCAGGTAACTATATAATTTCAAATGGTCATAAGTGCCATGATGGCATCATCTTAGTTGGGTGGTCAGAGGAGGCCTTTCTGAAGATGTGACATTTGTCTGAGACCTGAAGTGTCACAAGGGGCTAGCCACATAAAGACTAGGGAGAAGAAAAGATCATTTTAAGTAGTGAAGTACAGCATGTGTACGGGTTTGAGGCAGAAAAGAGCCTGGCATAGTGAGGACTGACTGATGGGTATAAATGAGGGGGAGAGTACAGGAGAGGAAGCTGCAGAGATGCACAGGGGCCAGGTCATGAACCAACTTATCTCTCTAGGAGCTGATTCATTTGCTGCCCCTGATCAGTTTTGTCAGTCTCCTTTTGGCCATGGAACTATTGGTAAAGTGTAATTCAAACAGATGAACTTTTCAACTTAGAAAATATTCTTCTTAAGCACAACTACCTTTAGGATAGATGATAGCCAGTGGGGGTGGAGCTAGATGTAAAATCTTTCTCTTCTCAGTTTTTAATGTTATGGGAAATGTTTGTTTAGTGTCAAATACTCTCAAGCAATCCTATCCAAATAGAACTTTCTGTGATGATGGGAACTTTTTTTTTTTTTTTAACCTGAGCTGTCCAAAACAGTAGACACCAGTCACTTGGGGCCACTGAGTAACTGAATGCAGTTAGCACAATGAAGGAACTGAATTTTTAATTGTATTTAATTTTAGTGAATTTAAATTCATACTGGCTACTGTATAGGGCAGTAGCTCTAGAATCTAGATCTACTTCTAGGAGCTTATTTCTCAGGAGGGTACTAAGAAAGGCTTAGGTTGGCCCAAAACCTGAGCAACATCTGTGATGGTTCATAGAATCCTTGTGGGGAAAAGGCTCATATGATTTAGTCCAAGACCTGAAGGGAGGGTATGGCCAGATGGACTAGGAAGCAGTTTAAATGTTCATAAGTCTGTACCGGAGTCACAGCTTGTGATCTGTAATGGCCCCAAACATGTAAAACACAGGATAGGAGGCAGTGTTTCCTCGAGGCTTGCTGCTCAAAGTGTGCTCCGTGGACCAAGAGCATTGTCATCATTTCAGTTCAGTCGCTCAGTCATGTCCGACTCTTTGCAACCCCATGGACTGCAGCACATCAGGCTTCCCTGTCCATCACCAACTCCTGGAGCTTGCTCAAATTCATGTCCATCGAGTCGGCGATGCCATTCAACCATCTCATCCTCTGTCATCCCCCCTTCTCCTCCTGCTTTCAATCTTTCCCAGCATCAGGGTCTTTTCAGTGAGTCAGTTCGTCGCATCAGGTGGCCAAAGTATTGGAGTTTTAGCTTCAGCATCAGTCCTTCCAATGACTATTCAGGACTGATTTCCTTTAGGATGGACTGGTTTGATCTCCTTGCAGTCCAAGGGATCACTTAGAAGCTTGTCATCATTTAGAAGCTTGTTATACATGCAGAAGTGATCCAAAGGCACATGCAAGTGTGAGAAGCAATTATTACTGTTGGGTTCAGATCCCCCTCTGCCACTCAGCTGACCAAGTTTTGGGCCTCAACTTTCTCACCTGAAAAAGGTGGTAATACTACTTACTTCAAAAGGTTGTTGTGATGATTCAATGAGTCAATATATAAAAAGAAACTAACGTGAGGCCTGGTCTATGTTGATGATCATTCATGATGATCATGTCTATGGGTGATCATTCATTCATTTATTCATTTAACAAATTCATTATTGATTTCCTATTATATTCTAACCATTCTCCCTGTCCCAAGGCACCCTCTTTTTAAAGCAACCCCTTTCAAGGAAAAAAAAAACAAACACATATATAAAAAACTCAGGGAAGAAGAATATTTTATTGAGGATGGGAAGGAAGGAAAGTATTCCTCTCCAGTAGTTACAATATTATCATTCTCAAATCCTATAGGATCTTTAGAGGATTCTCAAAGATCAAGGACATTCACCACCATTCTCAGACTTAATTAGAGGTGGTGGACCGGGGAGGGGAGAAGAAGAGAAAGATACGGAAATTAGACAAACAGGGAAGGTTTGTTATTGTTTTACCAACAAATAAAAAGCATTAGAGCTGCCTTAGAAATGAGGCACAAACTGTTAACTGCACAGATTTTCTTGTATTAGTTTCCTTAAAGAAGCAGCAGCAGCAATTCTCACTGGAGGTCCCACCAGTAGGAAAGGGAATGCAAGGGGTGTTCTTTTCTGCTCCCTAGGCAGAGAGGGTTTCTCACCCAAGCCAGTAGGTGTTAATCTGCTTAAGCCTGCCTGACTGGATCTGTTAGCTTGCTGGCACATGGCCATTTAGGGGTTTTGTTTCCCAGACCACAGGAGCCCATTTTTCCAAGAGTTCCACTAGCTTTTTGTTTGATAACGTCTATTTCTAGCAGCATTTACTCCTTCAACAACAAATTCAATGGAACAAAAATTTACTGAACACCTACTATTTGGCAGACCCTCTGTTGGGGATACAGAGATGAATAAGGAGCAGTTGCCGTGCTCCAGAAACTCACACAAAAGTAACTTCTGCATTCTCTCAGGTGATGGCTATTCTCACTGTGTCTTCCTACTGCTTGAGGGTGGGTGGGGGGAGAAAATCCTTTGGCTTCCTTGGTTGCCCCTTTTAAATACCCACTGATCTCACTCTGCTTTCCTGAGGGCCCAGGGGCTTGAAGGGTTAATTACTTGCTTGCTGTGGCTGGTTCATTGTTTGCCCAAACTTCTCACCCCCTCCAATTCCGTTTCTAATTGTGAAATTTGCTTAATATATTTTAATAATGCTTTTCTTTTCACAGAGGCAATATACATTCTTTATAAGAAAATACAGATAAACCAAAAGAAGATAAAATATTAAAACCGTTCTCAGCAATAACCTGTTTTTAATAAAAAGGGTACTTAAAATTATAAGTTATATAATTTTATATGAAGTTCAAAATATAGAGGAGAGCAGTCACCCATAATCCAATCATCTGAGACACGGGCAATTTATTTTAATTTTTTCCCTTCCAGTCTTCTTGCATTTATTATAAATGACAGTTAGCATATAGCCTGCTAAAGTCATTATCTTTGCGGGGGGAAATATGGTATGGATGTCTAAACGAGGAAGGGGTACTTTTAGCTGTACTGGTGGATAAGGATTTTGTGATTTTGCAGAAAGACATGAGTTTAGAAGTTTACTCACTGTTAGTTAAGTCACTGTTGCTATTCAAACATTTCATCCCTAATGACAGAATCTGACCCAAGAAACTTGTCTTCTTTGGAATCTGAAATGGGAAATAAAGAAATGTTTACTTTAATAAAGTCTGATATGAGACTTCCCCAGTGGTCCAGTAGTTGAGACACCATGCTCCCAATGCAGGGGGCCAGATCAGGAAATCAAGATCCCACAGATGTCATGAAGCAGCCAAAAAAAAGTCTGATAGAAGAATACCTGAGTTCATAAGAGTGCTTGAATAACATTAAAAGCCTACCATGTGCCAGGCTCTTTGACATATATTATCAGAGTTAATCCTTATAACAGTCATACAAGATAGGTGTATCTATTCCTAATTTACAGATGATGAAATAAAGGCATATAAATTTTAAGAGGCTAGCTCAAGATCTGACAACCAGTGCATGGCAGAACTAGGACCCAGAGCAAAGAGACCTTATGGTAGAATTCTACTTTTAAATGAAAACCTTTATCTTCCCAGAAGAACTTCAAGATAAAAATGGTCTGCTGCAGAAAGTACAAGATTGGAGGACCAAAGTTTTCTCTTTTCAGTTCAGTTCAGTTCAGTCGCTCAGTTGTGTCCGACTCTTTGCAACCCCATGAACTGCAGCACACCAGGCCTCCCTGTCCATCACCAACTCCTGGAGTTTACCCAAACTCATGTCCATTGAGTCGGTGATGTCATCCAACCATCTCATCCTCTGTCGTCCCTTTCTAATCCTGCCTTCAATCTTTCCCAACATCAGGGTCTTTTCAAATGAGTCAGCTCTTCGTATCAGGTGGCCAAAATACTGGAGTTTCAGCTTTAACATCAGTCCTTCCAATGAATACCCAGGACAGATTTCCCTTAGGATGGACTGTTTGGATCTCCTTGCAGTCCAAGGGACTCTCAAGAGTCTTTTCCAACACCACAGCCCAAAAGCATCAATTCTTCTGCGCTCAGCCCTCTTTATAGTCCAACTCTCACATCCAAACATGACTAGAAAAACCATAGCCTTGACTAGACGGACCTTTGTTGACAAAGTAATGTCTCTGTTTTTTAATATGCTGTCTAGGTTGGTCATAACTTTCCTTCCAAGGAGTAAGCATCTTATAATTTCATGAGTGCAATCCCATCTGTAGTGATTTATTTTGCCTTAAAAATGACCTCTGTTTAACAAGTTCTTTAGTCTTCCATGTGCCTAAAAGGAGGTGTCTAATCCTATTCCCAGTACCTTTCAAAATTGGTTTAATCATTTCTATTGTATCAACATTCTAACACTTATCAGAAATGAAGTTGATGAATTTATTGTCACTATTAGTGATTTCTTAAATTACCCTTTTTTATTCTCACCATCTCATAAAGTTCCTAAGCCTCTTGAAGTTTTTAAATTTTGTCAGGTTCTTTCCCCAATCCCTAGCACTTTCAAGGTATCCAATTAAAAAGCAAATTAATGGAATTAATAGTATGTATGGACTAGGTCAGCATTAAGGTCACTGTCTAATAATCTTCAAAAAGACCTGGGCAGGTGGAGCCCAATAATCTCCTTACGTTTGTTTAAAGCAGTTTGTTGGATCCTTAACACCTGTTGAGCTGAGTGTTGAGAAGTTATTTGGAGAGCCCATTGGAGCTACATCGCCTGAGCTTTCTTTGTCCTCTCTCCGTTCTTCGATCTTTTTTCCTTCTTGTTTTCCCTTTCTTTTTTCTTCTTCTTTTTTTTAAAAAAATATTTATTTTAATTGAAGGCTAATTACTCTACAATATTGTAGTGGTTTTTGCCATACAGTGACATGAATCAGCCATAGGTATACATGTGTCCCCCATCCTGAACCATCCCCCCCAACCTCCCTCCCCATCTCATCACTCAGGGTTGTCCCAGTACACTGGCTTTGAGTGCCCTGTTTCATGTATCAAATTTAGACTGGTGATCTATTCAGTGCTATTCTCTCAAATCATCCCACCCTCACCTTCTCCTACAGAGTCCAAAAGTCTGTTCTTTATATCAGTGTCTCTTTTGCTGTCTCGCATATAGGGTCATCGTTACCATCTTTCTAAATTCCATATATATGCGTTAATATACTGTATTGGTGTTTTTCTTTCTGACTTACTTTACTCTGTATAATAGGCTCCAGTTTCATCCACCTCATTAGAACTGATTCAAATGCATTCTTTTTAATGGCTGAGTAATAGTCCATTGTGCTTATGTACCACAACTTTCTTATCCATTTGTCTACTGGTGGACATCTAGGTTGCTTCCATGTCCTAGCTATTGTAAACAGTGCTTTGATAAACACTGGGGTACGCGTGTCTCTTTCAATTCTGGTTTCTTCAGTGTGTATGCCCAGCAGCGGGATTGCTGGGTCGTATGGAAGTTCTATTTCCAGTTTTTCAAGGAATCTCTACACTGTTCTCCATAGTAGCTGTACCAGCTTGCACTCCCACCAACAGTGTAAGAGGGTTCCCTTTTCTCTGCACCCTCTCCAGCATTTATTGTTTGTAGACTTATTGATAGCTGGCATGAAATGGCACCCCACTGTGGTTTTGATTTGCATTTCTCTGATAATGAGTGATGTTGAGCATCTTTTCATGTGTTCGTTAGCCATCTGTTATGTCTTCTTTGGAGAAATGTCTGTTTAATTCTTTGGCCCATTTTTTGATTGGGTCATTTATTTTTCTGTTATTTAGCTGCATGAGCTGCTTGTATACTTTTTAGATTAATTCTTTGCCAGTTGTTTTGTTTGCTATTACTTTCTCCCATTCTGAAGGCTGTCTTTTCACCTTATAGTCTCCTTTGTTGTACAAAAGATTTTAAGTTTAATTAGGTTCCATTTGTTTATTTTTGCTTTTATTTCCATTACTCTGGGAGGTGGGTCATACAAGATCCTGCTGTGATTTATGTCAGAGAGTGTTTTGCCTATGTTTTCCTCTAGGAGTTTTATAGTTTCTGGTCTTACATTTAGATCTTTAATTTGAGTTTATTTTTGTGTATGGTGTTAAAAAGTGTTCTAGTTTCATTCTTTTACAGATGGTTGACTAGTTTTCCCAGCACCATTTGCTAAAGAGATGGTCTTTTCTCCATTGTATATTTTTGCCTCCTTTGTCAAAGATAAGGTGTCCATAGGTGCATGGATTCATCTCTGGGCTTTCTGTTTTGTTCCATTGATCTATATTTCTGTCTTTGTGCCAGTACCATACTGTCTTGATGACTGTAGCTTTGTAATATAGTCTGAAGTCAGGCAGGTTGATTCCTCCAGTTCCATTCTTCTTTCTCAAGATTGCTTTGGCTATTCAAGGTTTTTTATATTTCCATACACATTGTGAAATTATTTGCTCTAGTTCTGTGAAAAATATCATTGGTAGCTTGATAGGGATTGCATTGAATCTATATATTGCTTTGGGGGTAGTATACTCATTTTCACTATATTGATTCTTCCAATCCATGAATATGGTATATTTCTCCATCTATTTGTGTCATCTTGTATTTCTTTCATCAGTATTTTATAGTTTTCTTTTGTTCCTTTAGGTAGATTTATTCCTAAGTATGATGTCTTTAGGGTTTTCTATGTAGAAGATCATGTCATCTGCAAACAGTGAGAGTTTTACTTCTTCTTTTCCAGTCTGAATTCCTTTTATTTCTTTTTCTTCTCTGATTGCTATAGCTAAAACCTCCAAAACTATGTTGAAAAGTAGTAGTGAGAGTAGGCACCCTTGTCTTGTTCCTGATTTTAGGGGAAATGCTTTCAATTTTTCACCATTGAGGATAATGTTTGTTGTGGGTTTATCATATATGGCTTTTATTATGTTGAGGTATGTTCCTTCTATGCCTGCTTTCTGGACGATTTTTATCTCAAATGGATGTTGAATTTTGTCAAAGTCTTTCTCTGCATATATTGAGATAATCATATGGTTTTTATCTTTCAATTTGTTAATGTGGAAGAAATAGAAAATCTTAACAGACCAATCACAAGTATGGAAATCAAAACTGTAATAAAAACTCTTCCAACAAACAAAAGCCCAGGACCAGATGGCTTCACAGGTGAATTCTACCAAAAATTTAGAGAAGAGCTAACACCTATTCTACTCAAACTCTTCCAGAAAATTGCAGAGGAAGGTAAACTGCCAAACTCATTCTATGAGACCACCATCACCCTAATACCCAAACCAGACAAAGATGCCACAAAAAAAGAAAACTACAGGCCAGTATCACTGAAGAACATAGATGCAAAAATTTTCAACAAAATTCTAGCAAACAGAATCCAACAACATATTAAAAAGATCATACATCATGACCAAGTGGGCTTTATCCCAGGGATGCAAGGATTCTCCTTTTTCTTTTAAAATTTTCATTGAAAACCCTTTTTTCCATCAGTCTCTGTACTAAGCACTAAGACCCAGTGGTGGGCAATATAGGCAAGGCCCCTACCCTCATGTAGCTGGCAGTCTGGTGGGGAGGGGGTTCATACATTAATTCAATCACACTCATGAATGGCTGTAAGGTTACAAATTGTGGTAGGCACAATCATGCAGTATGGGACCTGACTTAATGGGATCTGGGGTTAGGAGACAGCTTCTTTGTATTGAAATATGAAGAATGAGTGGGTACTTAGAGAAGACTGAGGGTTCCAGGCAGTGGAAATGGCTGTGCAAAGGCCTTGTGGTGCTAGGAATTGTGGTATTCTGGAAAAATGAAAAAAAAAAAAAAAAAAGCTATGGTGGCTGCATCAGAGGTACAAAAGCAGGGAGTGAGGGATGCTTCTGGTGAGGTCAGCAAGAACCAAGACACAGGATGTGTAAAGATTCTGGCTTTCAGCTAAAGAGCAGTGGGAAACCACTAGCATGCTAGGGAAGAACTCGGGGGAGTGAGAACTGCTGGTGATGATGCGTCTTCGCTTATCTCTGCAGGAGCGATGCAGTCGTACACGTGGTCTCTAACGTACACGGTGACAACAGCAGCAGGGTCCCCGGCTGAAAACTCTCAACAGCTGCCCTGTATGCGGAGCACGCACGTGCCTTCCTCTTCGGTCACACACAGGATACCAGTTTATCCCCACAGAGAGGAGCACGGGTAGGCGGCTTTCCTGGGATGTTGTTTTACTTTTGCTTTGAAAGGACAGGGTTTACTCAGCAGTGGTTTCCTCAGAGGACAAGAAGGACTTGTCCTTTGCTGAGGTCTGCCCACACCTTGTATGACTATCTCATGTAGTCCCCTCAACAACCAGATGAGGTGGGCAGGTGACCCACTTGACAGATGAAGAAACTAAGGCTGGACTAAGTTCACTTCCTCAGGCTACATGGCTGCAAAGGGTGGGGCTGACTGGGATTCTGTCTGCCTCCTTTAGGAAAGAAAATGGAAAAGTCCCTTTCACCAGCTCCCCTGGGTGGCTACTTTATAGGCACATAACATACAGCTTCATGGTGGGTCCAAGTCTCAGTCAGAGGGGGGCTTCCCCACCCAAGGCTGGGGGTCCCTGGAGAACAGGGCTTACTCATGGGGTTCAACTCCAAGTGGGTTCCAGTGGTGATTTGGACCCTGAATAAATAAATCATTTGTTTTGCCCATATTTTCCCCTAAATCTGTAGTGGTGTTACTGTGATGTATAAATTACAAATCCCCTTAAAACCTGAATCATAGCAGCTTTTTGCCATTTTGCATTGTCTTTATGAAAAGACCTTCCTCCTCCAGTGTCTACTGTGCCCTGATCTGAGAAACACTAATGATGTTATAAAGGGCCCTCCTTCTTGAGAAGGTGAGACTCAGCTCTGAGGGCACAGTGAGCCTCACAAACCAGGTTCCAACAGACCAGCTGTGGGGGACACAGGAAGGGAGGAAGGAGGACCACTCAGGTCCCTTCCACGCAGTAACTGAGGCCTGACTGTGGGCATATTTGGAGTTAATTCCAAAGGCTCAGGTGCCCCTGCCAGTCAGTGGGACAGCCATTATTTTCTCAGGGGACCCCTGAGAGTATTTCCCCCACACATTCAAAATCGACTTAGAATTGTTTCAGAGAGTTTTCAATTCTGCAGAAATGACAGCACAGACACTCATGTGGTCATACACCAGCATCTTTGACGTAAACATGTTATTAAGAATAGTGGTAACAGTGTTCTGTGTTTCCAAAGCAGTATCCTATGTTTATAAAGTGTCTTCACATATACGACTCTCAGAGTAGCGAGGTGCAGCATTTTTTACAGATGTGAGAAACAAGGATGCAGGTAGCCCAGGGCCCCAGAGCTGGGAGCTGGTGGAGCCAGGCTTAGAACCGGAGGCTGACGCCTGGTTGGCCATGTTGTTTTCCCCAGGAGAGAGCTCAGAGCAACACACTGCATCCTTCCCCAAGATGGAGAAGCAGAGGACTGAGCAAAACAAAAACATAAGTCCCAAAGTAATTTCTTCTTTTTTCCTATTTGACTTCAGACTATAATGTGAGGCTTTTTACCACAACAGGAGACAAGGTCTCCATCACTAATGATGTTTTGCTCAGGGCTGGTTTTCATTCCCTGAGCACTCACTGGGTGGTGAGGGAGGTATGCCGAGGCGAGAAGGAAGACTCACCTGGGAGTTTGACACTGTCACAACAAAGCCAGAGTGGAGACGGTAGGAAACAAGAAGAAAAAGAAAAATGAAAAACAAAAAGAAAGAAAAGAAGGAGTAGATGAGGTTGATTTTTAAAGGTGTCAAACTGCTTTGTTCTCCCTGCCATTACTCACAATATTCCATGCGCCTCCCGCATTTTAGATACACGGGAAGCTATAACTATGGGAGCTATGGCAACCAGCATCCTCCCCCGATGCAGAGCCAGTACCCAGCTCTCCCGCATGACACAGCCATCTCAGGACCGCTCCACTACTCCCCGTACCACAGGAGCTCTGCGCAGGTGAGTCGGTGGTCCTGCTTGCCTGCCCAAGCTTTGGTGAGCTTGGTGCCAGGTCTAGTCAACACAATAAGCACCTTCTGCATACTGTGTGTGCAACCTCTGTGCCTCCAAGGGAAAGCTGGTCTTTTCTTCCGTGCCACTTTGTCCCTCCTGTGGCTGCCCAGAGTGGGTGCTCAGTCAGCGTCATCCCAACTTGCTTTCACCTACGTGGGTACCGACCATGTGCCTCTAGTTCTGTCCTCCCTTTGAACTCTCTCCTGGGAGCCAGTCAGCAGTGAGGTCTGTTACCGTTTTTTCAGGTGGCCACCTTCAGACTGGATCTTTTGTCTCCTCTCCCATCGTCCCTTCCTGGTGCAGTCAGACCTTCATCAGGTGCTGTCAGGATGGTAATCTCAGCATCATCCTAACTGGTCTCTCAGTTTCACGTCTGTTCCTTTTCTGTCCAGCAGCCCAACCACAGACTCTTAGAAAGAGTCTTCCTGAAATGGACTCCTAACACATCATTCTCAGGCCTTTGGGTCTTCACTGTCTCACAAGCCACACTGATCCTCTGTGGCCTTGGTGAATGGGGATGGTGGCTGCCACCATCACACCAGTGTTAGGCGCTCTCCATGCCTCAGACACTTTGCTGTCTACTGGCCCCAAACACAAGTGTGGCCAGTTCCATCCAGTTCTGCATCCTTGGTGTCTCTGGACCCTCACCGTCCTTGTCTCAGATCAGGTCTTTATCAAACTTAGACGATAACCAAAGCCTTCCCGTCTGTCTGTCTCTGTGTCAGTAACTTGTCCCATCCTTGGTCCATCCTCAGTACTGCAGCTGAGAGAATCTTTTGGGTAAAACAAAACAAAACAAAAACCTGGCCACAACACTCTTCCTCTTTTGCATATCATCGCTTTGAGGGTCAAGTTCAATTTCTTAGCACGTCTCTCAAGACTCATGACCATCTGGGCTCTGCCTGCCTTTCTGGCCTACCAGCCACACCCCACCTTTGTCCCTCCATGCCAGGTCATGTGTAGCTCCCTCGGGGCTTTGCAGATGCTGTTGCCTCGGGCTGGGACTCTCTTCCTCAAACTCTTCTGCTTATTGTTCAGGACAAGCATCCCATTTGCTGACACTGTCCTTTTCCTTCTTCCAGAACCATATTAGGTGCCACTCCTCTGTACTCAAATGGTGCATTGGGCTTTCCACTATTGGTACACTTCTCATCACTGACTTTCCTGATACCTGCAAGAGACCCCAAAATTTCCTGAAGGCAGAAATTAAGTCTAGGATCCTCAGGTCACTGCACTCATCAAAAAGAAAAGCTAACTGTTACTAAACATTGTCCTGTGCCAAGCACAGTGCCAAGCACCTTCCACATCCCCATGGTAACCCTTGCAGAAAGGAAGTGAGGGTAACTTGGTCAAGGACTTAACCCCGGGCAGCGTGACCCCAGCTGTACAGGCTCCTAAGCCCTAGCCTCTGTCACCATTCAGAGAGAGCACTCGCTGCTTAATTTAACAGAGGAGTGAACAGGAGGTGGGTCAGCAGAGACAACTGTGGTGTGAGGCAAGCAGGGAGGGAGCCGCAGTAGGTCTGGGAGACAAGATGAGAGTTCAGCCTAGGAAAGAGCTTCTGTAGCACTGGTGAGACCAGGAAGTAGAGAGGGGACTGGCAGAGCAGGGAGGCTGCCAAGGAAGCACATGCAGGAGTCTTAGAACAGAGGTGGCAGGATGTGAGCTTAAGTGGAGGCTGCAATTACATCAGCTGTCAGCACAGACTTGCCTCCGAGGGAGAGTGCCAAGCAGAGTGTATCCACAATAGATGGGCACTTGGGGCAAACAGGCGTCTGTTTTGATTTCTATCCTCAATCGCAGGGGAGCCGTGGGATAATCTCTAGACAAGCCAAGGAGTTGATTCCTCTAAACCATCACCTGGGGCATTATTATAGGTCTCCATCTGCGTCACATGGAGACACCTGCTCCCTAGGTCCTGCTTCTCTTGGGACCCAGGGTCTATGCTCCCCATGGTGATCCCCTAAATGACTAAGAGCTGCCGCCATAGACTGGGTCACACTTTCACAGTATAAGCAGCCTATCCATCCAACCATTCATTCATTCCCCCATGACCGTTGCGTACCTACTATGTGGCAGGCACTGCCCTAGCCTGTGAGAATAAAGGGAGAAGAAGATGGAGGCAAGCCTGCTTTGAGAGAGCTTCCACTCCAGTAGGAGACCCTGGCGAGACCAAGCTGAGATCCCAAGCCACAGCTCCCAGCATTCTTCCCTCTTTCTTCACCCCCTCATCTCTCCTCCTGAAACTTCTGGAGCTGGTTTTTCTGGGTATTAAATTTTTAAAGCCTTTTGCCATAAAAAGAAGCCACGGGCTCCTAAATGCCCACGCAGCCCACAGTGGTCCAAGACAGGTTGTAGCATCCACTCTGGAAACCACAATGGTCCCCAGCTGGAGCACCATAATGCAATCACTCATCCTAATTGGAGAGCTGGGGACTAAACGAACGCCCATGGAGGAGCCGCTGAACCCAGACTGGCTGTGGGAGGCCATAGGGTCCTGCAGCCCCTTCACCACTATGCTCTGCGACTCTCAGGTCCTTTCACAACCTCTGACCCCCACCACATACTCACACTCTGCACTTTATGGTTAATGCCTCCGTCTCCATTTGTAAAGTGGGGTGGGGAGACGTTTAGTGACACTACATCTCTGCCCAGGTTGATGGATGAGGTCAGGGTTTCTCCCGGGGAAGGTACTATCTAGAACTTTCTAAATCCTTCCTTTTTTTTTTTTTTTTTCCCATTCACACTGATGCACGTTGAGGCACTTTGAAATACATAGGCTCACTCAAATTCAGAGCAACCTCCCAAAGTTGGCATTTTCCCCACTTTTTAAAGATGAGGAAAACCTCAGAAGGCAATTTGCCCCAGGTCATGCATCTAGTAAGTGACCAAGCAGATTCAAAGGCAAATTCTCCAAATCTCAACACCAAGCCCGTGGCACTGAACACTTACAGGGTGTGTGTTTTAGAGGGCAGGAGGTAAATTCAAGAGGTTACTGAAGCTATTCTCAATAAGCTTCAGGTTCCCAAAGAGAAAAAAACACACACCAAGATACTGTATTTCTTTCCTTTCCTGGTACTGCGGTTGAAGGTTGAACACACAGGGGAAAATCTCCTGTAGGCCTAATTAGTTTTAGCTTCCCAGAGCAGAGGTCAAGCCATTCCAATCCCGAATACCAAATATCACACTTCATTATAGCAGACTCAGCGGGGAAAAGATTAGTCTGAAGTGAAGAAAAATCATAATGATAAAATATGGTTAAAGAATGCAATTGGTCATTAACACAAGACACTACTTTCTGCAAATAAATGCCTACCATGTTAGTCTTAAAGAACTAATACAACATCTTTGTGAAGTCCAGTAATTGTAGACATCCCAGCATTTATATACTCAAAATAATGTGAAGTCATTTGTTTTTTGAACTGTGGTACCGTGTGCCCTTGTTTCTACTATTCATTTGTGCAAGACATGCTTTCTTCATGAGTACTACAAAGGTAAACCTCCACACTCCTGCTTGAATGCTCATAATTCCTCAATTAGTAAGTCCAGATGGATGAGGCTGCACAGGGAAAGGGTTGAATTATTCCAGAAAAACACCCTTCTTGCTGCTATGCTGCACTTGTCCCACATCATAAGGGAACAAGGGACAGTATCAACGGCCCCTTCCCACGCGCCCCATCCTCATGCCCAACCAGAAAGAAAACAAACATGGAACCTCTACGTGTCCGCAGCCGTGAATGTGAACTGGGTTCTTGAGCTCGAAAGCCGTTAGACCAACCATAAGCAAACTGGCTGGAAAGACACTTACAGTGAACCAGAAAGTTGTTGCTCATTTCTCAGCTGTATAGCCAAGACCCAGCCTTACCAGCTGGTCACATAGCTCTCACAGTGTCTCCAGTGGACCACGTCCAGTGGGTCCTTGATCTCAGAGGCACAGTGATTGCTTCAAAGTTTGTTTAGCATGCTCCACTTTGGGGTAGCATCCTGGGCCAAAGGTGAGTAAAAATAGAAAAACAGATTTTCTCTGACTATAGCGGCAGGCTTCCTGAGTTCAAGTCTCAGCTTGGCCTCTGATTAACTCGGTGCCTCAATCTCTTCATCTGGAAAATGGGGATAATTCTAGTTCTTAGTTCATAGGGTTGTTGTGAGGGTTAAGTGATTTAACAAAGGTTAGGACAGGGGCTGGCTCATAGTTAACACTATCTGTGTATACTATTATGATTATTCTTTGTAACACCACAGTTATTATTATTTTTTGTAACTGTAGAATTAATATCTGTCTCCCTCACTATACTAGCCCTGTGAAGGTGAGGGGGTCTAGGTCCTTCCCCTTCTGACCATTATATTCCCAGGACCCAAAACAGACCTGGCTCTTGGTTGGACCTCAGTATACAGTGGTCAGTGAATGAAGGGATGAATGGATCCTTACTCTGGCAGTAAGTTGTGTGTGACCGCAAGAAGATCATTTATCCCTCTCCTGACCTCAGTTCCCTCATCTGTAAAATGAGAGGTGGGATCAGATGGTCAATCACTTAAGGCTCTTCCTATCATTAGTGGACCACAAACCTATGACTCGAAGAAGAATAATATTCATAATTGCAACTATGTTTTGAAAACTTATTGTGTGGAAGTTCTGGGGCTTCTCAGGTGGCGCTAGTGGTGAAGAACCCACCTACCAGTGCAGGTGACATGCAATATGGGCTCGATCCCTGGATCGGGAAGATCCCCTGAAGGAGGGCATGGCAACCCACTCCAGTATTCTTGCCTGGAGAATCCCATGGACAGAGGAGTCTAGCGGGCTACGGTCCATGGAGTCGCAAAGAGTAGGACACGACTGAAGTGACTGAGCACACGGACACACTGTGTGGAAGCTCTAAGTATTTCACATGTACTCACTTAATCGTGACCCAAAAAGCTCAGCAGATGTGGACTGTCCAGCACAGATTTGGGGGAGTTGTGTCCTGGGTGGGGGATGCCTGTTGGCAGGACTTTGGGCAGTGAGAGCCGCCTTTCATGGGAAAACAGGGGGCCACCTTTCACCCGTTCTCCAGTAGAGGCCCGTTTGGTGAAGGTCAGGGATAAAGGGCTCATTCTTCTCTCTCCACGTGCAGGAAAGTCAGCGCTTGGTGTGAGAAGTCACTTCTCAAAATAGCATTTCCTAATATGGTTCCAAAGAGGCTCAGGGTCAGTCTCAGCAGAGATGGACTCACACCCTGGTCCCTTGAGGGAAACTTTGCCCACTTGTGCACACACACACCCACACATGCCCACAGACACCCCTCACACACCCCCCACAGGGTGGGGACTGGGGACTCACCTCCATTTTTACATCAGTAGCAACAGCCCTTGATCTGACCTAGAAAAGGGTAACTTCCAGTTAGGGCCTTCAGCAAAAAGCACTTTTATCCTGGACAGAGCTCTGGGGACCCCAGGGTTTGTGCCCAGCATCTGGAGGAGCCCCGTGAACCCGGATGTGAAGTGTGAGCAGTGAGGCAGGTGCTCCCATTGGACTGAAGAGCAACTTCACTGGTGGCTTTAATGGCCGGGCCAGACAGCCGGCACTCCAGCCTCTCAGCTTTCAATGGTCTCTTCACCAAGGGGAAGACGAGGCACTGACTCATTTGCAATTAGCTGACCTAACGGGACAGAATTTTCCAGGCCGGATCCTGTGGTAACAGAATTTTATTGTCACACTGGAGATATTTTGAGCCCGTCTCATTTCCAGGCAATTACTCTTTTGAGCCTGTGACACAACCCCTGGGCACAGCTGCATTGAGGGGCCTTGATTTGGCACAAAAGCCACCCTCTCTTGAGTTCTATGGGGAGGAGGCTGCGTGATACAGTCCCTACGCAGGCCAGGCAAGCGAGGCGCCTCTCAGGAGCATCAGGCTGAGGCCTGGTTGGGGTTACCAGACCCTGTGGTCTGCAGTGGGAGGAAGGTACTTAAAGGCAGAGTGACAGAGAGAGTCAAGTTTAATGCGCTGTGTTCCAAAGGAGAGTCTTCCTCTCTGAATTCTCTGGACTTTAGTTGTGTGGTGGCTCCTGCCTTGTTTGGGCCAGACTGACGTGGGGGGAAAGAGCTAGCCCAGGCCCGGGCTCCCCTGCCAGCTCATCCACTAGCTCACCATGGGCTCCGCACCTCATCCTAGCTGGATCCTAGCTGTCTCATCAGTGCAACGTGGGGTCGGAGTACATGACCCCTGAGGTTATTTCTAGTAGTAACAACCTAGGGTTCATTTGCCAGATAGTAATGTGGCCCCTGCTAGGTACCAGGCACCATTCCAGATGTTGGGAACACAGTGGGGAAGATGACACCACCCCACCAGGAGCTTAGGAATACAAGCCAGTGGGAAGAGATACCTGACAAGCAGGATGCTAAGATCCTGCCCTGAGAGGTGAAGGTGGGGCACTAGCTTGGAGAGACAAGATGTCCAGAAAAGTCTCTTTGAGGTGGTGACATTTGAGCTGAGACCTGAAGAATGATGAAAGGGCAAGCAGGGAAGGGGCTTGGAGGGAGGGGTGGGAGAGACGTGCTCCAGGCGGAGGGAACAGGTAGGACAAAATACCTTGAGATGGGAACCAGCCTGGCATGTCTGAGGGCCAGAGAGGAGGTCTCCGTGCTAGGGAGGGGACATGTATCCGAGGAGTTTACTAGAGAGGTTACTGGGAGCGGGGAGCAAACTTTTGGGAAAAATTAAAGACCATTTTGTAATAATATGCTTTAATATTACCTGTTTAGTACCTGGGGGCTCATTATCTTGGTCAGGACCCAGTCTTATGGTCTCTTTGGGGTTCAGGGGGGCTGCCACACACACACACACACACACACACACAGCTGCTTTGGGGAGTATGAAAGCCTCTGGAGGCTCCCTGCGGTCTCCTTGGCAACAGCCCTGGCCTCCTCTCCCCTGAGCTCCAGATACCACCTCTGCCCTTCTCACTCTTTTCCTACCTGTTCTTCTGACTGTGTAAGGCAAGCTGTCTGTCCTGTGGAAGACCAAGCCCTCACTACCAGACCTTGGAGCCCTCCTTCTTCACCTGTGAATAGCTGGTTCTCTTTGCCTGCTTTGGGCCTAGCAGCCTTCCCCCACTGCCCCTCAGGCTCCCACTCAAAAGGTGGAGAACAGTTCACTTGGCTCCCTCGACAACAGAGAGCAGCCATTGCTGTCATAACCCCTTCTCCTGGCTTGTCTAGGCTTCAGTCTGTCTGTCTCCCTCACAGGAGGCAGCCTCCCACCTAATCCCTTGGGGCTCCACTCTCCAACTGTCAGGGAAGACAGATGGGAGAACAGAAGACTTTGCACATTCGCAGGCAGACTCTCTCCCTACTCGCTGCCCTTGCCATCCTGGCTGACTGGCTCCTGTTCATGTTGGCGTGGTCCTTAGCACAGCAAGGAAATCTTTGTGTTGACCAGCCTGCAAACGGAGAGCTCTAGCGAAGGGAGCCCAGAACTCCTCCCCTTCCTCCCCTCTGATCTACTAAAAGCAGCTCGTTTGCATAGCTGTCTTGGAAACTGAATAGAAGGTAAACGAAGCAGCACTTTGGGCACTTCTCTTATTTCTGATTCTTTCTAGAAAATTTTTTTTTTTTTTTGCCCTCTTCTGGTAGCTATTAACACCCTTTTTCCTGACCTGCACAAAAGCACCTTCCTCCCCTCCCAAGGGGCTTATCTTGACTCCTTCCAGGTTCATACCAAGGCCAATAACTCGCCATCCTATCTTCTAGGACTTCAGTGAATGTGAACCCAAAAGAGATGTTCTCTAAATGATAGGCACTAATACTAACCTTCGACACCGTTGACCTGATTCCTCTTCAAAAACCTGCTTTTAGGCTGCAGTTCATAAGTGGATTCAATTGCAAAATGCTATTTTTAATGAGGTCGTTGTGTTTTTCTTGGCAGTATTGTTCTCTTGGGTTGATGGAGTGGGACCTATCACAGCTCCATAAATGATAAAATGATACAGCTCAAACCCATCCATCCATCCATCCATGTCTATTTGGACATACTGTGACTCAGGTACACACGCACTCACTCTTCCTCTCTCTCTCCTGTATTCCCAGTGGGGTTATTCTTTCTTTGGGGTTTGACTTCCCCAAACATTGCAGATAATGAGCACAAAGTCTGTATGACTGGTTGAATGAATATCAGCCCAGCCCTGGCTATGAAATGTTTTGCTCTTCTCCTGCCGGATGCTTCCTAGACCAAGAGTCAGTCTTGCAGAATCTCACTGATGACTTCCCACCAACTTTCATTAACAGAGTCTTAAGAATTTAACGTAAACTGTGAACATGACTGATACTGTGTACGTCCAACTTCAAGCTAATTTTAACTTTGTGGAATTTCTTTCCCCTCAACAAGTACCCTTTTAATAGCCCCACTTCCCGGATGGAACCTTGTCTGATGAGCAGTACTCCCAGACTGCATCCTACCCCAGTCACCCCCCGATGGCCAGAGGTGCCCACAGCCAACACGTGCTACACAAGCCCGTCTGTGCATTCCACGAGGTATGGAAACTCTAGTGACATGTACACACCCCTGACCACGCGCAGGAATTCTGAGTACGAGCACATGCAACACTTTCCTGGCTTTGCTTACATCAACGGAGAGGCCTCCACAGGATGGGCTAAGTGACTGCTTTCATAGGAATCTGTATTTAATATTAATAATAATTAATAATAATAATAATAAACCCATCACCCACCCACCCCCAGAAGACTTTATCTCTCTACATTGTAACTCCTGGACTATTCCTAGGCATCCACTTTCCTAATGAACATGAGGCTGGGATTCAGTGCGGGATGAATAAACTTTAGTTCTGAAACGGGGCTCACTAAGAGTCAGTGAGATTGGGTTCCTGTATCCAAGCCAGACTTGACTGTTTGTACAGAGCACTATCTCAGGCAGGCCGACCGACCCGTGACATTTCCCTCTGTTCCATGACTTCGCAACCACTCCCAGTAAACCACTTATTTTCCTGTTGACAAAAACTCTTTAGTCTTGAAGGATGGATACTAGAGACAGAATCTGGTTGGCGCTCTTGGATAGGCACATAATTGACCAAGAGCATTCACCTTTCTATCCGGCTGTCATCTTACTGTACAATGAACAGCCCTCAGAAGTGTCTTAAACATCCCAACTTGCTGGTGGTGTCAGCACTGCTTCCTGGAGCACCAGGGCTAAATGGAGGTGTCCAGAAACCCTAGAGTCCCTGTTACACTCACACTGTCACCGTCCTTGCCTGGTCTTGGAACATAAGCACTGTTGAGAGGGAAGGAAGAGGCCTGTTCCGTATGCCTTAAGTAGATCGAGGTTTGTAGAAGACCGGTTCTTCTACATTCAAGTATTTGTCTTAAGTTTGCACAATGGCTAGTGTCAGTAAAAGGCAGAAGAGTGTTTTCTAAAGTTCTATGAGAATGCGGACTTATGGCATTGAGTATCACACTCAGCTCTGCTGTATTAACTTTGTGAACCTGAACGGACCAAACTTTTAACTTACCAAGCACCAAGTGTGAAGACGACTTTCACGGTTCCTTCATTAGACTATAATAATTTCCGACACTTTGATAGAAAAAATTCAAAGCTGTGCCTTTGAGCCTATACTATACTGTGTATGTGTGGAAATAAAAAAAATGTATTGTACTTTTGGAAAATTTTTTCATAGGGATTTTTCTGTCAGATTTGTAGCAATTTGTGAGGTTTGTTAGAGATTAACATAGGTTTTTTCTTTCTGTATTATAAAAAACACCAAGAAATTATGGTGGACCTATTACCCTATGGGTAAGAAATAAGTGGTAATATGACATCGGATGTTTTAGCAATTGTTCTGTAAATAAAATCTTTGATCACACCACTCAGTGTGATAATCATGTCTACAGCTAAAATGGAAATAGTTTATCTGTACAGTTGTGCAAGATATGAATGGTTTCACACTCAAATAAAAAGTATTGGAATGACTTGCTTTCTTTTTGTTCATTTTGCGTTTGATACGACCTCTGTGTGTATGTGCACATATGTGGTTTTTTTTTTGTGTGTAATATATATGACATTCTAAATACCTAGGGTGTAAGTAGGCAAAACAAAAGTAAATGGTCTTCTGTGGTTGTGCTTACTGAGTTCCTTGTGACCTTGTCATTATTAAAATGTGGATAGGCCACACATGCAGTCCTTAAAAAATGATTTAGCACCTACAACCTGATTCTAAGAAGCAGTCCTACACACAAGGACTGACCTGAAGTTTTCATGATGGCTAGGGTCAGCAAAGGGCAGAGCCTTTCAGCTCTTACAGAGGATATTATTCTTCAATGCCAATATCATTAGGAGGTCCCCTGACACTCAGTTCATTATGCTTTAATGATCGCTAGGTGTAAAGATATTTTGAGCACAGTGGTTTAAATGATAATAAACTTCTGAAACAGGACAATAATATTGTTAAATAGTTAATAAATATCAACAGATTTTTTTTTCCAGGATTGCAGTTTGATTCTAGGGCTGGAAAGTGAGGCAAAATTATTAAATGCTTTGCCCAAATGTTAAAGAGTCTAGGATCTATGAGAAATTCAGAGCCACAGGTTTCCAGAAATGGCAGTACTGACTATTTTAACTAAAAGGCATGAAAATTTGACAACTCAATTTGCATTTTAAAAGGTTTATTTTTAAAGCCAGGCTCTTACTTGATATTACATAACATACGTACACCTGAAAATGCTTTGGGGATTAAAATTATACGTTTTATATAGTATTCCCTTTAAAAAAATTAGCTGTGTTGTTCTACCAAAAGAAAGCAGATGTTGGATTTCACTCTGATGGTAATTAGTTTGATCTTTCGGCCAAGGTCCATTAGTTGGCTTTATATGAGGAAAATAAGGGAGAGGAAGGATGAAATTTCATATTTAGTCAGTGAAAATAAGCCTGAGAATAACCAGACCTATTGCTCTCTTTACAATCCAAAGCTCATGCTCCAGAAATGAATGAGTGTATTAAGTCTGACTTTTGACCTACTAAGCACAAAAAATTAAGCAGTTGCCAAATTCTCTGGCCAGGTAGCTGCTGCTGCTGCTGCTAAGTCGCTTCAGTCGTGTCTGACTCTGCGCGACCCCATAGACGGCAGCCCACCAGGCTCCCCCGTCCCTGGGATTCTCCAGGCAAGAACACTGGAGTGGGTTGCCATTTCCTTCTCCAATGCATGAAAGTGAAAAGTGAAAGTGAAGTCGCTCAGTTGTGTCTAACTCTTTGCGACCCTATGGACTGCAGCCTACCAGGCTCCTCTGTCCATGGGATTTTCCAGGCAAGAGTGGTGTAAAGTAATTAACCTCCAATTACAATAGATAAATTTATATATATATAAAGTACTGGAGTGGGGTAGCAGCAGTACATAATATTGAAATAAACAACACCCATGTATACAAGTAATAACCACAAGCTCTTTAAATGCACAGATATTTAGGCAAAAATAGTCACAGCCAATAAGGGACTGAATCCCAGAAAATACAGTGATTGCTCCAAGAACTTTGCAGAGGAAAGAATGTATTCACAGCACAGCCAGGAACCAAGAGTCATCAGCACCGCAGGAAGAAGGCAGCTTCAGGTGAGGCAAGTGCCCCCTGGGCGTTTCTCTCCAGACCACAAGGTACCCATCTCTTGGGAGATGAGTGGACTACCTGTGTTCCCAATTGTTCTAAAGCTTCCACTTCAGAACAAAGAGGGATATGAGTAAGAAAAGATAACAACTGCTGTGAGTTCATGACTCAGCTGCACCTTCTCTCCCTCTTGACGGTTCCTAGCCAGTCACCAAGATGGGAATGGGCAAGGTCGGCCACTGGGAGTGGGGCCAGCCACTTGTCAGAGGAAGAACAGAGGAGTCTTGGCAATAAAGGGACCCTCCCCTCTTCAGGACACTCTCTGAAAAGGACTCTGCCAGCTTGAAACTAGCTGAAGTCATGAACGTCAGCCAGGATGGCTCACCCACGTCGCAGGCCTGTGGAGTCCAGGCATCCATCCTGCTGAGCCCTTGTCAGGCCTCTAGCATAGCCCAGGTCTGGGAAGAAAGGGGAGCTGTGGCCCCTCGGAGACCACAGCCTGGTTACAGACCAATCAAAAATGTGCATCATCAAATAAACCCAGCCTCACTGGAGAGAGGGCCTGAAATCACGGAAAGGTGACCTTGGAGGGGTCACCTCCCCACTCTGGGCCTTGAGCAGGCCTGCTCTATGACTATGACATCCTGAATTATAGTCCGTGTGCTGATGGACCAGGGCAGGCAGATCTGGGTGAGGAGGGTGGACAGCTTAGGGAAAACAAAGAACAGACTGGCAGCTGGGCAGTGATTCAGGGAGGCAGCCACAAGAGAGAAGGCGATGGCTCCACCAGCTGGTGCTAAAGAAATGGCCTGAGGTTCACATCCACAAGCTGAGCCCATATCTCTGCACCACCATCACCAAGCAACACCCCTTCCTCGTATCTGATCCTACTCTCTCTTTCACGACTCCACTGGGGCAGTAGTCTCCTGCTATCTCCCTCATCCTGCAGATCTGTCCTATTTGCTTTAACGTGACATCAACTGAAATGAAGCGAATCTGGAGAAGGAAAGAGCAAAAATGAATAGGCTATTTGTCCTAGCTTTTCATACCTCTTAAAGGCAGAATGGAAAGATTGAAAAAAAATTAAATCTTAGGAAAGGGTTAAACACTCCCTTTATCATATGGGAAAGAGTGTTGGGGTGCGGCAGCTGTAGAGCTCCTGAAACTCAGAGTTCAGACTTGGTCAAGGGCCTGAAGTATGCAAATCATCATTATCGTCAGAAGCTTAAAGGAAAAATAGAGGGATGTCCTCATTGGCTTTGAAGTGAGGCAGAACCAAGATTAAATCTTGGTTCCACCAGAGATGATGTAGAAGGGGCATTCCTACCCTCAGTAGGATTAGACGTCATCTGTTCTGAGTTCTAGCTGCCCATTAGCATTACTCTATCAACTTTGTAAAAATAAGGATGTGTAGGATTCACCCACAGTCAATAACTGACCTAGAATGTGATGGGGAAATCTTTTAAGCTCTCCAGATGATTCTAATATGCAGCCCAGGTTGAGAAACATGACCTCTGCCAACTTGAAGTTCTAAGATCCAGGGACTGCTCTCCCCTGAATAGGTATCCCGAGTTTCCTTTTTATAAGGTTCCGGTCTGTCCAGAGTGGCAGACACCAATCATCCACACTGTTTATAGTTTCCCCCAGCTAACAAACCTCTCCCTGACAGCACTGTTTTGTTTGCGCTTCAGCCCAGCCCACCTCCCTATCACTCTGCCGCCTGCCCTCCTAACCTGGACCTTCTCTGCTTCGGTTCCTTGGCGGCCTCCAAGCTAAGCCAGCCCTTGTGGTTTCCTCTTCTTCCAAGGAGGTCAGAACCTTTTGTGCTTCATCAGCCTCCTCCCTGAAGCTCTTCCTCCATCCCTCCTCCTGCATCTCAACTCCCCCCGCCCCTCCAGCCCTCTCACCCCCATATTTTGCTGCTACTGGTGTAGGTGGGACGGAAGATGTAGGCTTAAGAGTTGAGAAAAGAGCTGTTGCTAGGAAAGGAGTGTGGGTGAAGAGAGAGCGTGGGTGGGAGAAATAGGGCTCCCCAGTTTTATTCCTCCCTTTGTCATCATAAATGCCTCCAGAGCTAAAACCAGTTGTTTTAAGAACTATTATGAAAAATAATAAGGTCTGACCGGGACAGCAGGGGCGAGAGAATCAGCTTTAGAACAGCTGCAGTGCTGATCCTTGATATTTATAACAGCCTCCTGATAGATGGGAAAGCCACTGAGAGAAGTCTCTAAGAGTGAATTCTCCAAGAACTACCAAACGGTGCCCTGACCAGAGACAGTATCCAAAATGTCCCGGCCTGTGCTACACCTCTTGGAAACAAGAACCTGCCAAATGTCTTCTTAAGGACTGAAATGTAATTACAACAGAAGGCCAAGTTTTAAATGAGGAGACACACTTCCCTCTTCTCACATTGAGCAACGCGTGGTCCATTCCTGAACCAGCTCTAGAGAGGTTCTTGTTCCTGGAAGGTCTGCAACATGCTAGCCCCATCAGAAGCATCTTTCCCACTTCTTATAACCTCCTTGAGGTGTCAGTGGTGTAGTCATTTCTGTTTACAGGTGGAGAGACAGAGGCTATGACCGGTTTAGTGTCCTGCCAGACCCGGGATATATAAACTGCACTGTTCCACTCCAGACTGTCTTTTCTGCTACAGCACCCTGCCTTCTTCCTCCTTCCTACTTTTGTTTCCACGCCATCCCGCCCCCATTCCTCTCTCCTAAGTGGCTTTGCAGTTTATAAATCAACCTTGACCGTGGTAAGAGAACCTGCTGGGGTTGAACAGAGTTTCAGAAGTTCTGGGAAATTTGTATGTGTTCAATGAAGGCAGCTTCTAAGCTACACCAGCTCTTTCTCCCACACCCAAGGTGGCATCCACTCGCTGTAAGTTCACAGCGGACACTAGCTTCCCTCCGTCACTTCCCAGGGTACATACAAACCAATACATTATCAAGAATCAAGGCTTGGTCATTCTACAGAGAAACAGGAACAAAGAAAATCAATAATAATGTAAAAAAAAAAAGCAGGGCACAGGAGGATTTTTATTACTAAGTCAAAAAAAAAAGCTCTGCGGGGGAGATGAAATGAGCCAAGCATTCACTAGAATGAAGTCATTGGAGGGGGTGGAGGAGGGGTGCTGGCTACCTCTTGCTGTTCAGGTCACTACCCTTTGACAGCAGTGGCCTCTGACCTCAACAACCCTACAATTCTGTTTGGACTGACCCTGAAACCCATGAAAGTCAGATGTAGGCAGTGCCCAAAAGTTGAGATAAAGCTGACTAATATGGGAAAAGCTCCCGGTATGTGCCCCCAGCTGAAAGGAGCTGGCAGTTCTTTGGCGGGAGATGCAATTTATTCTGTCCTCCTCCTTTCAGGGAAATGCTAATCCTTCATAGGCAACTGGAGGGGAAGACTAAAAAGTGATGATGAATGACAATAATCCTTTGTCCACTGCCACCTCCTCCTAGGGTTGAACCTTAAGAGTTTAATCAAATGTTGGTAAGTAAATTAATGCTTTACTGCATTAAGAGTTAAAAAGGAAGTGGCAGGAAGAAGAGTTGTGAAAATGTATGTCCTCTGATATGTGACTCTCAAAAGCTTAATTACAAAGACATTGGTATACAGTGTGTGTGTGCACACGTGTGTGTAGTATTTTAGCCTCCTTATTTACATATACAAACAAAGGACAGTCACTATCCCCAAACTCTTTTGTCAAAGCATGTCAGTGTTAAAGACATTAACTTCAAGGTTTAAAGATCAAAGCGGTATGTTAAAATTACTTTTCTGTTGTTAAAAACATCAACAACAACAAAATCTCAAGCATTTGTTCACCAATAGTAATAACATGACCTTTATCCCCACATCTTCCAGCATCACTGTGAGGGAGGTTGCCTTTTTCATTCCAGTTCAGCTAACATCTGAGTGGCTACTCCATGCCAGGACTGCTGTGCTGGCCACTCGGACAGTCATCTCCTTTAACCCTTACAACATCCTGCAAAGTAGGTATTATCATGTTCGTCACAGTTGAGAAAATCAATGTTCAAAGAAGGCAAGTAGAATCTTTTGGCTTTCAAGTTTTCCTCTGAGATACAAAAAACTGGTTGCCAGAACGGTTTTAAGGAATTTGACAAATGATGGGCTTCTGAGACTCACACAGTGAATTGGGACTAAACACCAGGTTTTCCAATTCCCAGTCCAGCTCTTTCGCCACATTACAGTACTGCCACCCAAAGTGCTGGGTTTTCCCAAGAGGTGTTTGGATGGGAGTCCAAGCCAGCGAGATGCAAATAGGTCTGACCCACATTCCAGCTCTTGGATAAATAAAAACTCCTAAAGGGCAGAGCCCATTTCGTGTGCTTAATTTGAGAGCCCCACTGTGGACAGTCAATCAGTATTAAACAACTACAGGTACATTTGCCAAGGACTAAACAGCATGGGCTCAATTTTAGCAATTAGAATACTGCAGAGGAATATTACAGAAGAATCTCGTACAGGTACTGAAAGGCTGGATCAAGTAATCATAAATTTCTAAGAGTTTAAAAAGAAACCTCTGAAGTCACCTAATTAAACTCTAATTTTATAAATAAGATCCAGAGAAATTAAAATAACACACACAAGGGTTTGACACCAGTCAGCAACAGACCTTTTCCTGTCTCCCAGTTCTATTTATGTCATATGGTATTGTGAGGTAGTTTTCAGGAATGGAACATGTTGTAAGCTGAAACTGGATTGGATGGTTACATAGAGTCATCAGTGATAATGACGTCTCCCAGATTTAATTTTTCCTTATCCTACTTGACCAACTGACCTCTAAATCTCCCTTGCCGGCTTTCAAATGCAGCTAAGTTGGTTTTCATTTCTCAATAAGTGTTTCATTAGTTCTGGCCTCTCGAACTTCTCTCTTGGCATTTCCCCCATCTGCTAGCCCTCTAAGCTCTCTGTAGTATTCTCTATATAGTTCTCCAAGAAGGCTTCTCTGATTACTCTTCTTCCCATAAATGTTTATCTTGCTTTGATTTGCATAATATTTACATTCAATTTGTTCCTTCCTAACAGTAGAAAAGATCTGCCAACTGCCTGGATGCTTCTTATATTCCCAAAGAACAGGATCAATTGATTTTACTTGTTTTTATTTTTTATGGTACCTAAGACAATGCTTTTCACACTATTCATGGGGTTCTCAAGGCAAGAATACTGAAGTGGTTTGCCATTCCCTTCTCCAGTGGACCACGTTTTGTCAGATCTCTCCACCATGAGCCATCTGTCTTGGGTGGCCCTACATGGCATGGCTCATAGTTTCATTGAGTTAGACAAAGCTGTGGTCCATGTGATCAGTTTGGTTAGTTTCCTGTGATTGTAGTTTTCCACAACAAACTGTGGAAAATTCTTAAAGATATAGGAATACGAGACCACCTGACCTGCCTCCTGAGAAACCTGTATGCAGCTCAAGAGGCAACAGTTAGAACTGGACATGGAACAACAGACTGGTTCCAAATCGGGAAAGGAGTACGTCAAGGCTGTATACTGTCATCCGGCTTATTTAACTTATATGCAGAGTAGGTTATGTGAAATGCCGGGCTGGATGAAGCACAAGCTGGAATCAAGATTGCTGAGAGAATTATCAATAACCTCAGATATGCAAATGACACCATCCTTATGACAGCGAAGAAGAACTAAAGAGCCTCTTGATGAAAGTGAAAGTGGAGAGTGAAAAAGTTGGCCTAAAACTCAACATTCAGAGAACTAAGATCATGGCATCCGGTCCTACCACTTCATGGCAAGCAGACGGGGAAAACAGTAGAAACAGTGACAGACTTTATTTTCTTGGGCTCCAAAATCACTGCAGATGGTGACTGCAGCCATGAAATTAAAAGATACTTGTTCCTTGGAAGAAAAGCTATGACCAACTTAGCATATTAAAAAGCAGAGACATTACTTTGCCAACAAAGGTCCGTCTAGTCAAAGCTATGGTTTTTCCAGTGGTCATGTATGGATGTGAGAGTGGGACTATAAAGAAAGTTGAGCGCCAAAGAATTGATACTTTTGAGCTGTGGTGTTGGAGAAGACTCTTGAGAGTCCTTTGGACTGCAAGGAGATCCAACCAGTCCATCCTAAAGGAAATCAGTCCTAAATATTCTTTGGAAGGACTGATGCTGAAACTGAAACTCCAATACTTTGGCCACCTGATGTGAAGAACTGAGTCACTGGAAAAGACCCTGATGCTGGGAAAGATTGAAGGTGGGAGGAGAAGGGGACAACAGAGGGTGAGATGATTGGATAGCATCACTGACTCATTGAACATGAGTTTGAGTAAGCTCTGGGAGTTGGTGATGGACAGGAAAGCCTGGCGTGCTACAATCCATGGGATTGCAAAGAGTCAGACGTGACTGAATGACTGAACTGACTGAAGACAATGTTATGCTCCAGTGAGCCCCAAATTATTTGTTAAAGGTACAAACCATGTCAAATAACTTTGCTACAAAAAAGAAACTTCATTCTTAATAGAAAATGAATTTAAGGTAACTTTTAACCTCCTAGATTATTCTGATTTCTCAAAGACTAATTAATGAGTCACATGCTTATAAGTTTGTTAGTCTACGAAAAAATTATATTCATTTAGTGGTTGATATTCTGTCAGAATATTGGTCCAGTGATTATCAACCAGGAAGCTTTTAAAACTACCAGTACCCAGGCCTCACCACAGATCAACTAAATCAAAATCCTTGCAGGTATGCCCAAGCCATGATTTGCATACATCATATTGTAATTTGATTTGCACATATTTATATGTAAAACTTCACTCTCATTAATAAACTGGTCTAAGAATGAGCATGTTCAAATACGCTTTTGTTGTCCTTAGATCATAGAATGTTAGAACTGAGAGAGAACCAAGACTCTATCTGGATCAGTTCCTTTATTTTACAGTTGAGGACACCAGATGACATTGAGAGAGTAGCCTCCCATGGTGGCGTGGTGGTTGTTGAGTGACACTTTGTATCTCGAATTAGTGAAATTCTCTGAAGTCCAATTGTGGAGCTGTAGTGAGTAGGCCAAGCTGTTTAGTTTTTAAATTTCTTCTAAAGAAAATGTATAAAAAACATTACATGTGAAAGACTTGGATTGTAAAAGCTGTTACCACCAGGTACTTCTATAAGACCTTTAATTTGGCACATTCCGACCAGTCCATTGTTATGACAGAGGAAATGCCAGCACAGGATATATCAAAGTCCAAAATAAATGACTAGTATCTATTTGCAGGGTTTTTCATTGGCCCTGACCCATACGGTCATAGCATTTTATGCTATCAGAGCCCAGAGCATTTCTAGCCCTTAACTATACCACTTATGAGCACTTATTGCTCATGAGCAAGCTAATCCATATACTGAACTTCCCTTTTCTTTATAAAAAGGAAGATAGTGCCTGTCCTACTGACCTTGCATTTTCCAGCTATTACAAGGATTAAGTCAGATGATCTATGTGGAGATATTTTGAGAACAGTACAGCACTATCCAAATATAAATACAGAATTATATTATTATATCTTAGAGCAGTGACTTGTGAATAAATATTTGTTGCTTTGATTACCCAGACTCTAAATCCCAATTCCTTGGCACCAAGCCAGGCAAGAATCAACAGGAACTGGAGTTACTGCTAAACTAGAAACTAGTCACTGAAAGTATCACATAACTATTCAGGGAGGTAAAGTGATGTAGTGATCCAGAATTTAGCTAGTCTAGGCTCTAGTCCCAGAGTCTGCTTTAACTATTGACTTTGGACAAGTCACTTAATTTTTCTGGGACCAGAGTCTCGTCAGTGGTCAAAGGATGACTTGAATTAGAGTCAAAGATCCTTTTGATTTATAAAATCAGAATATTAGTGCTTAATTAAAATTACTAAAGTGCAATTTCCCAAGCCATTAATTCATGTGGTTTCACATTTTAAAAATCTCTTTTTAGAAGTAGAGGATTGAAGCCTAAAAACATAAGCCTATTTCTGGTAAACAGACATTTCAAACACATGTGTATAAGACCCTCTTTAAAATAAATGTCTCTACTCAGATACTTTATGCTAGCTAGTATCCTGTCCAGGAGCCGTTGCTCCAAAAATAAATATATGGTTACCCAAAAACCATGTAGTACAGTACTGGACAGAGAGTAGGCAACCAAATATTTTATGTTACAGTTCTCGGTTTGAGTCTCAGTTGGTGTTATTTAACTAAACCGAGCCTGATTTCCTATATGTAAATGGGAATACCTCGCTCAATGATCCACTGAGATGGTGTACAGTAGAATGCTTTGTAAACAATTAAAGATAACTGCAAGATATTACTATTAAATGAGGAATACAGTTTACTAAACCTTGCCTAAGAAGATGCTTTTTAAAGAGACAGACCAAAATCTGACTTTATTATGGATACAGCACTTACCCCAATATCTGGCTCAACAAACATGCTCAATAAAGGTTTGCTGCATGAAATGTACGATCCAACGAAAGACCAAAAGCTCCATGAGCTCAGATTCCACTTCTTATTTCTAAGTTCTCAGATCCTAGCACAACATCTGATGCATAGAAGAAACTCAATAATTATTAGATGAATAAATTTTTGCCCCTTCTAATTCTTCAGCACAGCTCAAGAGGGAGAGGTAAGCAGGGCTGGCATGAAAGATGATTCTGGTAAAGGTAGCTTGGAATGGAAAACTGAAAGTTACTTAGAGAATTCATCCACCCTCTAGCAAATAGTTTGGGAGAGTAGAAAGAGCATAGATAGGATCCTAGTTCAAATTCAGTTTTCAAATTCTGGCATCTCAGTAAATTAACCTATTAACCTCTTCAAGACTCAGATTCCTCATCTTAAGAATAGTACCTCCCTCACAAGCTTAGGGCTTCCCCAGTGGCTCAGCAGTAAAGAATTTGCCTGCAATGCAGGAGAGGCAGGAGATGTGGGTTTGATCCCTGGGTGGGGTAGCTCCCCTGGAGAAGGGCATGACACCTCACTCCAGTATCATTTCCTGGAATATCCCATGGACAGAGAAGCCTGGTGGGCGACAGTTCATAGGGTCACCAAGAGTAGGATATGACTGAAGCAACTGAGCATAAGGTTAACGACTAAAATGGAAGCTCCATAATAGTAGGGACTTCATTTTGGGTCCACTGTAGACACACTGAACTGTCCTGGACTGTATTGAACAGTGTCTGGCACAGCATAGAGTCTCTAATATTTGTTGACTGGGTTTGTGAGAAACTGAGATAACACAGGTAAAGTGTGTGACAGAATGTCTGCATGTAGCGAACACTTAGCAAATGTGAGATTCCATCATCATCATCATCACCATTACTAGTATATCCATATTATTACATTTACTAGCGGTCGTAGAGGACCTGCCTTTGGGGAAAGACGTAGATACAAATATCGAATTCCCTACTTACTGGCTATGTGACTTTGGACAAATTACTTAACCTATTCGGATTCGTATGGTTCCACAAAAATCTCAGTGCCGCGAGAAATCACCCAACACTGAGTCTGGAGTCCCTAACACGCGATACACGGCGGCTATTATTACTATTATGAAGGCAAAAAACCCCGCCGAGGCCCCTTTTATCCGAGAGCTGTCTACCATTTTCCCACATTATTGTAGCTGAATACATAGCATGACCGCAAACAAGGAAGGAAGGAAAGAATTTCAAAGAGACCGAAACCGCTAAACGAGAAAAGAGGGAATTAAAACGGTGCCTGACAGTTCCCACCAAGGGGTGCCAGTTTCCGCGGCTGTCAACCAGTCCGACCAGCCAGGGCTCGAGCAGGACAGTCAGCTCGGTAAGGAACAAAAAGGAGGCAGAGCCGACGTTTGGACCCTCCCCCTAACGGTCTCCGGGCCGCTGGCCTCAGGCGGCCGCTGGCCTCCCCTTTTCCGGCTTCTGCAGGACCACAGTTCCCAGCATGCCTTTGGCAGGAAGTCTTTCCCGCTGGGTGACTACGAGTCCCGACATGCCATTCGGCACTCCAGTAGATTAGATGGAAGAGTGGAATGACCCCGTCGCACGCAGGGAATTGTAGTCCATTTAGCTGGTGGCTCTTAGAGGGGCGGGGAAGAGCCGGGTCGCTCTCGTCAGCTGAGGAGAATGATTCATAGAGGAGGGTCAGGAGAGAAGAACAGCTCTGTCTGTGAAAGCCCACTTAAAAGGCTGGACTCTT
The DNA here is from genome assembly GCF_014754425.2 of Oryx dammah. Lineage (NCBI taxonomy): Eukaryota > Metazoa > Chordata > Mammalia > Artiodactyla > Bovidae > Oryx > Oryx dammah. The sequence continues at coordinate 48,284,607 of NW_024070213.1, read as the reverse complement.
CTCCGAGGGAGGGAGAGGCAGGGGAGCAAGCAGGGTCTCGGGCCTGACCCCCAACGTCAGGCCGTCCGCCAGGCCTCTACCGAGTACCGGGCCTTGTCAGAGGTGGCGGCTAGGCACCGGTTGCTGGGGGACCAGTGACGTCGCGGGGTGAAAGTTGAGGGGCGGTGACGTCGGGCCTGCCCGGGCGGAGGCTGGCGGGCTGGAGGCAGAGGGAGGGAGGGAAGGAGGGAAGGAAGGAAGCTGGGAAGAAGCGAGCGAGCGGGGGCGCGAGGCGTTTACCTGGAGGCAGCGGCTTGGGCGCGCAGTGCGGCCGCGGCTCCCCCGCACCTGCGGCCATGGATGAGGAGCGCGCCCTCTACATCGTCCGGGCCGGCGAGGCGGGGGCTATCGAGCGGGTCCTGAGGGATTACAGCGATAAGGTAAAGAGCCCTGGCCCCGGGCGTGCGGTATAACACCCTTGGGCCGCCCCCCCGGGCTTGCATATCGCATCCCTCCCAACCCCCCCTCACGCCGGGGATGCGCATTACTCTCCCCCGAAAACGTTTCCGGCTTGGGCATGCGTGTTTGTGCCCCCAGCCTTTTCCATCCGCGCATCCTGTATCCCCCCTGCCCCCATCCTGGCTCCCACCACTCTGATTCCGGCCCAGCAGCTTGTCCCACGGTCCTCTTCCCAAGCGTGCAAGTCACACCCCCGGAATCGGTGAATGTCCGTCTGTGCCCTGTGCCCCACTCTTGGATGCAGAAATGCACGCTAGGCTTTCTCACCTGCATAGCATAACGTGTTTCTTTGCATAAACACGGCCTTTGACATGCTTAAGACGTATCGGCCACGATGGCAGTTGTTTATAGACTTACAGCACTGTACAGTTTTCAAGGTGTGATGTCTCATATATGGTCTAACTTGATTCTCAGAATATTTGTAGAATAGAGAGTATCATCCTTCCCATTTTCTAGATGAGAATACCGAGGCACGAGGAACTGAAATCACGCCAAGGTCATGGACCTACTGAGTTGTACCTGGGAGGAGACTAACTCCTAATAATACCTGTTACTTGTATCGCATTATCAGCTTTCCCATCCTTTATCTTATTTAATCTTGACAGCCGTTCTGTGAGGTTTTATCTGCGTTTTGCAATTGAGATTTTAGATTGGTTAAGTAACTTGCCCAAGGTCATACTTCTGAGCTGGGATTCCAACCTAGGTCTTCAAACCATTCAATATTCTTTCCACTTTACAACTCTACACTAAAAAGGTATCTTCTTTTATATCCCAGTCACTTCTCTGAATGTCTCTTCAAGAACCGTTAGCTCTACATTACTTTTCCTTCCAGGAATTGTACAAGCTCGCTTCTAAAGGTGACATACCACACCTTTATTCTTCCATTTAGAAGACTACTTAATAGAAATGACTGACTTCTGTGAAAACACACCCAGCACCATGTCACATCCTAGATTTAACATCTTCCTTCCTTTCATTTGCTTCCATTCATAATTCCTCCTGTGTTTGCTATGTGCCCAACACTGCACTAACCTACGCTTTGCATTATGGAGCTGCCAGTATGCCATTTCTGCCCTATGTGGAGAATATCAAAAAATCAGGCAACTTCACTCCCGTTTGATCTTCTCAACAATCCTGTGAGGAAAATGACGGTATTCCCTGTTTCACAAATGAGAAAATTTAGAATGATGTTGCCCCAAGTCCACATAGTCATTGAGAGATGGGGTTGAGATTTGAATCTAGGTTTTCTGATTGCTCTTTTACAGTACTATGCTGTTTTCTTTGGGAGGCTGCATGGATTCAGTTATATTCATATCTTAGTTTCTTCAGTCTCTGATATGCTTTATTGTTGCTTATCTGCTTAACTTAGGAGAAATTCATTTAATACACAAGTGTACATATTGAGGAGATTATGGTCGTCCAGTGGTATCTGCTGGGGGTTTGTTCCAGGACCCTTTCCCTCCCTCATGGATACCAAAATTCATGGATGCTCAAGTCCCTTATATAAAATGGCATGTTGTTGTTGCTTAGTTGCTAAGTCATGTCCAACTCTTTTGTGACTCCATGGACTATAGCCCACCAGGCTCTTCTGTCCATGGGATTTTCCGGGCACAAATACTGGGGTGGGGTGCCATTTTCTTCTCCAGGGGATCTTTCCGAAACATGGATTGAGCCCGCGTCTTCTACATTAGCATGCATATTCTTTACCACTGAGCCACCTGAGAAGCCCATAAAATGGCATGTGTGCTTGTGTGCTCAGTTGCTCAATCATGTCCAACTTGTTGCAGCCCCAAGGACTGTAGCCCACCAGGCTTCTCTGCCCATGGAACTTTCCAGGCAAGAAAACTGAAGTAGGTTGCCATTTCTTACCCCAGAGGATCTTCCTGACCCAGGGATCGAAGCTGCGTCTCTTGTGTCTCCTGCATTGGCAGGCAGATTCTTTACCACTAGCACCACCTGTGAATAACCTATACACATCCACCCTTATACTTTGAATCATCTCTGGATTGCTAATAATACAATGTAAATGCTATGTAAATAATGTGTCCTACTCTTTGTGACCTCATGAATCACAGCACGCCAGGCCTCCCTGTCCATCACCAACTCCCGGAGTTCACTCAGACTCACATCCATCGAGTTGGTGATGCCATCCAGCCATCTCATCCTCTGTCGTCCCCTTTTCCTCCTGCCCCTAATCCCTCCCAGCATCAGAGTCCTTTCCAATGAGTCATCTCTTCGCGTGAGGTGGCCAAAGTACTGGAGTTTCAGCTTTAGCATCATTCCTTCCAAAGAAATCCCAGGGCTGATCTCCTTTAGGATGGACTGGTTGGATCTCCTTGCAGTCCAAGGGACTCTCAAGAGTCTTCTCCAACACCACAGTTCAAAAGCATCAATTCTTTGGCGCTCAGCTTTTTTCACAGTCCAACTCTCACATCCATACATGACCACAGGAAAAACCATAGCCTCGACTAGATGGACCTTTGTTGGCAAAGTAATGTCTTTGCTTTTGAATATGCTATCTAGGTTGGTCATAACTTTCCTTCCAAGGAGTAAGCGTCTTCTAATTTCATGGCTGCAGTCACCATCTGCAGTGATTTTGGAGCCCCCAAAATAAAGTCTGACACTGTTTGCACTGTTTCCCCTTCTATTTCCTATGTAGCTAGTCGCCCATTAATTCAACTTTTGCTTTTTGGAACTTTCTCCAGTTTTTTTTTTCCTTCAAATATTTTTGATCCATGGTTGACTGAATTCATGGATGTGGAACCTGCAGATATGGAGGCCTGATGGTATATTCATGCAACTTGATTTATAATTGCTTTCCAAAAAAGACGTGAGGCAGCTACAAACAGATTTTCAAAAGAACAAAATGCAACAGAAAACTTGACTGTTGTGTTGAATCACCTAGTGTTTATTTACCATGTACTATATCCCAGGTATCCAGCAATAAATAGAAACTTTGTTCTGTGGGAAGGGAGGAGGAAAAAACCTCTACCTGGATCTTATCACCTCCTTCAATATTCCTCCTTCTCTTCATGACTAAAGTAGTTAGAACTCCAGATTTGCTTCCTCTAGTTTATCTTTCCTTTCCTTGATCTCCCTCCAGGTTAGTTTCATTTACTACTCCTGGCCAAGTGCTATCAGAGCTTAAATTCTGAACTTTCACATTGGGAATGGTTTTAGAGTTGTAATGCCCAATGTGTGTAGTTTTGGGGTGGTATTCTGGGGGCCAGCCTTGAGAATGCTGTGGTTTGATGTGAACTGGGTCGGCCAACTCCTTCAGAAAAGAGCTTTCATGTATAATGCTGATGACAGTAGATCCAGAGAACAAAGAAAATAGCTGCATTTCTTGTTGGCAGTGGGGCTTTGCCCTCAAGGGAAGAGACATTAGAGGCAGATGAAGAAGAAGGGGAAGTATGATTGCAGTGGTCTGGCAATAAGAATGAGGAGGTCAAATTAATTGTCCCACTCTCTGGGAAATGGAATCTGAAATTCTAAAAATGTGCCTGGGTCTACTGTGTGCCTCATTTTCTTTATCTGGAAAAGTGGATGAGACATGTTTAGAATGAAGTGATTATGAGGCATTAAAGAGTCTAACCAAGAAGGGAAATGAATGATGTAGAGAGAGAATGATTAGTTTGTTCTCAAAAGGAAGCTCAAGTATTGTGGAAAGAAGGTTGAATTTGGAATCAGATAAATCTTGCTTCAGATCTACGATTTATTAGCTTCATGACTATGGATAAGTTATTTTAAGCCCGAGTCTCAGTTTCCTTATCTGTAACATAGGTAACAGATACGTACCTATGTACAGATATGTACCTTATCTGTAACTTGGGTTCCATCACCTAAGTTATTATGAGGTCTAAATTAACTGATGTATGATAGCAAATACTGTACAAGGCATTTAGGAGGCATTCCCTAATGATCAAGGTTCTCAAGAGGTCCTGTGGCCACAGCACAGGTTCTAGAGCCAAATTGCCTGAATTCTGATCCCCAATTTACCATCCATGTGGTATAAAACAAGGTACTTAACTTTACTATCCCTCAGTTCACTCATCTGCCAAACACGGATAATAATAGTACCTGCATCATACATTGTTGTCAGGATTAAATAAGTTATATGTATAAATCAGAACAGCGCCTGGCACTGAAGAAAAACCCATAGCTGTTCTAAACAGAAAAAGTCAGGGATTAACCCTGTAGCATGGAGTTGACGTCACCTGATTAAAAAAATAGAGAATATACTTCAGTTTTTATTTTTCCTTGACCCTTGGCACTTATTAATGGCTGGCGAAATACTTTGTACCATGTTTAAAGCAACATTTACCTGTCTGGCTCCAGGTAACATCTAATTTCTACTGTGTTAAGGAGATTCTGATTTTCAAGCCGCCTTCTCTTATTCACTGATCTTGTCATCTTGGGGAGAAGGAAGATCAAGCTATCCCTTTTAAAAGGAAATTTGCCTGTTTCTCAAGGGCATAATGCAAGTTGACTCAGTGTAGGAAAGTATTTTTTAAAAATAGGAAGAGTGGTTGCCCTTTTCCTGTCCTCTCAATTCATCTGTTAGCATGTATTGAGTGCCATGTATTTTGTTCTTTTAACAGATTTAGTAGAGATATTGGTTGCCTTCATTATGATTATCAACAGCAAACAGTGATCTGGGGCCTTGAGGTGCATTAAAGTATCTTAGTTCCTTGAATCCAGGATATTTGGACTAGAAGGAACCTCAAAGATCATTGGGTCCAATACTCTGAATTAATAGGAGAAGAAACTGGTGTAGCATCATCATCAACTATGATGATAACTAGAGAGATAGTTTGCGGCCATAGAGGCCACCAGGGCATATGATTACCCCTTGGCAAGCTCCAACAGAATTCCATTATGTAAGTATGACAAGTTTATGGCCAAATGAAAGGTAAAAGTTACTTAAGATACAGACAGGTAGGTAGGTCTCTGAGATGAGTCCTCATGAGATGAAAACAGCACTGATAGTACTGAGGTGTGTTTATGTGCTGCTGCTGCTGCTAAGTCATATCAGCCATGTCCGACTCTGTGTGACCCCATAGACGGCAGCCCACCAGGCCCCCATTCCTGGGATTCTCCAGGCAAGAATATGGAGTGGGTTGCCATTTCCTTCTCCAATGCATGAAAGTGAAAAGTGAAAGTGAAGTCGCTCAGTCGTGTCTGACTCCTTGTGACCCCATGAACTGTAGCCCACCAGGCTCCTCCGTCCATGGGATTTCCCAGGCAAAAGTACTGGAGTGGATTGCCATAAGAATCTAATTGATAGGGACCTAATTTGGAGACAGTTGTAGAAATACAGCCTCCACATTTGAATAAGGTGTATAAACATCCTGGACCATGTAAGAGGACATTTTGTTTTACAATTTGAGGTTGAGTTCTGACTTTGAGTTCATTCTACAGATTTTTGATGAGCATGTGTGGTGGGCTGTTCCTTTGTTATACATCTTCTTATTTCCAGATTGGATTATATAATCTCAGTTACTGGGGTTTAGTTCTAGAAATAATCTCTGTTCCTAAAACACAGCACAACACACATACACACACAGACACCACTCCAGTTAGGTTGATTCCTTTGCATTGGTACTATTTGAGTATATCTTTGGAAATCTATGAAATAAATCCTAGTTGTCTAGTGGATCAGTATTTGGCTGGATGCCTCCCTGTAGACGGTGCAGTAACAACAGTAGTGTCTACTTATTGAACACCTGCAATGTGCAAGGTGCTATACACAAAGATAAGGAAACTCCTGACAGGTAGTAAAGTTGAATAACTTGACCAAGGTCACACTTTCAGTAAACAGTGGGACTGGACTCAAACCAGTGCTTTCTGACTATTGAGCCTAGCCTGTTCATGGGATGTGAAACTGGCGGGGGGAGTCCTCAAGAGCTGGATGTGTTACTGAGCTGTTACTAACTTACTTGGTCCCTAAAGCTTTACTGTTGAGTTCATGTTTGTTCCTGTTCATCTGGAAATTAAGCATATAAAGAAGGTGAAGTGGTTGACTGTTGGCCAGCAGTTCTAGAAAGGCATTTGCAGCCAGAAATGCTGGATCCCCTTCCCTTCCCTTTCAGCCTTAAAAAGAGAAGAGAACAAGAGTTTGTGGTGTGCTGTGCTTAGTTGCTCAGTCATGTCCGATGCTTTTCGACCCTGTGGACTGCAGCCCACCAGGCTCCTCTGTTCATGGCTTTTCTCCAGGCAAGAATACTGGAGTGGAGTACCATGCCTTCCTCTAGGGGATCTTCCCAACCCAGGATTTAAACCCAGGTCTCCTGCATTGCAGGCAGATTCTTTCCTGTCTGAGCCACCAGGGAAGCCCAGTACAGAATAGGTTAGGTATGATCTAAGTTGGATAAGAGAAGCCTGCCTTAGAGAAGTCAACATCTTTGAATCCAAACAACCATAGGGGTCTGAGTTTCTGAATAGATTGGCATATTCTAAATTCAATTTATTGCCTCACAACACCAGTATATTTGCTAATTAAGTCTTCATGCTAGTTGGACAGGGCTTTTGAAAGCTTTTCTTCCTTTCTTCCTTCTTCCCTTCTTTTCTTTCTTTTTTAATATTGTAGTTTTATCACAGGATCAACTTTACATTTAAAAAGCAAAAAAAAAATTAGTCCTTGGTACTATTCTAAATTATCACCTTAAAAGATTCAATTCTATGTAGAAACCTTTTAAAAAATATTTTCATAACTTAGTGAGGGTCTTTCTAAAAGATGATTTCTTTTTCTGTTTCCTTACCACAAATGCGAAAAAAAAAAAAAGTTTAGGAGGACTATTATATTGGCAACTAGGTACATTTATTCCAGATAATGTATGGAATTAATATTTCATATATGATGGCAAAAATTAAGCTTAGTTCTAAATGCAATTATGCATTTTCATTTGTAGTGAACCTTTACTAGGCTTCAGTTTATTACCAACAGAACAATCTGTTGATTCTTTATCTTTTGTTCAGTGTTAGTTTTTACTAAACCGTGGATCTGTAAATTTCTAAGTTAAAGCTTTTGTTCTTCCTTCCTTTTCTTCTTTCTTTTCTTGTTTGTTCATTAATTCACTTTCCTGTTAATTTTTTTCTTTTAATAATAACAATATATCAACAAGTTTTGTCAAAGAAACCACCAGAAATTCCACCAACCCTGTATAGGTTTTATTTTTGCATTTTTAACACTCAAGCCTTTGAATGCATCCATCCATACATTGATATAGGTACTGTCATCATAGACATACAATTTGATATTTTACTGTTTTTACAGTTATTGTCATAAAATAATTTTCCATGTTGTTACAGAACTTTTTAGCCATCTTTAAAAAACTGCAGTATGATAATGTTTCAGATGAATGCACAGTAATTTACTTAATCAGTCCCCTGTTGTTCCATATTCAGGTTGTCTCTTTTTTTCTTTTGTAACATCTGGTAACACTGCAGTGAATATAATTTTTATCTCCTCTGGATGATTTCATTAGGATAAATTTCTAGGAGTAGACGTTCTGGCTCAAAGGATATGAATATTTTTATGGTTGCTATTATGTATTGCCAAATCACTTTCGTTTTTGAAGATGGTGTCAATTTATACTGCCTCCAGCAATATTACACATGGATTACTGAAGCTCATTTCTCAGAGATCTTTATGTCCTCAGCCTTGTTCTCCTTTGCTCTGGTCTGTAGGCTGCTGCTCAAAATATTCTTCCAGAATAAGCTACTGTTTACACCTCCTTCAGAGTCTTCCCCTGGTGGCCTGTCACCTTTATGTCAGTTTAGGTATAAATTTTTAAATCCAAGCCCTCACCATCTGACATCCATTTTAATTGTTTTGCAAACCATATGTGAGGCAGCTTCTCTTTAGGTTTCCTCAAATGGCCCTTCTCTATTACCTCTAAGTCTTCCCTCTGACTATTTTGCACTTCAGAACTGCTTCTTTGTCAATATTTCTCAATCTCATTTAAGTTCAAAAATCAGTTCTTCTACAAAGCTGTCAATGCAGAACCACCTGATAATATCTTGTACTTACTGTACTTAACTCCTGATGGGTTGCCAATAAGTGTTTGTCAATGTTGCCAATGAGAAATACAAAGGCAAAGCAGAGAGAGGTTCAGTAAAGGTTTTTTTTAAAAGGAAAACTCAGGATTCTTAAGTGCATGTGGCTCTCTTGAATAAAACTTGAGAAGAGAATGAAGAACTTTATGCTCTATTTTTTGGGGGTACTGCCACTCTCTGACAGAGAACAACTTACTCCATTCTCTATTTCAGCTACAGAGAAAACATAGTGTTGCCAGTAATTTCAGGAGAGTCGTGACCCTCCTTTTTCTTTCAGTTATTTTTTTCTCCATATCATTGGCATCATCATTATCATCCTAATGATAATCATCCTACTGCTAACTGAGTGTTTACTATGTGCCAGGCACTCAGATGGTACATTATATGCCTTAGCTGTTTTAACCCTCACAGCAGCTGTGTGAAGTAGGCACCCCTCTTTCCACATGGGAAATACAGTTATAATTTGTTACTTGCTTAGCTAATAAGTGGTGGAACCATGGTTTAAACTCTCATTCTTACAGAATTATTGTCCTTCCCTATCTATAATTCTCTGATGACTTCTTATTGCATTTGATAAAGTACAAGCTCCTTAACAACACTGGAAGATCCTTCCAAATCTCTGTCCAGTCTACTTTCCCATTCTTATCATCCTCCACTTCTGTCATCCTCTAACATGTGTCCTGTGTTTCATTCCAACAGAGCTGCTTATTTCACAAATATATCATACCATTTGACACATGAGCCTTTGTTTCCATCCCTAGAATGCTTTCATTTGCCTCCTGGCAAACTCCTATTCATCCCTCAAGGTCCAGCTCAAATGCTCTATACTCTATGCAAAGCATTCCAGATTTCCCTGGACAGTTTGTGGCTTGGTACTCTGTTCTTTTCTGTATGTATTTTTGCTTTAGTCTTTTTGTACTGCTTTATAGTTATTTGCTTACTTCTCTTTTTCTTTAGTAAGAATATTGAGGTGATTTGGGAAGACAACTTTTTTTATAGACATCAAATATTTTTTAACATAGCCAAAATGAAAAATCTGTATATTTAAAATGACACTGTTTCCCTTTTTTTCCTCTTCAGCATAGGGCTACTTTCAAATTTGAATCAACAGATGAAGATAAAAGAAAGGTAAGCCTTAGTGTTACTTTGTGTGGTGTGTGTGTCTGTATGTATTTTCATTCATAAAGTCCACTTAATAACAGCAGACTTGATTTCATCTGATGGTTTAGTATTCAGTTTCCCTTGTGTTTGATTTTTAGGACCTCTGAGAAGAAAGACAAGTGCCAGGTTTAGTATGAATTACACACAACACCCTCCTGCTCCATCCACATAGGACCGTTACACTTGCATAAATCAGGGGAATGGGAGGGGTTCAGAGGGGACCCTTCCCCATATCTTCTCCTCTCCAGAGATTGGCTTTGTTTGATGGCAGGATTGCAGGCTGCCAAAAATTGCTAATTGCTAATATTGTAAAGCCAAGCTTGGCTTTGGGTTAAGTTTTGGGGAAACAGCTATTGATGCTACTGTGCCTCAACCACATATTGTTCTCTGTGCTGGCAGCCTTTTTTGTAGCCAGCAATCATCTAGGTCACTGACTTCACTGGTAAAGAGGAAAATGGGATCTAGAGGCTCATCACTAGAGGAGTTATTATAAGAGAGGGTGCATCAGAGATCAGATCAGAAAATGTCACATTGGCCTGTTGGGGTAGCTTGTGGTTGCTTTACTTAGTTGATTAGAACATGATGTTCAAGGAGAAGCTCACCAGTTCTGCCTCAGTGTTTCCTGGGCCCTGTACTTCTATCCTTGGCCTTACAAACAGTAAGACCAGGTGAGAAAGCATGACTGAATCTGTGTAAACCCATGATTGCTGCTGGAAAAATAGCTTAAGTCCAGTGCTTTGCTGGTAATGGTTTGATCATACCTTGAAATCATCCCTCTTTTCACGTCTACCCCCATATTTAATGTCGACATCCTGCTCATTTTGCCTCTTAAGATTTCTCCATACATTCCCTCCTTAGCCCAGCCTTTGTTCGTACCTTCATCTGGACTACTGTACCAGTTTCCTAACTGTTCATTCTTTTTCCAGTTATGTGCCCTTCCATAATTCCATTGTCCATAATTCTATAACAACAATCTGACTGTGTCACTCTCAACCTTGAAACCCCTGAGTGACTTTCTTTGTCTATAGGATAAAGTTCAAGCTTCTTATCATGACCTCGATACTCAGTGATCTGAAGTTTGCCTACTTTTGCAGCCTGTTGCTTACTTCTGTCCCTTGTAATTTATGCTCTAGCAACGTGAAATGTTTCCAGTTATGTACACATACACATCCCTTCTGTTTCCTACTTCCTATCTTTGCATGTGTTGTTTTCTGCCTGGAATGCCCTCTTGTATATTTCTTCACCCTTTCACCTGTTTAATTTCTACTCAGCTCTAGGAGCTTCTCCTTCAGGAAACCTCTGGCATTCTGATTAGGGTGAAATGCCCCTTTTCAGTATTCCTATAAAATTTTATGTAAATCTTTAATCCTAGGCTTATTATTTGTTTCTTAATTTTATATGTGTGTGTATGTTTCTCATTGTTAGACTCTGTGAACTCCCTGAAGACAGATGCTGTAATAATATTTATCTTTATATCCTCGGCATCTAGAATGCCCAGCACAGATAGGTACTCGAAAAGTTTTACTGAATGAGTGACAAGGAGTATAAACTTTGGAAGTTAAAGATTTACTCTGATTTTCTTTTGAATTTAAACAATGTAAACAAGACTAGAATACCTTTTAGAACAGGGTTCTCAGCCAGGGATGTGCTGTTTGGGGAGCTTTTTCAACAGGCCTGCTCAGGCCCCATCGCTGCCTACTGAGTCAGAATTTGGGGGATGGAATCCAGGCATGTGCATTTTGATAAATGGTCTTCAGGAAATAAATACCTTACTCACTTGGTGGGAGTAGAAAATAACACAAGTCCCTATGGAATAGAAGCTACTTATATCTACCAAAATTACAGATGCATTTTGCCCTTTGACCCAGTAATGTCACTTTTAGATCTATTCTGTGGGTAGACTGAAATAAAGTAAGCAGCGTTACTCACTGAAGCATTGTACATAATAGCAGATGATTGGAAACAATAAAACCTCCAGGAATCAGGGAATATTTGTAGAAACTTATAGAGATTTGCACAGTGGAATACTGCACTGTGGTAAAAGAGAGAAGGACAGGGAGGAGAGAGACTATTATGTGCTAATGGGAGAGATGGTCAAGTGAGAAGAAAAAAGAAGCCAGGTGTTAAAAAATGAATATATACATTTTTTAGGTATTCAGGCTAGGAAGGCAGCTGCTGTTTAGTTTAGTTGGGAGAATCCATACTATATCTATAGATTTGTGGTACCTTGTGGATCTGACACCAGAATCTTTGACAGTGCTTTCACTAGTCAAAGTAAGTGCATAAAGACAGAGATTTCCCTCCCTCCATATGGCTTTCAGTTAAGCGAAGAAAAATTCCCACACAATTGCTAGTAAAGCATGTTTATTTCCTGTAGGGTAGTAGCAAAATTTAACATTTTCAAGGTATTGTCTTTTACTGCCTTTTAGATTTTTGCTGACCATAACTACTGTACTGGTGTTAATTTGGTTTAGTGTATAGATTGCTGCTTCCTGGGAGGTCTGATATAAACAGATGTCATTAGGGACCTAGCTAGGTAATCTTCATTAACGTAAAAACTTTGGCAAACAAAACTATTTCAGTCTCCAAAGGTTAAAACCATTAGTGACTCTTTCATGCCTAAGGCCCATAAAGACTTTGAAATCAAAATTATTGGACTTCTCTAAAGGATCTGTATCGTAACAGCTTTTTCAGTTCTCAGTGTAGAGAGACATGGACTAATAGGCATGTCTCCACATTAAACCCAATCTTAAAAAGGAGGAACTCAAATTACCATCCAATTTGCTTTCCTGCTCTAGTTCTCTTTTTCTCTTTCCTAAACATGTCTCTGGAGCCTTCTATCAGTTTGTTGGTAACAGCATCACCCCTTTCCATAAACTACAGGTGCTGTTGCTCTGAAAAACACACCTCTCTTAGGTAAAACCTTATGACAACCAATAAGTAGATGTAAGGGAACAGAGCCTTTCAAAAAATAAAACTTGATTATGTGAACTTTCTAGGAATTGGTTATAAAGTAATGATCCTTAGACCTAATTCCTAACGTTTGTGTAGCATTTTGCATTTTTATGAAGATTTGCTTTTCAGTAGTAAAGTTGTAATGTTATAAGTATGGAGAGAATATCACCATTACCAATTTTATGGATAAGAAAACTGAGGCTTATGTTAATGACAACTTGTTAACACTCACATTACTAGTAAGTGGTGGAGCCTCAAGCAGAGAACAGATTTTCTTGCCTTCACTGCTTAGTGCTCCATGGCTCCCACTCATTACCACTTGAGGTATATTTCAGAAGGTTTGAAATTATGACTCAGTACTTTGTTTCATCTCTTATACCTTGAGATACCATTTAGGCAACTAGACTTTAGACTTAAATCAGAAAATATGAAAGGAAATTACCAACTAGGAGTGCTTAAATTTTTCCAGAGAAGTAAAGACAGACACATTTCTGATGTTTGTGCTTAGAATGCAAATAGTTCCAGGTGCATGTAGCTCATGATATATTTGGGTGTAAGCACCTGTGCTTACTGAAGCATTTACTTTATATCTTCTCTACCTAAATAGATGGCTATGACTATATACCAACACATAAACAGATGTATCATGCAAATATGAAGGATGGAGGAAGGTATGATGAATAATCTGAAATTTTATACCTTATGGAAATGAAAGTTCTTATATTGGTTTCTGAAGCACAGCTGATCTCAAGGCCAATAAAGAGAACTAATTGTAATAAATATTGAAAAATATCTATTGTAAAATGATGCTAAAAATTGCAGCTCTTTCACCTATAAGAATACAACCATATCCAATGCAGAAAACTTCAGTTGTTGTCTGAGATAAACTTTTAGGTATTTAGTTATTGTCCTCAAAAGAATCAAGTTTAAAATAGTTAAATTTCAAGCATTTATTTCATTAACTTCAAACTGACATAGGTAAGTTCATATATCTGTGAAGGTATAAGGTAGTTACTGAGTTGAGAACTCCTTGAGGACAAAAATTCTAGCTTACTTTTCTTTGTACTTTCAGTCCTTGACACTGCATCTGGCACAAAATAGGCACCTACAATACATACCAGTTAAATGAATAAAGGGGATTAGAGATTAAGTGGAGATCAGAATTTGTATAACTTGTACATATGGTTTGGTTTTCAGTTTGATATTTTCTTAAGTAGGCAGCAGATTCTCAAGCACTTTTCATACTGTTGTTTACTGAAAATGCAGAATACAAAAATATTCATACAAGTGATCACAACCATGTAAAACTAATACAAAGAAAAACATCTACAAGGAAATTCACTAAACAGTGGCTTTATATTATTACTGTGGATGATATTTTCATTTCTCTTTTCTATATTTTAAACTTTTTCATTACAGTATATCAGATATAAGAATATGATGATAATATATGTGATAATATATTCTTTCAGAGTTATGTGATTCGGGATGTAAGCAAAGACCAATACATTTTAAAATCATTTATTGTTTCTAAAATTGGCCCTTTGTGATTATCTTACATACACCTTTTGGGGGAACATAAAATTTTATTAGGTTTGGAGATAGTATCCCTTGTGGAGCTAGTTTATGGAGTGAAATAAATTTATTTGAACACAAAAGTCCATTTTACCATTTGAAATATTTCTTCTTTTTTCCACAAAGTTGGATGTACTTGGCATATTAGTAGAGATCTCTGTAGTCCACAAATATTTTTTCAGTAATTCCTGTGTGCCAGGTCCTGTGTTAGGCCTTGGTTCCTAAGTTGGCTATTTTCCTATGGTGTTTGGTTTGGCATTTCTCAGCTACAGATGCATACTGAGGGTTGTCATTGTGGACTATAGAAAATGAATGGGTAATTTTCCATATTAGAGTCCCCCAAGGAAAATGTGCCAAGATAGAACCATCAGTCGTATACTGTGAATCCATGCTTAGGGATAGCTTGAGGCATGAATGCTTGTTCTAAAAGCCTTTTACATTTAGTATAGTCATTTGAAATTGTTAAACTCCAGTTTTCACTAAAAGAAAATGAGCTTTGTGTGTCTTGCAAATTTGACTCAAATTTTAGTTGATGTCTCACTTTGGGGAATACTTTGATATATGTTGCAAGTTTGGTTCTCATTTAGAAACCAATAACTTTAAAGATAATCATTTTTAACGTCTTGATTTCTTTAAAACACACAAACACACATATTACCAAATGCATTCTAAAACTTTTATTTTTAAAGTTTCTATCCAGCTGGATTTGGATAAAACTTGACCAGAAGGGCTGAATTATATCATAGGCCAGGATGAATACCTCACAGTAGTTCAGAAGTAAAATAATTTAGACTTCATTTCAGATTCCATTTTTTATTTTAGACGTGTTTCCAAGGTATTGAAGGACAAATATAGGAAGAAATAACAGAACAGCCTTCTGATATAGTAAGCCTTAGATGTGACAGTCCATACGTGATCTCTATGGATCACTTTCTGCCTGGGGATGTTAAGAGTAGTATCTCTGATTTGTACTTTAGAGTTTCAATCCTTTTTCTCATATAAAAAATTTAGCAAGAAGTTCTGCTTCTGGCCATGACAGTGTGAGAGCTTTATGAACCTGCTCCTTAATTAAACTGGTTATTTAAAAACAACAACAACAATAGCCATTTAAATTATCTGGAAATAGTCCTAAAAGCACGAAGTCAATGAAGGAACACTTATTCAGGAAAATATACTGAAAGAAAAGTGTAAGTCTGTGGTGTTTGAACTGAGGCCTGCTCCCTTTCTTCCCACTTTCAGTGGAGTGAGATGGAAACCCCCCTCCAAACTGAGACCAAATTGCCAACATCACTTGGGTCATAGAAAAAGCAAGGGAATTCCAGAAAAACATCTATAAAATGTTTTTATAATATTTTATAAATGTTATAAAATAATTCTGCTTTATTAACTGTGCTAAAGCCTTTGACTCTGTGGATCACAACAAACTGGAAAATTCTTAAAGAGATGGAAATACCAGACCACCATACCTGCTTCCTCAGAAACCTAATTGTAGGTCAAGAAGCAACAGTTAGAACCAGACATAGAAATACAGACTGGTTCAAAATTGGGAAAGGAGTATGTCAAGGCTGTATATTGTCACTCTGCTTATTTAACTTCTATGTAGAGTACATCATGCAAAATGCAGAGCCAGATGAATCACAAGCTAAAATCAAGATTGCTGGGAGAAATATCAACAACCTCAGATAAGCAGATAATATCACTCTAATGGCAGAAAGCAAAGAAGAACTAAAGAGCCTCTTAATGAGCATGAAAGAGGAGAGTGAAAAAGCTGGCTTAAACAGCATTCAAAAAAGTAAGATCATGGCATCTGGTCCATCACTTCAAGGCAAATAGATGGGGAAAGAGTGGAGACAGTGGCAGATTTTATTTTCTTGGCTTCCAAACTCACTGTGGATGGTGACTGCAGCCACGAAATTAAAAGACATTTGTTCCTTGGAAGAAAAGCTATGAACAACCTAGGCAGCTTATTAAAAAACAGAGAGACATCACTTTGCCAACAAAGGTCTGTATAGTCAAAGCTATCGTTTTTCCAGTAGTCATGTGTGGATGTGAGAGTTGGATCATAAGGCTGAACATCGAGGAACTGATGCTTTCCAGTTGTGCTGGAGAAGACTCTTGAGAGTCCCTTGGACAGCAGGGAGATCAAACCAGTCAATCCTAAAGGAAATCAACCCTGAATATTTATTGGAAGGATAATGCTGAAGCTCCAATACTTTGGCCACTTGATGCGAAGTGCTGACTCATTGGAAAAGACTCTGATGCTGGGAAAGATTGAGGGCAGGAGGAGAAGGGGATGACAGAGAATGAGATGAGATGGTTAGATGTCATCACTGACTTGATGGACTTGAGTTTGAGCAAGCTCTGGGAGATGGTGAAGGACAGGGAAGCCTGGAGTGCTGCAGTCCATGGGGTTGCAAAGAGTTCGACATGACTTAGTGACTGAACAACAGCAAACTGATAGAGCCAAGATCAGAGCTCCTACTTTCCTCAGTCCTCAGTTGGAAAGCTAACTAACCAGTAGGGACAGGGATAAGGTCAGCATTTCTCATCCTGCCCCAGCCACATGTCACTGAGACAAAATTCTGGGTGAATTATAGCTGAGAGATGGGGTCTCTCTTCTTTCGCCCAGTCTCCACTTGTGCGTCATGGGCTCTACCTTGAATAAGGCAACATTGAGAATATTGGGGCACCAACTGCCCTTGCCCTGGCTGGTGGGACAAGCAGATTTGACCTTGGAATCTGAGGAGGCAAATTGAGGAGTTTTGGGCCTGCTACTACTCCCCTGTCTCCTCCAGTTGAACTCTCAAGGAGGTGTCACCTAGAAAGAAGCATGCTGTTGTCTCTGCCCTCAGCATCAGAACCAAGGTTCAGGAATTTTGCCAAGAGAAACAAGCAGACCTTATAACAGTAAGCTCTGAATCTCTCCCTAGAGGGACCAACTTTTTGCTACAGTGTGAAGTTTCTGCCTGAAGGTATGGGTTGTGGTGAAAGGAGGAGTTGGGAAGAGACTGACATTTTGATTGGAGTTGTGGGGCTAACCAGACAGTCTAGCTAGTTTGCTAGAAAGGAAGGAGGAAAGACAGCTGGGAGGAACCTTCCTGTAATTAGAACAAATCTTAAATACTTACCTCAGGAACTCTCTTCAAAGGAGCTGTAATAAATTAGTTCAGTCTGTAGAGCAATTTATGCCCCAGGACGTTGTTGAAGACAATAGATCAATCATTCTGCAGTTAGTAGAGCTTAACAGCTGGGTGTGGTCAGGGAGAGAAAGTCAAAGAGAGGCCTGCCAAAGCCACTGTCATCCCAGGATGACTGTAGCATACCAAAGGGTGAGACCCATGAGGAGCTACATCTGCAGGGAGGAGGAGGAAAATATACTCAACTAAAATAATTCATCTAGTCACTGAGCAAATAAGAAAAATATCAATAGCAAATCTTGGATGGCATAGGCAATACCCAGTGTTGATGTATTATTTAAAATGGCTTCAAAAAAAAACAAAGCTATATTTGTTTCCCTATGCACTGGGGGAAAAGCAGGCAGTAGAAACTGCCTGTGAGAACAACCAGAGGGTGGATTTAACAGACAGACTTCAACATATTCATTATAAATATATTCAGAAAGGACTTCCCTGGTGGTCCAGTGGTTACGACTCTGCTTTCACTTGAGGGGGCTTGGGTTTGATCCCTGGTTGGCAGAAGTTCTGCATGCTGTGTGGTGTGGCCAAAACGAAAAATATTCAGAAAAGTAAAGGAAATCATAATTAAAGAAGTAATACAAAATTTGATGATATCACAACAAATGACTATCAATACAAAGATAGAAATGATTAAAAAGAAAAAGAAACAAATGGAAATTTTGGAAGTGAAAAGTACAATAATGGGAAAAAGATCACTAAAGAGGCCCAATGTTGGGTTCAAACTGTCAGAAGAAAGAATGAGCAAATATGAAGATAAATTAATAGTGTATACAAGGTAAAGAACAGAGAAAAAAGAATAATGAAAATGAGTGCCTCAGAGAAATATGAGATGATGTTAATGTATCAACATACATATAATTGGAGTACCAGAGGAGAGGAGAGAGAAAAGGGAAGAAAAAATATTTGAAGAAATGTCTAAAAACTTCCTAAACTTATTGGAAAATAACTTACATATCCAGGAAGCTCAATAATGTCCGAGGAGAATAACCTCAAAAAGATCCATAGACACATCACAATAAAAATGCTAAAACGCAAACACAATGAGAAAATTTTGAAAGTAGCAAAAGAAAAATGGATCATCACTTACAAAGCAGTCTCAATGAGATACACAGCTGACTCCTCATCAGAAATGTAGGCCTGTGGCAATGGAATAATGTATGCAAAGAGCTCAAAGAAAAAACCTCAACCAAGAATCTTATATCCAACAGAGCTATCTTTTAACATTAACATTAAGGGAGATAAAAACATTTTTAGATAAATCAAAAAATGAATTTGTTCTAGACCCACCTTACAAGAAATACTAAAAGTCCTTCAAACAGATAGCAAGTTACCTCAAACAGCGATTTAAATCCACACAAAGAAACAAAAGAGAACTAGTAAAGGTAATTATGTAATTATAAAAGATAATATAAATGCATATTTCTTCTCCTGTTCTTTTAAATGATCTTAAAAACAGTTGTATAAAACAATATCTCTATAATATATTGTTCAGCTAGTAACATACAGAAACATCGTATATTTGTCAGAAATAGCACAAAGGTTGATGAGAGCAAAGTTGTACTGCACTAAGGAAGTGACTCTAGATAATAAAGTCACTATTTGGTTCTAGAGAACCAAAAATTATACATAAGAAGGCCAAAATAACAAAAGCTGTAAGTATATACCAGCTGTCGTTTCTCCTCAGTGACTTCAAAAGACAAAATTATATATCAAGTAATCATTTTTTATATGTATAACAATAATGCCACCAAAGAGGGGAAAGGGACAGCATCATATAGAAGCAGTATTTCTACACCTCACTGGAACTAATGTAATTTGAAGCTAATTCTGTTAAGATATATACATATATAAGCTATCTAAGCCCTAGAACAACAACTAAGGAAATGACTCAGAAAATAATTCCCTTTTGTAAAAGACTACAAAATGCTATTGAAAGAAACTAAAGAAGATCTAAGGGCTTCCCTGGAGGCTCAGTGGTAAAGAATCTGCCTGCTAATCAATGCAGGAGACACAGGTTTGATCCTCAATCTGCGAAGATCCCACATGCTGTGGAGCAACTAAGCCTGTGCACCACAACTACTGAGCCTGTGACCTGGAGCCCAGGAGCCACAACCACTGAGCCCTGCACACTGCAGCTACTGAGACCTGAATGCCCTAGAGCCCGTGCTCCACACCAAGAAAAACCAACACAGTGAGAGGCCTGTGCATCACAGCTGGAGAATGGGCCCCGCTCCCACAGCTAGAGAAAAGCCCATGTAGCAATGAAGACCCACCACAGCCAAATGCAGAGGGTTGGACGGTGAAGAAAGTTGAACACCGAAGAATTGATGCTTTTGAACTGTGGTGTTGGAGAAGACTCTTGAGAGTCCCTTGGACTGCAAGGAGATCCAATCAGTCCATCCTAAAGGAGATCAGCCCTGGGTGTTCATTGGAAGGACTGATGTTGAAGCTGAAACTCCAATACTTTGGCCACCTCATGCGAAGAGTTGACTCACTGGAAAAGACCCTAATGCTGGGGCAGATTGGGAGCAGGAGGAGGAGGGGATGACAGAGGATGAGATGGCTGGATGGCATCACCAACTCAATGGGCATGGGTTTGGGTAGACTCTGGGAGTTGGTGATAGACAGGGAGGCCTGGCATGCTGCGATTCACGGGGTCGCAAAGAGTCGGGCACGACTGAGTGACTGAACTGAACTGAAAAAGAAATTAAAGAAGATGTAAAGAAATGAGGAAACATCCCATGTTCATAGTTTGGAAGATTTATGCTCAGATGGCACTACTTCTCATTTTGATCTGTAGATTTAATGAGATACCTCTTAGAATTCTGGGTAGCTTCTTTGTACAAATTGACAAGCCAGTTCTGAGATTCATATAGAATTGCAGGGGATCCAGAAGAGCCAAAACAATCTTGAAAGGAATAGACCTGGAGAACTTACAACTCCCAACATCAAAACTTATTACAAGGCAACAGTAATCAAGACAGTGAGTACTGTGACACAGAGATAGATAAACATACATATGGTTGACCTTTAAGCAACTCAAGGTTTAGGGGGCCAATTCCCTGAGCAGTCAAAAACCCATATGTAACTTTATAGTTGGTCTTTCACATCCACAGTTCTGCATCTGCAATTTCAACCAACTGTGGATCTTGTATGTATTTACTGGAAAAAAAAACCTGTATATAGATATAGATGTAGATCAATGGAATAGTATTGAGAGTCCAGAAATAACCAGTGTGTGTGTGATCAACAAATTTTTGACAAGAGTGACAAGACCATTCAGTGGGGAAAGAATATTTTAACAAATGGCACTGAGAAACTTAGCTACATATAAAAGAATGCATTGAACCTTTAATTCACACTATGTGCAAAATTTAACTCAAGATAGATCAGACCCAAATGTAAGATCTAAAACCATAAAACTCTTAGCAGGAATGTAGGGTGTCTTCATGGCCTGCATTTGGCAGTGGATTCTTAGATAGGACACCAAAAACACAAGCAACCAAAGAAAAATCAATACATTAGACTTCATCAAAGTTAACTTTTGTGCTTATACTATCAAGAAAGTGAAAAGAAAACCCACAGAATGGAAGATAGTATTTGCAAATCATATGTCTGATAAGAGACTTGTATCTAGGATATATAAAGAACTCAATAATAAAAAGACAATTGAATTTTAAAATGGGCAAAGGATCTGAATATACATTTTTCCAAAGAAGATATACACATAGCCAATCAACATGTGATGCTCAACATCATTAACCATCAGGGAAATGAAAATCAAAACTGTAATGAGATACCAGTTTATACTCAGTGGTATGGCTAAAATCAAAAATGTCGGATAATAAGTATTGACAGACAAGGGATGTGGAGAAATCAGAATGCTCATACATTACTGATAGATTAGATTACTGCATATAAAATGATGTGGCCACTTTGGAAAATAATCTAGGAGTTCCTCAAAGGATTAAACAGAGTTACTATATGACCCAACAGTTGCACTCCTAGGTATCTACAAAAAAGAAATGAAGATATGTGTCCACAGAAAACTGTGTACTTGAATATTCACAGCAGTATTATTCATAATAGCCAAAAAATGGAACCAAACCAAATGTCTATCATTTTGTGAATGGATAAATGGAATGTATTATAGCCATACGATAGAATATTATTTATCCATAAAAAAGAATAAAAGTAACTGTTATAAGTGCTTATAACATGGATGAACCTTGAGCATATTATGCTAAATGAAAGAAGGAAGACATAAAAGACCACTTAATGTACAATTCCATTCATATGAAATTTCTAGAATAGGCAGATCTGTAATAACAGAAAGTAGATTATTGGTTTCCCAGGGGCTAGGGAGAGAGGGGAATGGGGAGTTACTGCTAATGGGTATTGGGGTTTTTTTAGGGTGATGAAAATGTTTCAAACAGTGATGATGGTTGCACAAGTGTGAATATACTAAAAATCAATGAGCTGTATACTTTAATGGTAAATTTATGATATATAAATTATGTTGATAAAGCTGTTATTAAATACTACATGCCCATGATTCCAAGCACTATGTGAATAGTAACACCTTTAATCCTAATAACAAAGCTAATAAATGAGGTATTGTTTTCTTACTTATTTTACAGATGAGGAAACTAAGGCACACAAAGAAATTACTTGCTTAAACTAGTGAAATAAATTACTTGCCTAAACTTGTGAAGTGGGAGGACATGATTTAAGCCTGTGCAGTGTGGTCCACAGCCCTTGTGCTGCACCATACTGCCACTCATTAATAATTGAGTTGACCTGTGTATAGCTTATGAATTGATCCTGTTTTCTGATTGTAGGCTCTAACTCTCTCCAGAATTTGAGATTTGTTGCAGAGCATAAACAAAACTTTGACACTGAGTTAATTAAAACCATTGACAGAAAACAGAAGCCCAGGATTTACAGTATGACTGGATAGGGTAACTAGTGTCAGCCCTCCCCATAAGCAGTACAGTACTTGACCTGTAGGCATGCTTCAGATGTCTTTTATGATTATTATTTTGCCTAAAATGTAGGGTTTTGATTTTTTTTCTTCTCAGCAATTAGCTCTTCCTCACACAGTTTGGCCATGTACTAAGGAAAGGGTATAACATGTACATCTTTGGCTAATTGAGAACTCAGGACCTGAAAGAGTTCCAGGCTGAACAGACATTTCCAGTTCCCCATTTATAGATGAAAAACTGAGAGGTTGACTTACTTGAGGTTATGAAAAATGAGTGGAGGATCTGGGACTCAACTAGGTCCTCTGCCTCCTTTCCTGCCTTCAGTGGCTGTCATTGCAGGGTGGCTCTTCGGGAACTTACAGTATAGTAAGGGACCCGGAATATCTTCCAGGACAGTGATTCCTTCTAAGGTGTCTTGTGCTGAGGGTAACCAACCAGAATCTGACTGAATCTTTCAGTAATGGGATCTCCACAGCAGCCACTTTGCTGTTAGATAACTTTGTTAGAGAGTTTTTACTTGTATGAACTCTACATCTGCTTTAATTGATCCTCCTGCTTTATCCCTCTCTGCCTCTGCCTTTGTCCACCACTTAGCTTGTCTTCTACCTTCTTTCCCCTGCTCCATCTATCTTTCATTTTTTCCCCTACTTATTACCCAGCACTCACATTTATCAGGAAGCTTTTTCTAGCTAAATTCTCTATGTAGTTTATTCCTTTAAGCTTTAATACACAGCTTAAATTGCTATGCATTGAAATACATTTACAGTCCTTATTCATTTTACATATGTTCAGTCTCCATAGTATTGTAAATAACTTGAGTTATGTGCTTTTTTTTTTTTTTTGAGTTATGTGCTGTTATAGCTCCCTAACCCCAACTCAACCTTTTGTCGCTTGGTTAGTATTTATTTCTCTTGAATAGTTTGCATGTACTTGAATTTTAAATTGAGAGCATTTTAAGTTACGTGCCTGTATCAGGCCTGTGTGCGCAAGTGCTCAGCAGTGAACTTGATAGATTCTAAATGGATACTACAGAATCTATAAAACTAATACAAAATTGCCATGTTATAACATCTGCACTTACCTTTTCAAGTGGCTTTGGCATTAAATGGAAAATATAGATAAAAATTTCCTAGCCCTATTGTGCTTGTGCAGAGTGTGCCTGTTAATATTACTTGATCTGCTCGTCCATCTGGCCATCTTTATGAGGTAACGTGCATAAGTGTCTATTCTATCCCAAGCACTGTGCTAGAGATCTTTAAATATATCATCTCATTTAATATTTATAAGCCCTAGATGTTATTCCTGTTTGTAGAGATGAGGAAATTAGGTGCAGTGATTCTAAAAAATTTGCCGAGGTCATACAGCTATAAGCTAGTGTTTGAAACTAGGTGCTTTCCTTACTTCAGTTGTACTGTTTCCTAATAAATAACCTGTGAGATACCTTACTCCTTACAATATATTGTCTCAGATGCTGTTCATGTTAAATAATATATAATATTAATAATATAGATCTTTCACAATAATTCTGTGAAATAGATATATTTACATCTTACACATGATGAAATTTAGCTTCAGGTAGAATAAATAAATTGCTCCAGATCCAAATTCAAAAAATAATAGAACTAGGAATTAGAAGAAGCCCAAACTGTTTCTGTGCTTTTTTTCTGCTATACCACTTGTGTGTTCTTGTGCCTTTGAAGACCTCTAACATCACAGCTGTCTCATTGAAACAACTTCACTCTTGTCCTTATTGTTGGCTGTCTTAGTCTGCTCATGCTACTATGACAAAATACCAAAAACTGGGTTGCATAAGCAAAACAAATTTATGCCTCACAGTTTTGGAGGCTAGAAGTCCAAGATCAAGGTGTTGGTAAGGTAGATTTCCTTCTGAGACCTCTTCTCTTGGCTTATACTCACCTGCTCTCTGACTGTGTACTCATTTGACCTCCTCTTTGTGCAGAGAAGAAAGCGAGTGGGGAATGAGTGAGCCAGCCCTCTGGTGTCTCTTAAAGGATACTATTCCCATAAGACCAAGGCCTCTCCTTCATGACCCCATCTAACCCTCTCAAAGCCCCATCTCCAAATACCATCACACTAGGATTAGAACATCAACATATGAATTTAATGGGGATACAAATATTTAGTCCATAACTTCAGTTACCATCAGAGCCCCTGATTATCTTCTCTAGAGGCCTGGGCAACTAGAGCTGAGATCTAGGGATTTAGAGTATTTTAGAGTGAAGAGGTGAGCATTGTGGAGTAGATGACGCTGGAGACAAAGAAATTCCAGAGAAACCTTATATAGGTAACACTTTGATACACTGAAAAAGACAAAAAGCTGTAGAGATCCACGGGATGAGAATCTATACCAGCCACCAAGATATAGAGTATATGTTGTGACGGAATGTATATCTTCCAGCTTTGTTAGTGTGCTTTTATATAATCAAACTATGACTTGGCTAAGAACTCAGTAAAGATTAAATGTGATAATGTTCCCTTATTTGGCAAACTAAAATGCAACAAATGATAATGCTCCTGTATTTGTCAGTATATTAACTTAAAATACTAAAATATGTTTTGTATAGGTAGTGAAGAAGAGCGTTTTCTGAAAAATAGACTCTTGCTTAAGTAGTAAGAAAACCAGAGTTGGCTGGTACTGTATTTGAAGAGAAATTAATAGTTTTGACATGCCCATTTCTGCCCTCAGTCAAGAAGGGAAAGGCAGCTGATTGGTTTTTAAGTTTTCATTTACAGCTAAGCTATTTTTCCCATCTGTTAATGAACTCTTGATGATGCATCATGTCTTTCTCAGGATTGCTAATTAGCAAAGAAACTTGAGCCAAACTTACATAATTGTTGTTACTGTGAACTCTCAGTCTTTTGGCAGATCACCATGATATAGAACACAGCCAGAAGGGTTGTATTATTGAAAAAAAATGTACATGTGCAAGAAGGGGAGCTAAAGGTGAAATTAAGGGAGTGAGATAAAAACTTCATTCACAACGACAGTATCCATTAACTAAAAAGTGATAATTACTATTGCCTCCCATAGTAAAAGTAGGAAAAAAAACCCCAGTGTATAGGTATCATATCATATTAAACTAAATGTAATTGAAACTAGCTTCATGGGCATTTATTTATATTTCGCTTTTTATAAAGAGATTTCAAATTTGACCTCCAGAATCCTCTCTGACCTTTCTTAGAAGTACAGTGTAGAATCCTGGCAGTAAGTCATTAATTGTTTAATGTTTTTGTAAAATACTATTTTTTTAATAGGTCTGTCTTCTGGCAGTGACAGCACTGTTTCAACTATTGATTATAATAAGCTTATTTTAGAATTTAATACATCTCTTTCTGTCTTGTGCATATGCATGTGTGTGTGCACACATGCACACACACACATTACTGTGCACAGAGGGCAAAAGTTTAGAACTATCAGATTTAGGTGGCTGACCTTCAGCTCCAGTTAAGAACTAAAATTAGATCCCTGTGGAATATATATCCAGTGACATCCATCAGAAAAGAGTGTAGGCATAACCCTGAGAAGCCAGGGAGGCATCATTCAAGGGACTTTGCCTTAACTACAAAACTGTTTCCCATTTGAATTTTTATCTTAAAAATTCATGTGACTTTTTGTATTGTGAGTTGTAACACATTTGTTTATTTTCATGTAGAAACACTTCCCTGTTTCCACCCTTGATAAATCTTTTAGTAAATCTTTTAGTTAAAGAGGATGCACAAGGATTGTCCTGTGACTTTAAGTATCTCTGGCATTGTGCCAAATCTCCCAGATGAATGTGCCTATTTTAAGAGCAGGGTTCTCTCCCATCACTATAGGAACACTGGTTGATTGCAGTGAGAGCATAAATCAAGCATGTGGCTAACATTGCAGACATAATGGACAAGAAGGTGGGGGTGGGATGGGGAATCCACTCTTATTAAAGAGAAAGTATTTAATTCTATTAAGGAGAATGGATAGGTATTTCAGCACACAATAGAAGACCAGAAACAGTAAATAATAATTAGAACCATGTTTAAGGACTTGTCTGTTTAAGGAGAAAAAACAATCAGTCCTTAGTAATTCCTTTCACAGACCTAGCTTATCCCAGAATTGCTTTGAATGTTGTAACATTCATTTTTTATTTATTTTGTCACCAGATACCAGTAGAATGAAAAGAGAATAGGACTGGGAGTCAAATAATAATCTTAGTCCCCTTTTCCATTGTAGCTTTCTATGCTGCTTAAGCAAATCATTTAGCTTCCTTGGGAGTCAGTTTTCATTATCTATAAAATAAATCCCCTGATCCTGAGTATGGGCTTCCTAGTTGGCTCAGTGGGTAAAGAATCCACCTGCAATGCAGGAGATACAGGTTCCATTCTTGGGTTGGGAAGATCCCCTGGGGGAGGGCATGGTCACCCACTCCACTGTTCTTACCTGGATAATCCCATGGACAGAGGAGCCTGGTGGGCTTCAGTCCAGAGGGTCTCAAAGAGTTGGACATGACTGGGCACACACACACAATCCTGAATATGTTATTAAGTATTATTTTCTAAAAGGATTCTATGGTCAAATAAATAAAGGAAGTATCAGCTTAAAAAACATGTTTCTTTTCCACAGTTCATCTGAGAATCTTTAATATTTTAATAAGCCTTATAAATTTCCCAGATTTATTCTTTAACAAAACCCATTTTTTTAATAGAACCTTTTGCACTGCTAGTGTTTATTGATGTTAAGTAGTCATTATAGCCCTTTATAACTCTTAATATTCTGATTCTGGAAATTATTCTCATTTTGTTTGGCTCTTCGACTGTTTTCTCGCCTGTAGTTATCATAGGGTTACTGCCAA
Source organism: Oryx dammah (assembly GCF_014754425.2). Classification (NCBI taxonomy): domain Eukaryota; kingdom Metazoa; phylum Chordata; class Mammalia; order Artiodactyla; family Bovidae; genus Oryx; species Oryx dammah. The sequence goes on along the minus strand of NW_024070213.1, from coordinate 48,257,331 downwards.
GTTGAACTCACTGCCTCTGCTGTGTGTGTACTCTGCCCCTCTTTCCAAGTTGAACTGGAAAGTTATTGCATTTTCCTATTTCTTATAAATAAAACAGACATTAGTTTAGTCCTTGTCTTTTGCAGTGTTCACTTTCTCTGTTCACTGCCATTTCATTTTTGAGTTGGTTGTTCAGTCATTGGCCCATTTTTAGAGGTCTTGTTCTTAGAAATGTACAATTTTGTCTCTTACTGTGTACCATCCTCTCATTTAATAAGCAGCACTGTAATATATAGGGTATTATCCCCATTTCACATGTAATGAACCTTATGCTCAGAAAAAAACAAAATAACTTGCCCAGATCTCACAGGTAATAAAATAGCAAAGTGAAGTCTCTCTGACTTGGCAACTCAAATTTTCTATTATGGCATATGCATTATAGTTATAGTGGTAAACTGAGTATTTTATTCTAAGGCAGCACATACGTATTATCTTATTTAATTCCCCCAATATCCCTATGAAGTAGATACTATCATTCCCATTTTATCTTGAGTTTAGTAAACAGACATTTGGTGAATTGTTAATGAATGGGTAAATAGATGAACAAATGAATACACAAACCAACCATGGCACAAACAGGCCAAGTTGGTCTGAGTCTTGGTATTAGATATAGAGTAGTTGCTTAGTCATTGAAAATGTTAATTGCTCAGTCATGTCTGACTCTTTGTGACCTCATGGACTATAGCCCACCAGGCTCCTCTGTCCAGGCAAGAATACTGGAGTAGGTAGCCATTCCCTTCTCCAAGGGATCTTCCCAACTCAGGGATCGAACCCACATCTCTTGAATTACAGGCAGAGTCTTTACCATCTGAGTCACTAGGGAGGTACAATATCACTTATGTTACTTATGGAATGATGGTATAAGAGGTTCTATATGGGGCATCATTAGGACATCATATTTCAAAGGTACATTCTTAAATGTAAAGCCAAGTTGTTGCAACAGAGAGACCCCAATGAAGAAGTGATTTAAGGAATATGGGCATTTATTACCTTTCCAAATAACAGTTCATAGGTGATCAACCATGCAAGTGAGTAGCTCTGCTCCATGTGTTGATTCAATGACCTAGCTTCTTTACAGGTTTGTCAAGTCATATCTTTGCCATTGAACATTGTCTTAGCCTATACTGGGCTGCCCCTTCCAGGTTCTGGGCTGCAGAAGGGGACAAGAAAGGGGAGAAGGCATGCCCAATATTGTAATGACCCAAACCTGAAAAGGGCATACAGTGTGTCATCATATACTCCATTAGCAAGAGTTCAATCATATGGCCATGAATAAGAGCTGAGGAGTCTAGTGTAACCAGGCAGCCATGAAACTTGCTACAGTTCTCTTACTGTTTAAGAAAGGGAGGATGGATTTTGATGGACATCTATCACTTTTTACCACAATGCCTAATAATTAAAGCCTTAATAAGTTCCCTGGTGGCTCAGTGGTAAAGAGTCCACCTGCCAAGGAGAAAATGTGGGTTCATTCCCTGGGTCTAGAAGATCCCCTGGAGAAGGAAATGGCAACCCACTCTAGTATTCTTAGCTGGAAAATCCCATGGACAGAGAGAGGAGCCTGGCAGGCTACAGTCTATGGGGTCGTAAAAGAGTTGGGCACGATTTAGCGACTGAGCAACAAAAACAAAGTCTGTTTATGAGGCATTATAGTATTTCCTCATTACTCTGGGATCTGAGTTAATTTTACTGTCTTCATTATATATTTGAAGAAAACATATGGGATAAAATGCATTCTCTAGAGCAGTACCTTCACATTATTTGTGATGAAGGATCAAGTTTTTTGCTTATTTGTTTAATTTTCCTCTAATTTGTAATAGACCAGTAGTTTTGAAAGTACAATAAAAATGAATCATTAAATAATTACATTCTTGGATAGCAAAGTCAAATCACTATAACAGTTTCTGAATACATATTCTCAACTTTTTATGTGCTTAGTCACTCAGTTGTATCTGACTCTGTGACCCCATGGACTGTAGCCCACCATGTTCCTGTGTCCATGAGGATCTCCAGGCAAGAATACTGGAGTGGGTTACCATGCCCTCCTCCAGGAGATCGTCCCAACCCAGGAATCAAACCCAGGTCTTCCTCATTGTGGGCAGATTCTGTACCGTCTGAGCCACCAGAGAAGTCTAAGAATACTGGAGTGGGTAGCCTATCCTTTCTCCAGCAGAACTTCTCGACCCAGGAGTCAAACTGGGGTATCCTGCATTGCAGGTGGATTATTTACCAGCTGAGCTACCATGGATGGTCTGATAACAGACAGTTTGTGAACTGGCACCAATCTGCAGACACTTTTGAGTAGTAATATTTATCTCAAAAGTATTTTCTTACTACCTCTTTGGAGTTGCCAGAGTATAATAGACTAACTATGATGTCTATATTATAAGGAAAGACATGTTCTTTGTGTATATAAAACTTGACTTTTCTCTTTTAAAAATATTTTTAGAAATAAACTTTTAGGATAGCATATAAATCATGATGGATTCATTATTTGAATGCTCATATACATGTCATAGCCTGTTTTCGCTTGTTTCATAGTTGAAGTTACAGCTAATCCTAGTTTACAGATTGATAGTGAAACGCTTACCATTCTGGAGCTGGAAGAAGGTTGCCTAAAAGAGTCTTGATGCACGACATAGAGGAAGAAGAAAATCTAATAAAGTGACATGCTGAGGGTCACAGCTAAATGAGAGATAGCATAGTATGATCATGGACTTAAGTGGAAATCACACTGGAGTCAGATGATCTAGATTGAGTCCTGGCCTTCTACTTCTCAAGTTAAGTGTTCTTAGGTAGTCGTTTAAAGAACCATATAGTCAGTGTTCCAGAGAAGGCAATGGCACCCCACTCCAGTACTCTTGCCTGGAAAATCCCATGGATGGAGGAGCCTGGTAGGCTGCAGTCCATGCTAAGGGTCAGACACGACTGAGCGACTTCCCTTTCACTTTTCACTTTCATGCATTGGAGAAGGAAATGGCAACCCACTCCAGTGTTCTTGCCTGGAGAATCCCAGGGACGGGGGAGCCTGGTGGGCTGCCATCTATGGGGTCTCACAGAGTCGGACACGACTGAAGTGACTTAGCATAGTCAATGTTCAGTAAGTGTTCCTTAGATTGAGGAATGTATATGAAAGTTTTTTGTAAACTATACAGCACTTAAGCAAACAATGTTGCTATTATTAAAATTATGAAGTCATCCCTTCTGATACTAAGTCCACTGCTTTTCCTGAACTCTGCTATATTTCATGCTAAACACCTGTTGAAAACAGGAGTCATATTTAATATTGTATCAAATTAAAATTGCTCGAGAGGGGATAGGCTACCCACTCCAGTATTCTTGGGCTTCCCTTGTGGCTCAGGTGGTAAAGAATCCTCCTGTAATGCAGGAGACCTGGGTTCGATCCCTGGGTTGGGAAGATACCTTGGAGAAGGGAAAGGCTACCCACTCCAGTATTCTAGGCTCGAGAATTCCATGGACTGTATAGTCCATGGGGTCTCAAAGAGTCAGATATGACTGAGTGACTTTCACTTTCAAATTAAAATTATGTTTATAAGGACTCTATAGCAATGTGGAAAAATAAATTTAAAAGACAGGAAACAAAATTATTTACACATGATGATTGTGATTCTGTAGGCTGAAGTAATGTGCTTGTTACTGATACTCAAGTAGATTGACTAATGATAAATCCTTCTGTCCACTGCATATAAAATATGTTAATACTGCATAGTATAATTATAAATGTATTTTCTATTTTCTTTGATAGTTTAATGCATTTTACATTTTAAAGAACATGCATAAGGAATTTAAACTCTTCAGAAAAGAGAACTTTATTTGAAGTCACATGATTTTTGCTTTTCATATAAAAAGACTTTTTTATACCATAGGACAAACCATCTTACCAGTATAATCACAAGAACAGTGTTTACTTCTTCCTTCTTAGAAAGGGCAACTATCCAGACAACATTAGTTGACTTCTACTAATGCTTTAAATTCAGGGAACTTCTTAGTATAATCAGTTTATATGTTGGGTGCTTATTGTGTTCTTGTTGCTCTGCTGAGGGCTGCAAGGATTATGAAGAAATAAAACACAATAATAGTCACAATTCAAATGTGCTTGTTATGTCCCAGAGACTCTTTCACAACAGCCCTCTGAGATATAAGTGATATTATTCCCATTTTACAAATGAGAAAGTGAGGCTCACAGAAGTAAAAAAAAAAAAAAAATGTCTGAATCATAGTGGTAAAGCTGGCTGTTAAATCCAGGTTTTTCTGATTTAAAAGCCTCTACAGTACATTTTCTTCTCTCATTAAAGAAAGATGTCCTTTCTACCTTCAGAGAGCTTTTAGTAGCTGAGGCAAACTCATAAAAAAACAGGAAGAATTCACTAAATACCAATGATTGCTACAAATTTTGGTATGGGCATTACTTGGAGAGAAAGAATGTTGGGGGTTGAAGTAGTAAGGAAAAACTTTATATCAAAAGTTAATTTTAAGCTTAGTTTTGGAAAATGGATAAAACTTAAATAATCCAAGAAGGAGAAGGACTGATGCATATACAAGGGAGATGCAAGAAAGCAAAAAAAAAAAAAAAAAACGCCAAAAACTCTACATGAAATGATTCGAAATAAATATAATTAGAGAGGAGGGTTTGATAGGGGAGCAGTATGAAAGAGAAGACTCCAAATGCTGTTCTAGTTCTGGAGTCTATGATAAGTTGAACAAGTTTCAGGCCTAGGACCACTGATCTTAAAGAAGTAATACACTTACACCTCAAGTGATTTTTAATATTTACGAAAAGTAGTGTGACCAGATAATGACATCCCATCCCTGTTCCTGCCACCCTGATATGTCTTTAGGACAGTTGAGGAGAAGTTACGGTGTTTGTGCTAATGGCTTTCAGCTCTGCCTACTTTTCTGTGCTTATCTGGTCAGTTACTCTCAGTTAACCCCTGGTCCCCAACATCCAAGTTATATCAGTCCATTGTTAGTTGTAGTTCATTGGTTCCTAGAGTGTGACTCCTGAACTGACAGCAACAGCATCAACTGGGAACTTGTTAAGAGTCCCAATTCTGGCCTCATTCCAGACTGACTAAACCAGAAACTCTGATTCAGTCTGTGTTTCAACAATCCTCACCTAGAGATTATGATACTGAGTGAAATAAGTCCGAAAGAGAATGACAAATACCATATGATATCACTTATATGTGGAATCTAAAATACGACACAAGTGAACATATCTATGAAACAAACACACTTAGACATAGAGAACAGACTTGTGGTTCGCCATGGAGGAGGGTGAGTAGGAAAGCGAAGGACTGAGAGTTTTGGACAAACTATTATATATGAATGGATAAACAACAAGATCCTGTTATACGGCACAAAGTCCTATAGTCAGTATCCTGTGATAAACCATATGGAAGAGAACATGCAAAAGAATATATACATATATATGTATAACTGAATCACTCTGCTGTACTGTAGATATTAACACAAGACTGTAAATCAACTCTACTTCAATAAAATTAACAACAACAAATAATTCTTTTAAGAGATTATGATGCATGCTGAAAACCATTACTATCGTATACTCTAGGGTTTCCATTCGGGAGCAAGCTACCAAAAATTTTTTGACAAAACATGGTATTAACATTGATAATCTCAAACTTGAGTCTCTGCCGCTGGGTCTTACAGCCTAACTTTATGGAAATAGCCATGGCTACTAAGCTAGTGGGGGGTTCCCAGATGGCTCAGTGGTAAAGAATCCACCTGCCAATACAGGAGATGTGGGTTCGATCCCTGGTTCAGGAACATCCCCTGGAGTGTTCTTGCTGGGATAATACCATTCACAGTGGGCTACAGTTCATGGGGTTGCAGAGAATCTGACACGACTGAGCACGCACACTGCAACCTAATGAGCATTTTTAAAGGGCTTTTTGTCAGCCTCTCTGAAGTAATTATACTTTATGAGCATACCTAAGCTTTGCTTTATGACTTTAGTTCATTCCTGAAAACCTTACCTCTTAGTGAAAAGATTTTAAAGCAGAAGATATTTCCATCAATTTTAATGGGAAAAAATTATGTGTTTCATGGTTATCTAAGATACCAAAATAGTTTTCAGATTAAAAAATATATCAGTTGAACTGTGATAACAAATTTGTATAAATAAATACTTAGAAAGTTAATAAAAACAGTTTGTACTTAAAATGTTATGTAATGATGATTTATTGTACTTGCAAAAAGAGGAAGAGAAGACTTGATAGTGAGAGGTGGCTGGTGGTAGAGGAATACAAAGGAATTATTCTTTGGAAGGGGTTGGAGAGTCAGGTAGTAAACTTTAAAGCAGATAATCTTTGGGAGGATGTGGGTATCTTGCACTTAAAAACAGCTACAGCACACCTGGGCCTGCCAGTGGGATACAGATGAAAGGAGCGAGATGCCCCAACATCCATCTCACTCTATAAGGAACTAAGTGCTTATTGAAACTAAGTGCTGTATGGAAGGAGAGCAGAGGGAGCAGCTGGGGAATCTTTTGTTCCCTTCAGTCTTCAAATTAAGCCTTAGAAAAAGAGTGGGGTCCTGACTGGTGGAAATGGGGACAGGGTAGGCCATGCTGAGGTAATGGTGGGAGAAGGTTCAGGACGTATTGTCAGGGGACTGGGAGTCCGTTTGGAGCACTTGGAAAGAAAAGGGAGGGTGTATGTATGTGACAGAGATATAGGAAAGGGGACACTGAGCTTATTTCAGCTGCATTCTGTGGGCAACAGGGAGCTATGGAAAGCATTTGAAGAGAGCAAGGCATGTTTTTGAAGGAGTAAAATAAACTGAAAAAAAAAAGTTATAGTACAGGAAAATACCATTAAGGCAAAATAAAGAAACAAGAGCACCTTTGAAACAGAAGTCGTGCATGCACTCAACAGATGGGGGAATCATAAGGAATGCTACCTCTTCAGTGTTCTTACTTGTGGTTCATATGCAAAGAAAAACTTCTGATTCATCCAAATGCGGTACATGGTTTAATTTTTCTTTATAATATTCTCTAAATAAAAATAATTGTATTGAGTAGAGCAATGAATGTGTCTGTTAAATATAACTTCTTATATTTTGAGTACGTCTTTGATTTTTTTTAAAGTTGTAGTACAAAAGGGGAGGGGTTCATTGCCCAAGAAGTGGTATTACTTTTCAAGAGACATTATAACAAAAAGCTACCTAACAGTTGTCATGTGAGGCAAGTCTGTGATGAGAAATGACATGTCTAAAAACAACTGATTGAAAACTATGCTTGAAACAGTCTCGGTTGTGGATTTCCTGCAAGCATTTAGGTGAGGCAGTTTTTAACTCTAAATTTTGTAGGCCTCTCTAATCTCTTTTATGTAGCCTTCTTATGTCCCAGAGTTTTAACAGTCCATTTGGTTTATAGCCTTGGCTATTTGTATTCATACTTTGCTCTTTTTTTTCCTTGAATCTGACAGTGGAGGAAGAAAAAAGTCATTCCTACCCACAGACTTGGAACGGGGGGAGGAGATTTTATTGTTGTTTTTGGTTTAGAAAGAAAAGAACTAAAGATTTCTGTGTTTTATTAGATATGTAGAACATATATAATATTTTGTAACACCTTATTTATTATTTCTTAAATAGGAATGTAGATAATTCCTTCTTGGTTAAAATTATATGGGAGCAAAGGTTATTTAACTCCACCACCCAGGAATACAGCACGTAGGAAACAGTGTGTAAAAGATATTTTTTTTCTTTGTCTTGGATGTGAAAAATCTGAAATTGGAGAAATTTTCCTATTTTATATATTTTTAATAATGGGCATATTATACTTTCCTCTATCCCAAAACAGCATTCATGAAAAAAATGCTTTTATGATGATATTAAAATATTAAGTGGAAGTCCCATCTAGTTAATCAGGTATGTTAAGGGATAGAGTTAACAATGTAGTGAAGTTTTTTTTAGCTTGCTAGGTTAATTTCTTTTCCACCTCCATCTAGAGAACATAGTACATTTAAAATTGACATTTCCATAGCTGTTTGACTCAGATGTACTGAGAAGATGCACATGGCCTAAAATTTCTGCCAAGATCATAATTCTTGACCCACAGATAGCCTCTTTTAGTTAAAGTCTGATGACAGAGTAATAGAAACTTTGTAAAACCTCGTATTGGTCATAGTTGTTGCTTTTGTTTTTATAAAATGTAATGGGTATAGAAATGGTTGGCAGTGGAATGGTTATACCTGCTTTTCCTCATACAAGGTTTGAGGTTCAGAGACCCAGATCTGCAGTTTATGGAGAAGAAAACTGGACATTGACTTTTAAGAGAATTATCAGTGGTTCTTAAATTTGGCAATGACAGAAAAAACTTTTTCAAAAAATTCAAGATAGAGTACACTTGGGTCCAAATAAAGAATTGTTTCTGAGATAGTGGTAGCAAGATTTGGAACCAGGACTACTAGTATATTTGTGTAATCTGTGCCCTACTCCAAGAGAACAAAGGAAAGCTAAGATCCTGCCCACACTTTGAGCTTCCTAAGCCATATGTCCTGGCACAGGGCTGCATGGAGGAAGAGGGCTTTTTTGGTAATTTGACCACCCAGTAGGAACACTGTCTGCAGTTAGCGTGGAGAGGGGCACCTTTTTGCAACTGACTGAAAGGAATCACATATGCTAGCTGAGTCCTCTTTGCAACCCAGTACTTTGTATAATTGTTAGCAATGTTGTCAGCAAAAGGTCTTCTCTGGGGTCATTTGATAATTAAATGTTATTACATATTAGCTAAAGAGAGTTCTAAGATTTATATAACATGGGACTGCTGCCCATAGTACTATAAATTTGGAAAACATTAGCAAGGCTGAAACTGGGCATAAATGTAGGCTTCTTTGTCTTTTTATAAGAGCCTATACTTGTGGCCAAATGTGAACTGGTTCTCAAGGCATTAATTTTTATTTCCAGGAGGGGAATAGCTATGATTCAGATGATTACCTTCCATCCTCATAGTATATGTAGTCTGATATTAAAAATTCTTGAGAACAAACTTATATAAGATATTTGAAACTCATCTGTATAAAGTCACTAATTCTCTTTTAAACTAAGAATATTAGGCTGGAAGTTAGGAAACCCATACTCTTACTGTTGCTACTCCACTAATTCATTCTGGCTTCATACAAGTAGCTTAACCATTCTGGCCCTCAATTTCCAAATCTGTAAAATGAAAGAAGTGCACCAAATATAAGGTCTCTTTCAGTTCTAACATTCTGTGACTTTAAAAAAGTAAAAATCTTTTCTAGCCAGATCTTGAACTGCAATTTAATACACTGATAGAGAAACAGCCCATTTTAAATCACTTAAGCCAAATAACCATATTTTTCATACTCATTCTTATTTTTCAGAAACTCTGTGAAGGCATATTTAAAGTCCTTTTAAAGGACATCCCAACAACATGTCAAGTGTCCTGCCTGGAAGTTCTCCGCATTCTCTCCAGAGACAAAAAGGTTTTAGTTCCTGTAACAACCAAGGAAAATATGCAGATACTGCTGCGACTAGCCAAGCTAAATGAGTCGGATGATTCTTTGGAGAAGGTGTCAGAGTTCCCAGTTATTGTGGAGTCATTAAAATGTCTTTGTAACATAGTGTTCAACAGTCAGATGGCACAGCAGCTCAGTCTGGAACTTAACCTTGCTGCAAAGCTCTGTAACCTCCTGAGAAAGTGCAAGGACCGAAAGTTTATCAATGACATTAAGTGCTTTGACTTGCGCTTGCTCTTCGTCCTGTCACTTTTGCACACCGACATCAGGTCACAATTGCGCTATGAGCTCCAAGGACTACCGCTGCTAACCCAGATCTTGGAAAGTGCCTTTAGCATCAAGTGGACCGATGAATATGAATCGGCCATAGACCATAATGGACCTCCTCTCTCACCTCAGGAGACAGACTGTGCCATTGAGGCCCTTAAAGCTCTCTTCAATGTGACGGTAGACAGTTGGAAGGTGCATAAAGAGGTAAGGTCAAGAAGAGTATTCTCGTCTGCTTGGAATTTCATTGATTTGGGAGCTGCCTGAAACAAAGGAATGCTAAACAGGGAAATGGAAGAAGTTTCCAATTCCCTCATTAATCAGTTATAATATGACTCAGGATACATTTCTTAACCATTTGTAACTCTTATTCTTTCCATCTGTGTGACACTTACCAGAAGAATAGGGTGAGGATGGACTGCTGTTTTGTAAGATGCCAAGTATAGTTCCTTTTTGAGTTATACTATCATGTGTCTTTTTTTTTTTAAGTGCCTCTTTCAGAAACAAGGTTTAAATTATTATAAGAGTTGATGGGAAACAATAATTCATAAAGGTATAGGCATGTTCATTGCCTCTATTTTAGAAACATTGAGATATTTATGCCAGTTGAAATCAGTCAGTCAGAATGGATGTCTGCTCAGAAGAGTAAAAGACACTGTGTTTATCACCTGTCATACCAGTCTCCTGATGTGTTACCCTATCAGAAGTATAGGATACAGCTAGGATATATGCTGATACACCAGTATAATTGCACCAGAATATGGGAAGGTTATTTTAAACCACTTGATTTATTTCTAGACTTAGATACTTTTCTGTGGCTTGGACCGTCCAGCAACCCAAAGTGAGGCAGATTTGATAGTTTATATTTGAGTACCACAAGAACAATATGCTGAATGAGAAGATTAGTTTAAGAAAGTCAACTATTTTCAATGAAGAGGACAAACCTTTTCCCTTGCTTCTACAATCTTAATATTTCACATTTACCCTCTCTCTTTAACCTTAAGTAACTCATAAAATTTAGTCTCTTTCTTAAAAAAAGAAAGAAAAGAAGTATTTTGGTGCCAGAGCAAATTATCTTTTTTGACAGTTGACTTTAGGACTTAAGTTAACATTTTCCTGTGTCCATTTGAGGCAGTTCTCACCATGAATAAAGGTCTATTTTTGCCAGCACCTCACTTTGAAAGGATTATCTCAGTGTGGTGCTATAGGAGCAGTATGCAGGCATCTGAGTTTTAAAGTGCAAATATGTCTATATTTTGAAACCAAATATTTGAAGATCCGTCCTAACAGCTGTTTTAGATGACTGTAGTATGGTTAGTTTTTCCTGGGACTTGGCAGAAAAAGATGCAGAAAGCCCACATGCTCCATTTGTGCTTTGAAACCAAATATTTGGAAGTATTTAAAATGTTATGTCTCTATGCTTATTTGGTACCTTCTATGGTTATTTTTCTTGCACTGTTTGCTTTGGTGTTTTTAAGTTCTCCATTTAGTTGCAAGAGCTTTTCTGAGACTGTTGGTTTGCCATTGTCGGAGGCCCTGTTATTTAAATTGTGTCCAAAATAGTAGCTCAGACCCTTTCAGATTCCTGACAGAAAGGATTTATAGTTCATCGGCTGCACATCAGCATATGTATGGAATGATGTGTAATAAATAACAGCATACTGAGATTAGCCCTAATTAGTGTGCTTCAGTTATAATTAATAGCAGGGCTGGAAGAGGCTTTAGAAAATGTTGAAGTGGCAAATGCTTACTCTGTATTATAGACTGTTTATTTTTCAAAAGATACATGATAAAGGATCAGTAGTCCTGAAGTGGACATCTCAACAAATCCCTTGTGAGTCATAGATCACTGGATACAACCTTTGTAAAATGTACATAGTTAATATGTCTCTGGGCTATTTTGAAATTATCAGAAGTTGTAAACAGTATTGACAACAGAGTCTTGAGTATGGAAAAGGTTGGGCTTCCCAGGTGGCACTAGTGGTAAAGAACCCACCTGCCAATGCATGAGACTTAAAGAGACCCAGGTTTGATACCTGGGTTAGGAAGATCCCCTGGAGGAGAGCATGGAAACCCACTCCAGTATTCTTGCCTGGAGAATTGGACTGCTAGTGGGCTACAGTCCATAGGGTTGCAAAGAGTTGGACATGACTGAAGTGACTTGGCACACACGCACGCACGCATGCATGGGAAAGGACCATTTGAGTCTCCATAAGTCTCTAAATTCAAATTTTAGCAAGCATTTAGTCAGTCAACAAATATTTATGAACAATTCCCAGGTATTACCCAGGCATTGTGAAATATATTGGTGAATAGTACTAAAGCAAACTTCAGTTGTATTGGTGAGACAGATAATTAGTAAACAAATATGTAATTTAAATTGTGTTAAGTGCTAGGAAAGAAACAGTACAATGATGGAGAATATTTACTATAGTTAGAGAAGACCTCTGAAAGTCTCTCCTGAGATCTGAAGACTGAGAATGATTCAGCCTTCTAAAGAATGAGGGGAGGAAACCTTTCTCAGAGATTGAACAGCATGTGAAGAGACACAGAAATCAGAGTATAGAGTACTTTTTATTGAGGTGTCTACAGCTTGACTATGATGCTTTGGATGTGGCCAACAAAATTGGGATCATCTAAACTGAGTTGGACTTCCTTGGTGGCTCAGACAGTAAAGAATCCGCCTGCAGTGCAGGAGACCTAGGTTTGATTCCTGGGTCGGGAAGATCCTCTGGAGGAGGATGTATTACTGGCAACCCATTCCAGTATTCTTGCCTGGAGAATTCCATGGACAGAGGAGCCTGGCGGGCTACAGTCCATGAGCTCACAGAGTTGGACACAACTGAGAGACTAACACACTACAACTTGGCATAAAGAAAATCTATAGTAAGGGTGCAGAGAAACTCTTCCTCTTGTCAGGAAGAGTTCATTTGCCTGAATTTTAATATCTACTTGATTGTCAGATTAAAGACATCTTTCTCCAGGTGAGCAATCATCTAAAGAATTATTAATACTTTAAAATACCAACTGAAATAAAGGGATGGGAAAGCTGACTGTATGGAAGAATCCAACTTTAAAATACATATTTAAAAATAATATTTTCCTTATTCTGAAAGGGAATACTTGTTAAATAATACTTCAGAGATCTAAGGGAAAAAGCATATGAGCAAGAAGAAAGTACAAATTACCTGTAAACCCACCACTCAGAGATAAGCCTTATTTGCATTTTGCTGTATATCTTTCTAATCATTCTTCATTGTATAATTTATAAACATATATATATACTTTTTTTTTTTTACAAAAATGCAGTCATTTTATCATCTTGCTTTTTTTCTTTTCCACAATAAATGTTCTTGAAGAGTAGTAGATTACATGATATGTTCCTTGAAGCCATAAAGTTCCTAGGAGTGACCTCTGAGGTTGAGTGGACAGTGTTTCAGGTTCCCACTCTTTCTTTAAAAAAAAGCACCTTTGATTGTTGCTGTTGCTATTGTTATTTTTCTTTAAATTTAGGTTATAACTAGACTTCATTTGGGATATAGAGTTCTGCATCCAAAAAAAATTAATTTTAATAACCACTTTCTTTTCATATTTGTTAAAGATAATAAATCTTTATGAAAGAACAAAAGTGAAAGTTGCTCAGCCGTGTCTGACTCTTTGTGACCCCGTGGACTATACAGTTCATGGAATTCTCCAGGCCAGAATACTGAAGTGGGTAGCCTTTCCCTTCTCCAGGGGATGTTCCCAACCCAGGGATTGAACCCAGGTCTCCGGCATTGCAGGCAGATTCTTTACCGGCTGAGCCACCAGGGAAGCCCTTAGGAAAGAACACTCACAAGTGTATGTGTGAAAGTGCTTAAAAGTATTCCTTTATAAGGATCCATCACCCTTTAACAAATGCCCTATGTGTAAGAGTTTGGGTTTTTTTGCAATTGTTTGCTATTTTAAATAGTAATACAGTGAATTTTCTTACAAAGTCTTTGTAGATAAATTCCTGAAATTCCTGTGCCAAAGGATTTTTCAGAACTTCAGGGTTTTTTGTATATATCATATGTATTTAAATGTATATGCATTACCAAATATTGACCTTCAGAAGAATAGTACTAGTTTATACGTTTCAAAATCTAAGCATTTCACTTTTTAAAATCTTTACCAATTTTACAACTCAGTTGTCACAAAAAAATATGTTTGGTTTTGGTTTTAACTGTTCCAGTAGGTATTTTTATGACTGTTCATTTACAATTCACAAAAACAGAAAATTAAATTTCTCCTGAGGTTTAGCAAATTAGTGGAATTTGTTCATTTTAGATTCATGCCTCAATGTTAAATTCCTATCTGGAAGCCAATGCCATCAGTAGAATTTGGAGATTCTTTTCCATTCATTAGGAAATGTAGCTGGCCTTATTTCCACATGTGGTGTCTGTCTGTCTCCCTACCTTCCTCCCTGTCTCTTTCTCTCCCTTTGCTGATAGTAGTGTATTTTAAAAGGTCAAATGGTCAAGTGATTCCTTTTATAGGACCCAAAGTCAATTCTGGAAAAGTTCATGGAAATGATCCTATCTTCTTCCTGTTTTAACACTTTGCTAAATCTCTTGGCTCATCAAGGAAAGCATGTTATTCTAGACATCCCTTACTTTTAACATATGTTCCCTTCTGCAGTGTTTCCTAGGTATCCATGCAATGTAGTGAAAAAATACAAGGACAAGCACACATGTTAGAGCCAGACAACCAAGTACAAACAGAAGTAGCACAAGTATCTGAGTATTAAAGGATGCTGTTTGAGTGAGATAAGAGAGTGAGTATCTTTAGGAGTCAATTGGAATGTCACATTGTAACAGAACAGATTGATCCCATAATTATTTTAGAGACTTTGAAGGAAATGTGAAAAAAGTACATGACATTATTTAATTAAAAATAAAGCTTCTCTCTTTTAACTGAACCATTTTTTCAACAAACATTTATTTTGTCCCCAACATATGCAGAGTTTCATATTAGGTACACAATATGCATTATAAAGCATCTTTGCCCTCAGAGAACTAACAGTACAATAGGAAAATCAGACATGTGAACAGATGGATATACATAACTGTTTTGTCCTATTATTTACTGTTCTTCTCTACACTTTCTGTATGTTTGAAAATAATGAATTACCTCAGAATACACAGATGCTACAAATGCCATGTATTCTCTAGATCTTTGGAGGTATATCTGACCTCACTGTCTTAGTCTTTTTGCTAAGCAATATACCTAGCACAGAATAAATGTTTAGTGAGTATTTGCTTTATGAAAAATAAAATGTGAAGCAGTTTGTGCAATCTGCATAAACAGAAATATATAAGAGAAATAGCCCAAAGTGACAGGGAGGAAAGAAAGTTTATGATACCTTTAAAAATTTCAAAACTATTAAAAATTTTTTCTAGAAACCTAAAACATTTAATAACATTGTGTAGAGAGCAGATTCTAACTTTTTTGAAGATACAGCACACTATTTTATAGCATTTATATTTCCCTTTGTGAGTTAATTCAAAAAAACATTTATTACTTTATGCCCAGCACCATGTTAGCTGTAAAAGATGTGGAGGTAGAATACTTAATCTTTGCCTATAAGGAGACAGAGATCTTTGAACATAATATAATTTAGGAGGACAAATAACTGAAAAATAGCCTGGGTAAAATATAGGGTGAAATACTACCCAGGGTATAGCTATATTTCCAGGTAAGAGTACATGTGTACATTTGTGTGTGCGTGTGTATTTATGTTTCACCTTTGTAGAATTGAAATTTAATTTTCATAGGACTAGTTTCCTAAACCTTCTTGAACTAATTAGAACTAACCTGGGATAACATAGCCTGTTTAAGACTCACTGGTGTGAAGTATTCTCCTTTCAGACTTTTTCTCAGGCCTTGATTGGATCAGTTAAAGCTTTCAGTGAAAAGGTATGAAGATATTGATACCTTTACCAAACAAAAATGAAAATATTGCACAGATTGCATAGGAGAAAAAAGCAATGGTACAGTAGTAGAATCTATAAATAAGAAGCAAAGTCTATATAAAAAGGTCCCCCCACCAAAAAAAGATTCCAAAGAGTTTCATGAGTTTCTACCTCTCTTTTAGTGTTAGCTCATTTTGATTTCCACTATCCCAACAAGCATGCTTGCTTTTCTCTTTTTTCCTCCTCTCTTTGTCTTAGGGACTTTTTTTCCTTATCAATCTTTGGCGATAGTAGGATTACAGAAGAGAAAATATTGATGCCCTAAAGGTATCAAATCTAAGCTCTTGAAGAAGTAAAGGACAGTTTATAAGTTGTTTGTATATTGTTTTGTAAAGAGCAATTATATTTAATCCTTCAAGCATCTATATGAGACAGGAGGAATATTAATCTCATTTGACAAATGAGGACAGTGAAGATCAAAGAGTTTATGTAGTCACACAGCAGAATAACCGACAGTAGGAAATCATGTCCACTCTAACCTTTGTTAAATAAGACATCTTAAATGATAGATCTTATTCAACAAATATTTATTGAGCCATAGACTAATAATAGGATAAAAAGTCTAGAAACAAGCATATACATATATAGTCAACTGAGTTATGATACAGGAAATACTGAAGTGCAGTGGGAAAAGGTGGGTTTTTTAATTAATTAAAAATGAATTTAGGGATTTCCCTGGTAGTCCAATGGTTAAGAATCTGCTTGCCAGTGCAGGGGACACAGGTTTGATCCCTGGCCTAGCAAGAATCCATGTGCCACAGGGCAACTAAGCCATGGGCCACAACTCCTGATCCCACACTCTGGAGCCAACAAGCCACAACTATTGAGCCTGTGTTATGCCAAAGGCCATGCTTGCAACAAGAGAAGCCACTGCAATGAGTCGCCCACACACCACAACTAGAGAGGAGCCCCTGCTCATTGTAACTAGTGAAAGCCCGCATGTAGCAACAAAGACGCAGCACAGCCAAAACTAAATAAATAAATTTAAATCTCTACCTTATACCATACAGAAAAAATTTGTGATGGGTAAGAGATTTTAAAATGTAAAAGGTAAAGTAATAAAAGCTTTTGGAAGAAAGCAGAAGATTATCTTCATGACTCTATTTTAAATAAATCAAGCATTTCTTAAATACGAAAGATTTTAAAAACAGTACAAAATAAAGATCAAGCCATAAAGGAAAAATTGACAAATTGGCTTTCATTAAAATGAGTTCGTCAAGAGAAGAAGGTAAAAAAACCGAGATACCAAATGGGAAATTATATTTGTAATACATATATGCAATAGGTACTCTACCTAGAATGCTTTAAAGAAGTTCTACAAAGAGTGTCAATCAACCAAATGGTAAATACGCGAAAGGCTTGAACAGGCACCTCATAAAAGAGCTATACAAATGACTTACAGACATAAGAAAAAAATGTGTTCAACATTATCAGTCATTGGGAAAATGCATAATAAAACCTCTATACATCCACTGAATGGCAAATTTAAAAGGCTGACAATACCAAGTGTTGGCACAGCTGTAGAGCACACTGATTGTAAGCTGGTATAAACACTTTGAAACACTGTTTTGTGGAACCTCGTAAAGTGTGTCTTATGTATATGACCCAGCATACCAAATGACACGTAAGAAAGTATGTACATGTTCATAGCAGCGCTCTTCAGTATAGCCCACATGTCCAGCAAGAGTAGGATGGATATGTGAATTATAATATACTCATATTCAGCAGTGACTTCCTAACCTAGCTATGAGGAAACAGATTGTTTTCCCTAGATGTCAGAATGGAACTCTTGTAATACAGTATTACACAACGTCAGACTGCTTGAAAAGTTTCTAAATGTTCAAGTGTACCTTCTGTACTCATGGCATTGCAGATCAGTGGCAAACAGTGCAGACCAGCACTTCAAATCACACTAATCTCAAGTGATGAAAATCAACAAACTACAACTGCACAGAGCAAAGTGGATGAATCCCACAACCAGATGCAGAAAGGTCTCTATTTTATGATTCCCTTCATATAAAATTCATGACAACAAAAATCACTCACCTATGATGTTATTTGTTATAATTGAAGAGCTAGAGATCTATCATTTGAAGAGGTCATGAGGGCAGTTCTGAGGTTCTCAGTCCTGGCATTGCTTTGTTTTCATGCTGGTTGTATGGATGTGCTCATTTTGAGAAAGTTTATCTAGCTGTACACTTAGGATTTGAGCACTTTTTTATGTTTTATTTACATTAAAATTATTGAACATTTATTAAACATATGCCTTCTAAACTTGTGAAGGTAATAGATGAATGGAGAAAACAATGCCTATGTAAGTATATAAACAAATGTGAAATGACAGATTATGATTCCCTGAAAGAAATCATAACAAGATACAGTGAAAGAGAATAACAAAAGAATGAATTTACTTAGATAAGGTGGTTCCAAGAAGGGGCTTCTCTGAGACCTGGAGGATGAAAAGGAATCAGCGATAACCATGGCAAAAACTCTAGGGACTTCAGTAGTTATTTTGAGTAAAGAAATAGAATTTAGTGTATTTACAGTAAAAGAGGATATGCAGACATAAGGTACAACCTGGGAATTGGTGTCACAAAGATTGGGACAGGAGGAGAAGGGTTGGAAAGAAGTAGGATTTTCACTTGGAGTTGCAGAAGTGAAAAGACTAGTGGAAAGACCAGCATGGAGTTTTGCAAGAGGCTTGTTGACATCAGTATGAGAAGAGAATGATGTGATATTTAAAATAAAGAAAAATCTAGTGTTAAAGGAAGTGTATTCCTAGTTAATTATCCAAACCAAAGAAAATATGATCTTTTTAAGAGTTAACTGCTGTGGTTAGTTGCCCAGTTGTGTCCGACTCTTTGCAACCCCATGGACTATAGCCCACCAGGCTCCTCTGCCCATGGGATTCTCCAGGCGAGAATACTGGAGTGGGTTGCCATGCCCTCCTCCAGGGTATCTTCCCAACTTAGGGATCAAACTCAGGTCTCCTGCATTGCAGGCGGATTCTTTATCATCTGAGCCATAAGGGAAGCCCAAGAGTTATGTGATAGATGAATTTCACATGCATTTCAGTGTGCTTCATGTAATGTGATGTATGTAAAAGTAATTTGCATATTAGAGAATTTTGATTCAGGCATTTGAAGATGGATGGCAAGTAGAACAGCATTCATTCCAAACCCTTAGCATCTCTAGCATTCCACTGGTCCCCCCTCCCCAACACACAATAATTTCCTTATCACTCATTTCAGCTCTATCAGTCTTCTCTTTTGATTTCTTCCTACCTCATCCTTCCCCTCACCCTCAAATGTTTCATCGAAAGTACTAAGCATTTTCGTGTATGTCAGCTTTAATCCTTTTGTAACCCCAGCAGTCTCATGTTTGTGGAGCTGCATAGAGGAAACTTTGGCTCAGAGAAGCTATATGACTTGCCTAAAGTCACAACCTATACTCTTGACTCTAAGTGCAGTGCTTTTTCTATCATGCCATTGAGACCTTCATCTTTTCCAAATTAGCACGTGGTAGTGTTATTTCAAAATATTGAAATATGAAATATTTGAAATATTGAGATATTCAAAATATTACATTATGAGTAGTGCAACTGTGCTGTTGTTTGTTAGATTTTATAAAAGACATCTTTCTAGAAGTGCTAAGTTATATAGGGATATAAGATGATGTTGTTCAGTCATTAAGTCATGTCCAACTCTTCACAACCCCATGGACTGCAGCACGCCAGGCTTCCCTGTCCCTCACCATCTCCCGGAGTTTGCCCAAGTTCATGTCCGTTGAATCAGTGATGCCATCACAACCATCTCATCCTCTGTCACCCTCTTCTCCTTCTGCCTTCAATCATTCCCAGCAACAGGGTCTTTTCCATTAAATCAGCTCTTCATATCAGGTGGCCAAAGTACTGGAGCTTCAACGTCAGCATCAGTCCATATATGTATAATGTATGACCATATTTCACTTTATATAGACTTGGAATCAATTATATATATATTCAATTATATATATACACACACACACACACACACACACACACACACACACACACACAAACAAAACTTTAAAGCTTTTAATAGCTTTTGAAGTAATTGGAAACTTCCTAAAATGTAACATATCTAGGATCTGATTATAGTAGATAATTATCACTAATTTCTAAAAATCTGGAATAAAAAAGGTACGACCTTGATGCAGATGGTTAAAAAAATTGTAGTGGCCCAAGATGTCACAAAAAATAAAGAGGTAAACCAAATGATTATTCAGAGCTTAGCTTATTTCCTATTATTTGCCTTCCCTCTGACAAGTGAAAGTTGCTCAGTTGTGTCCAACTCTTTGCAACCCCATGGACTATACAGTCCATGGAATTCTCTACGCCAGAATACTGGAGTGGGTAGCCTTTCCCTTCTTCAGGGGATCTTCCCAACCCAGGGATTGAACCCAGGTCTCCCACATTGCAGGCAGATTCTTAACCAGCTGAGCCACAAGGGAAGTGCAAGAATACCGGAGTGGGTAGCCTATTCCTTCTCTAGCGATCTTCCTCACCCAGGAATCAAACCGAGGTCTCCTGCATTTCAGGCAGATTCTTTACCAACTGAGCTATCTGACTGTCTACATGTCTTTAACACCACTGAAAGTGAAAGTGAAGTCACTCAGTCATGTCCAGCTCTTTGCGACCCCATGGACTGGAGACTACCAGGCTCCTTCGTCCATGGGATTTTCCAGGCAAGAATACTGGAGTGGGTTGCCATTTCCTTCTCCAGAAGATCTTCCCAACCCAGGGATTGAACCCAGGTCTTCTGCATCGTAGGCAGACACTTTACCATCTCAGCCACCAAATACCACTACCAATGAGTAAACATTAGGAAAATAGGAGATTAAACTCAGATTGCTTGTTTTTCATCGCTTGTTTGTCACTTTGGAGAGCCTAGGAGCAAGATTGGGAGGAATTAGGAGATTAAGAAGATTCATTAAAATGAAGTAGATAGATTAGTAGATTTTAATCCATTGTCTTTGAAACTTAAGAGATAAGATATTTTTACTGAGAACCTGAAACCTGCTTCTGAAATATCTGATAGTATTATATGTGTTTGAATTTTTACACTGACTTGTAAACTGGAACAGTATACTATCCAACAAAAGAATCTAGACTTTGTGGAAATGGAAAAGATCCCTAGTTGCATTGAATCTTATGATCAGGTAAAATAGTAGGTAATATATGGATCTGATCATGTTTTTCTTTGACTGACATGTCATAAGGGAGAGGCCAGATCAACAATTTCTGGTTTCAGCTATTTCTGGCAGTAGCTATAGCTGTTCATATGAGATGACTCTTCACTTAGTGTTACCTTGGAAGTTGTTCCTGGAACATCCTGGTGTCTATTATGTACGCATGAGAATAAGTGTTTTGGGGGTCTGATATGCCATAGGATGACTCCCAGGAATGTGGTAATGTACCAGACTCTTTGCTAAGGCATTCTTTCAATCTCCAATTTTTCTTCTGTTTTATTTGCCATAGAGTGAGTCTCATCAGTTTCGTGTCATGGCAGCTGTCCTTCGTCATTGTTTACTAATTGTAGGTCCAACTGAAGACAAGACAGAAGAGCTACACAGGTAGGTAGCCTCTGTTGATATCTCAATGAAAGACATGATCAGTTCTTATTGTTTTTATGCATCTGATTTTAATTGTTATAAACACAAGAAAGTGGAAATATTATAGTAAATCAGGTAGCCAGTTGGTTGAAAATCATTACTATGCCCTGAGGAGGAATTTTCATTCTGTTTCCTTTGACTTTGTTATATTGAGCCCCTCAGCAAGAGAAGAGAATTTGGCATTTGTTGCATTCAACAGTAAAACCCAGAACAACAATAATAATATCACACAGTTATTGAATACTGCGTGTAGCATTATGTTGAGTGCTTTATAAAGACTAACCTCTCTTAATCATCACACCAATCTTATGAGGTAGGTACTATTTTTCCCTTTCAATACGTGATGAAACTGAGTCATAGAAAAATCAAGCAGTTTCTCTGAGATTGCATATAAGTGAAAGAGCTTGGGGTTGAACCCTGATTTTAATTACTACACTTAAACTAATACTATATTTTCATTGTGAGAGGGTTTATCATAAAGTATATCTTAAGCAATGTTAATTAAATTTTAAAAACTTATAAGAATTGGGTCACAGTCTCAAGTATCAATCAATATATAAAAAAATAGTTCAAATTTTGTGACTTGCCTACGAAAGCTATTATGGACTGCTGTTAAAAGTTATCATTCTCTGAGAACAACTGAAGAAGTATTAATGCATTTTTCTAGTTCTCTTACTTTCTATTTTATGTCAGATTAGTAGTAACAGCACCTCTGACTTTAACATGAGATTGTCTATGGTGCTTTATTCTGTAAGAACACAAATGGCATTTTAAACAATTCAAATACATTCAAATTTGTGAACTTTGGCATTAAATCTCCTTTAAAAACAATTTAAAATTGGGTTCTTCTAATAGTAGAAATTATCTTTAGAAATTATCCAAAACATACATTATATTTACAGTATATACAGCACATACAGTATATCCAAAATATAGCTTAAGTAAAACAGTATAGAAATACAACCAGAGTGTAAAATAAAACATACCCTTGTTATTTTTCAGTCATATCCATATTATTTTAGTTATGATTGACAGTTTATCATTTGATATTGTACTCAGTTTGTTGGTAGGTTACCTTATGTACTCTGCCCTGCAAGCCTTCAAAAAATTGTTTCCTTTTCAGTTAAAAAGTATACTTTTTTTCTGCAGCTACAGATCAAAAGTTCCTTTAACTATCTAGAACTGTGTCTTTAAAAATAATCAGATTAACTTCAGTAGCTCAAATCCTTTAAAAAAGGATTTTATTAAGCATTTTTATCTCACTGATTTTTTCATAACAAGAAACACTGGAAACCTAGATATTAAAGCTAAAAGAAAATGGGTTTATAAGCCCAGGTATAAATTTCTTTATTTTGGAAATCTGATATCACAAGTTAAATGACATTCATACAAGGATATGAGAAGAAAGTGTTTTGATGACAGTTGTTAACACTAGTCACAAAAACATTGCTAAGGATTTCTCTGAAGAGTGAATTTAATATTTTAAAACAGTACCCAATATTCATCAAAAGAGAGCAAAACTGTATAGAGGTTTTAACAAGAAAAGTTTTTTTTTTTAAGTAATCTGATATCTTTATTTTATTTTCTGATGATATTTGCTTTAAATACTTCTTTTTCTTAAATTTAAAAAACATTTGTCTTTAAATTTATTTTTACCTTAAAAGTTGCTCTGATAAATTATATGTTAGTTCTACTGTAAATAAAAAGGAATATCCGTAGAGCCACAGACAGATTTATATGTATTTCTAAAAGGCTTTCCTGGGAGATTGAGGTTGCTGCTGACATGACAGTTTATCTGGACTGGCCTTGCATGTCCCTTTAATCAGAATTAAAGTGATTAGTATCATTAGAGCAGTAGTAACTCTAAGCTAATCTATTTAAATGTAGAAAAACTGTACCAGCCTCAAAGGGTTATTTTAAGAACCTTAATAGAATTGTAATATCTACTAAATTCTGCCCAGTTGTAGTGGCTCTGAAAACTGTGTGTGTGGTTAAAAGCATCATTTTAAAGATAATCAGAATGTTTCGTATTTCAACATCTCGTTCCATTTTTTACCTTTATTTTGTAAATTTGTTTTTGCTTTTTTTTTTTAAGAGGAAAAATGAAATAAGTAAACCTAGATATGTGGTGGATGGTTATGCATTGTCATCAAACTCACAGGATTGTAATAGTGATTAAATGAGAGAAATTAGTAAAGCCATCCATCCCTGGTATGGAGTAAGTTCTCAGAAAATGGGGGAGAAACTGCTCCTGCCAGCACCACAACCCTACTGCCACTGCTGCTTGTTATTATAATGAGCATATTGGCTTTGAGATCCAATATTTCGTTCTAAATCTCTTCTTTAAAGTTTCTTCAGTTTTGATATTTTGTTTAGAAAGCTGTTTCTTTGTATATATTGTGATTGTGTATTGAAATCTCTTCTCTGTTAATCTAAGATTTTATCAAGCCAGATGCTTGGCAGGCATGTCAGGAGCCTGCTAAGGTGCTCTAGGAGACAAATGAGTAAAAATATGGCTTAGCAGCAGCTTTTTCTGATATGTTGTCTCTGTAAGACAGTGCCTTTCTTTTTTCCCCTAGAAAAATCAGGAGGACATGGACATAGAGATAAAATGATTTAGCTGACAAAGACAACTGACCTTGACATCAACTTTATTACCACTAATCAGAATTTTATATACTTTCTAAAATCTATATGTTCTATTTCATTTCCTTTTGTCTATATTTATGGTAAAAAGTAAATTGTTGGTATGATCCACCTTTGTGGCTCCATTAAAGGACATCCTAATTCTGTCTATCTCTGCTATCTGCCGGAGAGTATTTTCAGCCCTCTTGTCCATAATCAGTAAGCTTATGCTAAACACTTAGCCAAAAAAAAAAAAAGAAGAGTTGCTTGTGGATGTGGTTGTGGTTTTGTTTTATTTTGGAGAGAAGGGGGAAGATGGGGATGGCCTGTATGCTAGAGAAGAAAGGAGATAGAAGGACCAGATCTGATTTAATTTCCTTCAGCTTCTCACCCTAATTCTTTCACTCAACACATTGGCATCTACAAAGATTTCTTTTTTTTTGTATCCAAAAGTACCAGTGTGTATTTAAAAAGTACTTGCTTCCTTGCTTTTTTTGTTGTTCTTTGTTTAGACCAATTCATTTTATCTCACATTTTTAAGGGGACATTTTAGCACCTAATGACACTTCATTACAGTGCTAAGTATAATGTCTTTTTCCCCTAGCTTTACTGAGTCATAATTGACATATAACATTATATACATTTAAGGGGTACAGTGTGTTGATTTGATACACATATTACAAATACAACATGTTAAAAAATAAGCATAATGTCTCACACATGGCAGACTTTTGATAAATGTTTGAAAATTGGAACATTTCATTTGGTTTATGTTTACAAACTGAGTACTTGCTCTGTGTTAGACACTATGTTGAGCTCCAGAGGCGACAAAGATAAAGAGAGTATGATCTTTGTTCTCCAAGGCTCACCAACTAAGTTGATGAGTTGTAGTTTTGAATAGGGTAATCTGGGCAGACCTCACCTAGATGGTATTTCAGCAAAGACTTAAAGGAAGTGAGGGAATGAGTGAGCCCTTTGACTGTGTGGGGAAAGGGCGGTCCAGGAAATAGCACAGAAGCAAAGGCCCAAGGGCAGGAGCAGTGGCAGGTGTGAAGAACTGCCAAGAAGTTTGTGGCTAAACCACCATGCACGTGTCCGTTTACCCTCTTGAATTTTACTCTCAGAGCATTTATTGCCTTCTACTCAATTAGCTTGTTTTGACTGATCTCTGGATGCTAGAAAATAAGCTCCAGAAGTGGGGGATTTACCTCTGTTTTCTTCATAATACCTGTCTAAAAATGCCTGGCATATGTAATTAATAATTACTGAAATGAGTTAGATTAAGGTAAACTTAGGTATTTACCTCTGAAAATCTTTTGAAGATCTTGAGATTCATATAAGTAGATTTTCCAGCCATGAAAAAAGGTATGTGAGCTCCCAATATACAGAAGATACATTTGACCAGGAAAGTTTGCTGACAGCTGTAGGTCTGCTTATACTGTTATCATGCTCCTCAGTGTCATCTGGTATTAAATTATGTTTAGCCCAGTGATTGCCACAGGACTGGATTTCAGATTGCCTTCCTTCTCCCACAACTAACAAGACTTTAATCAGAGCATTAAGGAGCTCTAAATAGGCCGTGCTTTTGAATCTGCATATCAGGAGGGGGCTGGGAGCTTGAGTGGGAGGATGTCATGTCCCAGTGATTAATGATCTCTAGGAGGCTGAAAAGGGGAGAGTAATATACACAGTATTTCTACCCCCTGGAGTAGGAATGCAAACACCATTGTGCAGATTTGTGCATAGTCACTGACTTCCTGGTAGCTGGAGAATTTCATACACTCTTTTCCACAAATAAAACTGTCAGAGAAGTGACAGAACTCAAAAAGCTGGCCTTCCTTACTTAAAAAGAATAGCTCGAACACAGTGAGCCAGAAAATTAATTTTGTAGTTGTTTGGTAACCCAGTTGTTCAATAAGAAACGAGAAAATGGAACCTTTTCTTGAAAAGTCTAAAACCTCCAAATATTTGTTAACTCAAACTCTACATTTGATTTTTTTAATTTACCAAATTCCTAGAAACTGCTAATTTTAGATGAATTTAGAGGGAAGCAGTCCTTTATAATGTAATGCATCACCTTAAACTTTTCACTGTCGTCTCTGTGTTAGATTCCAGCCTATTGCCCTCTGTGTTGAAAAAATACCGGTAACATTTCAAAATGGATTTTACAGTTTTAGGAATTAATTAAGAAGAGTTCTATTTTTTTTCTTTTACCCCCAGTAAATCTATGATATCTAATAATAGTTCCCAAATGCTTAAGTTAGGAGCACAATATTTTTATCTATAGATAATTATCTATAGGTAATTGCAAAAATTTTTAAAGGAAAGTTTGAGGGAAAACTATGCTATTTCAGCCAATTGTGATCTTTTACAAATAACCAAAAAGGGACTTTGTTTAATGCTAGTAGCAGTGATAGCAGCAGCAGCAGCTGTAGTAGGTTCTTTGTAGGTAGAACCACATAACTTGTATTTTACCAGGAACCATTCATTCATAGGACTTGTTAAATTATTTTTCTTCTTGGTTCTGATTTTTTTTATATTTCCCATAATGTAAAAAGAAAGAAAAGAAATACTCATTTTTAGGGAAATGCAGCCACACTTCAGGGTAGAGGAGAGAAAATATTTTGTATTTTATTTCTGTTTTGTTGTTGTTTATTTTTTATTTTTGAGGGTGTCACTATAATCTAAATTAAAAGAAACTACTGTGGCCTAAATTAAGACTGCATCAGTTAGATTAAGCCCTGAATTTGGTTTCCAAGTGGTTAGACTTTTAAATTGCATTTGCAAGAGTTTATTTTTAGTCAGGATGTGGTTATTTTTAGATCTGCTTCTCTGTCACTAGGAAATGTAATGCCTGTCTCTCCATTGTTGTTTATCAGGAAGTTCTGAGGCACAGGCTTTTAAGATCCAGTTAGCACAGAACACTACCTCTCCTTTTAAATGAAAAGATATGAAATAATACATGAAGGAAAATATATTAAGTAAGAGCATGTCTGATTTTTAAATTGTTAATGTCATTTTAATCTCTTACACACTGAGAAGCAGAACAAAATTTTTAGGAAATACCGAAAAATACAAGGTTTGGGTTCCCCCTACTGGTGTACATACTAGGCTTGTGATTTCATTAATACATAGCAAGAAAGGCCTAGGGGGATGAAGATCTGAAATAGCTATATTGGCCTCTTTTAAAGAAATCTGGGCATAAGAGAGGGAGAAAAAGCACTGTTTACCATTTTCTGGAAATGTCTTACGAAAAAGGGGATGATCTAAAAATTGTATTTCTATATCTAGAAAGGACAAAACTTAATCCTGCAATATTTGTTTTTTAATGCTGTTGCCTCCGTGATAAGCTGCTTATATACAGTGTTTCTCAAATGCTTTATGTTGTAATCTAAGGAATAATATAACACCAGTGAATCCACAAAAGGATTTAAAACCCCAAGGAAAAACTGCAAGACTAGTATTGTGTCATAATAAAATTAAAGAGCTAGTGTTAAAGCTCACTAATTCCTATTTTAGCATTTCAGAAAGTGACATGACATCATGTGATTGTGTATGTCCATTTAACATCTGTTCTTTCTAATTTGCCATGTGTGTATTTGAAACAGTTCTTTTTATTTTCTGTCTCTTAGTAAATGCCAAATAATATTAAAGGCTCATTTTGAAAAAGAAGAATTTTAATTGACTCCTAAAAGTCTTACTATGTTTGCATTTTAAAGGACTATTCAATAAAATTAAAATATTGTCTTTTTAAATTGCTTTTCAGCAATGCAGTCAACCTTTTAAGCAATGTTCCGGTCTCTTGTTTGGATGTTCTCATTTGTCCATTAACCCATGAAGAAACAGCCCAAGAAGCAACGACTTTAGATGAACTGCCCAGTGATAAAACAGCTGAGAAAGAAACAGTTTTGAAAAGCAATACCATGGTATACAATGGTATGAATATGGAAGCCATTCATGTCTTACTCAATTTTATGGAGAAGAGAATAGACAAGGTAATTCTGATCAAATGGAGAAGATGCTTCTAAAGAATGTAATTGTACACATATACAGACATCACAGGATGTGATTTTTTAATCTAAATTTTTTTATAGCTGATATCTTGAATAATTATTTATACTGTGGAAAGCTTTTTATTTACCATAAATGACAAATTGCTGAAACCAAGTGAATTTATTTGTTTCAAGCTGAAAATTGTGTTGATGTGACACCAAAATTGTGAGTAGTGCCTGAAAACAGAGGAAAAAGTAATTTTCTAGTGTAGATATTTTATAAGTTCTAGAAGTAAACATTATCACCCCCCCAAAAAATTGATGATAAATATTTTCCATAACACCCAAAAGACATCTTTAAAGGAAAATTGCCACTGTAAGCTGCTTAATTTCTCTTTTCTGATCACTGTCTTTGTCAAGTAACTATATTAAAAGGCAGAAAGTTAGTTGGGGTCGGTCATGAAAACCTTTGCTGCCTTTAAGCCCATTGTCTGAGCCAGTGAGAATCCTATAAAATGTAGGAAAAATCAAGGATACAAATGAGCATTAGTAAGCATGACGATAACTCATGAAATAGAAATATTTTTAAGAAAATAATTTTTAAAATAGTTTTTACAGCTTTGGTAACATAAAATATCTCCCCCTCAAAAAGAGGAGTATTAATATACTCAGTTATATGAAGAAAAGTAATACTGATAGAAACTAATCTAATGCAGCATGTATGGTTTTCTTTATAGGGAAGCAGCTATAGAGAGGGTCTCACTCCAGTTCTCAGCTTGTTAACAGAATGTTCCCGAGCCCATCGAAACATCAGGAAATTTCTCAAAGATCAGGTAACTGTTTAATGCATATTTCATCTCAAAGTTAATCTTCTTATATGTATTTTTTAACATAAAATCAATGAGTCAAATTCTTTGACAGTTATTTCCTTTCAGAATGTCAGAAACTCAAAAAAGTTAGTGTAAATCTTTGAAATCTTCCTAATCCAGAAATAAGTGACCCTATATATTTTTTAAGTCATTTATTCAACAAATGTTTATTGAGATTTGTGTGCTGTGTTCTAAGCCTTGAAATACAAATGAAGTCTTTGCCTTGTGAAGTTTCCCTTATAGTAGGGAGATTAAAAAGTAAACAAGTATCTTGATACAATGGCAAGTAGTGATAAGTGTTCTGAAGAAAGATACAGAGGAAGGGAAAACTTAAGGGAATAAGAAAGAGCCTCTCTGAGAAAATTTGAGCAGAAGCTTGGATAAGTATGAAAAGGATCTTTGAAAATATCTGGAAGAGGACATTCTCTGAGAATAGTTCCTGGGAATATTCTGGAAGAGGAATGTACCAGAGAGAATGAGTTCAGAGTCTCTGGATGAGAGGATATTTTGGTATGCTTAAGAAAAAGCAGAAAAGCTAGACAGTGTCATGCCAGAGGGAGAGTGCTGAATAAAGTACAAGAGGTAAGCAAGAATCAAACATGTAAGGTTGTGTAGGACTTTCAATTTTCTTCTAAGCGACGTGGGAAAGCATTGGACGGATTTAAGAAGGGAAGTGGTGTGACCTCATTTATATTCTGGCTACTAGATAGGCCAGAGGAGTGTGACTAGATGTGAGGAGACCATCCCAAAAGAGAACTGATGCTGAAGGTTATGATGGTAGTAGTTAGAGTTCATGGTAAGAAATCATCTTCCTACCTACTGTCTGTCTGCATCTGTCTGTACCACCATATCCTTTGTCTCCCCTCTGTCACAGGGGATTAACTGTCCCTGCTTCCTTCTATGGCCAGCCTCTGTGCTCATATCCTGGAGCCCTTTACCTCTCACCTCAGGAACTTTGCTCCTACATTTATTCTCTTTCTTCTCACTTTTTTTTTAATGTTTTGGATCATTTTTGTCTGCACCCAAACACATCTCCCATCTTAAAGGCAGAAAAACCTTCCCTTAATCCCACTTCTCAAGCTGCCTCCCCATTTCTCTGCTCTTCTTCATGGAGTGTTCCTCAGGAGAGTTTTCTGTGCTCACCTTCTCTCTCCTTTTCACTCATTTTGACTCTCGTGTGAACCCACTGAAATTAGGTTTTCATGCTTTCCACTCCACTACAGAGGTGTTTATCAAAAGTTATCAACCCAATATTGCCAGATCTAATAGTTCTCAAATCTTTTTTTTATTCCCCAATACCATTTTGATATAATTAAGTATTCTCTCCTTTTTGAAGTAATTTCTTCACTTGGTTTCTTGGACACACAAGGAACCTCTTCTTTGCAGTGTTCTGAGTTCCCCAAGACAATGTTATCTTTGTTTCTATGTCTGCTCTCTTGCTGATCTCATTTAACAGTCTTGGTTTTGAAAATCTTCTATTCGCCAATGGCTCCCAAATTTCTAGCTCTAGCCTTATTTGTCCCCTAAGCTCTCCAGACTTATATAATGTATGCCTACCCATCTCCTCCCCTTAGATGGGTAGTAGGTAACTTAAGTTTAACATATCCCAAACTAATCTCCTGACTTGCTATCCTCCGTCCTTCTATCTTCTTCTTCTTTCCTCATTCAATACATGGCACCACCATTCACCCCATTGTTTATTGTCAGGTAGAATTTCTCTTAATAAATGAACCAGGTTCATTTTTCTCTGTATGTTTATGGTCAAGATCTAATAAGCACTTTGCTCTGTGTAGATCATATTAATAGATATTGCTGATAAGGAGAGATGAGAAAGTAGGGACTCGTATCTTTGAAGAATTTATAGTCCATTAGAGGACTAGGTACCATCAAACATGAATAATCATTTAAGCAAAATAAATTAGATAATTGAATTAAAGTCATTTCCAAGTTTGATTAGTTTAATACATCTATTCTGACTAGAAAGACTTAGTGAAGAATAATACATGAAAATACTTTATGTCCTATATTTTAGCTTTTCACACAGGAGAGCCACATTCTACTAAACTGTTTAGATTTTGCTATCTCTAAGCAGGATACCCCAAATATATCCTGTTTGTTAAACAGATTCTTTATATGAAGGCCTTAGTCTATACATTATATAGGTACAAAAGACTGTGAGACCCACTCGTTGTCCTCAAAGAAATACTGCAGTACAAAGGAGACATAACAAGTAAAAAGTTGACTAAAGAAGGATAAATGGCACAATACAAAAATCAACTTTCCTTCTGAGGAAGATGCACTCTAGACTATGATGATCAAGAAGGGCAGAACCTCAAGTAACAGATGATTAGTTTTGGTAACAGTGTAAATGGAACCATGGCTAATTAGTTATTATGCCCAGTGGTTAATACCTGCTTAAATCTACCTTGTGCATACCCAAAGTAAATTGGTCTTGAATATTCAGTATTTGGGCAGGTAGAAAGAGAACAGACGGTAGAAATTACTTATTCAGGTTGGATTAGTCTGGAGAGGCATATAAAAGAGATGAAGATTCCATGGGTTTGAAAACGAAGTGGACGAGATTTCTCAAAAGAAGAAATTTAATGAAAGATAGTATTTGGGGGAAAATAAAAATTTTGGAGAAAAATGATCCATTGGAGAAGGAAATGGCAACCCACTCCAGTATTCTTGCCTGGAGAATCCCATGGACAGAGGAGCCTGGCGGGCTACAGTCCATGCAGTCTCAAGAGTCAGACACGACTTAGCAACTAAACCACTACCACCACCAGAAGTGATCCAGACTTATGCAGTTTAAAAACTATAAAATTTCACTTTAAAAACTTGTTTTAAGGAACCGAAAACATAGCTAATAAAATTTTTGTGTGATAATCTTTATTAATAGATAGTGTGCTCTGAAACTGTAGGTACATACCACATGAAATCACTTGTTTCATGTCTCATTTCTCTAGAAATGGGAGATAAACTCAGTAGGGTTAGCTGAATCAAATAATAAGAATTTATTGTGTAATTATTTTATGCTTACAGGGCACAAATAGCAATCTCCTCTGTCCTGCCAGAGATATTGAAATATGGATTCTATAAACACTTGGGTAGATTATTCAGTTTTCTGTGATTTCGTTTCTGTTTTTTTTTTTTATACTTCCTGATACATGGTAGGCACTCAATATAGAAAGAGATAAAGAAGGAAGGAAGGAAATCAGCTGAATGGATTAAATAAAAATAATATGCACATAAAGAGTCTGGCATAGTAAATTATAACTTGACTTTGTGTCTGTCTCCATTTCCTAGCATAGTGCCTTGCCTATAGAAGGCACTTTTAAAAAGTTACTTGAATTAATTCATTCTTCCTTCAAATAGCAAATATTTATCGAAATCTGTAATGTGCCAGGCACTGAGAGTGGTAAACAAAACAGAAAGAAATCCCTGCTCCCAGACTCTTACGGAAGAAGGTAGACAGTTAAGAAATGTATACTGTGTTGGGTGGTGATAAGTGCTGTGAGGAAGACTAAACCAGGAGCAAGGGATGAGAAAAGATAATGCTGAAGGTGAATTCCTTAGGGTGATCAAGGATTGTCTTCCTGTAAATGATATTTGAACAGAAACCTGAAGAAAGTAAGGGAATGAGCCAAGCCAGTTTCTAGAAAAAGGGTTTCTGGGCAGAGAGAGCAGCAAATGCAAAGACCATGAGGCAAGAAAGTAGTCAGTTAGTTTAAGGAGTTCCATCTGTGAAAGTATAGAAATGTGAGCAAGAAATTGTCAGAAAAGTAGCAGGAAGACACATTATGTGAAACCCAAGGAATCTGGAAAGATTTCGACTTAAATTATGCATGAGAGGCCATGGAAACTGGAGGACTTTGAGAAGAGGAATGACATGATCTGACTTTCAAAGGATCATCCTAACTGCTCTGTATAGAATAGATCATAGAAGGACCAGAATGGAAGCAGAGATGACTTCGGAGACTGTGGGACAGTTCAGGTGAAAAATATTAGTACCTTGAATTCAGTAATACTAGAGGAGGTAGTGAGAAGTGGTTGGGTGGTGGATATAACGCAAAGGTAGAGCCAAAATAATTTGCTGATGGACTGGATGTGGGATGTGAAAGAGAGGAATTAAGGCTGTTTGCAGTAAACAGTTGGAAGAGTGCTGAGTCGCTTCAGTCATGTCCAAGTCTTTGCGACCCTGTGGACTGCAGCCTGCCAGGCTTCTCTGTCTGTGGGATTCTCCAGGAAAGAATACTGGAGTGGGTTGCTGTGCACTTCTCCAGGGAATCTTTCCTACCCAGGGATTGAACCTGATTCTCTTATGTCTCCTGCATTGGCAGGTGGTTCTTTACCAATAGCACCACCTGGGAAGCCCAGGTTGGAAGAATAGACTTGCCACTTAATGAGATGGAAAACTGTAGAAGAAACAACTTTGTTGGGAGCTTCAATATCTGTTCAGGACATTCTAAATTTGAGAAGCTTTTAAAGTCTGGGGGTCATGGAAGAAATCAAGATAGAGATATACTTTAGGGAGTTAGCAGTAAATAGAGACCATGTAAATCCATAAAACTGTATGAGATCACCAATAGAGAGTGAAAATAGTAAAGAAATGTTGCCCAAGAACTCAACCCTTGAATATTCCAACAGTTAAAATACAAGAGGAAAGGGATTTCCATGGCAGTCCAGTGGCTAAGACTCCATGCTACCAATACAGGGAGCCCAGGTTTGATCCCTGATCAGGGAACTAGATCCCACATGCTCCCACTAAATATCCAGCATGCCACAACTAAAGATTCCATGTGCCATAACTAAGACCCAGCACAGTCAAAAATATTTTTTTTAAAGAACAAGAGAATAAAAGAGAATTGGCCTAGAGGCTAAGATGAAGCAACAGTAAGATAACAGGAGAACCAAACGAGGAAAGGTCTAGGTGAGTGAGTGAGTTATCAAACAGACAAACCAAGCAAGTTTTGTAACTCCTCTAGGGACCAGTCTATAAAATAGGAATGACAGTGTTGATACCACCTCCCTTGCGTGGTGACTGTGAGGGTTGATCATAGAGAATGTATGTATATCATCTGTTACAGTACTCCTGCCTGGAAAATCCCATGGACAGAGGAGCCTGGAAGGCTGCAGTCCTTGGGGTTGCTGAGGATCGGACACGACTGAGCGACCTCTCTTTCACTTTTCACTTTCATGCATTGGAGAAGGAAATGGCAACCCACTCCAGTACTCCTGCCTGGAAAATCCCATGGACAGAGGAGCCTGGAAGGCTGCAGTCCTTGGGGTCGCTGAGGATCGGACACAACTGAGCAACTTCACTTTCATTTTTCACTTTCATGCATTAAAGAAGGAAATGGCAACCCACTCCAGTGTTCTTGCCTGGAGAATTCCCAGGGACGGGGGAGCCTGGTGGGCTGCTGTCTATGGACTCACACAGAGTCAGACATGACTGAAATGATATCAATAATTAATAACCATTTTATTATAAACAAAACAACTAGAAAACATATGTACAGGGGTTTTGGGGTTTTTTGTTTGTTTGTTTAATAACTAATGAAAATGTTGTAGGAATTAAAAGAAGGAAAAAAATCAATGAGTAAGGGTATTAAAGAAGTCTCTGAGGGAGAAAGAGAAATTTGACCCAGACTTTAAAATGGATTTTGGTAGAGGCAGCTGGGGCATTCCAAGGTACTGAGATGAGTAAACACCCAAGAATGGATTTGAATATATCTTGGTGGTCAGTGAAGAGCTGTTTCTCTTCAGATGAAATTTCATTGCAGACATGAAATGAATTATATGAAGTTTGTTTTTATTGTTGTTTCAGTTCAGTTCAGTCCCTCAGTTGTGTCCAACTCTTTGCGACCCCATGAACTGCAGCACGCCAGGCTCCCTGTCCATCACCAACCCCTGGAGTTTACTCAAACTCATGTCCATTGAGTTGGTGGTGTTGTTTAGTTTTATTTTATTTGGAAAACTATTTTTTTTTAATGTTTGTTCTACTTTTATAAAACTAAGCTTGGTAGACATTATAAGAAAGACTAGTTGGATGGTACCATTCTTACTTAATCTAGCACTTAAACGATTGATGATGGTTTTGCATTTGTGCCATTAGGTTTTACCACCATTGAGGGATGTGACAAATCGACCTGAAGTTGGCTCAACTGTGAGAAATAAGCTGGTGCGCCTCATGACGCATGTTGACCTGGGAGTCAAGCAAATTGCTGCTGAATTCCTTTTTGTCCTTTGCAAAGAGAGAGGTAGGTTAAACTCTTTGCCCTCTACTTTTTCACCTTTCTGAGGGTATTTGGGAAATGTTCCTGTTATTAGTGGCCATCTTGTTCTGCTCTTTTCAGAACTTATTCTCTATCTGTTCCATTAGAGGGTTTGAGGAGATAATAAAAATTAATAATTTAAAAGCTTTTCTATACACTTCTGAATTTATTGAGGCATGCAGACAGATACACTACTAAACACACTCACATTTAAACTTAGCCTCCTGTATCCATAACCCAGACTTCTTAATCCTTATGAGTCAGGACCTGGAATCATTATGAAGAATCTACTTACATAATTAAGGTGTTACTATTTTGATAACCAGACAAAGGCCTAGGTTAGTTCCCCTTTTTAATTTCTCTTGGAATTAAAACTACAGGAGTTTTAATCTCTTCATTTCTTCTGTAATCAATAAAAAGTTATTGAATGTGAGCTATAGATGCTTAAGATACATCCCTTACCTTTGTGTTAATGGTAAGACAAAAGTAGAAAGAAATTAAAAAGTAACTATACTATAATAAATACTATTCTATAAGTTCATATAAAGTGATTGCCTTCTGAAATACATCTAACAATTTAAATTATTGGGTTATTTTCCTCTGTAAAAGTTCTCCAAACAAGAATTTGAACCAAGTTATTCAGGTATTTTTACCTATTTCTTTCTTCATCTCCTAGTTTATAAAAGTACTAGTAAAAGTCCCAACTAAGCAGATTTCATATTCCACTTTTTAAAGTTCCCAGTTTTGTGAGATAGATAACTTAGAGGTGAGAAACTTCACTCACTTCTTCAGTCAGTTGAATTCTTTTCTCCCCCACCAGCTTTACTGGGGTATATTTGACATATAAAATTGTATATATGTAAAGTATACAACATGATGATTTGATATACATATACACTGTGAAATGATTACCTCTGTCATGTTAATTAACACACTCACTACCTCACATAGTTACGTGTGTGTGTGTGTGTGGTGAGAATGCTTAAGATTTACTATCTTAGCAACTTTCAAGTGTACAACAGGGTATTGTTAACTATAGTCATCATGCTGTATATTAGATCCCCAGAAATTATTAATCTTATAACTGAACTTATTCATCTTATAAATTGTACCCTTTGACCAGATCTCCTTGTTTCCCTACTCTCTACCCTCTGGTAATCACTACTCTACTCTCTGTTTCTATGAGTTTGAATTTTTTTTTCAGGTTCTACTTATAAGTGAGTTCTCTAGTATTTATCTTTCTCTGTCTGGCTTATTCACTTAGCATAAATATTCTCTAGATTCATCCATGTGGTGCAAATAGCAAGATTTCATCTTTGTTGTGGCTGAATAACATTCCATTTTATATATAGTTCACCATTGACATGAGTTTGAACTGCTTGGGTTCACTTAGATATGGATGTTTTTTAAATAAATACACACTATAGTACTACATGATCCACAATAGGTTAGATCTACAGTTGGTTGGGTCTGTGGATGTGGAACCACAGACACAGAAAGCAGACTATAAAATTATATCCATATTTTCAGCTGCATGAAGGGTGGACATCCCTAACCCTAGGGATTCTTTAAGGGCCAACTCTGTGTGTCTCATCTGTTCTTCTGTTGGTGAACACTTAGCTTGTTTCCATTTCTTGGCTATTGTGAAAAATGCTGCCATGAACATGGGAGCTGAGATATCTCTTAGTTACTGACTTCATTTCCTTTGAATATATTTCCAGAAGTGGCATGCTGGATTATACTGCAAGTTCTATATATAATTTTTTAGTAACCTCCATTACTGTTTTCTGTAGTTGTTCTTCAGTCACTAAGTCATGTCCAACTCTCTGTGACTCCACAGACTGCAGCACGCCAGGCTTCCCTGTCCTTCATAATCTCCCGGAGTCTGCTCAGATTCAAAGCCATTGAATCAGTGATGCTGTCTAACCATCTTGTCCTCTGCCGCCTTCTTTTGCCTTCAGTCTTTCCCAGCATCAGGGTCTTTTCCAGTGAGTCAGCTGTTCACGTCAGGTGGCCAGAGTATTGGAGCTTTGCTTCAGCATCAGTCCTTCAGTGAATACTCAGGATTGATTTCCTTTAAGATTGACTTGTTTGATCTCCTTGCACTTCAAAGGACTCTCAAGAGTCTTCTCCAGCACCACAATTCATAAACATCAATTCTTTGGTTCTTGGCCTTCTTTGTGGTCCAACTCTCACATCTGTGCATGACTCTTGGAATAGTAGCTAGTAGCTACACCAATTTCCAGTCCCACCAACAGTGTGAAAGGGTTTTGTCTTTGCCGCATCCCTCCACATCCCTGTATCTCTTGTTTTTGATAAAAGCCATTCTAATAGATGTGAGGTGATCTTTCATTGTGTTTTGATTTGCATTTTCCCTGATGATTAGTGACATTGAACACCTTTTCATGTACCTGTTGGGCATCTGTATGCCTTTGGAAAAGTGTCTTTTCAGGTCTTTTGCCTAATTTTTAATTGAGTTGTTTGGGAACTTTTGTTATTCAGTTGCATTCATTGAATTCTTAACCTTCATTTCTGACTAATTGATACAACCACTTAAGTTACTGCTAAGATAGTATATTAATAAAATCAATATCACTATAGTGATAATAAACACAACTATTGAGGTATCATGTGTCAAACATTCTAAGCCATAATCTTATTTCATTCTCATAAGGATTCTAATGTAAATATTATTATTATTTCAGTGTCATAAATGAGGCAAGGGTTTTATCCAAGGTCATGCAGTTGCTTAAAGCTAAGCCTGAATTTGAGTCCTGTCTTTCCATTCTGCCATATTTCCTCTCATAATACAGTTGACCCATAATGCAATGCAAATGAACAACATGGGTTTGGACTGCTGTCCCTGGTCCACTTATATGCAGGTAAATATATGCTACAGTACTATGCGAGCCAGTCAGTTTAACTCACAGATGTGGAACTGCAATAATGGAGGGCCAACGGTAAGGTTATGGGAGGACTTTCAACTGCTTGGAGGGCCATCATCCCTAATACCTGTGTTGCTCAAGGGTCACTAGTAATTATCCTCAACTGTTCTCACAGACTAGCTCATTTAACATCTACTCTTTTAAGCAGTTCAATTATTTCTATCAAAAAAGATCCCACATCTTGAAATTAAGTGATTGGAATAGTGCCTTGCATTTAGTAGTCTGTAAGAACTTGCTGAATTCAATCAATTTTTCTGAGATCAGAAATTAGCTGGTTTTCAAGTATAGTTGTTTGTGTATATGTGTGTGTGTATGTATATATATATATATATATACACACACATAAATCTAAACCATACATGTATGTATTCATTAAAAAATGTTTATCAAAATATAATGTTTATCAAATGTTTATCAAAATCTTATCCATTGTTACCTCTAAGTAGTAGAATGCCTGGAGATTTTCTTTTAGTTCTCTGTATTTTATAGTTTTCTACAATGAGCATGCATTTATTACCTAAATATGTAAATTACATTTCTAAATATATATCTAAATAATTTTATAAATCTAAATATAGTTCAGCTCAGTTGCTCAGTCATGTCTGACTCTTTGCTACCCCATGGACTGCAGCACACCAGGCTTCCCTGTCCATCACCAATTCCCAGAGCTTATTCAAACTCATGTCCATAGAGTCGGGGATGCCATCCAACCATCTTATCCCTTGTCCCCTTTTCCTCCTGCCTTCAATCTTTCCCAGCATCAGGGTCTTTTCCAGTGAGTCAGTTCTTCACATCAGGTAGCCAAAGTATTGGAGTTTCAGTTTCAGCATCAGTCCTTCCAATGAACATCCAGGACTGATCTCCTTTAGAATGGACTGGTTGGATCTCCTTGCTGTCCAAGGGACTCTCAAGAGTCTCCTCCAACATCACAGTTCAAAAGCATCAGTTCTTTGGTGTTCAGCTTTCTTTATAGTCCAATTCTCACATCCATATACAACTACTGGAAAAACCATAGCTTTGACTAGACGGACCTTTGTTGGCAAAGTAATGTCTCTGCTTTTTAAAATGCTATCTAGGTTGGTCATAACTTTTCTCCCAAGGAGCAAGCATCTTTTATATATAAATGTATATATATAAATATAATCAATCACCTCACATATGTGTTAGTATAACACATATGGTATATACATTTAAAATGAATTTGTCAATTGTTTTTTATTTGAAATGGTTAACTTTGTTCCCCTAGGACCCCGTATTAGAGGTTTCATAGTCCTAACTTTGAGCCCCAAGTGCATGTTTGGAAAACTTTATCATTTGATCTTTAACAATTATTTATATTCATCTGCTTTTCCTTCCTGTTAGACTTTAATAGTAAAAGTATTCTTTTGGAATACAAATTTGCTTATTCAAATTTTGAATACTTTTTGAGGTAGACCCTGGGAATACAAAGGTATACATGATAAACAAGGTCTCTGCCCTCATATTATTTACTTTATCAAGGATTATAAATTCAGATGCCTACAAAATTAATAAAGTAAGTCAAATGGATAGAACATACGATAATCAATGAAAACTGATACTTAGCTAATTGTTGGGGAGATAGTGGGTTGGGAGTGGAGGAGCAAGGGGAATATAGGGGACTAGAAAGAGGACTTTGGTGCTGTTTAGCTCCAGCTGATTGTTACCATGAAGGGACATGTGTCCAGTGTTACCAAATCATCCAGATTTTGCAAGAGAAGCCAGGACTCTGGATTTTTACATAAGATTCCTCAGTTTTTAAATGCTGTCATCTAATTCTCATTTAAAATTCTAATTTAAAACCACCAAAAAGTTTGTAGTCCATATTCAACTTATAAGTTATCATAAGATTTTGGAGCTTGGGTTGGGTTTGGAGACAAATTATATCACAATAAAATAAATTTAAAATAATTTATCAGAGTGATTAAACTTGCCTCTTAAAGATGAATGTCTTTAACCTGAGTTTGAAAGTTAAGGTACCATGATCCAGGCACAAAGGTCAGACCACTAAGTATAAACAGCACAAAGCAGTCAAATTGGGTTAGGAACAGAGATGAGATTAAGAATGAAAACTGAAACAGAACGAGATACAAATTCAAAACTATGGAAGATTTGGTACAGAAACAGCTAAGTGCCCTCTGTGCCAGGCTAAACATATCTCACAACTAACAGCTGCCTCTTTGTTTTGTTGAGCCCTGACAAAACTAAATTTTTATTACCTGTTCTGCCAATTATGTATTTTATACAGGGGCCCTAAAACAAACCTTACATAGTTTAATAAAGAAAATAATTTGTAAAACAAGCCTTTGTGGGTATTTCCCCCCTCCTCTTAACACTCCTCCTCTTAACACATTTATTAATTCTCAGCATGTGTTAGGCACTGTGGTAGGGCAGAGGCTGAATTACAGAGATAAATAAGGCTTAAACTCTCTCAGCACATAGCCCCACACCTTTATATGCTTACTTTTGTCCCATTTATTTCAGTCACAGTAATAGGAGTGTCAGTGGCACCCCTCTCCAGTGTTCTTGCCTGGAAAATCCCAGGGACAGGGGAGCCTGGTGGGCTGCTGTCTATGGGGTCGCACAGAGTTGGACACGACTGAAGCGACTTAGTAGCAGCAGCTTGAAACCAAGCAGTCTCCCTCTCCTGATGATCTTTTCTCTTCTCGTCTTCTCAAAAGCCTTGCTCCATCAGGTGTTAATCCTTTGTTCCTTTATTAACTCTTCCTAATTTGTTCTTCTTTTCAGTATCCTTATTACCCACTCAGACTTCAGCTTGCAGTAAGTAAGGCATTTCCACCATTCCCTACTTCCCAGATTCCACTGAAAATGCTTTCAGTAAGGTCACAAAGTCACAAAGAAAGAAAGTGTTAGAAAGTGTTAGTTACTCAGTCCTGAGACCCCTGTGGACTGTAGCCCTCCAGGCTCCTCTGTCCATGGGATTGTCCAGGCAAGGATACTGCAGTGGGTTACTATTTCCTTCTCCAAGGGATCTTCCTAACCCAGGGATCAAACCCTGGTCTCCTGCATTGCAGGCAGATTCTTTACCATCTGAGCCACAAGGGAAGCCACAACTAATTTTCAAAAGGAATGGATAGTTTTTAGTCTTTGTCTTAATAGCATCTTTCTTTTGTAACAGTTGATACTGTTGACCACTGTCTGTCTCTACTACAACACACTCCTAGATTTCCTTTGACTCACCTCTCTGTTCATTCTTTTCAGTCTGATTTGTTCACTCCTATCTTTGTCCACATCTAATTGCTGTCTTTCTCTAAAGTTCTCATCTGGCCCCATCCTCACTTTACCTTGCTTCCTGAGCACTGTTATCCCTTCCCTTGGCCTCTGCTTCAACCTATTTGAGGGGGATTTCCAAATCTGCATCCCTCTTAATAAACCATTAAAATAATACTATCCCTCTGTTTCTGGTCAGGTTTTCTTCATTCTTTCTTACACACGGCTGAGAGTGGGACTGTTCTAGAGTACACATATCCTATTGGCATTCTCCCTTAAAAAACTTTCAATGACTCTGTCACCTCCATGGTAAAATACAAATTTTACCTCCATGGCCTACCTTTATAGTGTAAATATACTAAATCTACTCCCTACCCTGCACTTTTTGCTTAAACATACTAAAGACTTCTTTATTCTTGCCTGATTATACTGCACTGTTCCTTGGCTCATCTCCATGGCTTTGCAGATGCTGTTCCTTTTGCATGGAATGCTTCTTCGATCCTTGTTAGCATAGTGAGCTTTATGTATTCTTGAAGATCATAATCTTCATCTGTGTCATCTGTGTGAAGATCATCCAATGAAGAGTTCATCATTCTCTGCTTTGTACCATTTTTACTTATTCCTCTCTCTTTTTAAAATACTTCTGACATTTGTTATAACTCTTTGTTAAACTTTTATTCTGGACATTGAGTTTCTCTAGGTTAGATATCTTGTCTTCTTCACCTTTGGTTCCCCAGTGTTTAACAGAGTACCTTACAGGTAGTAGGTACCCCATAAATGTTTAATGAAAGACCAAACATTAATGCTGTCTATGAATTCAGTGTAGTGAATACACTGTCTTATGGACTTTTCCATATAAAGGAATAATTGTAATATACTTTGGTAAGCACCGTAAGAGAAGAATGTGCCAGGTACAGCAGCAACCTGGGAGAGGAAATGATTGGTTGGTGTGGAAAAGGTCAGAGAAAGTCTTCATCTAAGAGAAAAGAGAAGTGGGAAGAAGCCTTGTTATATACAGAAAAGAGACTAGTTCAAAGTGTGAGGAATCTACATTGCACAGGAGCAGTAGGAGATGAGTTTGGGAAAGAAGGCAGAGGCAAGAAAATGATCCCTCTAGGCCCTGTTTTAGAATTTGAGCTTTAGCCTTTGGGAGAGGTTTTGGAGGTTTTATCCAGAAAGGTGCTTATGTCATACTTTTGCTT
Organism: Oryx dammah; assembly: GCF_014754425.2. NCBI lineage: Eukaryota > Metazoa > Chordata > Mammalia > Artiodactyla > Bovidae > Oryx > Oryx dammah. The sequence continues at coordinate 48,214,699 of NW_024070213.1, read as the reverse complement.
TACAAGGATATAAGGGAGTTGTGTGTAACCAGGAGAGGAGGGGGTGTGAGATTGGAAGTACAGAGACTAGTCAAAGGAAGCTTCTAGTACAGTATTTCAAAAAGTCACAGCATTTAACTGAAAGGAAAAGTACTGTAAATCCTTCTCTATGTAACAGAGAGGGGGGAATGGTTTCTGGTAGAATCTGGTTCTGCCCTTCTTTCTCCTCAGTAAAAGAGCAAAGCCTTTTTTTTTTTTTTTTCTCTCTTAGTCAAGTGTGATAAACCCATGCTTTGTATAAGCAGTAATGTCATTACTACCAGTGCAGTTCTGACTTTGCCATGTGCTGCTGTGGTTGCTTTCCTCTGTTCATAGTGCCCTCTAGCATCTTGATAAAATCATGGGGAAATCTTTCTTGTCATTTGTTTCATTTCTTCAGCAGTTTCATCTGTAAGTGCATGGATGAGTACTGTGACAAAGACAAAAACATATGTTGTGTTTCTTTTTTTTTTTTTTTTTCTTTCAAGGATCACTCAGAAGATCTTTTGTTTGCCTTAACAGCTCATCTTAACATCCAAATTCAGTGCATTTTCCTTTTACTACTTTCCCAATATCAAATAGGATATTATAGAGAATATTCAAAAATAGACTAAAAAGTAATTAGAAACACTCCACTAGATATCAGTATTATAAATCAGAACTTCACAAAGAAAATGCCTCCTCACTGTGTGGTTTTTGTAGTCCATTTGTCTCTCCTTCCCAACCCCAGTTTTTAAGTGTTTATCTTATTAGCAAATGTTCATTTGATTTTTAAATTATCAGCTATAGCCTTATCTACTGTTCTGAAAGCAAAGTGTGTCTGAAACAGTCTTTGTAACCCAACCTATCACAGAGTTGACACAGAAAGTTTGTTCCCAGTGAATGAACAGTAAGCACAGTTTTCATAAAAGTGCTAGGAATTTTTACCATTCACTAGCTTCCAGGAGGATTTTCTACATAAGAAAGCAGGTTATTTAGTGTTCTGTTGACTTCTTTTTAACCTATTTTGGCCTTTCATAAACTATATTCTTAAACTATTTTAATGTTTAGCCACTGTAGGTGGTTATTTAAATTTTGTCTTTTTTAGTTATTTTTTAGTATATTTATTTAAACCATTTATTCATAGCATCTCAATTTAGACTTTCACAGTTTCAGTGAGTATTTTTTTTTTCTGGAACTGCTAAATATCCATATTTGTTTAAAAATATATCCTATCCAAAAACTTGCAATGAGAGTGTCATTATTAATGTGGGTTCAGATATATGATCCTTCAGCCTCAGTGACTTTGTGTCTGACCATGTCTGGGCTCATGAATATTAGGAATATCTGTATACACTGTTTATTCACTTCCCCTAATAACCATTAAGGCTTCCCAGATGGTGCATTGGTAAAGAATCTGTCTGCCAGTGCAGGAGACACAAGAGACATGGGTTCGATCCCTGTATGAGGAAGATCCCCTGGAGCAGGAAATGACAATCCACTCCAGTATTCTTGGCTGGAAAATTCCATGGACAGAGGAGCCTAGCGGGCTACAGTCCATAGGGTCACAAAGAGTTGGACATGACTGAGCATGCACATGTAATAATCCATTAAGAATCCATTAATTTATCTAAATCACTCCATCTTGTAGAAGAACTGATGGAAAGATAGAGCCTATCATATTTGTTCAGAGGGCTTTCAAATTATATCACCATGATCCCTCATTAAATTCTGACGATTCTACCCAACACCCACTAATTGAGAATTAGTACCAAAGAGACCACAGTTACCAATAGGTTTTAATGTAGAAAATAGTTAAAAGTGACTAATGTAAAGCTTTATTTAGTCTACTTACATTATTAATCCATATTTCCTTTTGCATAAATTTCACTAGTTTCTGAGTCCTTTGAAAGCAGACTTCCCTTTACTTGCTCCCAAACTACCTATTTTCAGTGTCAAGGGAGATACTCCATTATTAAAGTATTTGAAAAGTTAATGAACAATTCTATTCTGGACTGTTCATCCTACATCCTCTCAGTGCCCTTCATGGTACAGTGCAATGGTGTTTCAAGAAGTTTTGCAAAGAAGACAAGAGCCTTGAGGGTGAGCGTAGTGACTGGCCATTGGAAGTAGAGAAGTTGCCCAAGAACTCAACGCCGACCATTCTACAGTCATTCAGCATTTGAAGCAAATTGGAAAGATGAAAAAGATAAGTGGGTGCCTTATGAGCTGACTGAAAATTAAAAAAAAAAAACACATCATTTTGAAGTGTCGTCCTCTCTTATTCTACACAGCAACAAACTATTTCTCAATTGGATTGTAATATGTGACGAAAAGTGGATTTTATATGACAACTAATGACCACCAGCACAGTGGTTAGACTGAGAAGAAGCTCCAAACCACTTCCCAAAGCCAAACGTGCACCAGAAAATTGTCATGGTCACTGTTTGGTGGTCTGCTGCTTGTCTGATCTACTACAACTTTCTGAATCCCGGCAAAACCATTATATCTGAAAAGTATGCTCAGCAAATCAATGAGATGCACTGAAAATGGCAACATCTGCAGCCAGCATTGGTCAACAGAATGGGCCCAGTTCTTATCCATGACAATGCCTGATTGCATGGTTGCACAACCAATGCTTCAAAAGTTGGATGAATTGGACTATGAAGTTTTGCCTCATCTGCCATATTCACCTGACCTCTCACCAGCCAACTACCACTTCAGTCATTTGGACAACTTTTTGCAAGGAAAAATGCTTCCACAACCAGCAGGAGGCAGAAAATGCTTTCTAAGAGTTTGTGGAATCCTGAAGCGTGGATTTTTACACTATAGGAATAAACAAACTTACTTTTTGTTGGCAAAATGTGTTGATGGTAATGGTTCCTATTTTGATTAATAAAGATGCATTTGAGCCTAGTTACGATGATTCATTCAAACTTCACTGTCCAAAACAGCAGTTATTTTTGTACCAACCTAACACCAGATACTTTTCTAAGTACCTTGCATGTATTAATCTGTGAGTTAGGTATTATTCCAGTTCTGTATATCTGAAAACTGGAGTAAAGAACTGCAAAATAATTTACCTAAGGTCCATGTGCTAATAAGTGGTAGAGTCGTCACTAAGGTCCAGCAGTTCCTGGCCTTATACTCACTGGGTATATATAATGTGCTTCCATACTTTTTCTGATTTCTTTGAAAAAGCAGTAACTTAGCCTATCCTGTTTACATTTGCTAATATCCTTAGGTTTTCTTGGACTTTCCTTGTGGCTCAGCTGGTAAAGAATCCACCTGCAATGTGGGAGACCTGGGTTGGGAAGATCCCTTGAAGAAGGGAAAGGCTACCCACTCCTGTATTCTGGCCTGGAGAATTCCATGGACTGTATAAGTCCATGAGGCCACAAAGAGTTGGACACAACTGAGCAACTTTCACTTAGGTTTTGTTATTCCTTATTATCGTAATTCCTTATTTCCCTCCAGTTTCTATAAAAGCAATAAGAAAGATTTTACATTATATGCTATATTGGTAAAATCCCAGTCTGGCTTTCCTTAACTCTAATCATCATTTCTCTGAAACTGAATAAAGAGAACAATTTTGTGATCAAAACCTTAAAACATCACCCTTACCAATGGCCTGGCAGTCACAGAAGCCCCACTCCTGCCACAGAGTGTATTCAAAACAGCTCCATTTGAATTTCTGATACCTTAAAAAAGGGTTTTGGTCCTCAGAGCATATAGGATTACTACTACCACGTTTTGACAGGCTCTCAACTTTTAAGATTTACTACCATGGCATGTATGTCCAGCTTCCCTGTGTTGGTGAGTCGTTGGTGATGACAGTGAGCACTCAAGGATTCCTGTCTAAAAACCTGTTCTGTTTTTGCAGTGGATAGTCTCCTGAAATACACTGGCTATGGGAATGCTGCAGGACTGTTGGCGGCCAGGGGCCTCTTGGCTGGAGGAAGAGGAGATAATTGGTACTCAGAGGACGAGGACACAGACACTGAAGAATACAAAAATGCAAAACCAAAGTATAGTATCACATTTCTTTTCACCTAACTTTGTCTCCCTTTGGATTGGTTATTTGCCTTTCACTTCCTTTGTCTTTCATTTCTCTTCTTTTGTGGATTTGGAAGCTTCTGTTTAATATTGTTTTAGAGGTGGTTGCATAGCTAGTGCCTTAGAGAATGACATCAAGTGATTGAGGAAGGATAATATTGCAAGAAAATGTTTTGCAGCATGATACTTTTAACATGCTCATCATCCTCTCCTAAGTATTAAGAGAGGTAGTATTTTTCGACATCTCCTGTCATATATTTAAAGGATATTGTTGCTTATTTCGTGCCCTCCTTTCCATAAGTTGAGATTTTATAAGGTATAAGCAAGACCAGGAATTTAAGTTGGTTATCTGATGCTTCAGTCTTTCTCAGAAATCTAAATGTAGGTTCCATACATTCTGATCTTTCCTCTTGTGTGAAAGTCCTTATAAGTCAATCAAGTAAAGCCACAAGGCACATTACTAGCCAAAGGAAAGAAGTCTGGCTCTGTGGTAAATTTTAATTTAGCAACTAGGGAACCATCTTTTAGCAGAGGCATTAGTCCGCTGGGTAGGCAAGCCAGAGACTCTTATCAAGTTTTCCTTGACTCAGTGCCTGTAGGTCAAAGACACTAGTTGTCTCTCATCCCGAAACAAACCACCTCTACTCTCTTCTACCCCCTTCCCATCCTTTTCATCCCCCTCTCAACTCCAATCCCAGGTAAATTTTTTAGTTTCTACTTATTAGGAGTTATTTGAGCTCAGTTTTTTGGTTTCTGTTACTGAATGTTAAAAGGGTATGCCCTTCCCTCTCAATGATGACATCGACGTATGCTGTTTTCTACCCACAGTCTTCTAGAGTGTGATGTGGATCACGTAGTAGTTGATCGGGGCTATAAAAATGATTACTGCAAGATACAGCCCATTTTTAAAAGTGCAGATTGTGCCTTGTTGAAATGACAGTAATGGGTTGTCAGAAGGTAAAAAAGATCACTCTCTAGTTTGATGAAGTTTCAAAACCAAAATCATTGCCAAAGCCAATGTAAAAGAAACAAAAAAAAAATATCCTTCCCTAATCAGATAAGACTTATAGGGCCCGTATTCTTAGCAAATCAGGTCTGAGTAGATGGTGTTACTTGTGGCATTCCCAAATCTTTCAGCCTTCGTAAGATCTTACAGAGTGTGTCCCAGAAGAAAACGGCTTTTGGGGAAAAAAAGCTAGCAGTGACATTAAGCGTTAAATTCTTAAGACTGACACCATTTAGATGTTATAAATTGGGCGTCTCTATCAGATATTTGAAGCTAAGGTAGAAAAATAATATATTAATCTTTGGATAATTATAGAAGTCATCATTCTAAATTATTCTTGCTAGCTTCTTTTTCATTTCATAAACTGTATTTCCATATCAGTTTAATATCCTCTATTTGAGACATTAAAATGTACCACTTAAAGAGTCTCATATTTTTAAATTAAAGAAGAAATTACATTAAGCTTTCAGTGTGTACCCGGGTATGTGGACACAGTCAGATAACACAGGAAATTCTTGAGTACTCATGAATGGTTGATATCATTGCATCTCAGTGTATATTTTTGAATTTGTTTGGTGGATGACTTCTAAAATGGCATTGGTCATATACCAAGCAGGGCTTCCCTGGTGGCTAAGACAGTAAAGAATCTGCCTGCAATGCAGGAGACCTGGGTTCTACCCCTGGGTCGGAGAGATACCTTAGAGAAGGAAATGGCTACCCACTCCAGTATTCTTGCCTGTAGAATCCCATGGACAGAAGAGCCTGATTGGCTACAGTCCATGGGGTTACAAAGAGTCAGATATGACTGAGTGACTAACATATATCCAGCACACACAAGAATACTACTATAACAAGAAAAACCTCAGAAAAAATATAAGAACATTGGGTGTCTCCTAATAGTACAGGAAATAGAAATGTGTTACATTATGGAAGTGATGTTAGATTTCAGGAAAGTACTGTTTTTCGAAATCAAGGACCATGATGTGTGATACTGTTATTATCTTGACTCTTGACCATAGAAGAATTTTGTGCTTAGGCCTTACATCCCTGGTTGGAATCTTCTTCAGCCTTTGGACTTGGCCTGTATCATTAATATAGGAATGGTGTGTTAGTGTGCCCAGAATAGTCACCATTGTGAAATCTTGTGTTTCTTAAACACTGCTCATTACAAGTGTAAATATGTCTTTTAACATAGCATCACATCTTCCCTTTTCAGATAGATCTGCTTCTGTTTTTTCTTACATCTTCCCTCTTTCAGGTGCAGCAGTGTTTTATTTGTTAATTTTAAATATTTATTAAAACGGTTCCCATGGAAGTGGTGGTAAACAAAGTGCATAATCCTTTGTGGACAGTGATCCACAAGCTCAAAGAACTTCTTCCTTTAAAATTGTTATGAAAACTTCTTAGCAATCTGGTCAAGTTTATAAAGTCAGCATCTGAAAGGATGACTTACTCCCCTACCGCCTGATTAATCATCACCAGTCAGTGCTCTCAGGATCACAGTCTGCCTCTCTGATGATGCACTTATTCACAAACAGTGTTAGTATTGGCAGAAGCAGAGAAATTACCCTTTATTCAGTTGGCCCTCATCCCGTTGTCAAAAATATAAGTGGATTCTGATTAATGCACCAAGGTAACCTGTAATCCTTTAATGGAATCTGAAACTAAGAATTGTATGGAGCTTACATTTAGGCCATGAGAGACAGTTAATATCACAACAGTCCTTTCTGTGTCAAGATAAATGTATTTAATGGACTGGAAATAGCTTTCTGCAATTAACATACTTAGAGAAAATACAGTCATAGCATCAAGTATATGCCACACAGGTTTTTGGTGTATGTCTAGCCATGTTTGTAAAAAAATAATTAAATAAGCTTTGGTCCTGTATAAAAGAGAAACCACATTTCTAAATACTAACTTTATACCTGTTTCTTTTATGCCTCTGAGCATGAAGGCCCCTTGACTGTGTTGGTGATATAATGTATAGGGCTTCCCAGGTGGTGCTGGTGATAAAGAACCTGCCTGCCAATGCCAATGCAGGAGACATCAGAGATGCAGGTTCGATCCCTGGGTTGGGAAGATTCTCTGGAGAAGGAAATGGCCACCCATTCCAGTATTCTTGCCTGGAGAATCCCATGGACAGAGGAGCCTGACAGGCTATAGTCTCTAGGGTTGCAAAGAGTTGGACATGACTGAAGTGACTTAGCACACCTTTCTAAATTCTAACTTTTTACCTGTTTCTTTTCCACCTCTGAGTATGAAGGCTCCTTGACTGTATAGATGGTATAATGTAACTGATTACTGTGCTTTGTACATCATTGCAAACATCAGTTGACAGATGTGTACCCTAGTGACATTTGACTCATTTTAGACTAGTTGCCTTTAGGCTTGGTATGGTATATAGGAGCCTATCAGTCCAAAAGGGTATCTTTAAAAAAGAGCTGCTGTATGGAGGGGCAGAAGAAGGGAAGGGCCAAAGTGGATAGAACTGTAGGATGCCCTGTTATATTCTTAATACACCACACTAGTTCATAATTACACCCAGCAGATTAAAAGTATTATACTACTAAGCAATTTGGGGGTGTTTCCTTCTTGACCATGTATTTTTCAACAGTAGCTATGGCAGCAGCTGTATAGATATTATAGTTTCTTCAGCACAAATGACTTTGTTTTCTTTTGTCAAGATTTTGTTATGCTGCTTTAAGTCAAGTCCCATTATAATTTTCTCCATATGTTGGGGTTATACAAATGAAGAGATAGCTTTGTTTTTAATATTTCTTGAAGTAGATAAACCAGAACTAGGACTTGAAGATTTCTCGTTTTGCCTAGTTTAGACTATGATGGTATATTTATGTATAGTAGGTTGTAACTAGCCTTTCTAGGAACTAGAATTAATTTCCTGTAAGCAGTCATGAAACACAATCTAAATTCAGATCTCTAAAGACCAGAATTGAAAATAAAATCACTGCCTCTACTGCTGTGCATACTGGTTAACTCGCCTTTGTGATATTTACAATTCACACCAGCTTTGCACTTTGCAAATTGAGTTCTCTGATTTTTCTTTTGTATTTTAATTTGAAGAAATGACCAGCAAGAGCTGTGTTATCTGAATCTACAATATTGAGCTTTACTTCAGATTTTATTTCCTACAGATTTACAACCATAGTTTTTTATATCCTTTATATCAAGGATATCACTTGAAACCAACAGCCCAATATAAAAAACATATAAAGTACTGTAATTTTAAAAGTATCTTGGAGCTTTTTTAGTTGCCTAGATGCAACTTGGTGTATATATGTGTATTTAGTATGTCTACTTATATTGCTGATCCATGATACTTAATAAATGAATCATACCACATTACCCTATTTCTTTGCATTGTTAATAGGATGCAAAATCTTTGATTAAGACATTGTTCCATAATTTATCCTACTTCTTAAATGTGAAATCAGTCTTACTTATACAGTAATTCTCAAATTTTCACCTCAGTCAACATTATTAACTGGTATCTCTTTAAAATATCTTGAAACTGGATTTAACCATAGCAAACTCCACAAAAAACCTAGTTGTTGCATGGCTTCTTTAGTTAATGAAGATTGCATGTGCAGCTCCATGGTGATGACTTAACTTAATAAACTAACTCACTGAATTCAAGGACTTGTGGCTTGCTTACTTCTTGACAAGTAGCTCACTTATGCTAATAATAGCTGGTGATTTCTTGAATGTCAGAGAAGGCAATGGCAACCCTCTCCAGTACTCTTGAATGGGACTTCCCTGGTGGCTCAGTGGTAAAGAATCTGCCTGCTAGTGTAGGAGATGTGAGTTCGATCCTTGGGTTGGGAAGATCCCCTGGAGAAGGAAATAGCAACCCACTCCAGTATTCTTGCCTGGGAAATCCCACAGACAAAGGAGCCTGGCAGGCTACAGTCCATGGAGTTGCAGAGAGTCGGACATAACTGAGCGAATAAATGACATTTACTGAGTATCTAATGTGTTGTACTAAGAACTTTCATAATATTATCTCATTTAATCTTCATAGCAAACTTTGGGCTAAAGGTTATCCACATTTTACAGATGAGGAAAATAAAGCTCAATGGTTTCCAGAACTTGTCTAGGGCACACAGTTCATGAGCAATCAGGTGACCTAACTCTAGAGCTGGTCTTTTTTTGAGATTTTTGTTTGTTTGTTTTTGAGGTAGGCAAAGCAGGCTTTATTGTACTTTTCACTCTGCCTTATTTTGAGGGTAAAATATACATAAAATTTACCATTTTAAGCATACAGATCTGTGGCACCATGTACATTAACGTGTAGCCATTACTACCATCTATCTCCAGAACTTTTTATCTTCCCCAGCTGAAACTTTTATCTATCCCCTGTCTCCACAACCCCTTGTAACTACTGTTACACTTTCTCTGTGAATTTGCCTAGGAAACCTCATGTAAGTGAAATAATATACAGTATTTCTCCTTTTGTGACTAAGGTCACTTAAAATGTCTCTAAAATGCATCCATATTATAGTATGTGTCAAAATGCCCTTCCTTTTAAAGGCTGAGTAACATTCCGTTGTATGTATTTACCACATTTTGTTTATCGACTCATCCATCAGTGGATGCTTGGGTTATTTCCACCTTTTGGCTGTTGTGAATAACGCTGTGAATGATGAAGTTTGGGTATATACCCAAAGGGGAATTGCTAGATCATATGGTAATGCTATGTGTAATTTTCTGAGTAACTGCCATACCATTTTACATTCCTACCAGCAGTGCACAAGGGTTCCAGTTTCTCCACATCCTCTCCAATACTTATTATTTTTCAGGTTTTTCTTTTAATATCTTAGCCATCCTAACATGTGTGAAGTCAAAGCTTGTGTTTTAACTGCTACCATATTCTTCAGGGCCAATCAAAATGAGAGATGAGTTTGCCCTTCATGTAATCTCCCTGTTCTTAGAGCATCTATTATTTTTCTTTGATATAACCAAAATAGAAAATAAGGGAAAATATATTTTTTATAAATCCTGATATCCCTGAAAGTTAAAAGTTTTATTCAGTTCATTCTGATTCATATAAATCTCTCAGGTAATTCTGGCTCTCCCTTCATAGTACATTCAGAATTTAGTCACCCCTCATTACCATCACTGCCACTATTCTAGTCCAAGCTCAAATTTTATCTCTCTCTGAGATCATTTTAAATAGCTTCCTAACTGATCTTGTTACCTCTATCTTTGTCATTCTTTACTCATTCTTTACTTTTTTTTACTTTACTTTACTTCTTTACCTTTTTTTTTTTTTTTTTTGGTCATTCTTTTAGTTCTCAACACAGCAGCCAACGTGATCTTTATAAAAATGTTAGTCAAACATTACCACTGCTCAAAACTCCAATGGCTAAAAATCAAAGTCCTTACAGTGATATACATGTACCCTTTCTCACTGTGCTATCACCACGGTGTTTCACTGTCTGTCACGCTGTAGACACACTCCTGAGGCCTCGGCACTGAGTGCTCCTCCTGCCTGGAATGCCTGTTCTCCAAATAGCTAGAAGGCCATTCCCTTGGCTTCTGCATGTCTTTACTCAGTTATCGTCTTCCTGGTAAAGTCTGTTCTGTCCCCACAATAAAAATTGCCACAATCCTTCCTTCACCCCTCCACCTCACACTTGCTTGCTCTTTTTTCTTCATAGCACTTATCACCTTCTAACATACCATACAATTTACTTATTCATTTAGTCTGTTTTTCCCAGTAGAAGGTAAAACTCCATGAGAGAATTTTATTCATTGAGATGTCCCCAAAATAGTGCCTCATGTGCAGTAGGCATTCAGTAAATTTTTGTTGAATACATTAGTTTTTTTAAGGTGTTAGTAAATTTAAGTTGATCAGCCCCTTCTTATCATGAGGACAACCAAGACAGATGAGGTCCCTGCCTTCTTCAGGTTCCACATCTAGCTAGGAAATGGGGCCAGCAGATGGAATTCAAGAAAACAGGGTATGGTAAATTTCCACTCTGTTTATTGTTTTATGAGTGGCAGATGTTATGGAGAGTTTTTCCGGGAAAGATATTTCTAATTTCACGAGCACATAATGTCTCCTTTCCCACCCCACTGCCCTCTTCTTCCTGAATCTGGACTCACAAACGCCTTCTAAAAACCCTGATCCCTTTCCGAGAAGTTGCAGGTCATTAGTCCACAGACTAGATTTAGCCCACAAGTAGGTTTTGCTTCACTTGCCTGATGTTGCATTGGTTATTTGGTTTTATGTTTTTAATATCTGTTTTACATAGGGCTTAAAATAATTTAGAATTCATATCTTTCAGATGAAAATTTAGATTCCTTCTTTTGAAAAGATGGAAGTTCTGATAACATTAGGCCTACAGTGCCACACGGTACCTGACTGAGTTGAGTGACTATGGTCCCTGTCATACCAGGCATAAGCTCCTTCGATTTGATAATGTATCTTCTTTGTTCATCTTATCTGCCTTAGCCTCTGCAGGGACTTGACTTTACAGCTTGTTAACCAGGATGCTCGGAGTAAAATTTGACCTATGTTTTTTAGAGATAGATGTTAACTTTCTTATAGCTCAGGGAACATTTAATAGCTCCTTTTTTTTTTTTTTTAAGTGAAGTAGTATAATGCAATTGATGTTGGCCAAATGTAGCAACAATTTGAAGAGTAAAAGTCTTAATCCTTTTTGTCTCCAGACCTATAGCTGCAGTCATATAACAGCATTATATATAATACAAAATTCTTGATGAAATATCACACAGAAGAGTTAGGATTGGAGTGATGAAAATATGGGGGCCAGGAGCAGAGACAAGGTGGGAAAAACTATGATAAATATAAAATTACCCAATAAAATATCTACTGTGGTTAGTGTACTTAAAGTATCTTAGGACCAGAGTCTTGGACAAAAAACCAGTCCCAGCATTTCAGTGTTAAGATTCTGAAACCTGGAAAGTTACATCTCAGACTATACTCTTAAGGTTATAAAGGTAGCAAGTATTTGTTCAGCGAAAATACTCCTTTATGAAGCCTCAGTCTGTTGCTGTGATGGTGACTATTATTTGTTTTCTCTTTCTCTGGGTGGGAAAACTGCATGAGACTGGTTTGAAGTGGGGAGCAGGAGGGGAGACAGTGTCTAAGGCTGCCTCCTGCCCCGCGCATATTGGCGTTTTTGCTTTTTTTTTTTTTTTTTTTAACCATAACTGAGTGGCAGAGTTCAGCAACTTCTGCATGCCGTGGTGGTGGTTATATTCTTCTGAGTATCAGCTTGGGGTTTGGGGCTTGGGATGTTTTTTCAAGGAAAAAATTGAAAGCTCAATTCTCAGAGTGTTTTGGCGGGGGGGTTGGAATGTTTTACTACATGGGTAAAGGATGGTAAGTTCTTAGTCTGTAAGAGTGAATTTTATGCTCAGTGAGCAAAGCACTGTATGACTCTAGTAGCTAATTTCACAGCAAGTTGTTAAATCATTTTAGCAGCAGCAGACTTGAGCTTGTGGAAGAGAGTCATCATTTCCACTAAGTCCTTAAAAGCACCAAGAAAAGAATCAAATGTGCCCTGATCCAAGAATCATGTCCTGACTTCATGTGCTGTGGTATCCTCCTGACAGATTTTTTTCCCTAAGGCACAAGACGGCCTGTGCTAATTTCATTATATTCTAAATCAGTGTGTGGATCTAATTTTTTTTGTCACCTTTCCATTGAACTTGAAGAGAGAAGACTTCTCTTAAGAGACAGATGAGCATGACCTAAAATAGTTAATACACCTGTCTTGCCTTATACCTTCTTCTAAGGCCATATTTCTTTTGTCTGCTTGGAAAGTGGCATGTGCGTTATAAGTACCTTTACCTACTTATTTTTAAGACTAGTTGTTTTTCTAATTTAACAGGCAGCAGAAGAGAAACCAGTGAAAATATGTCCTGTTGTTTTATGCCTAAGCAAATAAGAGATGAGTGATGGAATTACATTTTCATTGTGGCATCTGGAGACTTCTTAAAAACTACCTTCTCAGAAGCCTTATCTGGGTCCTCTTTGTTCCTGACTTTTGGGAAATATGATGACCCCGTTCAACATTTTTGTTAATGGCCACCAACTTGAGGCCTTTTTCTTTTATTTTATGAGTACCTGACACTTCCCAGGTGGCACAGTGGTAAAGAATTCACCTGCCAGTGCAGGAAACAAGGAGACTTGGGTTTGATCCCTGGATGGGGCAGATCCCCTGAAGTAGAAAATAGCAACCCATTCCAGTATTCTTGCCTAGTAAATCTCATGGACAGAGGAGTCTGGCAGGCTACAGTCCATGGGTCACAGAGTCAGGCACGACTTAGCAACTGAGCATGCATGAGCACCTGAAAAAAAAAGGAGAGGGACTAGTAGCACACAGGGAGTGTCTCAGGTGGGCTGTATCCCCGTGGTTCGTAACCTCAATGTGTACCACAATCACCTGGGAAAAAACATTTAGTTGGTTTCAGGTGAGGCCCAGGTCGCATCTTTAAAGTTTCGCAGGTGATTGCAGTTTACAGCCAAGGCTAAGAATCACTGACAAACCCGTGGGTTTTCAGACTGTTTCCCCAGAGTTCCTGAAAGTGTCTTAGGGGCTGCCTTCAGAGGAAGCAAGTGAGTGAGGATAGAAGGGAAGCAAATAGAAGGGATTCTAGGCCCCTACTCTCTTTGGCCATCCCTGGCCCCTCTTCTGCCTGAGCAGTTCCACTTTCATCTATTTCATATATCAGCTTTCTGTGTAGATTTCATTTGTTTAAAAGGATGAGGGTTTACACTGCTTTAAAGGAAAAAGAAGTTTTTTAGCCATGGCCCTTGACAAAGGTCTTTATACAAGAATGGTAAAATAGATGTTTGAGATCCAGTTTTTGAGGATGGTGAGCACTGAGTCCTTCTGCAAGGAATCTGTCAGGCAGCCTCTGAGAAATGTAGAAAAAGAAATATTTTTTCTAACATTAGAGTACCTAGCCCTTGCTCTATGTGAGGAAAAGCCCTGCTTAGTTAAGGAAGTCAATTTGCCCAAGTGAAAAGTCTAAAGCCAGGCCAGCAAGCTGGCCACGTGAGGACGTAATCAATCACAATGTCTTGGTTTTGGCCCACATGATTTTTTTCCCTGTTTAGACTAGACCTATTCTCCATTTTTCCCTAGTGCACAATACTCCACATTACTTATACTTAACCAGTTCACTCATCTGTCTGTCCTTAAGGCCTGGCCCCTGAAAGCATTTGTGTTTATAAACCCTAGAAAGTAATTTATTGGCACTTTGCTATTTGCAGGGATATTTGATCATTAAAAACATTACTCTCTGTCCTTGGCTGGTACAGAATATTATAACCTCTTGCCTGATTATCCAGAAAGATGTTAAACTATAGATATTTGGCAGCCATTGAAAGAATTATCTTTTATTTCACCTCCTCCTCCTCAAAAAAAAAAAAAATAGTATGACTTTTAATTAAGAGGATAGTTTGGTTTGGTATTAGAACTTCATACAAAGTTTATGGAACACATTCATTTTAAGTACTTTAGTAAATCTATTTCCAGAAAGCGAGATGGCATACCTGTCTTTTGGTAGACTAGATTTCATTCCTTTTTTTTTTTTCATCTAAGTCAGATCAAATCTGATTAAAATTGTTCTGCTTTATCTTTTATTATTTAAACACTCATTGCCTTCTGTGGTCTCACTAATGGACTAATTTCCTGAGATTATAAATTGGCATGCTTTCATTTTCAGATTCCAACCTGTCATCATTTTTCCAATTTTTTTGACATATTTGTTTTATGCTGTATCACAAAATAGGTTTCTTCTTCTCTGAAATCATTTGTCCCCTATATAATTAAGCTGTGCATCCAAGGATATTTATCCTAATGGCACCAATCAAATTTCCAATTTTTAGAAAGTAGCCATGCTTCAAAAAAAAGCTGGCAAGGTAGCTATCACCCACTTCTCAAAGCAAATTAGTAGGAAAACTCAGTTTTTTAAAAAAATTCCTATAGCAGTTCTATACCATAAAATTGCTACTGCCAATTTTTTGGCTATTATACTCTTTCTTATTATAACTTAAAACTTGGACCAGAAAAGTATAGAAAGAGCATAATTTGAAAACATACAGCATAACTTTTTTTTCTTTTTGTAGCATTAATCTTATCACTGGTCATTTAGAGGAACCAATGCCAAACCCCATAGATGAAATGACAGAAGAACAAAAAGAATATGAAGCCATGAAACTTGTCAACATGCTTGATAAACTTTCCAGGTATTGTATTCCCCTCCATTTTTTGCTTGGTTTCTAAAAATGTTCTATTTCTTTGTCTCTCTCACTGAGAGTTACCATAGAACAGCAACTCTGGAAATCCATGTTGAGTGGAACAGGCTGGCCCAGGCAGCACTAGTTCAGACCTCTCTTGGCCACTGTGGTTCTTCTACATGTGCCGCTTATGGATGTGCGTTCCTAAACATCTCAACTCTCAAAGCTAGGAGAGTAGCTGCCAGGTCACTGTGATATTTAACCAACTAACCTCCCTGTCTTCAAAAAGATGCTGCGAATTAGGTTTGATGATTTTGCTGCTTCTTGTATTTTTTCGTTTTAGTCTGTTTTGGTTTTTGTTCCAAATCATGATGCTTTTTATTTTTATTCATTTTTGATGTGCAAGTTTGCAATTCTTTCTTTTTGGATTGCTGCTGAAACCAAGAATTCTAAACTGTCTAGGAAAAGGTGAAAAGGAATAGCTCAAATGAAGGATTTTCTGAAAGCAGGCACTTGTATTAATTAGGGATTCTGAAAACAATTTCCCTTCTTGCTTCACACCCCCTTCCCCTCCAAAAATAGCCAGTTTTTCAAATAATTAAACTAAATATATACTAATAAGTAACTAGTCATCTTGGAGGAGTTATTAGAAAGTATTCCTTTCGCACTTGCCTGAATTGCTCAATTTTCTAGTCATATATTGAGTCACTGTCTCCTTTAAGCCATCTTGAGTGAGTGCTTCTGTGTGTTGGTGGCAGCTGCCACCAGAAGGTGAATTTCTTCTGGTCATCTCCTTTTTCACAACAACTCTGCACAGGCTAGTATCCCTCAGTCAAGAGAAATAGCAACTGGAGTGGTAAAGCCAGAAAGTGAACCATAAAAGGGAAAGGTATAATAAAGAAATAGTCAGAGGCTAAGAGCACAGCAGGAAGCTTAGAGCAGAAATGTTCAAAAACAGGGAAGAGCTGACATGAGGAGTGTGACAAATTAGGATATTTAGACCCTCTACAGAGTCTGAGTTTTCAAATGATGCTGATAATGCAATAGACTTACATAGAAGTAAGTAGGTTCATATATAAAAAGCTAGTATGACTAGAATTTAGTTGACTTCCAGCTGTTCCTTTTAAATTTCCATCATTTTCCCAAGCTTAGAATTTACAGCTAACCATGCTCATAATATTCAAAAGACATTGTTATCTCTTTGCATATGACATTCTTCATACTTTGTATAGAATATACATGTTTCTATCCTGAATGAATTTACAGTTAAAGAGAAGATATATTGTTAGAGCAAACATAGGAGGCAGAGGAACAAGTTCTGAATGAACAAATAAAAATAAGATTTGTACTTCACAAGGATCTGATGTGGCAAGTGAAACACAGCAGTGTAACTACAGCAGTTAGGATGAGAACCAACAGAGTCAGCCTGGTAGATGGAGGGGGAAGTATTAACAAGGACCAGAATGGAGCATACTAGCGTGAAGACAGTGAACTAGTTAGGTTGAATAAATTTCCTTTTTCTTAAATTTTATTTCAGTAATATGAGTTCTTAAAAGATAACACAGATACTATCCAACTAGCCCATTTGCCTTGGATGAGTAAACATCCAGCTGACTCCCAGCTCAGTCTGAAGGTGATATTGATTTTTGCATAGCAAAATATGTCTTGTGTTGGCTTTGATGGTATGAATTTCGCCATTCAAGTTGAAGTTAAGGCAATTTTGAGAATAATCCTAAATCACAACTTTTCCATGATGTGTGGTGGGTTTTTTTTTTTTTTTTTTTTACATTGTCTGCCTTTATGTGCTTTCTAACATTTGCTCTCACTAATAATAGTCAATGACAAAACCGTATGGAGATCAGCAGTGGGCATTCCAAAGCTGGAATGCAAAGAATGAACCCATTCTTTATGCGTCGTCTTACGTGTTTGTCTTAGTTCCTTCTCTTTTTTCACTGTTGTTTTTGGTTTCTTTTTTTTTTTTTTTTTTTGAGGTAAAAAAGATGCCATAAAACCAAGGGAGACTAAAATCAGTAAATTCGGGGAATATTTATTAAGCAGGTACTCTGTGCAAGGCACTGTGCTAGGAAGATGAGGGAGATTCAGAGGTGAATATGGTAGTCTCTGCCTTTGGAAAACTCACCTTTTAGTGTGGGATATGGCTATAAGCTATTTTAGAACACAGGGTAGAAGGAAGTAATGTCAAAATAAGGTCTGTATTGAACTGTGAGCACCAAGGAAAAGGAGCAGTTCATTCTGTTGCGATGAATCAGGGACTGTTTCACAAGGGAGGTAATAATTGTGCTGATCCTTGAAGTTTAAGAGGTGTTAGATTGACAAATGGAGAAATGACCATTCATTCCAGGTAGAGGGAAACTTACTCTTGTTAATAGGATAAATCTTTGTTATTCATATACTGCATCTTTCTTCCAAAGAGTTCTGGTTATTTTATCACAATCTGATTAAGTTATCAGATTTATCATTAGGGGAAGCAAGGCCCAAAGAATTGCCCCACACATTTCCAAGCTAATGACTGATGAAAATCCATTTCCTTTCACAGTTTACAAAACTGTTTACAAAATGTACACATTTCCTTTCACAGTTTACAAAATGTACACTGTCTTTCTAGCTAAAGTGAGGCTAAGAACTTCATTTTTCAGAATTCAAGACCTTTGCTCTGTCCACTGTGCTACTGTGTCTGTCTGTTAGAGTCAGTGTTCGCCAGAATATTTCCTAAATCATCCTCTTCAGCAATGTGCTATTGGTTAGTTCCTTCAGCTGTCACTTTTAGGATGTTCTGCATCCCACCAAGTCTTACTGTGCTAAGAGTGTACTATAGCTTTGTCTGGTTAGCTTTCCTTTCCAAAAATGAAATCATTTTCTCCTGGGCCTGAGTTGAAAGGCGTGTGAGTAAAGGATAGGATTGGAGGTGATGTGGCCAATGAATGGACACTAGACACTCCCTTTTTTCCATCCATAGGAGAGCAGATGTGAAGGACCTGCACCAGGATGGTGGTTAGCAACAGTGGCCCGTGCCAAAGCACTTACCAAAGTGATGACTAAGGTTGGTCATGCCAAGTACTATTACTGAGCCTGGTGTAGGGTACAGATGTTATTTACCACCAAGACTGTAAAAACCACCAATACGAAAATTTAAATTACATTTCCATTTTGCCTCCAGGCTGGACATAGCCACTGCCCCAAGTTGTACACCACCTTAGCAACTTTATCTAAGCTAGATTTTTAAAGACACTGGAGAGATCAGTGCTGAAACATTTTCTTCCCATTGAATACCAACTGATAGTGGTATTCCATGTGATTTTTCTTTTTTTAGTATAAGAATTCTGTTTGTGACAGATGTAGGTAAGGGGATTGGCATTGGACCTGGAGGTCTTGAAGGTTTGAGAATAATCTGAACCCTATAAATCCCATCATGTCTAGCTAGTACAGTGCCTTGTACCCTGTGATTTTCCCAGTGTGTTTGATGAAATGTCAAAGCTGATCCCCAAATCAAAGGTTAATTTTTTTGCTCAATAAAATAGCCTACATGGTTTAAAGACTTTAAAGTATACTTTTGTCATTTCAATTTATTGGCCAGATGTCATAAAATTCAGGTCTGGAAAGGAATTCTGTAAGGTACTTTGGTCCATGAATGGCTAATTTAAATAATGGGGTACCTAATTTCTTTAATATAGAATGATAATTGTAATATTTATCAGACATAAGCATTAAGAGACATGGAGATTATAGAAAGCTTCATTGACATTTTTAATGTGAGAACAGAGATGGGAAAGAGGATGAAATTGGCCTGCCTCTCCACCTCTTCTTTCCTTTTTTGAACTGGAAAAAATATAAGTCCCTGCAACTTAAGCGGGAGATTAGAATTCGGATTGTATGTGGTTAAGCAAGTCCAGTGTGGCTAATACAATTGCATTCACCTTAGCTACAGCACACAATTTGCATATAACAGCACAGCCTCCTCCAGAGGAAGGGAGAGAGGATTGACTAGCTTAAGCCTAAACTAACCAAGGGAAGTAATATTTCAAGTTTCAAGTTTTGTTGTGACTTTTCTAATCCCCCTTAGTTTCTTAATTGGAACAGGACTGACTAATCTTCTACTGTACACTTACCCCATCACTGTTTAACAAGGTACATTGCCTTTTTGCTTATAAATTATATCAAAATCTTCTAAAATTTACATCTATATAAATAATTGTTTTCCATTTCTTCCCTTTCTTTTCTACTCCTTGTCCAGTATATTTTTGCCAGCCATTGTGTAGTATTGGTGGGACATGGCTTTCTTAATAAATGAAAGTACCAAATATAGAAATAGTTCCCCTTTAGTCTCCAGATATTATTTTTAAGCTTATTAAAGCTGGGACAGGTAATTTATGACTGAAAGTAATAACTATATAATTTCTTCCTTATAACTAAATTTCTTGACTCTGCTTATAAAAATAACAACTGTGATTACTCCCACCTTGATGAGTTAATCAAGGAAATGCTTTGTAGGTACATTTCAGAAATACGATCCAGTTTTTATAGCATTGTAAGATCTGTTGTGGGTACGAAAGTGTAATGATCTTAATTGCTTACATCAGAAAATCCTTTAGATCTGCACTGTCCAATACGGTAACCACTAGTCATATATGACTATGGCTAGTCTGAATTGGGATGTCTAAGTGTTAAAATACTCAGACATTCAAAGACTCAGTACAAAAAGAGAATATAAAATACCTCAATTGTTTATTATGAATTTATGTTGAAATATTTTTGATATATTGGGTTAAGCAAATTATTTTAAAACTAATCTTACTTATCTTTTCTCACTTTTTTGATGTTGCTACTAGAACATTTAAGATTACATATGTATGGCTTACATTATGTTTCTGTTAGACAGCACTGTTCTACCTCATTAAAAATACACTGCAAGTTTTCTTAGAAGCTTAATTAAAGGAACTTGGATCCAGTTAAACTAATATACCCTTACAGTGGTAAGGGAGAAATATGATATCTTTCATCTTTAGGTTAAAGAGGGCCTTTCCACTGGCTGGACACCTCTAAGTAGGATGTCATGCAATCATTGTGTTGCTTATTAGTAGTCATTGTCCCTTAACTCTGTAGTAGGAATGCCTACTTTGAGCTCTTAATTTAAGCACTAGCCAAAATAGTGGCTTTTATTAGAGAAACATCAAATAAGAATAATCTCCATTGACTCCTTGCTCTTAGTCACCCTCCTCCTTTATAATCGAGAAGAGCGTGTCAGAACTTCCATTTCTACTTCTTTATTCAACACTGTCAGTTGGCATGCTGACCTCTTATTAATATTTATTTTGCTAATTTTGGACAACAGGATAGAAAGGTCTGTAGAGAAATTACCAAGAAATAAAGATCATCTTCACTTAAGGGTAAAACTCAGTTTTATTTTTCTAACACTATCCCTAACCTCTTTCTCTATATTTTCTTAACCATACTCTTTAATGTGAGGTGGATAGCACATTTTTAGAAGCTTTGCATGTGATCTTCTAACAGAAATGAGAATAATAAAAGACTAATATTTTATATATTGCTTTTAAGTTTGAAAACAGCCTTGTGAATTAGATAGGGTAAGAGATATTTTATTGAGGCGTAAATGGGACCAGTGATTAAGTATCTAAACCAAGATCAGTCATCTTGTTAATGACATAGTCAGGATTTTGTTCTTAGACTTCAGACTCCAAATCTTAAATGTTATTTTAAAAAAGTACCAACATACACCTCTCAAATTTGTCAGTCTGATTATCTTTAGTAAGATGCTCTAAATTTTAAATAGATTCAAAGGACAAAGACAGATAGTAAGCCTATTTATCTGAGAAGAAAATTAAGATTTGGAGGCCATTCCTGCTTTTTCATTCCATAATTGAGCTTTTCTCAAATATCAAGTCAGGTCCTAAGCAGCTTATATCAAAAACAAAAACAGCTTCATATAAAGGAAACCAGTAAAACTGCTATGATTCTATGTTACTATAAAATACTTTAATTATTTTGAGAAGAGAATATTCTGACAGATTCTTATATTCAGTGTGATCATATGAAGAAAATTAACTTTAGAAAGACTTCCCTATTTATAAGGCTGTTGCCTGTTTATTCAACTCCCGAAGTGGAAGGACATGCATGGTGTGGACAATGTGCCATATCCATTTCTCTTGGGAATGATATTTTTATGTTTTATATTTTAACTTCCCAACTGTACCCAATCCCAAAGCATGACGGTGAGGCTCAGGAAGGGTCTCAGAAATGTTTTTGAAAAATGGAGCTTGAAGACCTCAGATTTGGTACAGAAAAGCCACTACACCTCTCCTACCTATTGGTTAGTGGCTTAGTAAAAGATGAGTGTAACTTCAGCACTAGGAAGCCATCAGATGGAAGATTATACTGAAAGATGAAGGATCAGCAAAGGACATGCTCTGATGGTATATAACTGAACATTTAACTAGTGCCAAAAGTTGTATTAATTTCTTGAGGACAAAGCATTTAAAACACTTCAGAATATCACAAGTTTTGAGGAAATCCATTGTACTTCAATAGATTATGGACTATTCCGTTGATGCTGAAGTATTGAAATAAGATGCACTCTCAGAATTATAGCAAAGATTACAGAGCTTCCTTCTCGGGGCTTTCACAGGCTCCATTACAGCAGGCGTTTTTGGAAAAGCTCTGTTAATTAAAATGCTTTATTATATACTAATTTTCATCCCATCTTCCAAATGTGAAAGGGAATTAAATACGAAATGGCTAATTTTAAATGTCAGGGTTCTTTTTTTCCAAGCCAACCTTACATTAAGAACAGGAATCCCTGTGCCAAAGAAATGGTTCCCAATTATCCCATCCTGGGTTTTGTTATACATTGTACAGAAGTCAACAAAACAAGTATGTAACAGAACCTGCCTAAATAACAGCCACCCTCATTAAAATCAGAATTAATCAGGGGGTGATTGAAGGAAGCAATGCTTCATAGGTTCCCCCTTTTTCTTCTTTTCTAATCATAGAACAAAATATGTTACATAAAAGGATTGGAACTATTATGCAGTACTCAATTAGAGGGAGGTGAATAGGTCTCTAACATGCTGTTTTATCAAAGAGCAGACTGGTGTTTGCATGACTGTTGTTTCATTACAGACCCTGTCATTAATTCCATGTGTCAATACTGCCCTGTAGTACACAGAGCAGACAAGAAAGAAGAGCCCTTGAAAACAAGGGAATGATTTTTGAGTCGTTATCAAGCTAAGTGGCAAGCGGGAAGCTGAAACTCGTATAGGTAAATTCGAAGGGACTCTTGGGAGATCTGCAAGTGGGAAACAAGAATGCATTTTACCAACTGCTTAATTATGTCCTGTTTTTCAACAAGTACACTTGAATTGAATGCTTTGTTTGTATTGCACAAAAACATGTGCTTTGGGCAAGAGTATTCTCTTGTTTCCAGGTCAAGTAAGGTGTTTTATACACATACACATCTGGCCTATTCTATAATGTGCTATTGGGTATATTAGTATCTGAGCCCCAATATTGCACTGTCATTTCTGGGGGAAAGTTACATAGGAACCAGAAGTCTAAGAAGTGGAGCTTTCTCTAAGGTCCTGAGAAGTTGTATAAGCCCAGGCATCCCAGAGGAGCATACTTACAAGGAAATGGTGGCTCAGGAAAATGCGGAACTATATCTGGGGGAAAAAAAGACAGACTATAAAACTTTCAATATGGTATAAATTCCATAATCTCCCACCCCTAAACCTTTTAAAAAGTACTTTTTGGTTTCCGTTAGCAGTCCTAAGGGTTAGGCTGGGGCAAAATAAGGTTTCCTTTCTTGGACGTGCTTTATCTGTGTCCTCGTGCCTGGCCAAGCCCTTATAGATTATGGTTCCTTATCGTTTAGTAAGATCAAATTTCTAAATGATGTTTCGTTCCAGTTGAACATTCTTGGAGGCTTATCTCTTCCCTGGCCAGATGCCTGATCAGATGAGAAGCCCGCCATGATACTGTCACAGTGCCTAGAATGGGCTCTTTATCCAGTAGACATCACTGTACTTTTTGATGATAACGAGGGCAGTCTTAACTTGTGTTAAGGCCTGTGTATAGCATTGAAGGTAAGTATGAAGGAGTTATTGCTATGTGAATATCTTAACCCTGATGCACATTTCAGTATACAGTATCTTCGTTTAACTACATGATCTACATATATCTAACACCTAGCCATCCTTTTTAGATGGGACCTTCATAATTTAGGACCAGTAACTCTTCATGAAATGGCCTGTTTATTGAGGGCCATGATTAAATTTAGATCCATCGTTGTAACATTTGCCATTGCTTTGATTTTATTTTTGGAATCATTCTAATCATTTGCTGGTAGCTTTGCAGAAAGGACTTGTGGTCTTGGTGTATGTCAGTGACAATTAGGTAGGCTGCTGTGCTTGACTTTTAGGTTTAGAAGATCTTGATTAGAAACAAAAGCCTAGCAGTTTTAGTGTCTTAAAAACCTAGCAGCTTTTTAAGTAGATCATGATTATTTAGTGACCTAATATTTAGACTCTTGGAATTAGAATAGAATCTTAGGGATCATCTTGTCCAACCCCTTCATTTTATAGATGGGGAGACTCAAGCCCAGAGAAGGAAATGACTTGCCCAAGGACACCCAGCACGTTAGTGGACAATCTGAGACTAGACCCACTGGTGCCCCATATGTAAGCAGCCAAGTCTACATGAATCAGTGGTTGGAAATTTCAGGTTGTATGGCACAAAGGGGGCCTTGATTTCTGGACGGTCAGAATGTCTGATGACATTGACTCATCAGGGAAGTAATTATAGTTAAAATAATATGAGGATGACTCATGGAAAATGGTTCTCTACCATTGTCCATTTATGCTATGACCCATGTATTACATTCTTTCAGTAGCACTTTACTGAGCACCTATTATGTGCCCATCCTAGATACTGCAGATCACAGCCAGATAAGACACGGACTCTGTCCTCAAGTTGCTCAAGTCCAGTAGAGAATGAGAAATCCCTGGAAAGCATCATGCAGAATTCCCTGTAGAGTGCTAATACTTTTCCTAATTGTAAATCTTGGTGATGAAAGTGAACCTTTTCTCTTGGTCAGGGTTTGTTTATTAGGAGTCACATAAAACACTATACCATTCCTTTCTGTGAAAATACAAGATAATACCAACTGCAGCTAAATTGAGTTCATAAACACTTATTGAGGATCTACCATCTGCAAGGCACTGTGCTAGACACATAGGGATATGAAAATGAAAAGCGTAGAATATTTTCTTAATATGTCAAAGCAGTATTGTTTTATAGCTTTCAACCTTTGTAATAAGAATTATTTTTAATAAATAGTCTTAAAATACGGGACCCTTGAAATAGAAGACAAAATATCTCTGTACTGTAACCCAGACTTGTCAGCCCAGGATTGCAAAGTCTCCATCCAAATCCTCTTTTGTACCCCATATCTGTCTTGAGCTTTCTTTTTCCTTTATCTCAGCCAAGCCAGCCTGCTTGCCAGTCCCTGCACACAACTAACTCTCGCTTCTGTGCCTTTGCTTGACTAATCTTCTGCTTCGGGATGCCTTTCTCCCCATGAATCTATGTCCATCACTGCCATTATAGTCTGGCCCTGAATCCATCTCCTGCCAGGAGCCTGTGATCAGCATCCCCATCTCCTCTGTGTCCCTCCCACGTGTACATAGCCCGTATGACTGGTGGAATAACAGTTCTGTGGTATTCATTAATGCTTCCCATTCTCTGTCCACATCTTGCTGATCTAGATACAACAGATCTTACTAAATGAAGCAGTTTAGTATAACCAGGTCACTTTTCAGACCTTTTAGGAGTAAGTTTCTATATCAAAGAATTCATTTTGGTATTTGTGGGCTGTTATATGATAGAGAGGAAGATCAGCATCGTTAGGATGGGGGTTTGAAAAGTAAGCCTCGGGGTCCATAAGAGAAAACAGTCACATATCTATAAGTGATCCTCTCTCCTTCCATTCCCAAACAGGATGAGAAATTGCCTTTAAATAAATTTCAAATACAGTAAGGGTGTATTGAACTGTCAGGCTAGGGGAAGCAGGGCTCTGCCTGTTAATCATCTCAAGCTTGTTGATCTGCTGTTCTGTAATTCCTTTAATATTGTTTAATGTGTGTGTGTTTTACCTTCTGAACTGACTAAAAGCTTCTTGAGGACAGGGACCATATCTTTTATTTGCTTCTGCATACTCTTCCCCCACTTATTCCCAAAGACTGCCCTAACAATCTTGTGGAAACCTTCCTTCCATAAGCATATAAAAGACAGGAAATGCATTTCATGGGTTCCAACTACATCCCAGCCATTGCACTATGTACTTCATATGTATAATGACCTTTCACCCGCATGATGATTCAGTGAAATGGGTATTGCTATCCCAATTCTACTGATAAGGAAGCTGAAGTTCAGAGAGTTCCAGATCTTACTGCTATAGAACCTAGGTCTGATTCCAAAACCTTTATATGCCTTTCACTGTACCACAATAACAACAACTAATATTTAGGACTCCTTTACAGTTCATAGAGCTCTTTCATTTACACTATTATTGTTGCTGTTACTACTACCACTGCTAGTACTATAACCCCTTAAGTCATCACTAGGAAGTAGGTAGGTAGAGCTAGTATTATTATCCCCATTTCACAGATGGGAATACAGAGACTCAGAGACTTGCCCAAGATCACACAACTGGTAAGTGGAAGAGCCAGGACTTCAGAGAGACTTCCTGACTCTAGACCTTTTTGTTCTTTCCAGTGTATCACATTGCCGCCTTAATTTATTTGCATGAATGCATAATTATTTGGCCAGTTATCACTGACACCTCTCCTGCAGGAGTGTCAGTAAGACAAGACATCCTATAGCATCCTATAGCCAAGTGAAAAAGAAAATAATTTATATCCTTAGAGGAGCATCTATGTTAGTAGAGGGGTGATACAGAAAATCCAAAAAATAAAGCCTTGAGAAGAATAGTTCACAAGTGAGAATTAAAATATGAGCCCCTTTATTCTATGATGAATTTTCATAATTTGGCCATAAAACTTTTGTAATGTTTTTATTTCTATTATAAAATTGGATTAGGAAGTAGGGGTGAAACCTATGGACTTGATTTGAAAATATTCCTCCTGGGTCTGGATGGGAAAGTACTGGCTACCTTGTGCAAGCTGGTAGCTAGCCCCAGTATCATTCTGTTACCAGAGAAATGCAGAAATATTAGGAGTGATGGCATGCCCCCCCCAGCAGTTCATCACTATCTTGTATCACTATTCATACAGTCTCATCTACTGATCCCATTCCACCCACCCATACCCTTCACCGCACCTCACCTTACTGTTCCTGCAGTCACCAACCCCTTCAAACCTTTGAACATTCTGATCCCTTAATGTTTCACCCCAGAAGGTGGTCCCCTTCTCCTTTTGTATTGATTATTAGTAAACAGTGTCCAGGATCACAAAGTCCTTCAGGACAACCAGAACTAGGAATTGTTGCTAAAGTACAGATGTGTAGTATGAACTGGTACTAGAGAGAAGTTTCAGTGGAAGCAGATTGTTCTCTAGTTCCACTAAACATTTCTACCTGGTTGTCGTGTAGAGTTCTTCACTGTCCTGAAAGATGTCAGTGTCTTCCCCCATCCCCCAAAATCTGCTCCATCTGCTGTGCTCTTGCTCGAATGAATGGTCACCATCCACATGGTCATCTGAGCTGGGAGCCATAGAGACACTCTTCCTCACTCCCCTTTACCAACTCTGCCCTTCCAGTGGATGACAGCTCTACCTTGGAAGTGATGCCTTTTCTTCCCACAACCACAGCCCAACTTTCTGTCTCCTCTCACACACACTGTTACAGTGATATCCTCGTGACTTGCCTCTCTGCCAGTTTCCCTGATTCCGATGTGTCTTTGCACTGCTGCCAGAGATTCTTCCCTGTAAAGCAACCCTGGCTGGGCATTCCTTACAGACTAGGACCCAAGCTGCTTACTTTGACATTCAAGACACTTGACTCCCAGACCCCCAACTGCCCTTGCAGACTTACTTCCTGCTGTTCCTTCAGTGAACCTCACCCCTCCCCAAACACTGGGCCCTTTCCCAGCTTGAGAGCAGAGAAAGAAATTGACACAATCCAGAAAGGTCTACACAATCACAAGTAGTTGGGACCATACAGAGCCCTCCACACAATCTCCCTTGCCAGAAAAGTCCTGTGCCATCTTTGCCTGGCATAGGACACCTCCCTGGAGGTGCTGCTCCCACCTTCCCCAGGTGATTAGATCGATGCTTCGTCTCAGGAGCTATGATTTCCTTTGTTCCTGATCCTGTTACAGCATTTACCCCATTATGTCCTAAGGTATTTTCCATGAGTATGTTTCACTCACTGCTCGAGGGCAGCAGCTGTGCCTGGCCTTCCTTCTCTCCCCAGTATATGACACAGTTCTCAGCACATAGTTGTTGAACAGCTGAACTCAGAGTGTGTTCCTTCAGTGCAGTTAGAGCAGTTAATCCAGATGTGCAAAGAGCCCTGGACTGGGATTCAGGGACTGTCCCAGGTCCAGCTTTGCCACTAGACATGTGACCTTGGGTAAGTCACTCAGTCTCCTTTATTAAACAAGGGAGTTGGACTAAATGATCTCTAAGGCCACTTTAAGTTCTATGATTCTGACCCCATTTCTGGGATCACGAAACACATTTCCTACTTTATAAATATTTAGCAACCTCAATTTAACCAGTCAAACATCCATATTAATAGAGTCTTCAGACTCTCAGCAGTAGTCTTCTGGTAAGAGCTGCTTGATTAGGCTCCTGTTGGCTTATCCATTGACCACTGAGCTGTTCTTCCCCTTCCTCAGAAGTTTCTCTGCACTTGTAACACGAGCACACGGTTGTGTGGCTGGCCCTTCCCAGGAGGGAGCCCTTCTTTGTGCTTGCCTGAGGGACAACCACAAGGAAGCAGAGGGAGAGGAGGCTTTATTATCTTCCTTCACTCTAGCTCCCACCAACATTACAGTTGCTGCCATGTGGGTTCTTGTTGTAGACATGTTTTTAGGGGGCGATGCCCGTTTCTGTGAGAAATAAGTTTTAAGCAGCTCATGTGCTCTTCAAGACTCCTTTTAAAGTACACTGCTGACTTTTGGGGTGGGAGGAGGACTAGAGTTAGCAGCTCAACAGGTACATTCACCATAATCTCCATATAATAAATAAGAGCCCATGAAAAGATTAAATAAAGCTTTCCTAGTGCTTTTTGATTGGCTCAATCAATAATTAATCATCTTTAGATGAGGCCGTAACTTGTGGAGTAGATATAATTGGATTAGCTGAGGAGAGGCAGTTGGGGAGCTTTGAAGAGATTAAAATGGCTGTCAATCCCATAATTAAACTGCCACAAACAAAAGCAATGGTTTTTTTTTTTTTTTTTAAAGAAGGAGAGAAGAGGAAAGAAAAGGGAGGGAGAAAGTTGGGAAAGGCCAACTGATTTGAAATCAATAAGTACTCATATATCACTAGAGACGAGAGGGAAAAATCAAATGGCAGATTTATTCCATTAAATGAAATCCATACATTTCAAATCAGCCATTTAATTACATGGCTGGTCCACTGAGACAGGTGAAATTTTGCCAGCTTCAACTTCACTAAAACAAATCCACAAAAGGAAAAAAGTTAATTATTAAAAACAGAAGAGACCTGCTCCTTGTCCTGAGCCCATTTAGACCTTGACTTTTCATACTTTTAATTGGCTTAGTAGGTTTGGCCTGTGTGAATGAAGTCTTTTATCTCCCTCTTTTTCTTTCCATACCCCTTTCATCTTTCCTGTTACAAACACACAGAGAGAGCTTGAAGAAAAATACTTTGGTTTTTAAAGACTTTTTTTTTTTTTTTAAGGATGTGGATTTGGGTGGGGGGAGGGTGTGTGTGTGATGCTGGTGAATACTTTTTTCTCTCTCTTTTATCTCTTTTTCCAGAGAGGAGTTGCTTAAACCAATGGGACTAAAACCTGATGGGACAATAACGCCTTTGGAGGAAGCACTCAACCAGTACTCTGTCATCGAGGAGACCAGCTCTGACACAGACTGAAAGCATCACCTGCTCAACTCTCAATATTGCTTTTATCAGCATCTTTTCTCTGTAGCTCCAGGGGAATCTTTTCTCTAAAACATTTATGCCCTTGCTTTGGCTAGAAACACATTAACTGGTTTACTCATTGAGAATCCAGCGTATTTAAGAAGTGATCCTGTGTTTTTGCGATATTGAGGCATTCATACAGAGCTGCAGTTAGATGGAGTTGCAGGGACTAGGAACAGGAAAAAAAAATTCCATTCTGTCAAGATGGAACTGAAGGACTTCACTCTATAAAGCAGCCTTGGTTGAATCTGGCAGTTCTGTTTGCCAAGATTCTTAACAGAAGATTTAGCTGTGTCCTTCCTCTCACTTGTGTGAGCTGCCCTTTCTGAATCTCTCCAGAGATGGAGGCACATGAGAAGCAGAATGAGCTGCTAAAAGGGGCTAAGGCAAGTGACCCTTTAGATCAGGACTGAGTGAATGGAAGCCAAGCAGCTGCTCCATAGGCCTAGCCCCACTCTTCACTTCATTTCAATTTTGTATAAATCTATAGAGACTCACACACACACACACGTGCACACACACAGACACACACAGCCCCAGACTTGCAAACTGATTACATTAAAAAAGTTTGTATGTCAGTTATCTAGAACTTCAGAATACATTTCTCCCTATAAAGTTACAAAGGATGGTTTAGTTCTGAGGCAGCTACCAATGCCTATTTATTCCCTAATAACCTGAACACTAGTACCATAGAACTGAACCCCCACCTGTATTGCTGCATGGGGAGCATGCATTCTGAGGTCTAACACAGGGGTGCCAGGAAAACATACCCGCCAACCCGGAAGAGGGAATGGGGACCCCTGGGTGCTGGGAGTTCTTCTGTGGCCTCTGCTGAGGGTGGAGGAGACAGCAGCACCCATTTGTACATATAGGTCATTCATACGCCACATGTTTTAAATCGGGGACTGTGTGTGCTTGTGTGTGTTCTACCTTTCTACCATATGTGATCAGTTTAATGGTAACTTTATTTATTTAAAAAAGAAACACAAATAGTTACTGTTAAACTGATTAAGGCTGTTTTTACTTTGGTAAAACAGATTGGTCATATGAAAAAGTAGAAAATGAGTCATGCAATAGACAGTGGGCCTAGTTAATCAATGGCTAAAGTTGAAAAGGGGTTGGTTTCCTCTTATATATATATATATGTATGTATGTATATACATATATATATACACATAATGTGCTTAACCACTGCCTTTTAAAACTTTAAATTAAATAAAACATTGGGGTTGATTCAATTTAGCCATCTGTGTGTGTTTCTTTATAAACAATACTGT
Organism: Oryx dammah; assembly: GCF_014754425.2. Taxonomy (NCBI): domain Eukaryota; kingdom Metazoa; phylum Chordata; class Mammalia; order Artiodactyla; family Bovidae; genus Oryx; species Oryx dammah. The sequence continues at coordinate 48,183,967 of NW_024070213.1, read as the reverse complement.
TTATTGTTTATTGGGGTAAAAATACTATTTCACAGTTTATGCTTTTTTAAAGTGCTTTTACATCTGTTATCTCAGTTGTAATAAATAGCTTTTCTAAGGATAAAGTACACAGAGTATTAGTGAAATGTCTTTTATCCAGAAGTCACTTCTCTGGCAAAAGTACAAATCAGGAGTTCAGTTTTAAAAGGCCTTTGAGATGCCAAAAGAGATGTCAGAGTTTCTTACAATTTATTTCTACGTGAGAGCCTCAAGAATCTATCTCACTTTTTGCCTCTCTGCTAAAATTTGCATATATTTTAACATGTTTAGTTAATCTGACTTTCAAATCCACCAAAAAAAAAAAAAAAATGGCAAAGGAGGAGGCTGTTGGATGGAAGGCAGACCTACTGAAAGCAAAAATCCAACTGAAAACTGGATAGGAATGTGGGGAGAATGAGAACTACTTGAGGCATCGTAAGTCTGGGACCATCTGTTTCCCAAAGGACATTCTAGTTGACCCAGAAAGTATCCATACAATAGTATGGCTTGTAAACTAATTCTCATAATGATGACCTTGTGTTTCTTTTTTAAAAAAGTTAAATCCAGAATACTCTATAAAAAGACTATAAAGGACACAATACATTTTAGGATTTTCATCCAAAATAACTGGAGTAGAAGTTATGGGCGACCCATGTTTTAACAGTAAATAAAGTGAAACTTGGTAATTCATAATTTTAGATTAAGTGAAAAAAAGTTTAGAAAAAAGAATTTTAAGTATTTTTGTTACTTCATTCTACAAATGCATTTTTAAGATATTTTTATAATTTCTGCAATCAGATAGCTTTGGCATGAGTGTCGCTTACCTAAATGAAGACATGTTTAATGAAATACCATCTTGCCAGCTTTATGCAGAGTTAGTGTTTGAACAGTCTTGTTTAAGTTACTGTGCTCTTCTGTTTTCAGTGAGTTCTGTTTCATTTTGAATTTCTCTGTGCTGGGCACTAGGCTTTGTTTTGAAGAGAGAATTTGCAAAGGGAGAAGATGAAAGTGACTTCATCTTGCACATGGAAAGAGAACCAACATCTGTCAGTTGCTTGCTCTGTGCTGGGCTTTTTATGTATCTTTATCTTGTGTATCCTCATCACATCTGATGTTAGAGATCATCTCTGGAAAGCACAGTAAGTTACCCAACATCACACAGCAAGTAAGACTCCAACTCAGGCTGCCTGACCCCCTAACACCTCACCTTCCCCTTCACATTGCCCACGGGGGTCCACCTTGTGCCTCCTTATGACTTTGGAATGCTGGGAGACTGGTAATTCTCAGGCCATTTTAACCAATAACTATTTCAGCATAACTGGTTTAAAGAACTTATTAAGTAGGGAGGTGACCCAATGAAGTTGAAGTATGAGCAGAAAACTTGCTCAGTTAGTACTGAATTTCAGATAAGGGCGTGGAATCCTTTAGGTCAGAGATTAGGGCTGCAGGCTCCCCAACACTACCCCCCTGCCCTGACCCTCGACATGTCCTGGCTCGGTGACCTGCAGTGGGGATGGTGAGAATACACTGGCTAACTGCACTCTGCCGGCCCCTGTGTCTACATCCCTCCCAATCTTTAAAATGGTATAGGAAGCAAGTTCAAACATAAGGCACTTGAGCTGCTTAGAGTAACAGTCAGCAAATACCTAAGGCCCTTTCTAGCCCTTTCACACACCCACTGGTCCTGAGAGGTGGACAGGATGGACCTTAACTGTCCCTCCTTGGTAAACAAAGGTGTGGGCAGAGGTGGTATAAGTATGCAACCTCCCCTCACAACCATCAGTCTTGCTGCCTCCCAGTACTAGATGTCTGTTATGTTGACTTCCCTTCCCCCTCAGATTTTAAAAATAATATATGTTTTATTGTGGAAAGTCTGGAGAATACAGAAAATACTAAAATTAATTATTCACCCCACAACCCACCACCTGAGAGAGTCTCTGTTAATGTTTCAGTGTATTTCCATCCTGTGTTTTTTCTATGCGTATATAATTTATTTTACTACTAGATTGGGATCATGCTGTATTTACAGATTTGTATCCTGCTTTCTTCTTTAACATACTGTAAGCATTTTCCCATGTCAATAAATATTCTTCAAAAATGAATGGCTATATGATATTCCATTATATGCATTGTGGTAAACAGCAGTAATTGCTTACCCAGTATTATTCTTCCTTACTAATGGAGGAGACATCATGACCTATCCCTCATCCCCCCAAAAATCAGTGCCTGCTGCCTTTCTGGGCAGCAGCGTGGGCCTGGTCAGCACTGCAGAGCTGCAGGAAAGGGGAATGGGCGCTGGAAGAGCAGACTGGCTCCGCCACGCACAGTCCAGCAGGAGCGTTGGTGGCACGGATCACGACACAGCTAGACTAAGGGCCTAGATGATTCGGTACTTTTTGTTAAGGAGAGGCATCTGAAAAGAGCACAGTATCTAGCTGACTTTAAGAAGTCTGCATGTGAGGGGAAAAAAAAAAGATGTCAATCATGTTTACTATGGTGTGGTCCAGTTACTGACATTACATTGTTTGGAGCTATTCTTCACTGCAATAGCAGAAGTGAAAGGGGCTACCCAGGGGTGGGGAGAGACATGTTATTCTTTCAAGAAAAGTGAAGGGACACCTGTCAACACCAGTGGGTAGTGATGAGCACAACACGGAGAAGGAACAAATGAATGGCGTTCCAGGGACAGGTTATATGGGTGAGGGAGGCAGGAGGGAGTGAGTTCTGACAATTGCCCTAAGTGAAAAGATGCAAGGAAACAGGTTTCTAGAGAGGATGTGACTGACACACTGTCCCAGCACCCAGTCGTTAAGAAGACTCAGAACACCCTTTTCTTATGGGACGGGTGGGGAGATTAAGCCTCAGTTCCTGAATCGTGCATTGTACACAGTGAACCAACATTCCTTTGCATCTAGAATGGTGTTAGCTACATTGCATCCTTGACAGAGAGGGGAAAATTGTCACTCCAGTCCAGAGTTCAGTGGTTCAGATGAACCGTGGTTGAGAAAGGCTTTCTTAAAAGATCAAAATGATTATCTGAGGCTTCTGGAGTCTGATTTGTGTTTTCCTTTAATGTAACAAAGGGAAGATCCTGGGCCCTAGTCTCCAGCTCTAATGTATCCAGGTCTCACCTGTACCTTTTCTGCATTGAACATAATTATAGCTGTATATACTTCCTGAATAATTATAGTCTAAACACTTTATGTGCACTTACTAATTTCATCTTCATGACCATCTTATGAGGTAAGTACTATTAGAATAATTCCCACTTTCCAGATGACAATAATAAGGCATAAAGATGTTACATACTATGTGCAAGCCACACAGACAATAAGTAGCAAAATTTGAACTCAAACCTACATGATATCTCTCTAAATACTATGCTATATGTTGCTTAGCTGCAATCAGGAAAAATGCAATAAAGTCTTATTTGAGAGAAAAAAATTTCAGAAGAGATTGAATAGGAAAAACAAAATTGGAAAATAACTTTAACACATTTTTCCTCACTCCATTTCCAGATCCCCACTGCATAGAATACCATAGCCCTGCTAGTCTCAAAGAAAGCCCCATAATCACAAGCACACCAGTCCACATTGGTATCCAGTAAACATTCAGTGAGCATTTACCAGGTACCATGCATGACTGGCTTCCCTGGTGGCTCAGACAGTAAAGCGTCTGCCTACAATGTGGGAGACCTGGGTTCAATCCCTGGGTTGGGAAGATCCCCTGGAGAAGGAAATGGCAATCCACTCCAGTACTATTGCCTGGAAAATCCCATGGACAGAGGAGCCTGTCCGTGGGGTCGCAGAGAGTCAGACATGACTGAGCGACTTCACTTTGATGCATGACTGAAGTGACAGCATGCACAGGCACTGTTCGAGGTGCTTGGGGACACAAACACAACTGAAAGTGCCTGTCCCCAAAGTGCACATAGTGTGAGAAATCCATAACCCAAGCCTAGACAAAGTGCTACAGGATGCCAGCAGGAATGTGGGGTTGAGTAACAGTTTCATAAGTGACATTTGAGCTGAGCACGAGTTCACCATGTGGAGGAGAAAAAAAACTGTTCCCACCAAAAGAACTGGCCCCAACAAAAGCTTGTGTGTTTGATGTGATTATAGAACACAAGCAGCTGAGTAGGACTGAAATAAAGGCATCCCATATCTCAGATGGCACACGTGAGGAGCAGCATTTCAGGCGAGGAAAGGACAAACCAGAAGGATCATGCTGGCCTCCCTATGGAGACGAGTGGAGAAGGGACAGGAAGTAAGAAAAGAGACCAGATAGAAGGCTGCTGCAGCTACACATGACGGGTAAGCAGGGCCTGAACTGGAGTAGTGGCAAGTGTGAAAAAGAGCGGATGGAGTAAAGAAATACCTAGACATTGGAATAAACACAATTTGGCACTGTGGAAAGGCAAGAAAGAGCTCATTTAAACTCAGGTGGGAATGACTTTGGGGAAAAGATGGTCTAAAACACTGGCTCAACCAACCTGTGAGCTAAGCGGCTTTAGGTTTGGGAACAGGAGGGTGGTGCGAAGAAGTATTTCAAGGAATTTGCAGATCTGTAGGGTCTCCAAGCATCATTTACACACTGAATGAAAAATGTTTTGGATATCAAGTACAGCTATTTTACAAATACTGTATCACATGTTGATGTGATAGTTCATTGATAAGCATTACTCAATTTATCCTTTTGACCATCTGTATTTCTGTCAAAGCATATAATGATAAATAGCTATTATGTGTGGAAAGAAGATCTACAAAGTTCAGGTTTAAAAAAAAAACACCCAAAACCTCTAAATTAGAAGGACTTAGCTCTTGGTAACAAGTATCAGAAATTCAAGTTGAACTATCTTGGTCATGGAAGCATAAGGGAAGGAGATGAACAACTGAGTTGTGCAAAGATGGAGACATCATGGGGGTCTCAGTTGCAACCAAAACCCAAGTTTTGCTGTATTACAGGGGGAAGATAAAGGAACTTATAGAATCCTTTTATCCACAATGAGTTATGACTTTCAAAACTATTATTTTGTTTTTAAAGTTAAAAAAAATAAACAATTTTTCTTGCTTTTTTCTTTTCTGCTCTAACAATTCCCTCCTCCTCCACCCCTCTATCTCAAGACAGATGATAAGCTACCCAGGAATAAAGTCATGAACTCAGTAAACAAAAATACATGTTGATAGATGTAAAACACTACTATTTCATTCTACCCAAAACAAACATTCCTGAAACTAAAAATTTTTACTGTTTTAATGTCTGTGGTTATAAGAGTTACTATTATGGTATTAAATGAATCTATTTTCATACCAAAGGTACATTAAACAATAAAAATTAATGAAGTGAATTTTATACTAAAATTTTATGTGAGCCATAAAAGGTCACCAATAGTGAAAAGGAAAAAAAGCAAGAGAGAAAACTTACATAGGTCAAGAATATGGTAACATCATACATTTTCAAGCATGTACATGCAAGAAGAAATTAAAAGTAATTCCAAATAGAGACACTTCTTGTTAAACAAAGCAGTCTGAACACATGCATTTACCTTGACAACCTCCTAAACCTATTAAAATAGCAGTAAATTGGATGTTTTGGAGTAAGGCTTAACCTCAGTAAGGCAATGAAAATGAGAAAGAAGATGACAGCTGAAAAGAGCTATCAACAAAATTTTGGAAACTAAAAATTTTGGAAATTTTAGATGAGCAAGAAATATTTGATGTAGGAAGAAGACAGAAGATGCGGAAAGATTAAAGCCTACAAGAGACAAGGGAAGCCAAAAGCAAGATGACACAGCTTATACCAGCTCATGAGAGCAGACTGTTAAATGCTTAGGAATTTTTACAAGCTGGTTAAAATTGTTCATTATTAAAAATTATATAAATTTTAATTAAATAAGTTATATTAAAAACAAAGTTAATAAATGCTCAAAACTCCAGATACATGAGTGGGGTTTGAAACAGGCAACCAGGTTCCTCTCCCCCAACTGCCTCGGCACACATAACCAGGTGATTCCTGTTTTACCTCCCCAAGAGAAACCAGGAATTTTCCCTCAGAAGAAGTTATTTCGAAGGGCTCTGCACCTAAGGACTCAAGCACTAAAGATAACTGAGTACCTTACTGAAAACAGAAGGATCAGGTAGAAGATCTCCTTCCCCCAGGCAACTCCAAGAACACTCAAAGCTAGTACCCTTATGGCTGGGAAAATGGCCCAAAAGAAGGATCTGAAGAGAATGAAAAGTAGGGATCTTCCAACGCAATGGCCAGATACCGGTCTTCTCACACTCAGAGAGGCCACCATTCACTCATTCACGAGATATGCACTGAATACATGCTAATGCCTCAGGCCTGCTTCAGGTACACATAAGTGAACAAAATGAAGACCCTGATCTTAGGAGTTTTAATTCTGGATAAAGACAGACAATAGATATAGTGTATCAGTGAACCTAATAAAGCACACAATCCCTGATGCCATGTCAGGTGGCAATAATACCGATGGAAACTAAAGCAGAGTTAGGTCCAGATAGAAGTTTTATAAAATGGTGTCAGTGAAGGCATCTCTGATAAAGTGTTATTTGAGCAGAGACCTGAACGTAGTGAAGAAATAAGCAATGTGAACATCTAGCTGATATTCTCTCTAGGCAGTGGGAACAGAAGTAAGTGCAAAGACCTCAGAGCAATAATACCAATAACGACTGGGGAACTACAAGGTGTCCAGTGTAGCTGGAGGAAGAAATGTAAAGAGCAGTCAGAGATCCCTGGGGTCAGGAAGATACCCTGGAGAGGGAATGGCTTCCCACTCCAGAATATCAATATTTAAAAGATCCACTCCCTAAACAACTTCCCTCTTGGGGGCACACTTACCCCTGTTGAGAATGCACAGGAGACATCATAGCAACTCATTTTCTGAGCCACCTTACACACAGCAGCCCAACGTCCAGTGAAATAGTACTAGTCCCACTCTGCCAAAGAATAAACTGAGGCTGGCTTCCCTGATAGCTCAGTTGGTAAAGAATTCACTTGCAGTGCAGGAGACCCCGGTTCAATTCCTGGGTTGGGAAGACCCCCTGCAGAAGGGATAGGCTACCCACTCCAGTATTCTTGGTCTTCCCATTGTGGCTCAGCTGGTAAAGAATCCACCTGCAATGTGGGAGACCTGGATTCGATTCCTGGGTTGGGAAAATCCCCTGAGAAGGGAAAGGCTACCCACTCCAGTATTTCGGCCTTGAGAATTCCATGGACTGTATGTATAGTCCATAGGATCGCAAAGAGTCAGACACGACTGAGCGACTTTCACTCTCATGTGAAAGAGAGAGACCTTGGCTCTCTATTCTGTTTCATTAATCTATGAATCTGTTTTTGTACCAATACTACGCTACAGCTTTGTAATACAGTCTGAAGTCTGGGAGAGTTATAGCTCCAGCTTTGTTCTTTTTGTCTCAGGACTGCTTTGGCAATTTGGGGTCTTTGACAATTCCATATAAATTTTAGGATTATTTGTTCCAGTTCTGTGAAAAATGGTTTATTTTGATAGGCAGTGCATTAAATCTGTAGATTGTTTGGGGTAATATGGCCATTTTCATAATTCTTTGACTCTAGGAGCACAAGATATCTTTCCATTTCTTTGAATTTCCTTCAATTTTTTTTTATAGTTTTCAGCATATAGGTCTTTAGCCTCCTTGATTAGGTTTACTCCTAGTTTTTTGTTTTGTTTTGTTGAAGCTTTAAACAGGATTGTTTTCTTCCTCTTTTTGATATTTCATTATTAGCGTATAGGGTTTCCCTGGTGGCTCGGATGGTAAAGAATATGCTTGCAATGCAGGAGATCTCGGTTTGATCTCTGGGTTAGGAAGATCCCCTGGAGAAGCAAATGGGCACCCACCCCAGTATCCTTACCTAGAGAATTCTATGGACAGAGCAGCCTGGCGGGCTATAGTCCATAGGGTCACAAAGAGACACGACTGAGCCACTAACACTTCCGCTTCAGTTTTTCACTTTATTAGCATATAGAGTGCTGAAGAATTGATGCTTTTGAACTGTGGTGTTGGAGAAGACTCTTGAGAATCCCTTGGACTGCAAGGAGATCCAACCAGTCCATTCTGAAGGAGATCAACCCTGGGATTTCTTTGGAAGGACTGATGCTAAAGCTGAAACTCCAGTACTTTGGCCACCTCATGCGAAGAGTTGACTCATTGGAAAAGACTCTGATGCTGGGAGGGATTGGGGGCAGGAGGAGAAGGGGACGACAGAAGATGAGATGGCTGGATGGCATCACTGACTCGATGGACATGAGTCTGAGTGAACTCCAGGAATTGGTGATGGACAGGGAGGCCTGGCATGCTGCAATTCATGGGGTCGCAAAGAGTCAGACACGACTGAGCGACTAAACTGAACTGAGCATATAGAAATGCAATACAGTTCTGTATATTAATCTTGAATCCTGAAACCTTGCTGAATTTGTTATTAGTTCTAACAGCTTTGGATGGTGACTTTAGGGTTCTCTATATACAGTACCATTGTCATCTGCAAATAGTGACAGTTTTCCCTCTTTCCTTCCAATTTGGGTATCTTTTATTTCTTTTTCTTGTTCAATTGCTACGATTAGGACTTCCAATACTATGTTGAACAGAAATGGTGACAGTGGGCATCCTTGCCTTGTTCCTGAATTTAGAGGGAGGGCTTTCAGCTTTTTCACTGTTGAATATTATTTTGGCTGTGAGTTTGTCATAAATGGCTTTATTATGTTGAGATATGTTCCCTCTACACCCATTTTGATGAGTTTTTTATCAGAAATAAACCCATACACATGCCATTAATCTATGACAAAGGAGGCAAGAATTACAATGGAGAAAAGACAATCTCTTCAACAAGTGGTGCTGTGTGGGAAAACCAGACATATAAAACAATGAGACTAGAACAGTCCCTTCAGTTCAGTTCAGTTCAGTTCAGTTCAATCGCTCAGTTGTGTCTGACTCTGCGACCCCACGAATCACAGCAAGCCAGGCCTCCCTGACCATCACCAGCTCCCAGAGTTTACTCAAACTCATGTCCATTGAGTCGGTGATACCATCTCATCCTCTGTCATCCCCTTTCCTTCCTGCCCCCAATCCCTCCCAGCATCAGGGTCTTTTCCAATGAGTCAACTCTTCACATGAGGAGGCCAACGTATTGGAGTTTCGGCTTTAGCATCAGTCTTTCCAATGAACACCCAGGACTGATCTCCTTTAGAATGGACTGGTTGGATCTCCTTGCAGTCCAAGGGACTCTCAAGTGTCTTCTCCAACACCACAGTTCAAAAGCATCAATTCTTCAGTGCTCAGCTTTCTTCACAGTCCAACTCTCACATCCATACATGACCACTGGAAAAACCATAGTCATGACTAGACGGACCTTTGTTGGCAAAGTAATGTCTTTGCTTTTGAATATGCTATCTAGTTTGGTCATAACTTTCCTTCCAAGGGGTAAGTGTATTTAATTTCATTGCTGCAATCACCATCTACAGTGATTTTGGAGCCCCCAAAAATAAAGTCTGACACTGTTTCCACTGTTTCCCCATCTATCCCATGAAGTGATGGGACCAGATGCCATGATCCTAGTTTTCTGAATGTTGAGCCAACTTTTTCCCTCTTCTCTTTCATTTTCATCAAGAGGCTTTTTAGTTCCTCTTCACTTTCTGCCATAAGGGTGGTGTCATCTGCATATCTGAGTTTATTGATATTTTTCCCGGCAATCTTGATTCCCGCTTGTGCTTCTTCCAGTCCAGGGTTTCTCATGATGTACTCTGCATAGAAGTTAAATAAGCAGGGTGACAGTATACAGCCTTGATGTACTCCTTTTCCTATTTGGAACCAGTCTGTTGTTCCATGTCCAGTTCTAACTGTTGCTTTCTGGCCTGCATACAGATTTCTCAAGAGGCAGGTCAGGTGGTCTGGTATTCCCATCTCTTTCAGAATTTTCCACAGTTGATTGTGATCCACACAGTCAAAGGCTTTGGCATAGTCAATAAAGCAGAAATAGATGTTTTTCTGGAACTCTCTTGCTTTTTTGATGATCCAACAGATGTTGGCAATTTGATCTCTGGTTCCTCTGCCTTTTCTAAAACCAGCTTGAATATCTGGAAGTTCATGGTTCACGTATTGTTGAAGCCTGGCTTGGAGAATTTTGAGCATTACTTTACTAGCATGTGAGATGAATGCAATTGTGTGGTAGTTTGAGCATTCTTTGGCATTGCCTTTCTTTGGGATTGGAATGAAAACTTACCTTTTCCAATCCTGTGGCCACTGCTGAGTTTTCCAAATTTTCTGGCATATTGAGTCCAGCACTTTCACAGCATCATCTTTCAGGATTTGCAATAGCTCCACTGGAATTCCAACACCTCCACTAGCTTTGTTCATAGTGATGCTTTCTAAAGCCCACTTGACTTCACATTCCAGGATGTCTGGCTCTGGGTGAGTGATCACACCATTGTGATTATCTGGGTCGTGAGGATTTTTTTGTATGGTTCTTCTGTGTATTCTTGCCACCTCTTCTGAATATCTTCTGCCTCTGTTAGGTCCAGACCATTTCTGTCCTTTATTGAGCCCATCTTTGCATGAAATGTTCCCTTGATATCTCTAATTTTCTTGAAGAGATTCCAGTCTTTCCCATTCTGTTGTTTTCCTCTATTTCTTTGCACTGATCACTGAGGAAGGCTTTCTATCTCTCCTTGCTATTCTTGGGAACTCTGCATTCAAATGGGTATGTATTTCCTTTTCTCCTTTGCTTTTCACTTCTCTTTTTTTAACAGCTATTTGTAAGGCCTCCCCAGACAGCCATTTTTCTTTTTTGCATTTTTTTGCATGGGGATGGTCTTGATCCCTGTCTCCTGTACAATGTCATGAAGCTCCATCTATAGTCCATCAGGCACTCTGTCTATCAGATCTAGTCCCTTCAATCTATTTCTAACTGCCACTGTATAACATAAGGGATTTGATTTAGGTCATACCTGAATGGTCTAGTGGTTTTCTCCACTTTCTTCAATTTAAGTCTGAATTTGGCAATAAGGAGTTCATAATCCAAGCCACAGTCAGCTCCTGGTCTTGTTTTTGCTGACTGTATAGAGCCTCTCCATCTTCGGCTGCAAAGAATATAATCAATCTGATTTCAATGTTAACCATCTGGTAATGTCCATGTGTAGAATCTTCTCTTGTGTTATTGGAAGAGGGTGTTTTCTATGACCAGTGTGTTCTCTTGGCAGAACTCTATTAGCCTTTGCCCTGCTTCATTCTGTACTCCAAGGCCAAATTTGCCTGTTACTCCAGGTGTTTCTTGACTTCCTACTTTTTCATTCCAGTCCCCTATAATGAAAAGGACATCTTTTGGGGGTATTAGTTCTAAAAGGTCTTGTGGGTCTTCATAGAAGCTTTCAACTTCAGCTTCTTCAGCATTACTGGTTGGGGCACTGGCTTGGATTATTACTGTGATATTGAATGGTTTGCCTTGGAAATGAACAGAGATCATTCTGTCGTTTGTGAGACTGCATCCAAGTACTGCATTTTGGACTCTTTTGTTGACCATGATAGCTACTCTATTTCTTCTAAGGGATTCCTGCCCACAGTAGTAGATATAATGGTCATCTGAGGTAAATTCACCCATTCCAGTCCATTTTAGTGCACTGATTCCTAGAATGTTGACGTTCACCCTTGCCATCTCCTGTTTGACCACTTCCAACCTGCCTTGATTCATGGACCTAACATTCCAGGTTCCTATGCAATATTGCTCCTTACAGCATCAGACCTTGCTTCTATCACCAGTCACATCCACAACTAGGTATTGTTTTTGCTTTAGCTCCATCCCTTCATTCTTTCTGGAGTTATTTCTCCACTTATCTCCAGTAGCATGTTGGGCACCTACCAACCTGGGGAGTTTGAACAGTATGAACAGTCCCTTACATATACAAAATAAACTCAAAATGTTTAAAGATCTAAGTGTAAGACCTGAAACCATAAAAATCCTGGAAGAAAACATAGGTGGGAAATCTTTGACATAAATTATAACAATATTTTATTGGATCAGTCTCCTAAGGCAAAAGAAATAACAAAAACAAACAAATGGGACCTAATTAAACTTAAAAGTTTGTGTGCAGCAAAGAACACTTTCAACAAGCTGAAAAGACAATCTAGAGAATGGGAGAAAATATTTTGCAAATGATGTGACCAACAAGGGGTTAACATCTAAACTACACAAACAACTCATGTAACTTTATATCAAAAAAACCTGAACAATCTAGTCTAAAATGCAAAGAAAACTTGAGTATACATTTTTCCAAAGAAAATATACAGATGGCCAACAGACATACAAAAAATGTTCAAATATCACTAATTATTAGAGAAATGCACATCAAAACCACAAGGAGGTATCATCTCACACCTGTCAGAATGTGTATCACCAAAAAGTCTACAAATAAATGTTGGCAAGGATGTGGAGAAAAGGGAACCCTCCAAAACTGTTGTTAGAAGTATAGGTGCAGCCACTATGGAAAACAGTAAGAAGATTGCTTAAAAAACGAAAAATAGAACTACTATACAATCCAGAAAATTCACTGCTAGATATTTATTGGGAAAAAAAGAAAGAATTTGAAAAGATACATGTACTCCAATGTTCATCACAGTGCTAATTAAAATAACCAAGACAAAGAAGCAACCCAAGTGCCCATCAACAGACGACTAGATTAATAAAATGTGGCATATTCAAATGTGTATGCGTGCACACACACACACACACAGAGGAATCCCACTCAGCCATAAAAAAGAATGAAATACTGATTTTGCAGCAACACGGATAGATCTAAAGAATATTACGCTTAGTGAATAAGTCAAAGAAAGACAAATACTATATGCTATCACTTCTATACAGAATCAAAAAAAAATACAAGTGCATGTATATGCAAAACAAAATCAGACCCACAGAGAAAAAACTTGTGGTTACCAAAGGAAAGAGGAAAGTGGGGAGGAACAAATTTGGAGTATGGAATTAACTCTAGTATATATAAAATATACAAGCAATAACAATATACTGTCATAGGAAATTATAACTATTATAATAACCTAAAACAGAATATAATCTGCAAAAGTACCAAATCACAATGCTGTACACCTGAAACTAATACAATATTGTACATCAATTATATTTAAATTAAAAGAGACCAAATCAAACAGAAAAGCACAGAACCAAGGAAAACTTATAGAAAACTATAATTAAATAATTGTAGACATCAACTCCATTATGAGGATAGAACAGATAAGGAGGAAACAATACCCCAAAATAAGTAACTCTAGAGCTGAACAATACAATTAAGTAAAAATAGAAATTAACTGATAGGAGTAGACTTGGTAGCTGGACACTGTTTAAAGTATACTTATTTAGAAAAATTGTTGACATGTGGGTAGGAAACCCAGAGAATAAATATTACAAATACTATGTGAAAAGCTGATTTTAGAAAAGGCAGAGGAACCAGAGATCAAATTGCCAACATCTGCT